>NC_047025.1:12929189-13596761 GCF_902652985.1 Pecten maximus | reverse complement strand
GAAGAAAATATTGTAATAAGATATCGCTAATCTAATTCTTTTTGATTATAGCAAAGACAATATTTAAATTAATCTATCGACTGTGAAAGGCTTGTCTGCAATAATTTAGAGACTATCACATGAACATTTTAAACCAACGGTTCATTCGTAATGTATTAATTGTAGCCGAAAACCAGACAAGCATTTTAAATCATATTGTAATTTTATATTTAACGGGTCACTTATCCGTATAACTGATAAACGTATGATTCGCACACAAGATAAAGAAGACATTAGCTCCTTATGAAATGAATTGAGGTTTAGATACAGCAGAACCAAAATTAATTAAACTTAGTCGTTAGAGACATCATACAGCTGTTTCGTCCTTTAGGATTCGTCAGTGATGTTAGAGACATCATACAGCTGTTTCGTCCTTTAGGATTCGTCAGTGATGTTAGAGACATCATACAGCTGTTTCGTCCTTTAGGATTCGTCAGTGATGTTAGAGACATCATACAGCTGTTTCGTCCTTTAGGATTCGTAAGTGATGCTAGGAACATCATAGAGCTGTTCCGTCCTTCTAGGAATAGTCACGTGATGTTAACATCATACAACAATTTCGTCCAATTAGAAATCGTTATTAATGCTAATTTAATGATACAGTGTTAATAACCAGGAGGCGAGTAAGTCAAAGCAAATGTCAAAAATTAGGTTGGGAAATAACTCCATAATAAAGATAGATGTTTAATTTACCCGCCAAATATTGAACCAGTTACGACATAATTGTCTTTAAATGGACATTCCTTCGTTCGAACGGCAGCATGAGTTGATTGAAAAGAAGCTAACACTCATGTGTTTGCCTAATTATGATAACATACATTTTGTAGATATCATATTTGTACAAAACAAATACGTAAAGCGCTGTCGCTGTGCGTCCACACTTGCTAGTCCGTCACTCCTCCCCGTCTTCATACAGATATCACATGACAGTCCCAATCAACCATAAAAAGAGCAGAGCGTAGCGAGAGATGTAGGTGTCTCGTTTTCGTTATCATGATAAACCATTATATGATATAGATATATATGGTACGTGTTCGTGAGAAATTGAGCATGTTGTTTTACTTACTAAATGGCTTTAAGAATTTAGAAACCAAGTTACCTTTTGCTAATCGGTGGTTACTTTGTGGTTGGAATAGCTGATAGAGTGCAAGGTGAAGGACCTTATGCATATAAAAATAACTTAAGGATCTGCTCTGGTGAAAAGTCAAAATTTTCTGATGACTAACTTTTTAATGTTATACTTCATTTACAGGGGAGAATACAGAGATGTAAAAAAAAAAAGAAAATCATATGTCGGTGTGCTTGTTTTTGAGCTTTGGTGGATCAAAGATTAGAATTTGACATAATATATACGATTTGATGTGAATTCTGCTGTTTTTACCATACACATAGAAGTTAGATTGTCCTAGCCAATTTATACGTTTTATGCAAGATCGAAACGAGACTTTAACGTGACTGAGACGTAAGAAGGGCATATCCTTAAGATGTATTTCTGAGTTTGAAACATCTTTGTTTTATCTTTCATCAATGAGAGCTATCGTTTGTAATTAACATATCACTATCTTCATGTATATTCAATGAGAATTAAATCCCATCAATTCATGTAACACACAGGGACTTGTTACGAATTCTCACACCGGGGGCCATAAACATCAATTATATAATATATATATGAACCGTAAGTTGGGGTTTCGTGTCAAGTCCCTGTGCAACAATCCTAAATACCGCTATTGATATATTGGGCGGAGCAGTCAAGGTGGTATGGAAAAGAACAGGCGGACAAACGGGGTTCTGATTAGGTAAGTTTTGATTTGTTTATTTACATGAAGGTAACTTAATCTTGCAGAAAACAAGGATAGTCCCTTCATCCCGGGGACATGCGGTCGAGTCATCTGAGCTTTGTTAATTCTTCGTCATACACATGTTCTTGACGTCACGATAATTGCGTCATTTCCGAATTGTGTATTGAACAAATAAGAAATTACTATTGCTGATCGTAAACATGAGAGATATCAAAGAAAATATTTTATTCATCGCTGAAACAACTTCATTTTACATACATTCATCAAGTATGGGTGTATGGGATCGTATTTCAAGGTGCAAAGGTCAAGGTCAATGTTATCGTTTCTATTTTAGATTTCACTTTAGTTCACGTTTCAGGGTGCCAGGGTCAAGGTCAATGTCACCGTTACTATTAATAAAAACACTATCATTCTAACAAATTCGTTTCGTTTTTAATGGATCGCCTTCACTACACCTATTGTCTAAGTATGAGATTACCTCGAGCGAGATCATGTATCAGGGTGTCAAGGCAATTGCCAAGGTTAATGTCAAGGTCGAGGTCACGACTATTGTGTATTAGCGAATTCATTTTTGGAACCCTCACACTATAAGGACACTGTTGTTTTTATTATAATTTTTTGTTCACTGTAGTGGTGTTAATAGGATATATTTCTATACCACTGGTATCATTTTATGTATTTTTGTGACAAGCAAGTATACGCTACAGCGCTGTAGCTGCTTAACTGCGAATACGTCAATACTGAAATAAAAAGCGTGCTTCCAATAAGTGCATGTGCACACGGATGCGGTGTATAAGTACTTTCAAGGAGTATACTTGAACTATGCAGTTGATGAAAGGCGTCATCACACTTTACATAACTTGTAGCAAACTCATTCGTGTATCGGGTGACGCGCGCGCGACAAGTAAGTGTAAACAATATCGGTGTATTGACAGACAATAACTAAGCCTTCTAATATGATAATATTATAAGAGGTAGTTCGCTGGTAAAATCATGTGGATTAGTGTAGTAGAACGAGAGCATTCCTGTTAAACGTTTATGTTATTAAAGGGGTATTCCTTCGTTCGAAGGGGGCCGCGGTGGCCGAGTGGTTAAGGTGTTCCGACACTTTATCACTAGCCCTCCACCTCTGGGTTGCGAGTTCGAAACCTACGTGGGACAGTTGCCAGGTACTGACCGTAGACCGGTGGTTTTTCTCCGAGTACTCCGGCTTTCCTCCACCACCAAAACCTGGCACGTCCTTAAATGACCCTGGCTGTTAATAGGACGTTAAACAAAAACAAACAAACCAAATCCTTCGTTCGAACGGCAGATATGAGTTGCACAGTAACGTATAAGATAAAATAAAAGAAGCTTTAAGTCGCATTACTTACAGTGACGGAATAAATTACAACAGGTGACTTCTATCGTACATATTATACAGAGATTAACAAACATCTTATATTGAATGCTCCTAAGACAATCAAAACACTGTTTGTCATAATGATTTTAACAGCTACAATTAATTACAAAATACCTTGTGAGGATTTGGTTAAGTAGTCCCAGCGTGCTGTACCATATCTGCCCGAAATGACGCGGACTCCGTACGGCCACCTCACTCGGAGATATCAACAGGTTCAAGGCTCGATTTAGAATATACGATATACAATATATTTCGATACCATCATTAAATGGAAATTACACCATTCTCAAACACTAAAACATCTGATTCTGTTCTTTGCTGTTTTAATTGATATGTTATCACATACATGTAAATGTAGGAGAAGCTGAGTAATAGATCAGCCAGACGATTGATCGTCAGTAAAGAAACGGGAAATGAGACATTAGTTATAACGTAAGTCAATTATGGTAATAAGTACTGAACTGGCTCTGCGAAAATTTCGGCTCATGTTGATATAAAATTTAATAATCAAAGAGGTATAAATAGAAAATCCTCAAAACAATAAAGAAACCTAATTGAAAAATCAAAGATTTTAACCTAGAATTTCCTTTTTTTTACCTAGCATTACCCTTTAAAGCTAGAATTCACTTTTAACCTACATGTAGTATTATCTTTTAAAACTAGAATTCCCTCTTATAACATAGAATCTTTTTTTATTATTATTATTATTATTATTTTTTTTTTTTTTCTAAAACGTTGTTACTTTTCCTGCCGCCTCGACGTAATTTAGAAGTTCCACACTCGTATGATACTATTGTGTGACTCCCTACGGACTCGACCATGGAGAATGTCTCTAGTTCAACTACAGTGGGTCAGACAAGCCAGGGGTACCCAGTACGATCCTTAGCGGAGACAGTAGCATAAACATGACCAATGCTACAGGTTCCGTGCTTTGTATTACGTTGGTATTTATTAATTTGATTTCAATCAAAATAGTTGAAATACAAAATTAATGCAGTTTGTGTTAAACTACGCGATTCTGAATTTGAATATGTTTTAAATAAGTACATTATAGAATGATATGGAAAGGCCAACGGTAATCATTAATGTTTCAATGCATGCGTTTTTTTATCAAAATTACGGAGACGTGAAACTATAATATTATCTATTTATTTATTTGATATACATATATACACGTAAAATCTGTCTAGTTTTTATCAATGATACACGTATATATACGTAAATGCAAAAAGTATAAGGTCAACTTACTAGATCAAACTAGTGGGAATTTCCCTTTAGTCTAGTGGTAGGGTGTTTTCTTTGAGAGCAAAAGGTCGCTATTTCGAAGCCCGGCACGGGCAGGGTAATTTTCATTGCTCCCATTACATACATGCAGACGGAACTCCTTCAACATGATAAGGGATAAATGTTTACGATTCGTTAAATGGTACCATACGGCGGCCCTAAACTTTACAGTCAGGGTTCCACTCAAGACCGTGGCAATACTTTGGTCAACAGTGACACGTATGTAGAAGCTTCCGGTTGTCTCCCTTTATGTAATGTGACGTCATAGAATGATGACGTCATGCTTGGATGCAGACAAGATGGCGAAGTGTAAAATGTAAGCAAATATAGCGGCTAGCCTATCATTCGGGTTGTGGGAATGGATATGCGCAAGCTAAACTACAAGGCATTGCGAGATGCTGGTCAGCCAGAACTTTCCAAACAGAAAAGATTTTTAGAAAAATTGCAAACAGATACAGAGAAAAACTTATGGTAAGTGACTGACATGTCTATATAGTAGATAACGAATGTGAGTCCATGTATCATGTAGGAATGGTGAGATCTGGACTTCCCTGCATTAGGGTCCTACTACAATACGGTTTACACTATAGAATTACCTGTCACATATATTACTGAGTATAACCATATTGCTTAAAATGATACGATATCACAGTAGACGCCCACAGTCTGCTACAAACCAAATGCTGCAGGTTGGTTTAGTTTAAGAATGATAATAAAAAGTACTCTCCTCGGGGAAAGTCTGCTCCACATAACTCAGCAAAACATCTCTTATTCCTAATTTACGAACTCCTGGCCTTGGTCACGGCTAAACCTTGTTGAATTTATCTTTGTTACATCCCTGTTAGAGTCATGGTTTCAAATGCACTTTCGCAAAAAGTTCGATTTAGGTTTTGTATTGTTTAAAGGGACATCACGGTAAACCAATTTTTATTTTGTATTTTTTCATATTATTGGGTATATCTTTAAAAAAAATATCCTTATGAACAATAACCATTCGAATTTGATGATATATGTATATAAAAAACATCAATTATTAATTATAAAAAGGTTATCACAATTCGTTGATCAATAGTCTAAATATGCAAATTTTGTGACATATACGATAACACGTATGCGCACAACACACTAAAACACCTGAAAACAAAAATGGCTTCCAATGTGAATCGACTGCGATTGAAAACGATAACAGCTTCCGTAATGAAGAAAATAATTGGAAAATGGGTCAAACACAATCCTAGAATTAAACTGGGGAAGCAGTACAATACAGTTCAAACATGAAAACAGCAGTAATACGGACGCTGCTCCTATTCTGCTTGATTGCTGGATAGTAGGTCATGACAATCTCGGTAATATTTACAGAAACTCGGTAATATTTATACAGTCTGTACCAGTACATCGTTACTGTCACTATACTATATGTACGGTGTTTACACTTATTTACACATAAATATATGTGCCGGAATATATACAGAACGTGTTATTTAACATTTAAACCACTGTATAATATCATTGTCCAACTAATAATTCGCCATGTAAACTATCGTGTGTTTGTGTTGCCTCGATTTCAAAACAGTTACGTGATGATTTAAAAATAATTTCCGCGCTAAATTTAGAGGGGGATTCCCAACTAAATCAAGTGGACTGAGTGGTCAAGCTGGACAAAGGGATCGACTATGAACATTGGGACAGCACAGAAACATAACTGGAAAGGAACAAAACACGTACATTCATTGAAAATTACAACGTTTTTACCGTGATGTCCCTTTAACGTCCTATCAACAGCTATATGGTCATGATGTCTACTCTGTGTACGAATGCATGCTACTCGCATGCATTCGTACACAGAGTAGACATCTGTGTTTGGGGAAGCTGCGGTATGTTCGTGCTTGTTCCGTTGTAATAACGCTAAACTGATGCCGACTTCATAGTGCTACCTCACTGAAGTGTAGCGGAACTGGACTGGGCTGAACGCCGTTAGTCAGGTAGAGCGTCCGTCTAATGTTCGGAGGTCCAGGGTTCGAAACCGGCCTGGTCGTTGCATTTTTCCTCTCCTGCTACAGAAGCATACTACCTTGGCAACCAGCAGGACAACTCCACCCGGTCACATTATACTGACAACGGTCAAACCAGTCGTCCTACTCCCAAAATTGCTGAGCGCAGAACCCTGTTTTGTCTCAGTTTTAACCCAACTGGTTCAAATAAAGAACATGAATGCTACGGCCATTTTATAACATGACTGCACAATCAGAGTTTTCGTAAAGAAAACACTCATATATATCAATGTAAATCTTCTTCATTAGATAAATAATCCCAAGATTGTGTTGTTGTTTTCAGGACAAAATCTAATGAGAATATATACACGTATAGTATATTACACTAGTGCACGTGTAACAGGAGAGAGAAATCTAAATCATAAGCATTTCTAAGTGAAACGGTATCAAACATATGTTCTAAATATGTTCACCTTTTAAACATCGTTTCACTTGGAAGTAGGTAAGAATTCTGAAATACGGCTGTTTTTCATCACTTCCGTATAAAGCAAAAACATATATGGGTGGGATATTCCGACAAAGCGGCGCGATTAGCAGGATTAAAACATTTATTCGTATCGTGATATATATCAAACACTTAAATAAATATAAAATTGTCAATGATTACATTTTTTCAGTCAACGGGAGAATACAATGAGACAACAACTGGAACGTCTTCAACAGGACAAAGAAAGATTTTCACTAGAGGTATGTTGTACCCGATATATAGACTGGCTATCATCCGTATGAATACACTGACTATCATCCGTATGTATACACTGACTATCGTCCGTATGTATACGCTGGCTATCATCCGTATGTCTGTACCCGATATATAGACTGACTATCATCCGTATGTATACACTGACTATCATCCGTATGTATACACTGACTATCATCCGTATGTATACACTGACTATCATCGGTATGTATACACTGACTATCATCCGTATGTATACGCTGGCTATCATCCGTATGTCTGTACCCGATATATAGACTGACTATCATCCGTATGTATACACTGACTATCATCCGTATGTATACACTGACTATCATCCGTATGTATACACTGACTATCATCCGTATGTATACACTGACTATCATCCGTATGTATACACTGACTATCATCCGTATGTATACACTGACTGACTATCATCCGTATGTATACACTATCATCCGTATGTATACACTGACTATCATCCGTATGTATACACTGACTATCATCCATATGTAAACACTGACTATCATCCGTATGTATACACTGACTATCATCCGTATGTATACACTATCATCCGTATGTAAACACTGACTATCATCCGTATGTAAACACTGACTATCATCCGTATGTATACACTGACTATCATCCGTATGTATACACTGACTATCTTCCGTATGTCTGTACCCGATATATAGACTGACTACCATCCGTATGTCTGTACCCGATATATAGACTGGCTATATATATCATCCGTATGGATACCCGATATATAGACTGGCTGTCACATGTATGTCTGTACCCGATATATAGACTGGCTGTCACATGTATGTCTGTACCCGATATCTAGACTGACTATCAGCCGTATGTCTGTACCGATATATAGACTGGCTGTCATCCGTATGTCTGTACCCTATATATAGACTGACTATCATCCGTATGGCTGTACCCGATATATACACTGACTGTCATCCGTATGTCTGTACCCTATATATAGACTGACTATCATCCGTATGTCTGTACCCGATATATAGACTGACTAGCATCCGTATGTCTGTACCCGATATATAGACTGACTATCATCCGTATGTCTGTACCCGATATATAGACTGGCTGTCACATGTATGTTTGTACCCGATATATACACTGACTATCATCCGTATGTCTGTACCCGATATATAGACTGGCTGTCACATGTATGTTTGTACCCGATATATACACTGACTATCATCCGTATGTCTGTACCCGATATATAGACTGACTACCATCCGTATGTCTGTACCCGATATATAGACTGGCTATCATCCGTATGGATACCCGATATATAGACTGGCTGTCACATGTATGTTTGTACCCGATATATACACTGACTATCATCCGTATGTCTGTACCCGATATATAGACTGGCTGTCACATGTATGTCTGTACCCGATATATAGACGGACAACCATCCGTATGTCTGTACCCGATATATAGACTGACTACCATCCGTATGTCTGTACCCAATATATAGACTGGCTGTCACATGTATATGTGTGTACCCGATATATAGACTGGCTGTCACATGTATGTCTGTACCCGATATATACACTGGCTGTCACATGTATATGTCTGTACCCGATATCTAGACTGGCTGTCACATGTATGTCTGTACCCGATATATAGACTGGCTGTCACATGTATGTCTGTACCCGATATATACACTGGCTGTCACATGTATGTCTGTACCCGATATATAGACTGGCTGTCACATTTATGTCTGTACCCGATATATAGACTGACTATCATCCGTATGTCTGTACCCGATATATAGACTGACTATCATCCGTATGTCTGTACCCTATATATAGACTGACTACCATCCGTATGTCTGTACCCGATATATAGACTGACTATCATCCGTATGTCTGTACCCGATATATAGACTGGCTGTCACATGTATATATCTGTACCCGATATATAGACTGGCTGTCACATGTATATATCTGTACCCGATATATAGACTGGCTGTCACATATATGTCTGTACCCGATATATAGACTGACTATCATCCGTATGTCTGTACCCGATATATAGACTGGCTGTCACATGTATATATCTGTACCCGATATATAGACTGACTGTCACATTTATGTCTGTACCCGATATATAGACTGACTATCATCCGTATGTCTGTACCCGATATATAGACTGACTATCATCCGTATGTCTGTACCCGTTATATAGACTGGCTGTCACATGTATGTCTGTACCCGATATATACACTGGCTGTCACATTTATGTCTGTACCCGATATATAGACTGACTATCATCCGTATGTCTGTACCCGATATATAGACTGACTATCATCCGTATGTCTGTACCCGATATATAGACTGGCTGTCACATGTACATGTCTGTACCCGATATATAGACTGACTACCATCCGTATGTCTGTACCCGATATATAGACTGGCCGTCACATGTATGTCTGTACCCGATATATAGACTGACTATCATCAGTATGTCTGTACCCGATATATACACTGACTATCATCCGTATGTCTGTACCCGATATATAGACTGGCTGTCACATGTATGTCTGTACCCGATATATAGACTGACTATCATCCGTATGTCTGTACCCGATATATAGACTGACTATCATCAGTATGTCTGTACCCGATATATACACTGACTATCATCCGTATGTCTGTACCCGATATATAGACTGGCTGTCACATGTATGTCTGTACCCGATATATAGACTGACTATCATCCGTATGTCTGTACCCGATATATAGACTCGCTGTCACATGTATATCTGTACCCGATATATAGACTGGCTGTCACATGTATATCTGTACCCGATAGACTGGCTGTCACATGTATGTCTGTACCCGATATATAGACTGGCTGTCACGTGTATGTCTGTACCCGATATGTAGACTGGCTGTCACATGTATGTCTGTACCCGATATATAGACTGACTATCATCCGTATGTCTGTACCCGATATATAGACTGGCTCTCACATGTATGTCTGTACCCGATATATAGACTGGCTGTCACATGTATGTCTGTACCCGATATATAGACTGGCTCTCACATTTATGTCTGCACACTATATGGAATGGCTATCCTCCCTTACATCTCAGAAGTTTTCATATAAATGATTAAACACGTAATATTTACGGCGGAACAGAGGTGACATGAACAATATATTTTTATGTAAGGCTAAAAATGTTGTTTTTATGTAGACTGAAAAATATTTTTTACTTTTACTTTTTCCTTTTAAAGGAAAAATCTATGTCCGTTACCCTACATAAATGGGTTTTTTTTTACCGTATATAAATATTTTACGTGAGCACCTAATAATTTTTACCTGAGCACGTAAAGGAAAAACATATTTTTCAGCCTACATAAAAAAAAAAGAAAAAATAGCCGTACATAAAAAAGAAATATTTTTCATGTCACCTCTGTTTCGCCGTAAATATCCTTTAATATCCTAAAGTATAAATTTGTCTTCTGCCAATGGTTAGATTTTTTTTCAATTCCATTGATCACCCGAGTCTACGGTGAATTGCACATGACACTTCCGTGTATTGAATGGATACAATCAAGTTTGATCAACGTGTCATATCGGGTTGTTATTTTTTCAGTATCAAGGAAAGAGAAGATTTTCGGAGTCTGACAGTCACAATGAACGATTGCGCAGACACAGGTGAGACAAATTCAAAAATGTTCAACTCGCGTTGTCGCTTTTGTACAATACCATGTATTTGATAGAGTACAAAGGGACAAGTGTTTCTAAGAAACTTACTTATACTTGTCTAGAGTATGTTTTATATAAATAAATGCAATGATATTTACTTCTTATCTACAAACAGAAAAATGACATAAGAGCATTTGTTATGTAACTGTACTATTTATATTACTTTAATACTGAGAAAAATATCTCTTCTGTAATTGGCCAAGATGTCTCCCACAGGTATCCCTTCGGAAGGTGATATTTTCCTCGACCTCTGGCCTCTACATAAACAAAATCAAGGATTATTTCTCTCATATCTCGCCATGTTGCATATAGTTTGTTCATACAAGATATCGTTTTACGCGCGCGGAGTAATCTGCAAGGGGGGGGGGGGGGGGGGGGCAACTCTTACAAACGTCGTCTGCTTGAGTGTCGGTTTTGAAACGTTGGGCTTAACTATAAAAATACATACATTCTGAGATAGATGTATATCATATCAGCAATAAACCAATAGGGCTACACGGTTAAACGATTAGACATTACATCTGAGCGAAAATATAACTCCGTTACTGTAGACTAGGCCTACAGCTAGGCCGTTTGTATTAAACAGTTATAGTACAGTACAGACCGGCCTACCCTCCAACAGGTTTGTCATTTGCCATTAAAAACATGCAAACACACACAATAACCTGGCAATGATAGGAAGTTGAATTAAAAAATATTTATAAAAAGAAAAAGTTAAACATCACAACCGATGAAATGGTTCCGTTTGCGTCAGCACCGGGGCCTGGAATTTGTTTACTCTAGGCCTACTCAGTAACCTGTGTATTTGGAAATTGGGAATTAGCTCTTAAATGAACGAACATTCGGTAAAAAAAATGACACCCCTCGATGTTCATATAAAGAAATTTGTATTTTAATTGTAACACAGAGTCTATATTTGTGTAGAGTAACCAGGAAAACTAGGCCTTACTGTCATCCTAGCCTTCGTTATCGAGTGACCTTCGTCATTCTATCAAGAAAACCGGTTAAACACATATAATCCTGTCACAGAAAAGATCGGAACACCGTGAACTTAAAGTTACCAACCCACGAAACATCGCCGCGACATGGCGATCGAGATCGACATCACTCTCAATATAGCCTTGAACTATGAATGACAGTCGTGACGTCATGCAGTGACGTAGTATTTCATAAAATTGGCAATAAAAAGTACGGTTTGTTCCGTGAAATGATCAAATCAAACTATTTTTAAAATTGGAAAACTCATTTCAGCATTGGATTCTTCAAAGTATTGTTGATAGAACTTCTTTTTCTCGGATGTTAACAATTTGATCACGGCCACGTCAAAAGTTGGTCAAGTTACGGTAATTTTTATCGCCAAAATGTTCATTAGTTCATCACTTAACCACAAAAGGACTGGAAATTGTGTGCAAACTTAATTTGCCAAAATCGGGTAGGATCTTTCAGAATATCATGAGTATTATTCAGTAAAAACGTCAAATAAAGAAATTGAAAAATCGAAGAAAATGGATGGCTGAATGACACTTTCGCCAGACATTTGGTAGTGATATGAGAGAAAAAGACTCTTTCATTATGTGTGTATGTAGGATAGGGATATTCCAGCCTCGGGATCACAAAATGTGGTAAACCCCTCGGCAAGCCTCGGGTTTCACAACATGTTGTGACCCCTCGGGTGGAATATCCCTATCCTACATACAGTGTATGAAAGAGTCTTATGATATTTTTAAATGAACACGCACTTCCTCACACATTTTACCTTTTATTATTTATTTATTTTACTTTTTGGGTCCATAAATGAGGAATAATTATGGTGCTATATAAATGCGTTACTTTTTTGTAAATTTTAATCTTTACACGAAAGGAAATGCTAATTTTTCTATCTTAAATATCCTTATAACATGTATATAATGCATGTGTGTAGTAATTTGTTATAATTCGCATTGTACCGTCTAGTTCCCTAGTTACCTTTTGTAATTAAGGTGTTATGATATATATTCACCACAGCTTCTCATCCCAGTTGCCCAAAATCGCAGACAAAAGTTTTCACTCAAGCGAGGGACTTTCGAATCAGCCCAAAAGTCATCGTCAACTGAAAATGGAATCCGCAGGACAAGCACAAGCTTCACAGGATTCAATCCGAGGGATATCGAAAACCTCGTCGACGAAATTTCCGAAAATTCATGAAGGTTGTAATTTTGATAAAACTTTGATAATTTATTATGATTTTTTGTCTCTGTAATAAGTCGAAATTTCCTAGTTATTATAATAAATTATGTTGTACTTTGAGCGCTTGACACGTAATGTCCACGGCATTACCTGTTTATATTGTAACGATATACACGTACTGTGTTTTGATTGTTGTGTTGTTTTGTTTGTTTTTGTTTTTTAACCCTGCTTTCATTCCTTTGGAATAGCAGGCAATATTGCAATTACCAAAATGGCGATTGTCTTTATCTTCTACTCACAAAGTAATCATCTTAGTGCATTTCCGTTTCCGTTCCAGGCGACAAACACCAGTACAAAGATAGAAGAAAGTCAATGCCTGCAGGTTCGTTATTTTGAACAGGAGTAGGAAGCATCGATGCTGATATAAAATTATCTAATATTCTTCAAAGCCAACAATGCCGCCAACTCCTATTGTTTTTGGTAGCTATAACATATTAATCTAGGTTTTAAAAAGTATATTTCAAATTCACACAATTTTCTGTAATATTAACAATTCGGCAGTTCCTAAATTATAAACTGTTTTTTTTTGTTTTTGTTTTTTTTTTAAAGTTATATTAAAAGCATTGCGGATATCACTTTATGTAGCAACTCAAATTAAGAGACTTTTTTCTTTCTTTTACAATGTTGTATTATCATCAGTTTTTAAGGAAGTACCATTTACATTTCAGACCTCGTTAATGCTAACAAAGAGAAACGACGACGTGTCGAATTTCAGAAGAAACACCAATCATGTAAGATAATGTTTGTATTTAATAACAAATGTGCTATATATCCGACAATGTGTAATTATCATCAATGTAGATTGACACCAACAATAGGCTTTTGTACATTGTTATACAATACAAAAGTTAATACTTTACGCTTTTAACACCCTACAAAAGTTTGAGCTTCTCTTAATCAATTAATTAATTACATCCCGGATATATCATATCGTACTCTGCCCCTATATATTTAGAACATAACTTTCGGTTTTAAACAATCAGATGTTGAACTATGCTATTTTTCATTTGTAATGCATTTTAAGGGAAGACTGTTGATCTGGAACAATGCATTTTATGTGGTGAATACATTTATTTGTATTTAAGATTGTTTTGTTTGATGAAATGATGTCACCAAACAATGTTCTATCGCGTGTTATTTTGTCGTCAATATGCCTGGCAGTTCTGTTGTCGCTGCCCTGGTGCTCGTATTGAGAAGACTTTCCTCGTATATATTGAAGAAGTAAGACTTGCATGGCGGGTGTCGTCGAGACAACTATCCTTCCAGAAAACTCCCCACTGGAAGCCGGGTGCCTATATAATAAGATTGTGTCGTATTCTCTCATACCCTCCTGTACTTAAGCTTGTCCGGTCTGTATATCATACACAATTTGTCATTATTTCATCATACTTGGGGCATATCTACCAAAAAGTAGGTCCCTCAGATGAAAATTTTGACCTTTGACCTACATCTGTTTGGGGATAAATATATGTATGTAAATGTTTTGTTCATGATTTGCTCTCATTTTATCGGTGTTGAGCCAATATTGTACATGTTGTTGTTTGTTTACTAAAAACCTATATACTGTTTACTTTCTTTTCTATTTTTAGTGCCGATAATCGTTGTAACAGATTGCACCTGCAGTCCTGAAGTTGAACAAATATTATCTCATGAAGATCGAGCTGATCATCAACAGGAACACTTGCCGAGCAAACGCACAGTCGAGAAGAATCACCAGTTCGTAGATAGACGGTCAAGCCAGCACGGCCAGGGAATGGAAAGGCGACTTAGTCAACATGGCCAGGAGAGACACGATGCCAAAGGAGGTCACCAACATATAGAACGGTTACATCGCACTGGAAGTTTCAGGAAAAGCAACGAATCGTTATCCAGAGGGAGCCACAGGTACATGGATCACCATGACCACATGGACGATACAGAAGAACTGACGTCACTGTATGATATGGCGATACAGACTGTATCCTCCGCTAACGAATCCGCTTTCACCCAAGTTCAGGATGTGCATAAGCGTGCCATGCCGAACTGGAAGGTATTGTGATACCAAAGAACTAGGCATGTCATGTAATAGGTTTCAATCTTTAAACGAATGTATACCCTCGATTCGATTAACAGATAAGGTACACGTTATCACTTGTAGATGTATATTTACGTCACACTCTTACCAAACACTCTTATTTGGAAAGTAGACCCCTCGGATTACTGTAGACGTTGATATATTTAGGTCCACCCTGGTTTTCGCGCGTAAGCAGAATTTAAACAGATTTGTCGCGCCCACAGTACTTTCTATAGAAAAAATACACACAGATGTAATTAGCGGAGTCATAGTTTAGCGTATCGCTTTTATTGCGAAAGTTTGCAGTGTAAGTTCCCTAATCATCACACGAAGGCTATGCAATCCCTTTCAGGACGAGACGAAATTCCCAGATGCAAAACAAATGGACTTGTCATCTCTACAGGAGCTCGAGACAATGCTGAAGGAGGCTCGCCAGTATAACACAAGGTAAACCTTAAACTCGTACATTACACGATGTATGTAATTTTCTCAAGTATTCAAATAAATAACCGGTGCAGGAACATAACGAATAATCCTGTTGCATACAAGTGCATTTTTATTGTACAGGTAAGAGGCGACTCAAAGTGTGTCACTATTGTCAGTTTTCGTAAGTATATCACAAACCTAGGTTTACATGTGTCGTCGATAAATCAGAAGACGCTTTTCCTTCAGAAACACTTGGTCTAATTATTCTCGCTGTGATTGTCTAGAGTCTCCATGGATTTTCCTAGTATTTTTAGTTTACGGTTTCGATTGGATGCCGATATTCTCTGTTTTTTTAAGAAACGAAGTAATGTGTTAAACTTTGTCGACAGGAAACAAAAAGAGTCGGACTATCGTCTACACACAGCGGAGAACCGACAACAGAAGCGCAGACTTCAGTTCCTTGAAGAAATTTTGCAGGCGCTAAGCGGCGGTTCTGGTATCGAGTTCAATCCAATGGATATGCTTCAGTGCGGATATCTCAGATTGTCAAAGTCCAACATCGAGAGACTTGAACATATGGTCCGCGCGACAGGCGTCGACCCCGGTATCCATGCACATAGTGACGTCAGCGATCATGACATCTGGAAAGAATTGCGTGAATTGCGTCAGCAAGAGGCTTTGGAGCGTGAACAGCTACAGAAAGAGACTGCTGGGCAGAGGAGTAGGCAAAGTGCTCTGATCGCTAGATCTGATTTAAAACAGACACGTTAGAGGAATATAACTCTTTTTATGATAAAGTCACGTCATTGTACTATAACCAAGTGTAGTCTGTAGTATGGTGAAGATACTCCTGTAATACAAGCCGCTGATTATCAGTGTTTTTGGTTCAAGATACGAATGCTGATTAAAGTGTCAATAAAGCTGCATGATCTAAAAATTGATGTTCATTTATTCGTGAGATTTTACAGACTATGAAAAATCAGAGCCCCGCCATGAACTCAACAACGGCATAAACATGCAAACCAGTAGGAACTAAAGATATATAACTATACTCATTTATACAATTCCCATCTCAAGGGTATTTATCACATAGAAGACACTTTGAACCAAACTAAAGATTAGATTTCTTCACTACTCATGTCTTTTAATTGGTCCTAAACTTACAAGTAAATGGCAAATGATGGCCAAAAACTTCAACCACGTGACAGCAATCTGTTGTCTACCAGAAAAACACCGCCAGCACCTCTGCATGTCGTGGTCAAAGTCTTCACGAATTAGAGAACGTGCATGCAATGTAAAACAGGAAAACCCAAAGCAGAAAAGGTGCAAAAATGGGGAGGGAGGGTGGGGATTTGTCTTTCTCAGTAGCTTTTCCAAATATGCCTACCGGATATACTGTGCAAAGGGGGATAAATCCAAAATAACTATAATCATGTTTTACATTTCGTATATCAAGGGTATATAACTATAATCATGTTTTACATTTCGTATATCAAGGGTATATAACTATAATCATGTTTTACATTTCGTATATCAAGGGTATATAACTATAATCATGTTTTACATTTCGTATATCAAGGGTATATAACTATAATCATGTTATACATTTCGTATATCAAGGGTATATAACTATAATCACGTTTAAATTTCGTATATCAAGGATATATAACTAATTAGGATAAGCATTTTTAAGATAATTGGTGAAACCTTTCAGGTTTAAAACCGAGGGTTTTGGCGTAGATGTTATCTTATTGATTAGGGAAGTTTGTGTGCATAAAAATATACTACTTCGTAAATCTATATTAATGACATCATTTCATAATCTTGAACTAAGAAATCTCGCTTATCCTCATATCGAAAGGAATCCATCTGGTCTGTTAAAACAAACACTTTAAGAATGTTATAACCTATAAGCATATATAGATATTACCAGCCTAAGAGATAAGACAATGACCCATTTAAGTTTGAGGTCAATAACGGCCTTTGTTTTATCACCGATATAATTCGTGATTGGTTCTTTACAAAACTGAAACATACATTTAAACGTCGTCTTTACGACATGACAGCCTGCCCGGTTTTCTACATTACAAATTTCCTTAAATCATACCATTTTTTTCAATGATGCACGGTCGATTATAAAGTTGTTAAAACGAAATATATTGTAGAAGACAATAATCATCATTGTGTGTTATCATTCGAGGCGCTGTCTTGTAAGGAGACAAGGTATACGATATGCTTCCACACCTCATTGTTTTAATGTGGCTGTCCACCACATTGGCTGTTGATGAACATAGTAGCAGCTTACAAATACAGAACATTCAGGAGCAAGTATTGGTTCTACAAGGTGCATTAGACAGCGTTATTCTTGAGTATGCAAACCTACGGAAGCAACACGTGGTTCTGGAGCGAAAGTTTGTCCGTCTCTCAGACGATTTCAAGGAGATCAGGTAAAATCAAAGCATTATCTTTCGTTTTCTCAGTTTAGAATTGTTCCTTAAAAACAAAGTTGTTTGATTGGGAACTGCACAAAAGGCACACAAATAAATATAACATTTACAATCTAATAAGAGAAGTTTATATGCTAAATTATTGACTGTATTATACAAAGGCTCTTCAGTAATGATTGGACCTTGATCAAATATTGTCGATATTCAGAGGGAAGGTTTGAAAATCAAAATGGTTTGAAGAACTATGATAAGATACATCCACCTCACCCCTCTTGTGGTAAGTAAGTTTACATACATTTTTAATTATACAGAAACAACCAACCGTCAAATCGATGTAAAAGCGATACATCTGGTGGAGGGGAAGAGGGGATCTTTAAAAGAGAGGTCGATTCTGATAGAAGCGTCGATCGGCGTAAGTTGACATACTTTCATGTTTGTATGGCACGTGCGTAAGTACTATACATACCGTATTTGACAAAATAAGGACACCGTGCTTTAACAGAAACAAATATGACAAGAACAAGTTTTTATGTAAAATAAGGTTAATTTAAGGGGTTTTTTCATAAATAAATTGGTTTCTCAGGAAGCCTCTGCTTAAACTACTTAAGATTGTATTGGCATATCATTCAGGTAATCTATAAGTTAACAAACTTTGATTAAGCTTATCCATGCTTTTTACTAGGACAAAAGAAAGTAGTTTACTGAAAGGGTCGGGTTACAAAATATAAAATGACGAAAACTGTCCCAACATTGAGAACCTTTTCATGAAAAATACTTATCAAAAATATTTGAAAACAACAACCTTGCCTGTTTGCACCTGATATATACAGATGTTTAAACATGTTTTTAAGCAAAACCCAATACTGTTAAAAATACATTTTTAATAAAATAATATTTCGACTATGTTATTCTTCAAAGATTGATTGTATCTTCGAAGATTTCCTGTCTGATTTAGATAGTTTATTAATTCGTAGATATATGGAATTCTGGACTAATTGTACTAAAAAGAAATAAACAAGAATAAAACTATCTCGAAAATAATTATCTGATAGAATGTGCAAATACATCTCTCACCAAAATTTACAGCACATCCTTTTCCTTAATGCACTGATCGATTGATAACTATCAAACAAAAACCAGGGTCATATCAGGACGGCTGTCTATTCTGACACCATCAGCCTTGGTCGTATTGGGAAGGGTACCACCGAAGACACCAACAGTCAGGGTCATATGAGGACGGGTGTCAAGCGGACACCAACAGCCAGGGTCATGTGAGGACGGTTGTCTAGGGGACACCTAAGTCAGGGTCATATGAGGACGGCTGTCTAGGGGGAGACCAACAGTCAGGGTCATATGACGACAGGTGTCTAGGGGACACCAACAGTCAGGGTCATATGAGGAAGGGTGTCTAGGGGACACCAACAGTCAGGGTCATATGAGGACGGCTGTCTAGGGGACACCAACAGTCAGGGTCATATGAGGACGGCTGTCTAGGGGACACCAACAGTCAGGGTCATATGAGGACGGGTGTCTAGGGGACACATACAGTCAGGGTCATATGAGGACGGGTGTTTAAGGGACACCAACAGTCAGGGTCATATGAGGACGGCTGTCTAGGGGGAAGCAACAGCCAGGGTCATATGAGGACGGGTGTCTAGGGGACAACAACAGCCAGGGTCATATTGGGACGAGTGTCTAGGGGACACTAACAGTCAGGGTCATATGAGGACGGCTATCTAGGGGACACCAGCAGTCAGGGTCATATGAGGGCGGGTGTCTAGGGGACACCAACAGTCGGGGTCATATGAGGACGGCTGTCTAGGGGACACCAACAGTCAGGGTCATATGAGGACGGGTGTCTAGGGGACACCAATAATCAGGGTCATATGAGGACGGGTGTCTGGGGACACCAACAGTCAGGGTCATATGAGGACGGTTGTCTGGGGACATCAACAGTCAGGGTCATATGAGGACGGCTATCTAGGGTGACAACAACAGTCAGGGTCATATGAGGACGGGTGTCTAGGGGACACCAACAGTCAGGGTCATATGAGGACGGGTGTCTAAGGGACACCAACAGTCAGGGTCATATAAGGACGGCTGTCTAGGAGGACACCAACATTCAGGGTCATATGAGGACGGCTGTCTAGGGGACACCAACAGTCAGGGTCATATGAGGACGGCTGTCTAAGGGACACCGACAGTCAGGGTCATAAGAGGACGAGTGTCTAGGGGACACCTACACCCAGGGTCATATGAGGACGGCTGTCTAGAAGGACACCTTCAGTCAGGGTCATATGGGGACGGCTGTCTAGAAGGACACCTTCAGTCAGAGTCATATGAGGACGGCTGTCTAGGGGACACCAACAGTCAGGGTCCTATGGGGACGGCTGTCTAGGAGACGCCACTAAACAGGGTCATAAGGATGGAGGCATCTGTCAAGAGGAAATTCAGAATCATAACTCTGAGAAAAAATGTCTAGGGGAACACCAACAGCCCGGGTCACATGAGGACTGGTGTCTTAGGAACATACAGAGAAGAAAACAGAGAAGGGAGTAGACAAGGAAATCCCTTTCTGTACTCAATATTGAAAAGTGTTTAAAAACATCGTCTTTTAATCAATATACTTGATATTGTGTTGTTTTTTAGAATCGACATCAGAGTCTCATTCGATGAATCACTGGAACGATTCAACGACGGGTAAGTACGATGAATCACTGGAACGATTCAACCACGGGTAAGTACGATGAATCACTGGAACGATTCAACCACGGGTAAGTACGATGAATCACTGGAACGATTCAACCACGGGTAAGTACGATGAATCACTGGAACGATTCAACCACGGGTAAGTACTATGAATCACTGGAACGATTCAACCACGGGTAAGTACGATGAATCACTGGAACGATTCAACCACTGGTAAGTACGATGAATCACTGGAACGATTCAACCACGGGTAAGTACGATGAATCACTGGAACGATTCAACCACGGGTAAGTACGATGAATCACTGGAACGATTCAACCACGGGTAAGTACGATGAATCACTGGAACGATTCTACCACGGGTAAGTATATATTGTTTATACCACACAGAGGTTTGTATTGTATTATATTGATGGGGATTAACTTACGTCTACACTTAAATGTATAATTCTGCTTCAATAAAAATTCAAGACATACATAGAAACGTATTGCATAACACCATAAAAAATATCCCGTTGCAATTTGACTTTCGACATCAAAATCTCATAGGAAATTATCTATTGCTTTGTATGAAATGAAATCATATTCGATCCATTCTTGTTGAACTGCCTGTTGGTTCCGTTTTCCTCACTATGCTTATAATTTTGGGGAATTGACTTAACCTAAATTTGACCTACATTTACGAATCATGGTGCGTGTCGTCGAAGAAAGCCGATAACGCTAGCGTATGGTTGCTGATTACGGCCATATCTGTTGGCTTTGGCGAATTGGCGTTGTATTGATTAAATTTTGTTCAAAAGGCATTATGTAAGTGGAATAAGAGTATAAGTAAACAAGAACAAGCAAAAAATATGTATAAAAAAGTAGGCCTAACTGAAAACAAAAACAGAAAGGACAAAATAAACCTATGTCAGAGATGCTGTATTCTTGTTTTTGATTTGTTGCCACTGCAGTATTTATGTGTCAATATATATTTTGTGTTTTATGTTACTTTTAGATATTAAAATTTTGTAAGCTTTTAACTCAAATTTAATATAATTTTTAGATTGTTTAAATCTGGTTCCATGCATTAACGTTTGTAAATAGATTGTTTTGTAATGAGTAATATTAGATTATCAAGGTGTTAATATGCTTGCAAAAGATGAATTCCTGTTGATCGAATCTAAGACTCAGGTTTTTTAGTGATAAAATTATCCTTAAATGTTCTATCAAATTTGATATATACACAATTCCATAATATATGTGTCATTGTTTCAGGGTGAGCTCTCGTGTAGGTTCTCTGTAATATTTTTAGGTTTGCAAGGAGCAAAGGGCGAAAAGGAACTACAAGGGCAAAAAGGCGATAAAGGTAACACTGCAAATCATTGCATTTAATTGTGATTTAAAGTATAAGCATGAATATACATACATGTAATTGCAAGAGAAGATAGGACTGGGGACGAAGGTAATTATTGATATAGATATATTAATGATTTATTAGCATCATATTGTCAATTAGCGCCATTTTAGGTGAAAAAGGATCAGATGGAAAAGCCGACTTCGTTGGAGTTCCGGGCCAAAAAGGGAACAAAGGCATGAAGGGACAAAGGGGCGATGTTGGTCCTCTAGGGCTGGCTGGGCAAAAGGGAGACATTGGTCCTGTGGGGATGGCTGGGCAAAAAGGCGAACAAGGCATAATTCGCACAGGTATTCACTCTTAATCTAAGTTTTAAATTTTAAGTATGTGTGTTAAAGGAAGAATCGACAAGAAAAACAATTAGATCGTTTTCCTCAGACAGGTATTGCTTCGGAATTTCAATACCATTTCGGTTCATTTTTAATAGCTTTTCCGTCTGGATGCACACAAGAACAAGTCATCAGACATGTATTTATATATCTATTCATTTATTATTTACAGGTGAGAAGGCAGCATTTACTGCAAGAACAAGCATAAACAAAGATATATCCATATCGCAAAAAATTATTATATTTGATAAAGTGGAGACGAATGAGGGGAGCTATTACGACGCGATCTCTGGTGTCTTCACCTGTGGTGTTAATGGTACTTACCTGTTCACATGGTCACTAGAGGTGGCATTGAGGTCCTACGTATATTCTGCTATAGAAGTCAATGGCTTTCCACGAATGTATTTGGCAATTTCTGGTACGGATGTAAACCAGAATATTGGGACGCAAACTATCGTCCTTCAACTTGAGGTAGGCGACAGAGTGTATGTTCGTGAGAAACACCATGATGTTGGCTCTGTGATCACAGCAAATTCGTCATTCACGGGAATTAGGTTCTATTAAAATTATTATTACTTAAAAAAAAAAATTTCTAAGAATAAATTATATTACACGTGGAACGAATGTTGCTTGGCTGTTGAAAAGAAAGGAATATATAGTTCATTCAGCAACTGAAGCTATGAAAACTGTTTTTGAATAAAAATACGGGTTTCAGTAGTAGTTAGTATTTTTGTGAGTGGTTTATTAGAGGAATTTAAGTATTTTCAACTAAGTGTTCTTGGTATACGTTAATCTTTTACAAAGCAAACAGGAAAAAATTACAGATGGTCATATTGGAATTGTTATATCCGACATAAGTTTATGAATCAAGTTGAAATATATAATATTATCCTATAAAGTCAAACCTTCGTCTGCAAATATTTTGAAGAAAAATAATACGTTACTTACTATCATTGGTAGGTGTTACGAGGCCAATATCCTCTTCTGAGTAAGTATAAGTCATGGGTACAACGTTCTGTTTCGGAGGTGTGTGATGGTCCTGGGTAATGAGTTATATCCGGAGGTGTGTAAAGGTCCTGGGTACTGAGTTATATCCGGAGGTGTGTAAAGGTCCTAGGTGTTGAGTTATATCCGGAGGTGTGTGAATGTCCTGGGTACTGAGTTATATCCGGAGGTGTGTAAATGTCCTGGGTGCTGAGTTATATCTAGAGGTGTGTAAATGTCATGGGTGCTGAGTTATATCTGGAGGTGTTTAAAGGTCCTGGGTACTGAGTTATATCCGGAGGTGTGTAAATGTCCTGGGTACTGAGTTATATCCGGAGGTGTGTAAATGTCCTGGGTACTGAGTTATATCTGGAAGTGTGTAAATGTCCTGGGTACTGAGTTATATTCGAAGGTGTGTAAAGGTCCTGGGTAATGAGTTACATCCGGAAGTGTGTAAATGTCATGGGTGTTGAGTTATATCTAGAGGTGTGTAAAGGTCCTGGGTACTGAGTTATATCTAGAGGTGTGTAAATGTCATGGGTACTGAGTTATATCTAGAGGTGTGCAAAGGTCCTGGGTACTGAGTTATATCCGGAGGTGTGTAAAGGTCCTCGGTGTTGAGTTATATCCGGAGGTGTGTAAAGGTCCTGGGTACTGAGTTATATCCGGAGGTGTGCAAAGGTCCTGGGTACTGAGTTATATCCGGAGGTGTGTAAATGTCCTGGGTACTGAGTTATTTCTGGAAGTGTGTAAATGTCCTGGGTACTGAGTTATATCCGAAGGTGTGTAAAGGTCCTGGGTAATGAGTTACATCCGGAAGTGTGTAAATGTCATGGGTGTTGAGTTATATCTAGAGGTGTGTAAAGGTCCTGGGTACTGAGTTATATCTAGAGGTGTGTAAAGGTCCTGGGTACTGAGTTATATCTAGAGGTGTGTAAAGGTCCTGGGTACTGAGTTATATCCGGAGGTGTGTAAAGGTCCTGGGTACTGAGTTATATCCGGAGGTGTGTAAAGGTCCTGGGTGCTGAGTTATATCCGGAGGTGTGTAAAGGTCCTGGGTACTGAGTTATATCCGGAGGTGTGTAAAGGTCCTGGGTACTGAGTTATATCCGGAGGTGTGTAAATGTCCTGGGTACTGAGTTATATCTGGAGGTGTGTAAAGGTCCTGGGTGCTGAGTTCTGTCCCGGAGGAGTGTAAAGGCCCAGAGGAGTAAAGTTTTGTTTATATTTCCTTTACATTCAACTTTGCTGTGAAAAACATTTATCATATTATACGATTTTTTAAAAATGCATCAGTATATGATTGATATGAAACCCATCTGTATATAATTATTCTGCCTGAATGTTTAGTAAATGATCAAAATTAATAAATCATCCCTTTAATACCAGTTGTACTGTTTACAAATCAATATTTCACGATAATGACCATTATAGGAAGCAACTAGCCTTAAAAGTATCCTTTTCATTCAAATATATGCAAACAAGGAAGTCAATAATTACATTGGGTAGATAAAAGTACTGAAATAACAATCCAGTAATACGTTGTGATGATAGCAGTCTACTTTGAATACACAGTTTCACCTAGACCATTGTCATCTATAACATAATCAATGCAGTCCATTTCAACATTAGCCCGTCTGAAAATGGGCGTTTTCATTGGTAGGTCAATATAATACCATGAAAGATAACTATATACAAACAAGTACAATGTATTGTTTTCAGTAGACAAAGCCGATATCACTTTCAAAATGACACTGGTCAATTTATATGGCCACCTACCAAGGACATTGATTATAAGCACATAAACAAAATTGGAAAGACCATTTAGATAAGGACAGTATCTACGAGTGATAAAAGTATAAAGATATTACAGCAAAGACAGGTTAACATGTGAAACGTTTGGGCTTACAGCAACGAACTCGCATGGAATTCATGGTATGTTGAATGACTAGCAGAAAGTCAATGTTGGAAGTTGATTTCAATAGCGGATGTCATGATAAGTATGTGAATCTGACTTAGCGGTGTAAAGAGACGAAGTGACAAAGCAGGATTAAATGTTTCAGGAACTAGGTCACACTCCGCACGAAAGCACGCGTATCTCACTTTCATGCCTTAATCGGGTTAATGGCATCTTATGTAAAATATGCTTTGTTTCCGGCTGATTTCATTATCATAGAATTTTCAGTATTATGACAATCCGTATATCTACATACTTATGCTTTTAACGGTGAATGGCGCTTCTTTAGATATATCCTTCCAAACAATGGATTATGAATGCGGTTTCCTACCATAGAAATCTCAAAGAAATGCGAAGATTCGAAAGCTGCTTACAAAACAGCTGTAAATACAGTTGTTGTGCTGGCTTGTAACCAAGACAACCAACCGGATGTACCTTGAACAACAGGATATATACTGCTATTTCAGTTTGTGACGGATTCCAACACTGAGAGATGCGTTTCATCATAGTGTTCCTCCATATATATCAATTTTGTTATGTCTATGGGCAAGGTAAGCTTCTTAATTATTCTAATATATGGATCGGTAATAATTTTCAAAAATTATTATCAAATTGAATTGATATTTCATTTTCTTGTGAATCATATTAGGCCTAATGAAATACATTAAGATTTCTGCGTGATTGATATTTGTGTTAATTTTAATTGGCATGGCACATTTGGTGAATGGTTGATATTCTATTGCTTAAAAGCAGCACGTATATTGGTCCCCGATTAAAAACAAAAAGGGAAAAAACTTGTATCGACGTCGAATTAGAAGACGCTTACTCTAATGCAACGCCTTGTCCACTTCTTCGTTTAAATATATAAATCGTTTATGGTTTGCCCTCGATCCATTAAATTTGAGTTAGTATTATTATTTTGTTTTCATTTAGCTCATCGTTCGTTTACATATCATTATACTTTTCTTTTCATATTCAAAATTTAGATACAATCATATTTTCATAATTACCTTGCCAGAGCTTGATTCACAGTTGTGTCTCTAGATACCTGATCTTTTCTCCTTGTACTTTTACAAAGGTCACCATATCAGCTAGAATTACGGCTTTGTTATGATATCGGTATATTGTGATTATTCCGCCGGTGAATTTCGATTATACGAAACCAACTGTCTAGCTGATAGGCCTGCCCAATGAATGAAAATGAGAGTTTACAACATCATTATATGTCAATTTCCTGTCTTACAGTGGCCATCAGCTGTCCAACCTCGTACACGATCCATCCGGTTTATCCAAACCTATGTATCTACGCCGCCAGTAATTCATATTCTCAATGGCATCATGCATCGTGTCCCAATGGTGGCAGCCTAGCCCAACCTTACAACAGGCTCATACACGATTTCGTAACCACATTTCTCGACACGTAAGTTATCTTATGGGAATAGCATTTAGGTAAATTATTCCAATATATTGAACATAAATAACATGATTTCGAGTGTAAATCATATGATTTGGATTGCGAATCAAATTATTTCGAATGTAAATCACATGATTTCGAATATAAATCACACACTGTGAAATAGGATTTGGATTAATAAATCAAATTATTTCAAATGTAAGTCACAGGATTTGAATATTAATCAAATATTTGATATGTTGCAATGTCTGACACTGCAATGTCTGACACCTGACTTTTGTAAACTAAGAGGTAATGTGTAAGAATTTTCAAAATGAAATACGAAGGCAAAATATCATAATTTCATCCAACAAGGAAAAGATTTGAAAACAAAATCAGCGCGTAAATAGTACACAATAAAAGGCATCGAAGAAACACTAAAAAAACCTTAACCCACCAAAAAGCCTTGGTATACGTACTCCGTAATATCAATTATATCTTTATCACATTAAGCAACTGATATCAATAATTTTTTAAGGGAAATGAATAGATCTTTTCAAGGAAGTAAGGAGTGAAAGGAGAACGAAACATTGGCATGGGAAGTGATGAACATTAGTACCAGCAGCAAGCTTTGGAAAGTGCTTTGTGTATACTTCTGTTGTCGGCATCGGTGAAGATTAGCTCTAATCTAAATGCTTCGGTGGATATATAGATATGTAACTCTCTCTCTCTCTCTCTCTCTCTCTCTCTCTCTCTCTCTCTCTCTCTCTCTCTCTCTCTCTCTCTCTCAAAATTTAAATATGTAAATATGCCATCTTGTTGTAATGATTATGTATAATTATATCGGGAAATGGCTTTATATAAGTTGTATAACTTGTGCCCAATCCCTTTGTAAAGTTCAGTTACAAATAAAAATATGTTTAAATCAGATCTGTTGAGATATATATAAAAGTCTATTTGTATTAATATTCCTGTATTTTTATGACAGAGGAGAAACATACTACATTGGTTTAAACGACAGCAATGGTGCTCTACTATGGCGGGACGGGGAGGTGTTTTCAGGAAGATTTGACGTCATTGGGAATCTGACCAATGTCTTAAACGGATGTGTTTACTACTACCACACCGGACAGTGGGAATGGGACCTATCAAATTGTGCTGTGTTGAAATCATACATCTGTGAATACATCATACCAAATATTGGTAAGTGGATTTTTTAAGAAAAGTGGTGTCAAATTAAGACTTTACAAATTAAAAACGTTTGGACATTTTGAATAGGATATACATACCAAAAACCCAAGATTTTCGAGGAATAGTCATATACACAATATTACATTGAGATGCATACTTTACATGACGAAATGCTATTAAATACTCTTCATTTCACTCTGTTCATTTCTGTACTATATTTAGCTGTAGGTAGTCCTATTTCTGTCTTAAAATAACTTGTATAATTCTGACACACATGTGTCAACTTTCTTAAAATGAATAACACAGCATTAAAGTATACATCCAATTATAATGATCACATAACGTATCTGTTTCCCATGGAATACGCACATGTCATTTCGTCACGTGATATTTTATATGACGTCAAGATATTATCTCAGTTTTCAAAATCCAATGGTATTACAGGGTAAATAGATTTGAGAGTTTTCATAAATATATAATGAATGAAATATTATAGTCGTTTTGATATAATGTGCACCGTATCATTATATAGCTGGTAATATTCATAGGCATTAGACTTTATCACTAGCCCTCTATCTCAGGGTTGCGAGTTCGAAACCTACGTGGGGCAGTTGCCAGGTACTGACCGTAGGCCGGTGGTTTTTCTACGGGTACTCCGGCTTTCATCCACCACCAAAATCAAGGCTCGTCCTAAATGTTGTTAATAGGACGTTAAACAAAAACAAACAAAAGCATTATATATAGCACAAAAATAGACATAATGTTCATGTACAGAATTGTTTCTGAAACACATACGTGTTGTGATCTATAATACTCGGGAATTATTTCTGACTAGGACAACCGCAAAAATTATACAGTAAACTCGTTTCATGATTTGATATGACAGTAGCAATCAAACAAAAACCCACAACATTGAGTTCGTTAATAAATTACATAGTACATACGAGTCTGTTATGCTTTTTTGTATGCATTCTCTTTCCTAGACCCGAACATTCGGCTGTTTAATGATACATTGGAGGGAAGAGTGGAGATATACCGTTACAATAGATGGGGGACCGTGACTCACAGCAATCCTCCCGACACGCTGGGTGTTGTTATTTGTAAAATGCTGGGATACGAGTGAGTAGTGTACACACTGCCAAACATTAATAGTCTATGCTATCCTAAAAAAGTGTTCGTCTTTTGTGTAGTTATACGAGTAAAAAAATACTATTCGTATGTTTTAACTTGCACAACATTACTTCCTCAATAGTTGGGGTGCTATAATCTGAAAACCTTTAGACACAATAAGATCAAGCAAATTGTTGGATCTTCTTTGAGTTTGCATCCCTTGCCAATCCACATCAGAACGTTAGAAGGCAAAAATTAATTTGCCATAGTCAAAACGTATTGCCAAACAAAATATGTATCATATTTATATAATGAGTACCCAATATGCATGAAAATAAATCTCCTTTTGAGGAAGCGATTCATCTTTGAAAACTAAGCTTGTACAATGGAATAGAAATAAAATAGATCTGTATCAGTTTATAAATATGTATACAAAATACTACCACAGCATAACCTTTTCTGTAGCTTCCCTAACATTTAAAGAGTACTTCTTCCACGATCGATATTTTTCTCCGGTTAATAAAACCATTATAAGCCTATAATTGTATATTATCTATTACCGACAGTTTTGCAGATTATGATGTTAGTTCTACAGTTGAGGATGGAACTGGACCCGTTTGGCTGGATGGTGTAAACTGCAGTACCAAGCCAGCCACGATTGACGAATGTGCCAGTCTTGAGGATATACTATGGGGTCCTACAATTGCACCTCACACAACAGACGTGAAAGTGCGATGTACAGGTAAAGAAATTATAATTTAACTTATACCAACGTTTCATTTATCGTATTTAGTAAAATATCATGCATTTCTTCGTGATTTGTTTAAGTTTAAGTGTCTGCCGCATCATTGGTGTCATGGTCAATACCAAGCTCTTATAGTGACCAATTCATTTTTCATGGATTTAACATTTGTATTCATGGCCGATGCCGTTGATGAAGCAGAAGACTGTTACACTTCCGGAACACCTGGTCTGATTTTCCTTGTGATTTTTCCTCCAAATGCTGTAAACCTAATTTGGCTAATATTTGCTAGCTATGTGGGTAGATATGTTATAGTTCAACTTATTTCAAAGGGGTTATGGCTTCGATCTAAATCAATGAAATTGTATCACATAATGTGTAATGGAGTATATTAGATAATATATTACACAATATCCATAATTATTGTACACAGAACACGCAATGTAGTAGTACCTTTCAACCTAATACAGTTAAAACTAAAACTAAATTAGACGACTCCATACTAGACTGGTGTTTCGTCATTTTAGTACTCGTCAGTGATGATAAGGGCCTACAATTTTGATACATAGGACGAAATTTTAAAAAAGGTTGAAAGGCATTTTGAAATCAAGATAGCACGATGCAATAGCTCATTATTAATTAATTTCATAATTTTCACCATTTGTAAATAACGTCGCATGACTACGAAATGTGTAAAGAATGGAGATGGCGTATCACACAATGGCCCTGGAGGACGTTGTATCTCATCTGCAATAATGTATGATCAACAGAAGTTATCCTAATGCAAGAAAACCTGGAGCATTAGTCGTTAAAATGTTTCTCTATTTATGTCAATACACTCAACGAACCTTCCCAGTGTTGACTTACAAACTGTATCTTTGATTCACGATGCCAGAGTTTTATTGCATTAACCGACAGAATCAACGCCTTCATAAACGACAGCATAAGTAAATGTATTTGTTATTAAGAAAGGTTCACTCTTTGGTCTGTGAAATCCCTGTTGATTTTTGTTATGTTGTCCACTCTTATTCATATACATGTATACAGTATTTATATCGATTCAAATTTTACGGTAATATACAAACGTATTTTACGTGGTATATTTCATGTGGTTTTTCTATCCAATATTACATAACGGAAATGAAGTACTCGGCAACTATTTCTAGATGAAGCAGAAGCCGCTTACTCTACCGGAACACATGATCTTATTTTGATTATATACTCTCAAGGGTTTCCCTACAAATCAATTTCTGTGCTCATATTTTGCCCTCATTTGGTCGAGTTTTAGTAAGAATTATCATATTACCAAATTTTAGCGCTCACAGAGAAATAGAACAGCGCATTATTGAACTGGCGCTTGTACCAATAGTATTTCTGTAGAGCACAATATAAGTAAATGCAGTTAACGTAATCATTTATTTAGTGAAATTAGTGAAAAACGTTTGAATACAATGTATGTCATACTAAGTAATTTCTTAACTATTTAGAGCTCACCGGTATATTTGGAAAAATTTTTTATTCTTCAGTAAGTATCGCCAGTTCATCATCGTTTTGCCTGGCTGCTACATCGACAACGACGACAACAGAAACTATGACGTCAACAACCACGTCCTTTACTACAGAAACAGTCACTATGACAACCAAGGAGATGTTACAGCCAACACAATGTATCCAAATTACCACCATGAATAGTCAAACATACTCTCCCTTTACATCAACAACAGCAGGTGCTCCAAGTTACGATATATATTTCTTCGTTATGAATATATATTATTTTCATCCCATCCGTCCGTCCGTTCGTCCGTCGGTCAGTCCGGCAGTCCGGCAGTCACTCAATCATTGTATTTCTCAGAGCTAGAGTTATTACTTGGGGAATATAGGTGCATATGATGCATTGAATCAAAAGTTGATGCCCCATTTACCATATTCAAATCAGAATGACGCTGTTAAAAGGACGACAAATCCTGAAAGTTACGGCAAAGGTATAGCTGTAGAGTTCTTAACTTCTTTAGAATGACATAATTGATCAAGCTTTTACATCATAGACATAAATGACCGATCATGGAAAATATAGAAATCAATGTCTTTAATCATTTTTGGCTGATTCAACTTTCATGATCTCTTCTAGAATTCATTAGAAAGTGAGACGTATATTCATTCCCTTTTGTTCCTATCTGGATTTTTCCGAGAGTTTTCAAAAACGGCATTATACTTAGGTATCAGTTGTCAAGTGTTTGATAATTAAATTCTTACGTTATTAGCTTAAGGAAATATATTTGTTCTATTGATCAAAGTTATAAAAGTTCCTTACAATTACCTTACGAAATAAACAGCTCTGAAACCGGCCTCACTAAAAACGTATTTAACATTAAAGATTCTATAGAAGTAACAAGAAAGTAAACACCAATTAATTCCAATCAAAAGTGTTTTTTTTTCATATACCCCGACTGGCTGTGTGTAACTTTTTTCCGTCCTCGTCTTCTATCCTCTTGATCGTGCTAGCGTTGTTTATTAAATGTACAGTATCCTTTAAGTGACCGATTTCGTTTGCTGATTATGTACCTTTAATAGATTGATATTGAAATAAATAACTTGTTAATTTGTTAATTTGAAATACAAATTGTTCTGCACGTATGATATATTGTACTATATATTTACAAAACGATACCTAGGTTAAAAGTAGGTTAAAATCAAAAAACGAAATTTTATACTATTGTTAATTCTAAACTTGGTGTGTCGAGGAATATTACGTTTCATTGTGATTTCTCAATAAAATCTTTCAATATGTTGTCATTATCAAGAAACGAATGTGAAAATAATTTGGACCAAATATAAGCAGTACATATGCCAGCGTTTTGCTTGGTTACAACTAAATCCGTAATATACATAGTAGTATATAGTAATAGTTCTTTACGATGGAATTCATCAGTACAATCAGTAGGACGTTTGCTAATAAATATTATAATTTTTCACACGCTTTTTCTTTTTCATTGGTTTATTTAGTCAGTTTGTCAAATGATAGACTGAAAATAGTAAGGTGTAAAATAGCTTTAAGGCTTAGGGTGGTTTAATTAAATGCATAATACATATAACTGACTCATTCTTATAGGTACATATTCCCATGGAATCATGCAATCCAGTGCTGAATATAGTAGTGTTCAGCCGCCATCGTCACAACCAAAACTTCAACAGGTACCTAAATACAACAGGAGAACCAGCGCTATGTACTCCACTTCGACAAAGCAGGACAACAGACCATCTGCTGTTGCTATTGGAAGTTTAGGCGTCATTATACTTGTAGGTCTGTTAGGAAGCGCATTTTATCTCGACCTGTTGACAATTGGGAAAGAGCGTCAAGTTTTCAGAAATGCTGGAAAGGCACCACCAAGGAGACAAGAGAGAACCAGGCGTTCTCCCGATGGCCGGGAGTCAGGAGGAAGCATGTCAACTTCTGGAGCTTCTTCGGATATCACTGTCAATGAGATGGATGAAAATCCTTCCGAATCTAACGAAAATTCATCAAACTTAGATGAATTACAGAGAGTAGGGAGTGCGCAGGTTCATCCGATTCCACATGGAGTAAAGCCGCTTGGAAAGTTCCCTCTTTCCTTTGAATTTGCATGATATCCCCGTGGCAAATCCATGTGTCCCTGAGGATATAGATACTGGGTATTTTGCTGCTTTTCCGAGTCGTCCTTTCATTGGTGATGTGATGGATATTCCATCTCAGTTCATTTACCGAGAACCCAGTGATGCAATGTGTTCGGTCGACGATGATGTACTGTCCGTGGTCACAAATACAAGGGAGGTAAATCCAAACACACCGTCTCGAGATATGTTGTATGGCAACTAACAAGTGTCGTGATATTGTAATATTGATTCAACTTCTGTGTTGTTAACAACTCTTGAAGAACATATACAGTGCACTAGCAGATCCAGGGGGGGGGGGGGGGGGGGGGGTGTCCTGGGGGGGTCAGAACCCCCCCCCCCCCCCTTTTTCGGACGAGGAAAAACTTTTTTTAACACCCCCCTGGATCCGCGCCTGTACAGTTACATATACATGATGGTGTTGTATTACTTGGCAGTACACAACTAATGCCAATACACCAAATAAACTCATGTTTTAAATGCTATTTTAGGTAAACGGGCTTGTGTATCCTATGTCCAGTTTATTTTATATTTTGATTACATATTTCACTGTATGAACATTGTGAATTGCCACTTCAGTTTACTTTTCGGATATATACTAAGATTTGGTAATATCTTGTTGAAGTTACCTCCCTTTCCCCAGGTCTACGCAGAGGTCTAAAGAACTCTTTCGGTGAATTATTCCGGCCCATGCCGACTCATAATTTCGTGGTAGAAATGGTCACACGACTAGTTGTTGTTGGAGATGATATGTATTTCTCATTCGTTAGTTATTTTTATAGTTACAAAAGACACACTTTGAGTGAAATAAATTACATGTCCAAAAACCACTCATTGTGTAACTTCTATTTACTTACTTAAGCATTCGGTTAGATCTATATCGATCTCCCTTACACCCGTCTGGGATGTCACCAACTATGCTGTCTAGTATTGCTAACGTGCCCTAGAAGGACAATTTATGGAATCGAGACATATTATATTGATGTATTTTTGCATAAAGTTTTTTTTCAGCAATCTCGTGATTTTGAAAACCCTAATGTGAGTAATGTGAGCGATATACTTTTACAAATTGTAAGGATATAGTTTGGACTGATAGTGCAAATAAGTTATCAAATCAAAATCTCTCATGGGTGTGCTTTAATGAATATTTTATCCGAAGGCTAGACTGTGGTTTGAATTCCGGCCAATGTGTCATGGCCCAACTAAAATCAACCTGAGGCTACACATGCTCATTAAACCTAGAACATTGGATTATACTGACCAGACAGGAATGGTTTGAATGGGTAGAATGAACTTATTTCATCATTTTCTTTAACTTATTTAGATATATTTCGATTTATTTATTAGCTTATCTTTTTGTTCCCGGTACAGTAAGTTGGGATTTAATCTTAATTGTGACGGATTCCGTGTTATTGATGTAGTATGTGTATTATGTTCAATGCATTTATATTCCCTTGCTTCAAAAACAATATGTTTAGGTTACTGTATAATAAGTTAACGCTGTTTATTGTTATTTATTAAATGCAGAAAAATGAGGTTGCATTAACATTTTTAGAAATCCACATAAAGCACATCAATATAAATCTAACTTTACAGTAACTCCATGTTAATACTGTTTAACCTTTAGACCGCCGAAAACTCTGATCCGCCTATTTGAATTACAGTGACGTCTGTAGTATTGTGACGTCATAATGCGCTGTGTATATCCCGACACCTGTTCCACTCGTAATCGTCAGCCGTCGTAGGTGGTACATTTAGAACGTGTCAAGCGAATCAAGTAGTACCGAATCGTGAGTTTAGCTGAATCCAACCATCCAAGAAATACTTTTAGGATTTGAATTAAGAATTAAGAAAGTAACGTCTGTTATTTAACATTCTAATTACTTTTTAAATTCGTATAACTTTCGGTGTAGTTTATACGCGAGCTACATAATGGATGTACTTTCCATCGGTAATGCTATAAAGTTTTAGTTTTAGTTCAACAACATGGCATGCGGATGAAAAATTGTATTGTTAATGAATACACGGTATTAAATATTTTGAATACGTGCATAATTAGCGAGTTATATCAATTACACGTCTGCAGAATACGTTCCCATTATAAATACTTGTTTGTACATTATCTCCGAAACAGTTTTCTCCAAGTCAGAAGATAATTATATGAAAAGATGAAAGGTAATCGGGAGATTTACATGATACCAACGTAAAACATCAGAGATAAGATTCTATTAGTCCTAACAAGAAACAAATTCGGGAAAAAAAGATAAATTACATTATACGAATGTGAAACATAAGAGGTTAAAAATATGTTAGTCCTTGTGCAACAAGATATATTGGGGAGTAGACGAATATATACAGTTCAGATTTTGTATGGTAATTACACAATCTATTGTTTAATGCAGTTCAAATGCCTTCCAATACATTGGCAGTAAAGTCCACGCTCACACAATGAACAAATCGTTCTGCACCGACGACGTATTCCACGGCCATGGCGCATACGTGAAGAACAGACACAGCAGTCGTTCTGCTTCTTTTGTGGCAAAGTGATTAATGAAACTTTCTTCACTGCTCGGCGGCGAGGGTTGTCACGTTTCTTCGTTCCAGCAAGTGCTTTAATAACGGCTTGGATATACTGCAGGCGGCTTTTTACTTTCAATGTTGTATTTTCCTTATAAAGTATATAGGAATTCATAAGGATTCTGAAAAATAAATGCACCAGTATGTTCTTCCATACCTTTTGGCATTTCCTCTGCTTTCCATATGAATGAAGACCATCATTCATATATCTACTGCTCCCATGTTGGTATTGTACGAGGGCAATGACACGCGGTTTACATGACCCCAGATCTTGTACTGATAGAAGTGTCGATAGCAACCACACAGGTTTCTTTTGATCAGCGCCGAAATGAGACAGACACAAGAAGTCGCCACGTCGCAAGTAGACAGTGTTCCCTGGCTGGTTCATGTCTTTGACGAGGTTCGGCATTGGTCGATTCTTTCGTAAATTTCCTGTAAAATACGGGTTTTATTTGAAGAGAAGAAAACGGAAAAAAGATGATTACAAAAAAACAACAACAACGAAAATATTCATTTTGAATGCAAATCCAACTTTAGAAACATATTACACCACATTCACACTATTCCACTTTAATTTGAAATATTCATATACTCCCTATATTTGTTCCTCCCGGCATCCCATAGAAAACATTTAGCTTTATAAGGAACATCCATGCCTTGAAACGTTTGGCAATTTACTTACTCGAGTGTGTAGTGCCGGAGAATGGGTACATGCACAAGAAAAATAAGGCTATATAGTGTATACGTACCGGTCAAGTATGTGTTGAGTTGGAGAAGTCTGTGTCCAAGATTCAAGGACGTGAAGAAACTATCATAAAAGACGTGATAGCCTTTATGAAGAAGTGGCGATCCTTGTAGGAGCTCTACAACTACGTTCGTTCCTTGGAGTTGTCCTGGTGGAACTGGGTCTAATTCACGTCCCCTGTAAACTTGCACCTGAAGCACGTAACCTGTAGAGGACTCACACAGTACCCAAAACTTGACACCAACCTTCGCGACCTTTGATGGGATGTACTGTCGAAGACCTCTGTGTCCTTAGGTTGGTACAAGGGACTCGTCCACGCATAACTCCCTGTTTGGAACCTTGAAACGCATGAATTGTCGATTGACTAAGTGCAATAAAGGTCGAAATCTGACAGATGGGTCGTACCAAGGATGCTACAAGCAACACTTCATGATTAGTATTGATATGTAAAATCATCTATCAAAGATAACGATATATCATGCACGTGCGTCATACACGTATACAATACATATATCAGTTTTAACTTACATGTATACCAGAAAATTGTAATTTACCATCCCAGATTTGGACAGTTTGTGTTTATTTGGGATATGGTTTAGGATTTGCCTAACTCAGTTTATGATTTGATTAGATTGTTCATGATATATGAATATCATACATGTACATGTAGCACGGTATTCTCCGGTACGTCTGTTGTGTTGAACAAACATGTAAGACGCCATATATCAAAATCATTTGGTTTATACATTCATTCAGTAGAGGTCTAGGAGCGATATTATGTGACGTACAATTTCAAAATGACATGCTTATACATACATAAAAAATAGTGATTGCTGCCGCCGGTGAGCTTTCGCAATCATTGATTGCACTTGTTATATATACACGTACGCTCAAATGTGAAATTATCAAGGAATGTATACTTTCGATCTATGTATACTTATAATGTTCATACATTGTATTATGTCGACAACCGTATGAAAGGAAATAGTTTTTTGTTTTTACTTTTTATTTCAACTTACGTGTTAGTGTGTCTGATGATTTCTTTTGCCAGAATATCAGGGAAAAGCAACTTGAAGTATGATAACGGCTCAGTGTATCTAGGAGGCATACGCATTTAACGTGGAACAGGAGCAAATGCCTTTCTTCTGTTTGGCTCCGGTGAAAATGTCCGTATCCACGGACCCGCCATGGTGCTCTGCGGCTATGATGTCATAATGACAACATTATTATAACGTAATATCGTCGGGAGGTGACGTCGTTTATCATAATATTGTTCATTATTTTTTATATTGTTCAGTATAGTCTATATCGGAACTCATTATGACAAACATGGAAAATAATTTGCAAATTGCAGTCACGTTTACACCATCATAAGATTCATCCCCAATTTGCCAACATGTTTTTACTATATTAACATTACCTGCGTTTACCTGTGGAACATTTAAGCTATGAACAGTGATTTTAATGTTGTTATAGTCGATATGACAGTAAGATGTATGAGGGGCAAATGCCATTGGAACCCGTTATATTTGCATTGACTTACCATTTTCGCCAAATTAAAAAAAAAACTGAACCTACAAAAATAGTTTCCGCCTTTTATAATGTCACATGACCCACCGGGTGTTATTACCTGAGGCAATGTGTGTTATAAGGGTATGGTTGCAACTGCCTCTTAGCATTGTGTCAATGGGAAAACACGGAGCAAATGTAAATATTTAAGTACAGTCTGTTTCAGCATACATGGAACTCAAATGTTACTCAGCCAACAATAAGATTGGAGAAAATATTTTGGAATGCTGTAAGGATATGATTCAAATGTTCTAAAATGGAAATATTTTTTTCCATATACGAACAAGAAATATGTTTCGGCAATTTGCCGGGAAAATGCATATTATATGATCCCGGAAGGAGGAGAGATTTGCAGCTATTATTTAATACTTTGTATAATAATGAGGGTTATACAGTGCAAAAATATCCTTTGACTAATGTAATTTTTCATGCAATTGCCAAAACTTTTAAACAAACATCACTAGTCATGATTTACATTGTTCTTGCTATGTTTCACCAAGCTGCCATCCTTCTTTAATATATAACAACGAACTCTGAAACACGCCAGCTGGGATACCGTAACATGCCTGTCAGAAAAAAGTATACTGTAAATATAAAAATTGATGATTGTGATTTCTGATATTACATCATTTCATAATTCATAAATCAACCAGGCATTGTCAATACTGAACGGTTTTTTTCCGAATAAACCGGAGGTCAATTTAAATTTTATTCTATGTAGAGGATTCGTGTACTTTTCTTTAAAATCTTTCACGGCAATTTCAACATAACATGAAACGATAGAAAATCGACTGAATGATTTAACAAGTACATGTATGGGCAGTATCACAAAGCAGAGGATTGAATTATTTAACTTCATTCGGCCCTAATTTCATTTTACCCACTTTTCTTCAAAATTGCAAAACCTTTGCCCATAACTTCACTGACAAGTCATAGAAGGACGAAAAGTTGTATGATGCAGTTCAATATTCGGCATAAATGTTTCTTTTATTAAATTCAAGTTTTAAATTGTTATTTGCGAAGAGTTTGTACAATTCTTTGATACGTTTTATATGAAATTACTGACCATAAATCCGTGCTCGTTATATTTTACGTCGACAGATGTACTCTGGAAGTTTTACGTCTTTCAGACTGTCAATGTCATACATATGACATCAGACAATCAGTGTGAATCTATGTGTGGTGATTACCAACAGGTCATTGTCGATGCAAACAAACAACTCCGACGTTATCATATTGAAATATCTAACTAAGATAAATGGATGCAGATGTTGCTTTGAACTCCTTCAAGGTAGTGTCGTCTGCAGCAAGTGTTGGTGGATATATCGACTCCGAGGCCTCTAGCTGTAAATCTTTCGATTGATAAATAAGACAACATCTTGCCGTCACAGGTCAACAGATTCACATAATCAATTACAAATGTGTATTTACTAATAACGGGGAACATATAGCCGTATGTATATCAATACCCTCACTTTGTAAACTGTGGTCGACAAACAAAGAGATAGAAATTGTATCTTGAGGATTACTTACACTAATGTTGTAGTTAATTTGACTAATGGTTTACTTGTGTAAAAAGGACCTATGCCATTCTCGGGTTTAGTGTTACTCAAGAAGGTAACAGGCTTGTATTTAATAAGACAAACATCTTAATTGTGACGTATTAGGTTGCTTAATTAAAAAGGGATGTAAAGTAAGATATTGCATAAAAATTAATGATTTCGACCTTGCAACAGTATTGTGTTATGTAGTGAATTTAAAGATTTTTCTCTGTATATTTCTTTATATAATATATATGTAATTTTAGATATCATAGCAACTTTTGGTTTACGAAATTTCTTTATATGATATATGTATACTACATACAAAGCTATATAGCTATAATAAATGTATATTATGTAGCCATAATATATGTATATCATATAGCTATGTTATATATTCATTGAAATGCTCTATCTATTTTTAATTTAAATATTCGCAGTTTTCGAAATTTCGAAAGTTTTATCGAAGACATTGCAAGCGAATATGATATATCTCTAACAGAAAGACATCTTGATGACAATATTTTATCGAGTGATTTGAAATTAGATGGTTTCATGGAGCCTTTTAGCGCAAACAATTTTGCTGGTAGGATTTTAGCTTTTGTGCCTAAACAAATCAAATCAGCTAGAAGTTAACACCTCGAATTATCCGTGATGAGTTGATACGATTATAGCTTGATTTCCCATAACGTAAATTGTTATGCACTATTTACAGAACACCAAATACAACAAAAATAGTTTAGGTAATTACTTTTTTCTTTAGAATTAGCAATAGACATATCACCAAATATTGTAGATGATATTAATGTAGATATGCTTACAGTTAACCAGGTACCATGTAATTTTAGATATCATGGCAACGTTTGGTTTACGAAATTTTGTAAATGCACCTACTAGTATTGGTAGTTTTCCAACTTGTGTTCTTGGTCCAGTACTCTTGCCATATCTGATCAAACGTACAGAACCTTCTGTTTTACCTATAGATAGAAATGTTACTGATCATGTTTAGTATATATCGAGATAAATAGTTAAGTTATCTACATCTTATAAAAGCAAAATTTGGTGTTATAACCAAGCAGATTACAAGGAACTTAATAGATTAATTGAGGTTTTTTTCCATGGGAGGAATTATATTTTGTCAGTTGGTAAATGCCAAACAAGCGTGCACGAATTTTTCTAAGCATTTTTAGGTTATGGCTAGACAATGCATTCCTACGAAAACTGTCACTATCAGACCTCATGACAAGCCGTGGTGACGTCGAAAATACGAACAAATATATTAATACATGATAAAATTTTAGTGTTAGGGTTGGGGTGCATGACCGATTTTGACCATTTCGTTTAAGTCGCTTGTCTTGTTTAATTTAGAGTGCTACCTCGTCGATATACACTACCGGGCAACCAAATGAGACCAGTCCTTGGTTACACGGTCCTATAGTCAGTCAGAGAATAGTAATAATACGAGGCTCACAACGCATCAATCAGTCCTCGTATATGTAAACCTCTACAAGTTTATTCAATAGATCATTGTCAGAGTGTACGTATCCAGGTTTGTGGAAGCAAGCTATTACAGACCTATTTCATTACTATCAGTAGTAGGCAAAGTCTTCGAACGTGTTATTGTAAAACAGATACTTAATTAGTTACAAGAAAAAATCTATCTCATACTAATCAGTCAGGGTTTGGTCATTCTATAGTTCTCGAGTTAATTGAAATTTAACATAAAATTTGTTTGAATATGGAAGAGAAGTTATTTTGTGTGTCTCTAAGGCTTTTAATGGGGCTTGGCACACAGGTCTGATAGCAAAGCAAACAGCATTTGGTATGTCAGGTAATATTTTAAAATTGCTAGAACATTACAATATGGGCAGAAAGCAAAAAGGTTTTTGTCCACGAATCTAACTCTGATAATAATGGTCTTGGAGCAGGTATGCATCCAGGTTCAGTGTTAGGACTCCTCTTGTTTTAATTCATATTAATGATATAGCTGACTTATTAAGTGTTTCTCGACTTTTTGCAGACGACATAGTTACGAAATTATGTCTCTTTTTCTATAACTAATCATGACCTAAAATGTATAGACCATTGGTCAAAACAATGGGTGGTTACATTTAATCCCTCAAAACTAATGTATTAAAATTAGCTCTAATATAACACACGATTTTGACTTTGAACTGTATTTCAACGAGACAATTCTCCAATTCTCAGATAACTATAGGCATTTAGGTGTGACCATCAGATCTAATGCAAAGTAGGGTGACCATATAGAGAACGTATATCAGTCAGCATTGAAAAAAAAAAGTAAATGCTTTAAGAAAGTTGAAATTCATAGTAAATTGAAAAGTACTCATTAAAGCCCACTTCTAACTTTGGAATATGCTTGGGAAATCTGGAGGGGTTGTTCTCAATATCATGTTGATTTAATAGAAAAAAAAACAATTAGAAACAGCTAGAATTGTAACAGGACTGCCTAGGTATGGCAGTAAACAATCTTTGTATCTAGAAACAGGATGGGAAACTTTAATAAGTAGACGAGACAGTAGAAAACTTGAATACATTATTACCTGATTTAGTTGGAGAAAGAACTAAATTTTTTTGAGAAATAATACCAATTTACACTGTTTCAAATCATAGTCTTGCAAATTCTAGATTATCTTTTATACCATCAATCACCAGACTCTGGAATAGACTCTCAGAATCTGCTAGAAACTGCATGAATTGTTGATCTAACATTGAAAGACAATAAAACTGTTTTTGAAACTGTCCAAATATTTATTCGAAAAAATGATAGATTTAAATATAATGTTGAAGAGGAGGTGAGATTGCCCTATAAACTATTCTCTTATTCCCTGTCTGTTTTATAAAATCTACCAATCCTATAAATACCTTTTCTGAAACATCGTATCACAAGCGATATAAACTAGATATAATGTGTATTCTTAATTATGTTTCACTATATAAATTGTGTTTATAAGATAAGAAAATAAATTGAAATTGAATTTCTGCCTGGCACAAAGAAAGATAACTAGAGGAAGCAGGAGTGTGTATTAGAGAGAGATTACTAGGCATGAATATTTACATGGACAATTGGAACAGAGGAAGTTGTCAGAGTGTGTAGCTAGTATGTGCCACGCAGATATATGATATATTATATTTTATATTTCCTCTATATTATTATGCAATTTATTGTTGTAAATGATAAAATCTCCTTTAGTTTCAATCTGCTTCTTCTTTCAATATAGCTTCATTGTATATAATGTACATATTTGTTGCTGTTACATCATTGAAGTAAAATGTGGAGGAAAGGGCTTCTTGAAGTTGCCTTAACTTGTACCCAATCATCTTGCTTGTTTTTAGGAAGCAATCAAATATGTTTAAAAAAAATCTAAGCATATCACATAGCTATATATAGCAAATATATGTATATTATAAAGCTATGATATATGTAGATTATATAGCTATGATATAAGTAGATTATATAGCTATGATGTATGTATATTATATAGCTATAATATATGTATATTACATAGCTGCAACCTATGTTCACATAGCTTTATATAGCTATAATGTATGTATATTATACAATTATGATCCATATATATAATATAGGACACTTATAAGGTAAGTCACGTCTGGTACATGTGATCACAGTGTACACAGTGTACACCTCAATGACTGAATCCCACATAATCAGGCTTTTCATTCACCTAAGATAACAGAAATTACCTTTTCATTCACAGTGTACACAGTGTACACCTCAATGACTGAATCCCACATAATCAGGCTTTTCATTCACCAAAGATAACAGAAATTACCTTTTCATTCAAGTTTCATTAAGTTAACATTGTGTATATATTTGGGAAGGAGCTTCAATAAGTTGACATTGTGTATATATTTGGGAGGGGACTTCAGTAAGTTGACATTGTGTATATATTTGGGAGGGGACTTCAGTAAGTTGACATTGTGTATATATTTGGGAAGGGGCTTCAGTAAGTTACCATTGTGTATATATTTGGGAAGGGGCTTCAGTAAGTTGACATTGTGTATATATTTGGGAAGGGGCTTCAGTAAGTTGACATTGTGTATATATTTGGGAAGGGGCTTCAGTAAGTTACCATTGTGTATATATTTGGGAAGGGGCTTCAGTAAGTTAACATTGTGTATCTATTTGGGAGGGGACTTCAGTAAGTTAACATTGTGTATCTATTTGGGAGGGGACTTCAGTAAGTTGACATTGAGTATTTATAGGGGAGGAGAGTTCAATAAGTATATATTTTTGCTGTATACGGCAGTGACGGAAAACTGTATTTTGGAATTTTAGCACGTGCGTAAATTCGACTGACCTACTTCAAAGTGAAGCAACGAACATATTTCTGTCACTTCAAATGATTATTTTTGATGATTGTTTTTTTATTGTTGCCGGATAAATAGAATATTTTTGGCTCGGGACAGAAAGACAAAAGTAGCTCGCCAAGGCTCGCCACTTTTGTCTTTCTTTACCCTCGCCAAAATACAGCTTATATTTTAAGACACTGACCATGTATTCTCTCTCTATATATATATACATATGTTTTACTGCTGTAAAATTTCATTTGTACGACAAATATCGAGTGTAGGGTTAACATTTTGATATTGCCTTTCCTTTAGTGACGTCAGGCTATTGTTTATGACGTCATTGTCAAGGTAATTTGAGTATGGCCCTATAGATTTCGGATAATTTTCTGAAGGGGTGTTGAATTGAACAGCGCACCCATTATTTATTTCTAGTCACATGCTAGAAAATAATTATCGTCTTTAGCTGTAGTGAATATCAACGCTTAAATTGGGATATTGATTCACGCCAGTCAATATCGCAGCCTGTGCTCTGTTATCCATATACACCTCAACCAAAGACAATAACTATATATTACGAAGCCTTATTACAAATGTATTTATCCGCAGGCTTACTGATACGTAACATCTTTGTTGAATTTTATAATCAGGTTTTTATTAATACAGTGAAATCTCACTTAACGAACACCTCAATATTTTTTTTTTATTATTTATCTTTGTTTTGGTCGGTTCAGTACATATTTTCCTTTGAATTCTTTTAAAAGAGTTTGTCCTAATGAAAAATATGACATTACTAATTGCATTTAAGATGTTCCAGCAGAAATCAGTACATTGGGTCAAGATTGTAACAGAAAACTAATCATCAAACCTAACTAAGAACCTTATACATCATCAAAGTTTTAAAAATCTCAAATGTACAAAAAGTATGCCGACATATTGATAGGAAATAAAGTCACAAAATATTAGTAGAATTAGTGATACACAAAACAACAACGCTTCCATAAACCGTAGATAATCCAATCGACTCTGAAACTAAAAGCTTTCTCTTCCGATTATCTTAAATAAACTTCAGGAACGTGGAACGTATTTTTAAGGGGGGGGGGGGGGCTTTCAAACTGAAGAAGACGCAAAATGTAACGAAGAGATAGAGAAATCAAGCATGGCTGATGATATATAAAAGCTTGTTGAATTGCACCATCTGTTCCTCTCACTTGTACCTATGACAAGACATCATTGACAAGCAGCATATCTAATGACCATAACGTCTCAGTTAGCTGCATCAATGCTTTTTACCTCTCAATAAAGAGAGGGATCTGAAATGATGAGCATTACATATGCATAAATATAGATATATACTATTGTAATACCATGTATAAGAGACATATTAGTACACTAATGTGTCCCTACATGCCCTGTCAGTGCTCATTAAGCTAACATAGCTTGCTCAATAAGACCCGAATATCTCTATATCGAACGTCTCACAAGAAAGCGACAGGTGGGTTTATATTTGATATTAGAAAGCGTGCAAATTTCGTTGATAATAAAAGATTAGGGTGAACGGAAAAACCTATTCAATATTTCACTTTAAACTTTTTCGATTTTTTTTTCCATTAACATGCAGCTCAATTTTCTTCACCTATCTGGATTATAGGTTTATAGTTATGACTTGAAATCTTTCAATGAGGATAAAATGACATTGAAAAGGGGGAAAATAAAGTTACGTATCTGATTTACAGTAGCGCCATTAAAAGACAGGTGGTGTCCTCAACAATGCACACGACCAGGTACTTGGCTGGAGCGCGTGGTTTTAGCTCGTGGAGTCCACGCGCGCGCATATCTCCAATCAGAGGCCGTTTGTAATTGCGCAAACCATAAGGTCGTGTCAATTTCATTAAAAAGAAATTTTCAAAAGAAATTTTACGCATTTCTTTGATTTCATTTATGTCGGAAAGATTCTTATCGCTTTCCGTTTTCTAATTTACAATATTTATCACTAGTTACGACACTTTCCTAAACTTAAAATTTTAAGAAGAAAAGAAATCACCTGAAAAGAACGATCTGATATTGATGTCAATCATTATTCAGCGTAACCTTAATGATGGAAATTAAAATTTATAGCCGTTACGTCTCGAATGGTGGAAGTCTTAACGCGCGTATAATCGGACATGGTCTGTGAAATGCATGGTCTATCGAACACACCGCCAAAGATCAAAGTCCTCATAGCATAGATAAAACGCGTAGTGATACAATCAACGTTACACTTGTATCCATTTACTGCTTCATCCGTAGCATGACGCGATGATGAGTGAGAAAAAAATCCCGATAAGAACAGGTTTAAAAAGATTTTTACAAGATTTATAAATTGTACTTGTATTTTGCTGAACATGTACACTATGCCCTGGCATATGCTGCATTTAACTGATCAAAACTCCCGCCAGTATTTACCTCGGAGGATGAGTGCTGGTTCGATTGATAGAGGTTACAAAACTCGCGGTTTTTGTATATGGTATTTCTTTCACTCTCGTTAGTATTTTTTCATAAAGTTACAAACTTTGGAAAAATAACTAAGTAATGAGAGTGAAAGAAATACCATATACAACAATCACGAGTTTGTTTGACCTGTTTCTACCACAACAGAAGTTATTCTGAGGATGAATTGACCTGTCTTGTACCAATGTGTGTTCTTTTCACAATATCATTTGGAGTGTAAGGATATGACCTAAAGTGAAATACCGCTAATTGATATGCAAATCTGTCAATTTCGGAAATGTATGGAAATATTGCAATTTATTATAAATCATAACAGATAATAAGTAGGTTTATTATCTTTAAAGCAATAAATTGATAAAAATCTATATAGGTAATTTTAAAGATGTAATAAAAGCAACTACGAACTAATTATTGTACAATATCATTCCCGGGATCCCGTGAAGCGGCATTCAAGAGTAAGTCAATCAAAACGAATTTGACCACGTGATTAAAAAATAGTCCTGGTCAAAAGTCACCGTGTCAAGCAATCAAAGCACATTCAGAGTTTATTCAAGGTTATTCAACAATTGTAATGATCAATTTATGCCTTGGGATTTGAATAACACGCATTTATTGTGGTAGAAACATTGTTATTGTCGTTATTCTCTGTAACAACATCCGGACAATACACATTACATTCAAAATATATTATGGACAATAAAATACATTATGAACTTTTCAAAACAAATTAAATATATTTAACCATTGTTATACATTATGAATACCTGTAATACATTTTAAACATTGCAATTCGTTATCGACACTGAAATACATTTAAAACAGCTGTAATATGTTATGAACAACTGCCATATATCATGAACAGCTGTCATGTACTATGAACAACTGTTATATATAATGAACAACTGTAAAACCTTTCAACCATTGAAATGCACTATGAACCGCTGTAACGATTTGGTTTGGTTGTGTATTGTTTATCATCCTATCAGCAGCTATGGTCGCTTCAGGACGGCCTCCTCTGTGTGAAGATATGTCCGTGTAGTCAATGTGTGTGAGTTTTGGGTATGTTTGTGTTTGTCTATTTGTGATATGGCGAAACTGATGTCAACATTATGATGCTACCTTACTGAAGACATCCAGCAGGGCACCAGATTCGGTCACATTATGCTGACAAGGGGCCAACTAGTCGTCCCACTTCCATAATGCAAATGTCTCAGTCAGGGAACAGACCTTGCAGCCTTCCTCACAGTGGGCTAAATCTCAACTAAAGCCCAAAAATGAGGCATTGTCAAGGGAGACATTATGAAGAAGAAATTTGTTTAGAAAGAGAAAAGATAAGATCCCAAATTTAGTCGCCTCTAACGAATCGTGCAATGACGGCAGCTAGAACAATTCTTACGCCCTACCTGCAGGGCGGCAACAAGTGTATAAAACTCTTTCTACCACAATACCCCGTGTTATTCAACTCTCAGACCATCAGTTAATCATTACAGCTGTTGATTAACAATCTGTTTATATTTACATTTGGTGTGGCAATGCCCTTATATATTACTAGTAAATCCCTACCAAAAGCAGCTTCATCTATGAGAGTATAACTGAAGTTGCCCTGACGGTAGAAAGCGGGAAATTTGAATTTTGGAAGATTTTTTTCATATTTTTTTTATTTTTTGCGATTCATTAATAGAACGTAAATATAAGCGCGCACCATTCAGTTTGTCTGTGACACATGTGGCAGTTATACCAGTAGGTCTGCCGCATCTAGGCAGTTTATTGCTTAAATACCACACGTGGTATAAACTCTGTACGCATTTTGATTGGCTAACACGGTGAACTTTGACCCAAGCTGCAATTGTTATTGACGTCATCAATAATCTAATGACGTCACATCACCGGGTCCCGGACGTCACCGGTACACTTTATTAGCATACGCGAATATTATACTTGGCCACGTTTCCCTTTGATTCAAGCCGATATTATTGTGGTAGAAACAGGTTACACGACTCGTGATTGTTGGATATGGAATTTATTTCACACGAGTAAGTTATTTTTTAAAAGTTGCAAAAAACACTCGCTAAAGCTCGTGTCTTTTGTAACTTTTAAAAAATAACTTACTCGTGTGAAATAAATTCCATATCCAACAACCACTCGTTGTGTAACCTCTATTTCTACCACAATACCCTGTGTTATTCAACTCTCAGACCATCAGTTAATCATTACAGCTGTTGATTAACAATCTGTTTATACCACACGTGGTATAAACTCTGTACGCATTTCGATTGGCTAACACGGTGAACTTTGACCCAAGCTGCAATTGTTATTGACGTCATCAATAATCTAATGACGTCATATCACCGGGTCCCGGACGTCACCGGTACACTTTATTTGCATACGCGAAATTATACTTGGCCACGTTTCCCTTTGATTCAAGTCGATATTATTGTGGTAGAAACAGGTCACACGACTCGTGATTGTTGGATATGGAATTTATTTCACACTCGTAAGTTATTTTTTAAAAGTTGCACAAAACACTCGCTAAAGCTCGTGTCTTTTGCAACTTTTAAAAAATAACTTACTCGTGTGAAATAAATTCCATATCCAACAACCACTCGTTGTGTAACCTCTATGTAACCTGTAATACATTTTGAACACTTTAATACATAACGAACAATGTATTATATTATAAACAACTGCAACACACTTCACAAAAAAAGTATTAAGTACATTATTGTTGCTCAATGTATTACTATGTGAACATTGTTTTACAATGTGAACAATGTATTCAAATATGAGCAATGTGTCTAAATCTTTTGATAACTATGTACGAAAAGATGCTAAATTAATACAACAGCCGGTGATCCCACCAATGCACCATCGCGATCGTTTACCGTGTCCTTCCGCTCCACAAATTCGGTCTTTGGGGGGGGGGGGGGAGGGTTGCTTTCTATTTTAATTACATTAAATAATATCAAATACAATAATTCGTATTAAAATTAGTATTACTTCATGTGAAAAGATGGCAAAAAAAACTCAACTTACGGGAATAAAACGGGGATTATATTTTTCAGGCGTAATTATATTTAACTGTACATGAGTGATAAATCAGCACATACAACGATGTTTTTTAAACTGTATTCATTGTGTTTTCATCGTCAAATGTTGTTTTTTTTTCATCTGGTATGTTATATAAAGAATCAACACTCACCCCCACCCCTCACTTTAAATATCAAGATTTAGGAGAGTCGTCTTCATTGTATTTTACATATTAGTTTGAACATATATTGGCTTGGATATATATTTAAGACAACTGAATGATAATCCTTTCAAAGTAAATGACGCTTGAACTGGCGAGTTTCGTTATTTGCCAACGTTTAACAGAGACAGTGATATCAATTTGACTTCCAGGGCATAAAGTTCGCTTCAGGAGGAGGGAATTCATGTTAAGTATATTAGTTTAAGACCATGGTAAATTACAGATGGCGCCAAGGTCGCCACACGTGCACTGCTCGCGATATGATATTCCTTTAATGAATTAGTTGCCTTGATTTATAACCAGAAGGCGAAATATCTGAATGTGTATCTTCAGAAAAGTTTCGTTTACTCGTGAACGCCAAGGGTATGTGACAGCTGGGTGGAATATCGATACGGGGCACAGTTAGAAGATTGTTCGATAACGGAAAGCATGGGTTTGTGCAGTTTACGATCCGATGACTTTTAATAACATATACCTGAATATCTACCGATAGCGATCTATCTTTGATCGGGGTTGTTTTTTCTTGTCTTTTAACGCTGGAGTGTCACCTTTCTTACCATGAATATGACGCGTTCAAAGTGGTTAATTAATTATATAGATTTGTTCAGAGCAGAATGTTGGTCAAACTTGATCCTGTACTTTTAAACGAAGGATGAAGAACATTCAGTGCATTTTGGTCTGAAGTAAGTCGAAGGATTGTACAAATAGCCTCAGTGACATCACTAATCCGAAGGTTTCTGACGTTATGTCGGCCTGATAAAAATCTGATATGGGTCGACCACTTCAGCGTATGTCTTCACCTATTTAATACCGTCTGGCGGATAGAAATCACACATATTTAGAAACATTATTTTTCGACATACCTGACCATGCAGACATACATATCAATATACATAAACAGGTCAATTCCAGTTTCAGTTTCAAAACATTTCGCGGCCATATTTGTAATCTCAATCACGTGATTAAAGTCTCGTGGGAAACTATTTTCAGCAAGAGGATTAACCTGTGTCACGCGCGATTTCGTCAGGGCACGTCACTGAAATATCGCCGCGAAAGATTTGAATAGTTGAAATACGCAGTAGAACTGATCAGCCACGCTAGGATTTACATGTTTACGTTAGGAGAACTGACCAGTCACGCTAGGATTTACATGTTTACGTTAGGATAACTGACCAGTCACGCTAGGATTTACATGTTTACGTTAGGAGAACTGACCAGTCACGCTAGGATTTACATGTTTACGTTAGGAGAACTGACCAGTCACGCTAGGATTTACATGTTTACGTTAGGAGAACTGACCAGTCACGCTAGGATTTACATGTTTACGTTAGGAGAACTGACCAGTCACGCTAGGATTTACATGTTTACGTTAGGAGAACTGACCAGTCACGCTAGGATCTACATATTTACGTCGGGTGAACTGGCCAACCCTACCTCCATTGTAACCACTAACATCCAGTATTTTTTTCAAATCCTTCGCTGAAAAACATTGCTACAGGATCCCCACAAGTTTTATCAATAATGATAAAGAACGGTGGATCTAGAACAGACCCTTGCAACCCCCAACAGCCAGTAGCTTAGATAGCTTCACAATTTCTTCTGAGTCTATCTTTATTTAATTAACAATTCATATTTGTTTGCTGTGCTAAGCTCTCCTTGAACAACCAGGGTCATTTTAAGGCGGTCTTCTTGTAGTAGTTGGTGACTAACTTACTGATGGGAGGCCCGTCGCATGCCATCCAGAGCAATAAGGGTAAAATGTCACGCCATGGCATCACAACATGGCATCACGGACAGGTCCCTTTCTCAGCTTCCCGAGAAACACAAATCGACCCCGGTAAGGAATGTCGAACCATGCACCTCGGACGTGGCTGGTACTACAGTTATGCTTCGATGTAATGAACTTAACGCCGAAATGTACAAGAAGAAAGCGTATCATATACAAATACCGTACATGTCTTTGTGGTAATTAGTGATACTTCGGGTAGAATTAGGAATTTTCAGGACTTACTACTCGAAGAACTTCGTTTTATCTTGAGAGAAAATTGTCTTATTAATGTAAAGATTATAATTTTTACTTCTCTGAAAAAAATACGTATTTTTCAGTAAGTTTAATTTTGACGACCTAAACTTTATTCAAACGAAGGAATGTCCCTTTGATGGCATATGCCTTCAGGTAACCAATAATAGCAATGATACGGTAAGTACAGATATAAACAAATACTAAATACATATACATGAAAGGTTAGAGACACATGTAACTAACACCACAAGCTATTCAAGAAATATGCATAAAGCGACATTTACGTAGATAAAAATTAAATTATCTGAAGAATAATCAAGACAATTTCATACGTTTGGTGTTATAAAACAGAAGACGTCACAGTAATTGGTGGTTGTAAACAAACCTTCGTTGAAAACTGTATTTATACCCATGGAATTGTCGGAGTTCCCGGATTACAGTCGGAATTGAAGTGGTTTCCCTTGGAGATCAATTTTGACAGTTTGTTCTGAAAGTTCATGTAGAATGCTGTGAAATTATCATTTCGCTTTATAATAACATTAACATGGACTGATTTTTTGTTTGTCTGGGTCTTGCCCAAGGAACCAACCACGACAGCCCAGACCAGCTTCCCGAGAAACACAAACCGCCTCCTTACCCGTATCGGTATAATGTGTGAGGGGAGATAATCTTAATATGAATTAAATCACCTATGTCATTATGGAAGGGGGGTAACTATAAAATAAATTGAATCATACGCATACCATGTAAGGTGGTAAATATCCTAATGGATATAACTAAGCTAGTAAACGTTTTAAAGAAGAATGTGTAAACTATTATCGAACTTATAGGAGAGATACTCCGGCAAAATCCCAGATAAATTAATTAGGTAGCATACCGCCTTAACATGAATAAAAACAAATCAGTTTATATTTTACTCTAATAAAAAAAACCGTAATGTATATAGCTTTACTATCTATAATTCATTGGTTTGATAGAATTTTAGCACCCATGTACACTTGTATTGTAAAGTTGATTTTTTTAAAGAAGGACGATGTCATTCTAATATTTCGTGTTAAGTGCTCGTTATAAACAATCAGAAGGCCCAGCAGAGATATCCATATCACTTAATATGTCAGCGGATGACCTAGCAAACAGGTGGGGATAACTACCAACAACAATTATCAGGTGAAAAATCATTGTTATTGTTTTCATCTTGTGAGCCAGGTGTTATCTATCTCACACGTAAATACACTGTTTTTGATAACATGCCCTGTTCCTATTATCCATTTTTATATAGCCCTACTTATTTTTTTGTCCTTTTCATGTGACTTTTTTTTTTCAAATAAACAAAAATATAATCATATATCATTATTATACTATATTACGACAAACCACGTACTATTTACTTCTAATTTTAGTTGAATTGTATAATTGGGCTTCAAAATATTTGTATGAAAGATATTGTCAGTTGTATAATTCAACTTGAGTCCTATATATACAAAAACCTTAGAGGGGTCAATAAAAGAAATGATTTGTCTAATTTTGTGAATTATGACAGGTGAGTTGTTCCCCTTTGTAACACTGTATCCGCTTTTGGAGGTCGTAATTAACCAATTAGCTTCAACAGGTGTGACATATTTAAACATTTCCAGAAGTTTTAGAATATTTGTCGATTCATTCTAGCTAGATCAGGTTTCCTTTAACCTTTTTTTTGAAAGCAAACATGGTTTATGTTGTGTATGTAGGATTAGACGATCGCAGGTGTAATTCTACTTCGGAAGAAATTCAATTACATTAAAATTACCTGTACGAAAAGGTGTTTGAGAAACTGTGACGGAAATGCCAAATGCCGGATATTGAAAGAAATCTAGTTATCAGTCCCTCCCAATGTTGCAAAGTTAACCGTATATGAATGAATTGTAAACATATATCATTGTCAGATGACTCTCTAACTTATGTCAATCCAATTTCAATGACAATAGCGATATTCGATTTTAACCGGTACATGGAACAGGTGTACGTATTCATTATCCGACAAGTGTTCGTTTTAAAGTTTGTAGGTTAGTCTTTTTTCAATAAGAAATGCCTATAGATGTAGGTTATATATATATATCTGTATTTTCCCATTATCATATATTCAAGTCTACCTCTTAAGTCTGACAAAAGCAACTAAACATGTCGGTATACTTATTTAATATATACACTGTACATATATATATACGACTTCAAAAAGAAGTTGACAAAAATATATTGAAACAATTTACACTCAAAATATTTAATTATAGTGTTCATATGAATTTTTTAAACATTTCAGATTTCAGATAATATTCTTTACAAAACTCTCTTTTTTTCAAGTTCAGATTTATCTTGCCGTCTTTGTTTCTCATTCTTATTCATACCTCGATGGTATTAACACTCGTATACGGGTACCCGTGTGTCACAGGACACTTTTTTTGTTGTATGTCCTTTGATTGTTGCAGAATATTTTCATATATCGATTTTCAGATTCTGAGATTTGTGTTTAAAAACGCTTTATGTAAATGTACAGGTGTAACACTTAATTGAGGGGGTTTGGGGTGAAAACAAACATTGTTACCGGGCGCAGTGTTGCTATTGACTCCAGATTGTTTGTGTCTGGTTAGCTTTTTTTTTTATTTCATTTTATTTTTAAATATAATGTGTGTCGAAAAAAAAAGACTTTTTCATGTTGAAGTCTGATTAAAATTTCTAGTTTTCGCATTATCGAAATTATAACATAAATCGATTATTATGAAATTCGTTATTTGAAATTCAAATATTAAGTTGACAAGATAAAGAGCACGCATGCCCCGTGCACTTGCAGGTGTAATGTCATCTCGACCGTTTGGGACAAGAGACAACCTAAAACCTCACTGTCGCTTAAAGTATTTTCATTTCTTCTCGTTGTCATTAAATATCAATAGTAAATCAAGGATGGGGAGTTTTACAAGACTAGATTTCCCCGTAATGACGCGTATACCAAAAGGGGCTATGACCCCTCAGATAAACAGAAGAGGCTGGTGAACTGGGTCTTTCGGGACAATAAGACAGGTGGGGTGACGACCAGGCGGCTAAAAGGGGCCGGGGCACCTGCCTACCTTTGAGTATTATAGAAGAAGCTGAAATATTCATTTAACGTTTTATTAACTTGTGACTGTGAATGACTTGGTGTCATTAAAACGCACTATAGTCTGAGCGCAAGGTGTATCTGTATAAAAACGGGAAAGGGCGACCCTCATGATGCATAATTTCTCGTGTCATATCAGAGTCCGCCAGCCGCACGAGACCCTTACGTCTATGCGCGTGCCGCTGAGTGAAGGGTCCCCGTGATTCACACCTGTTGGGGAGGACTCTCGTATGCCACAGAAAATTATCGAGTTTTTTTTTTTTTTTATTCTTTTAGAGGGAAACAGCAAGAAGGAGGAATATTTGCATCTCAGAGTTGTTGATCAAATATATGTTTACTTTAATTTATTAATTTAAAACAGAAATTGATAATGTCTTGTTCATCCAGATGTTACTTATTTTTTGAAAGCTAGTTAACAAGTGTGAATGATGTATGACGTCAAAAGGATTGGTTGTCGTTCAATTTATATGTCATCCAAATGTCATTAATGACAATAAATACTATCTGACGAGTGTTCAGTGGTTAAATCCTGTCCTACCGCGCTATCAACATATTTTTTTAATGCAATTATCTATAAAACTGCTGGGAAGTCAGAGCCTCAGTGATTGGACAACCAACCATTCCTCTCCGCTAGAGTCTCTTTCTAATTCGAATGCGTGTTCACGTGTAGTACAAGTATTGCAATATATTTTTATTTGATGGTGGTGGTAAATATTGTATTGGTGGAAGTGTGCCTACTTTCTGGTCATATGACAATATCATGACGTTGTTTTGGTGACGTAATGAACTACATGTGCGTTATATTTTGCACGTCGCCTCGGTGACCGGATTACCTGTCTTAGAACCATTTCTCTCCACTAGACTACACCCAAGAATTATGAATTAGGGAGTTGTCTTCTAAGTAAAGCATTGCGGAGAGTAAAAAAAAAAACTACGGCAGACAATCAATCCAGTCTGGTCGCTTCGGAGCTTTATAGCTTTGCACCAAGCATTTAGATGATTATGATTTCCATGATGCACTTCCGGTATGTAAACAGTCAAGGACCCATATTGTGACATATTAAAATGGACAAAACGGTAGAATTAGAAAAGAAAATGGTTTAAATATATTTACTTTTTTATTGAATAGTTGTCATATGATATTGTTGCATGAATGAAAGTAATCGAGGAGAAAGACAAAAAATGACGTCATATAACTGGCGGATGTCTTTAATCCATATTGCATTCATATTAAAAGTAAAGGCATTCTGACGACCGCGTCTTTGTTTAATGCTAATGAGAGAGTGACCAGGGCGATATCAGACATTTGTGCTATTATATAGCATAGAAACATAAATGGCGAATGAATTAAAACGAATACAGCTTACAATATCTTAAAGACATTTTAGATATCTTAAGATTTATCGGAGAAATAATTCAGTGAATTTTGAATATCTTCAAATTAACTAAATGTATCTTAAAAGATACTCGAGATATTCCATATAATCATCATTATATTGAAGGATTGTATTGTTCATATCTTATAAATGTCTCAACAACTTAACGACAAATCCGAGAGTATATGAAAGAGTTAAATGTATAGTTGTTTTGCACTGGGACGTCTATGGGTATTTAAAGTGAACCAACAATCCAGTTTTCTTCCAAGTCAACACCTCTCACTGAATAACCTTGTACAACAATAGAAAAATTATAACTGTGTATTATCAATATCACCTGACCTATATTTGTGTGTAAAATCAAAAGAAATTATAAGTTAATTGAGGGAGGGGGGGGGGGGGGGGGGGGGGGTTACACTCATAACTCCATTTATACTTTTGTGTGTGTATATAAGAACGAGATAAATATGAAATAATTGAAGAAAAATACCTATAACCTCGACGAATCGAATATGAAGAATGCAATATAATGGTGTATAGCCTAATTAAACGAAATGGAGAAGATAGTCCTATGTAAGACTAAGTAGATATATATTGTCAGTAGAGGCAAATGGCCGGTAACGAGCGGATCTTTAACAATGAAGAGTTGTCAGATGGTTGGAATGATTTATCTGGCTTGCCCCGCGCCTCGAATCAGAGTCTTAATGACAAAGGGTTCGTCCACAGAAGCACCTGTCGACTTGTTACGGAGGTCCCGCAGTTATCCACCACAAATACCTCACCTGCGATTTTTACACCTGCCTGCTGAATTATGTGGCGACAAATTTTACCTGTGCTCTATAACTGTTTAGTTGTTGTCATTATCAATCACTAGTATAGTGATAGTGAGCTATTATCATGCGCAGACAAAACTTTACTACAGTTAGATATCAAAAGAGCACATGCTTTAAATAAATAAAATAAGAGACAAGGGCAGTAATAAAGAAATTATCGCTTTAATATCACATTTTGAACAATTATAGTCAACTGCGGATCGAAGCTTCGGGAGAGTTGGGTCGTTAACGAATAGAGATTAAAATCTTTCAATCAGATTCTAATTGGAGTTTAAATTCACTAATTTGAAAAATACCAGATATTCATTATCTCGGGGCGACGTTAAAACAGATTATTCTCCCCATGTTCATTCACACAAGACTTGTATTTGTTCATTGATTCGTTTTTTAAGCACTTTGTAGTAATCTTCCACTTTTAATCCACCACGAAGAACAATGACCACATTTTTGCACAAGTCCCTTTAAAAACTTTTTAAGTCTCTTGAAAGTCTTCATTAGTAGTCTCAAGTGACATCGGTAGGGCACCAATCGGAGACTACCGCCAATAAATAAATGACAAATTTGTCACGTGTATATAGTCAATAAATTAATTAATATTAAAAAACAATTATTACAGTTCAGTCTATGGGTTATTGCACTAAGCTACCGCAACAGCTATCTTCATGTTTGAGAAGAAGAGACATTCGGGAGAAAGTCTTACTGCATCTTTTGCAGCTGTACTTTTTGACCTCCGAGTGGGTCTGTAAATGAGCTCTTAGATTGGACCTGTCTGCAAATGCGCGCCCACAATGATCACACCGGAACGGTTTTTCACCCGTATGAGTCCGAATGTGACCCTGGAGGAGCCACGGACGGGAAAAAGCTTTTCCACATAGTTTACACTTGCAAGGTAGCGTATGTGTCCTTATGTGCATTTTGAGAGCTCCAAGAGAAACATAGGTCTTTTCACAATATTTGCAGCTGAATTCCTTCTTGACTTGACTAGAACAATGGAATTGTTTGTGTTTGGAAAGTCCACTAAATGTGGAATAACTTTTGTTGCAACCGTCACATTGGTAGCGTGTTGGTTCTCCTTCGCGGAGTTTCCTTTTCCCGACCCCAGAAAGGTCGAGTTCCATCGGAGATACTGTCGGAGAAAGGCTATATTTAGAAACTACTGGATCGAAAGCTGAGGATTCCATACTGCTACTTAAGATATTAGTGTCTGGACTCTTTAACGGAATTTCGTGTCCAAATTGTTTTTCCGGATGGGCAGGGTATCCGAAAGGTGATGGTGGGAAAAATTGATGAGGAGGAAACAGAGATCTTAAGGAGCTATACGCCATAACAGGATCTGGAAACGCCTTTCTATGGAGTGGGTCAGCCATGGAAGACAGGAGCGGGAAATTGGTCGGCATTCCTGGAAGTGACGGAAGTCTTAAACCCATGGGAAGATATGGCGAAAAGTGGGGCGTGATTCCAGGATACATGGGTGTCTGCCAAGGAAAGTTTTCAAAGATTTTTGGCGGTTCTGCTGGACTGCTAGGGCTCCTTTGACTGCCCTTGGCGGGATCACCCCCGCGCGCCTGCAGCGCGCGCTGCGGAGTGTCAACTAAGGCGACCGCTTCAGCAGGTGGCTTTGTGCTCAGATCGTAAACCTGTGTCGCTCCGATCACCTGCTCTTGTGGCACGCGCACGGCGGGTTTCTCTGTAAATAAAAACCAAAAGAATAGCAATATGGAATTACATCAAACACATCGGCGATCCTTACAAACTTAGAATAAATGTAATGAAACGGAAAAAGCTATTTAGTCAAACACCGCCGACAAATCATTAGGAAGTTACCTTAGTTTCACTTCCACCTGTTACTAAATGGGCGTTTCATTCTTCCAGGCTGACTTATAGATCGAAGTTACAGCCACGCGAGGAAAACTTGATACCTGCTGTGCCGGAGATGTTGATCATTGAATATCATATAGTTTATTCAAATCGTTGTGATATCATAACGGTTACCCAGTAAATATTGAATGACAATCAAGAACACCTGTAGTATTTTTCTTTCATTTGCATACTATTCCTGATCAAAGAAATGTATCGTATTAAAGTAAAGTGCACGCATCGTTTAAAAATTATTCAATACATCGGGAAAAAACACGAGATGAACAGTTCAAAATGAAACGTTGATATTTTTATCGATTATATTGATGTACGTATCAAATACACGCGAATTTTTCAACATTTACCCTAATTTATGTTGTATGGTGATACTTACTGCGTGATTTATCGCCTTCGATACGAGTGGGCAAAAAATCTAAAAAAATTATCATAATTCGTCAGAATACTTCAAAAGAGATTAAACATACGTGAATTTAACACTGTCGATATAAATGTCTTATGTGTAAAAACTCTTAATGTGACAGGTGTTTTGTAATCCGAAGTATACCTGGTTAGTCAGTTCTATATACTCTAGTCTGACAAAATACACATATTCAACAAATTTGTCTGATTGTCAGGAATCTGTGGAAACTGTTTTTTATGTGTTACGTATGTGTTTATCTAAACTTTAAAATATCTCCATAGCAAAATGGCGCTTTGTACAAATCTTAAACCAGTACAGATGGCATTGTGTGTACTATTAAAGGTGGAAATGTTTCACGGTGAAATATTAGTACTTTTGCTCGGAACACAATTATATACCTGTTATCTTTATTTTCTAAAATTTCAAATTTTGTATTGAACATCAATAAATCAATTTTCATTCATTTGAATTCAACATAGTTATTGTATTACAGTAAGTCCCAGAAAAAGCAGGCAAATCTCGATCTAAGTACATTTTACTCAATTCAATTCGTTCGTGAACATTATGAATTGGACTGAATTTAATGAAATATTTAATTTAATCTCATATCGATCTTATCAGATAGGAATATACGTTTACCGTGATTTTCATCTCTGTATATATGTCATCTATCTATCTTCTCATTTCCCGTCGGTGAAAGGTTTGTATAATAATATCTCTTAACATATATCTATCTATACGGTATATCTATATACCTCTATAGGTATCGGTATTATATACAGTGTCTGTTAATATATATATATATATCTATATGTATCGGTATTGTATAGAGTAGTTGTCAATATATATCTATATATCCATATGTATCGGTATTGCATAGAGTAGTTGTATATAGTAGTTGTATATAGTAGCTGTATATAGTAGTTGTATATAGTAGTTGTATAGAGTAGTTGTGTATAGTAGTTGTATAGATAGTTGTATATAGTAGTTGTATAGATAGTTGTATACAGTAGTTGTATAGAGTAGTTGTATACAGTAGTTGTATAGAGTAGTTGTATATATTAGTTGTATATAGTAGTTGTATGGAGTAGTTGTATATAGTAGTTGTATATAGTAGTTGTATAGGGTAGTTGTATAGAAAGTTGTATATAGTAGTTGTAGTAGTTGTATAGATAGTTATATATAGTAGTTGTATATAGTAGTTGTATATAGTAGTTGTATAGATAGTTGTATATAGTAGTTGTATATAGTAGTTGTATATAGTAGTTGTATATAGTAGTTGTATATAGTAGTTGTATATAGTAGTTGTATATAGTAGTTGTATAGAGTAGTTGTATATAGTAGTTGTATATAGTAGTTGTATATAGTAGTTGTATATAGTAGTTGTATATAGTAGTTGTACATAGTAGTTGTATATAGTAGTTGTATATAGTAGTTGTATATCGGTCTGTCTTTGTCTCTCGTCGTTTTCTCGTCGTTGTCTCTCGTTCGTTGTTTTCTCGTGTTTCGTCGTGTCTTTGTTCTCTTCTTGTCTCGTTTCTGTTTTTCTTCGTGTCTGTGTTCTTCTCTTGTCTCTGTTTGTCCTAGTTTGTGTTCCTCTCTTGTTTCTCTTGTTCTCTGTCTTGTCTTATCGTTGTCTCTGTTTTCGTTTGTTGTCGTTGTTTGTCGTGTTCTGTCGTTTCATCTCGTGTTTCGTTTGTCTCTCGTCGTTTTCTGTCGTTTCTCGTCGTTGTCTCTCGTCTTGTCCTCGTTTTTCTCGTCGTTGTCTCTCGTCGTTGTCTCTCTTTGTTTCGTCTCTCCTTCGTTGTCTCGTCGTTTGTCTCTTGTCTTTGTCTCTCGTCTCGTTGTCCTCGTCGTTGTTCCTGTCGTTGTGTCTTCTGTCGTTTTTCTTTGTAGTTTTTATCGTTGTCTCTCGTTCGTTGTATCTCGTCGTTGTCTTCGTAGTTGTACATCTAGTTGTATATAGTCGTTTGTATTAGTAGTTGTATGTCGTAGTGTATGTAGTAGTTGTCTAGTAGTGTATTAGTAGTTGTATATAGTAGTTGTTCTGTAGTTGTATGTAGTTGTCTCTGTGTTGTATCTCGTCGTTGTTATAGTAGTTGTATAGTCGTTGTTCTATAGATTGTCTCGCGTCGTTGTCTCTATAGTTGTATATAGTAGTTGTCTATAGTAGTTGTATCATCGTAGTTTGTTTAGTCTTGTATTAGTGTATATAGGTAGTTGTCTCATACGTCGAGTTGTATATAGTAGTTGTACTTACATGTAATAATAATGTTATAATCAGATATATAACAAACAAAATCAGGCTCGTGCCCTGACCTGGCCTCGAAACTCTCGATCTATTTGCTCGCAGTTTAGGTTATAAATACTATTATATCCCCAATTCTTTCATTTTTGTGATTTAACTTGCATGTTACAATAGTTGTATTTTGCGCAATTATCCGTCAAAATTGGTATTTAAACAACGGTGTCAGATTTTTTCCTACGTTTTATGAATTTAGTATTGAAAGATAGAATTGCACCTTGCAGAATTGTGTTCCGACCATTATAGTTAATTATTTCTGATACAATTCCCCACATACATCGATCAGAAAATGCAACAACGGGTAATTTAAAGCTGACAAGTCTTTTAAAAGTTAGTATACATCTATTTTAATTGAGGCCCTTTTTCAGTTAAAGGTCTAACTCTGGAACTCTCTCCCTGTATAAACCATTTCTAACTAATGTGCCGATGTCTAGACGTATATTTACGAGATAGTATAATTCACTGCATGCTTATACATATTGTTTTGAATTGCAAACTTCAAAGGAATCATAAAATTAGTTCAACAAAGATTGAATATTCTTCGTTGTAATTTCTATAATTATTTATTTTTCTTTTTTTTCATGTTTTCCATAAATTTACAAAAACATGAAACAAAGATTAGTTTTGTATATTGCTTTTACTAATGCATATAATCGCCATCTTTTCTTTTCGAGTCTAAGATTTGACATAGAACAACTTGCAGAATTCATAATTCCTGTCTTGAAAATGAGCATAATCATAAACGTAATTATAAGTTTAGCTAATTATTACTAAAAAATCCCTTGTTATGCCTTTTCAATGAATTCCATCTTTATTATACACAAATGATAAAATGATCATGCGCCTTTAAAAGAATTACTGCAATAAATATGAATTGATAAGTGATATCTTACCTAGCTGGTTACAATTCTCATCTAAAGCTCCAGCATTTTCTGTTATTTCTTCTGCCATTTTTTCCTTTTTAACAATGTCCATCTGTTTGGAAATTACACTGTTGTCCAGTTCGGTCAATTTATTGTCCATGTTTTCGTCCTGGTCAGAATCCGTTGTGAGTTTTTGTTGAGACAAATCGACAGGTGCATTGGTTGGATATGAAATACCATCCGAGTCTTTATGTCGAACTAGAAAAGATTTCGGCATCACTACCAAATCTCACTGTCAGGTGTTATCGCGATAAACCTTAGTTATAAATGTCCACACGGTGAGTTTAAATCGCCTTGCTATCTTTCACAAGCTTTCAATTTTAGTCGTTACACATGGGTGATTTTGAGTATGTAGACTTCACGGTGAACTTGACTTGTCAATTTTTCCGTGTTTTGATTCCGTTAAGGAGCTGGTGTGTAAATATATACAGACATGCTACCCGTTGTGACTGTTCTTCGCTGCTCGCCCAATCAAAGATCAGGACAATTTGTCCATTAGACCCCGCCAACCAATCAGAGCGGAGCTAGGTATGATATGGCTCCTCCCACCGACAGCGATGCAACAGGTGTGTGCTAACACTTCAGATAGAGAAAGCCCCGGAGAAAATAATCCCCGTTAAAGATTTGTCTGAAACATGTTCAAGTTTGCAGGTTTGCTAAAGTCATAAATCTCGCACATGGCGATGAAAAAATGGGGAATTATTCCTAAATAATCTATAAGAAAGCAACCTGGTCCTTCTATCAAATGAATTACATATATTTTCTCTTTAGCCCAGTGGGCGTAAAAACTGTTTTGTATGACTCTAAGCTGATGTTGACAAAATCAAATTCAGGGCATCTTGTGATAAGTTTTGTCGATGCAAGTTTTAATCATTTCAGATAATTATCATGTCTTTTCGGCACATTAAATGTCACCACTGTAACTTATGTCGGATGGTTTCTGTATATTTCACCGCTGTAACCTATGTCGGGTCGTCTCTGTATATTTCACTGCTGTAACTTATATCGGGTCGTCTCTGTATATTTCACCGCTGTAACCTATGTCGGGTCGTCTCTGTACATTTCACCGCTGTAACTTATATCGGGTCGTCTCTGTACATTTCACCGCTGTAACTTATATCGGGTCGTCTCTGTACATTTCACCACTTAACTTATATCGGGTCGTCTCTGTACATTTCACCGCTGTAACTTATATCGGATCGTCTCTGTACATTTCACCGCTGTAACTTATATCGGGTCGTCTCTGTATATTTCACCGCTGTAACCTATATCGGGTCGTCTCTGTATATTTCACCGCTGTAACCTATGTCGGGTCGTCTCTGTACATTTCACCAGCTGTAACTTATATCGGGTCGTCTCTGTATATTTCACCGCTGTAACTTATGTCGGGTCGTCTCTGTATATTTCACGGCTGTATATTATGTCGGGTCGTTTCTGTATATTTCACGGCTGTAACTTATGTCGGGTCGTCTCTGTACATATTTTCTAAACACTGAAAAAATAACATAATCCAAGACTTATAGCCCCTAAATACCATTCCCATCCATCACACTTTGACATTTGTCTTACAGTTTTGATTTATAAGAAAAGATGTATAACCTACTTCACTTCGAGTCCAATCCCTTCTTATAATATACTTCTCTTAGAATTGCTTTTGTGTCGGGATCGTCTTTAGATAAGTCACATGAACGTTGTTTGTTGGGTTCCTTAAAACAGAACCACTTCTTTAAATATTTTTGTAACAAACATATTCTAGATTATTAAGATGTTTTAATATATCTTTGTTTAGAAGTAAGAATGTGTTGGCTGGTAACATACCAGAATATCGGGATACCAATCGTTTTCATTCCTCTGTTAATCATCGATCTATAGTCCGATCACCCATGTAGCCGTGACGACTGTTACCTTGAGTTAGGTATCATTTGTACAATTTTCTATAACTTCAAACTTTATTTCATTTATCGTATCTTAACATATTTACAACAATGTACAAACAGAGCAAACATGAGATGTTTTGAAACATATTTTTCATAAATCTACATTTTCTTAACTTTTTGAATTTTTTTGTGTTCATTAAAAAGTTTATTGTGAAAAATTAATAACATTTGATAATTCGTATACATACTTATCTAGATATAGTTTCTTTCTGTATTATCATCATCGTCGCATTATTATTGTGCTGATTTCTGTAAACGGTCATAAAACTACAACTTGATATAATATCTGGGATTCTAAGTTGAATAAATCAAGATCAAATGAAATTTAGATTAATTAAAATTAATATACATGTATTTTCTTTTTATATATAAATATAAACGGAGCATTTTATCATAGCATTATAAAACCATTCTCCGTATATCTACAGCAACGTTTAATATTTCACCGTCATTTTCCTAATGTCAACTTTATAACAAATTTCGGTTGGTGACATTTACATCTTATAAATTGATGGCTTTTGTTAATTTTCTAAAATTCCCATAACTACTAAGCTGTAACATAAATCAGTCAGTTTTCCCCTACTTTATGTGACTGCATAGTTAGCTTAACATATTAAAAATAAAACAATCGAAACGCTATTTCTTTCAAAATTTCTTGAAAGTTCGTAATGAATTCTGCTTAACTAGGGTTTTTTTTTGTTACTAATCGTTAAATTATCACATTAAATATTTATTCACGATTTTAATAAACAAATTAAGCTTATCTACATCACCTTATACATTTGAAATTTAGTAAAACGTCAAGCTAACAAGTAGGCGAGCAGGTTCCCCGATAGCGATCTCTATTACTTTAAGTACACCTAGTTATGCTGGATATTTAAAATATTACTTTACATATTTGTTTAAATATATTTAATTAGAACACCTAACATAATATACATGATAATTAAATACACACTTACACCAGTAGGACCTGCCGTGAATTTAAACCCCTCTTTTGAAATTTTAAACTCAGAAATCAAGAAATACAAAAGCGTGCTTTACATGTGTCGTTTAAGACCAGTTAATTGGAATATTATAACTCAGTTCGGTACACACTTTGAGGGAAAAGTACCTGCTTAACTTAAATACTCTAAAAAGGTATACAGTGGGATATTTGCGATAGCTAAAGCTAATAGGTAGGGAGCCGCTGGATTATAGAAGGAAACACCAACGAAAGGATAACACTTAAGTCGACACTTGTAGAGGGGATAAATAATGATTTAGGACGTATGGTGTTGACCGATGTCCAGTTTTACCACTGGTCAGTCTTAGCAATGCCACCTCCATGATCACTTATACAAATAGGCTTAACTCCTGCACCTTGCCGGACAAATAGAACACGGGCAACCTGTCACCCCAACCCATTGTCCGAATTGACAGTGGTCAGCAGGAACCCGGACGGACGTGATGACCAGTGTCCGACATTGACCGTAATGAACAAACAGGATGTGAAGATCGCTTGGCGAAGTGATGACATGCAGACCTATCCAGTTAACGCCTTCATCTGACACGATCCCCACCCCTCCAGGATCCCCGCTCCCTCGCCCCCTGCAGGCTATATCTCCTCCTTCCCAGACTCAATTAGCAGGTGTGACATCACACAGTCTAACCACAGATATAGCGCTCGCGCTCCCTTCACCCATCCAAGTGCGTTACGCACCGCACGAGTATTGGCACGTGTTTTGACGTAATTAATGACCTTATTAATTATCACTTTGCTAAGTTCACACTGTGACGACCGTCATTATGACAGCTATTCAATATTGTCCGATCTGTGACAAAATCTTGAACATCAATTCTAATATGCACATGTAAATATGTCGTATAAATGATAAATATGTATTAAAATTAATCGTTTGTCTTACATAATTATATACGATAAACGTCTCAAAGATAAAAAGTGAAAAACATCAAATAAGGAAAAACACAAAACCAGTTTCGCAAAAAGAAACGAGTAAATATTCGATTATAAATAAAATATGATATGTCACAAACGGAATGACAAAATATGAAAAATGGTAGTAACCGAAACTGCTTACCGAGCCGGGTTAGTAAATCACGGATGGACCTCATCTGAAGTCCATGGTTGTTAAGCCTAATTCAACATGATATGAATATATCTTTATTGATAATACATGTACTACTCGTCTGGCCTCGTGTCGATTACATTAGTCATTAATTACCCTTTCCTTTGCTTAATGCAGTAAAAAATATTACCTATCTAGTCCCTGTGTATTATCGATAACTTCATTTGGCACTAATGTATACAGTGTAAATAAGCAGAAATCAGTTGCTTCCAAGAAACCCTGGTTTTGATTTACCCATTGACTTGCATGTTGACCCGGCTATTGATTGGTATAATTACAATTCATGTCCCTGTGCTCATTGTTGTAATGATTTACACTAGTCTTGTTCCGTGCTTCAAGTTTCGTAGTAAAAATTCACAAATAAAGTTAGTTTTCATTTCTGCTCTAGACAACATTTAATCAATATACAAAATACCTGTACACATGTCAAGTGCAAGCTGGAATACCCTTTGTGTATATTCGACAGGTAACGAGTCGAATTAATTCAGAAATGTCAAAAGAATGTAATATATCATGGCTTTAACAACGAGTGGAATTACGTGGATGTTTTTCTACAGAAAAGAGCGGGTTTGGAATGCACACCGGCGTGGAGGATCACTCTCTACCTAATGACTGTAATACACCTGTCTCGTACAGTGTTGAATGCTATATACCACTTAGTATGACTCCTCAAGCCTTCCCTCTTCTACTCACCACAGCAACGGTCAGGGAGCTTAGGAAATGTTCAGACTGCGCATTAGTAAATCTGACGAGAGCTCATTGGATCCTCGTTCAAGAAACATTTAAAGATGTACACAAAGAACAGGTATCGCTTTTAATAGGGGAGAAATCAGATTTATAAAACAAAATCGGTGGGACAGGTTGTTTCTCGAAGATCGGTATTACACGATCCACTGGCGCTGCCCTGGAAGTCAAAGACATGACAAGATGGTATGCAGTATTCTCCGAGATCCGTCATCCGTGTCATTGTATTACAATCTCTAAACAGGAACACATGCGGTGCACACTATTGAATTAAACAAACAAAAATTAATCCGGAACTGTGGACGGAATCAATTAGAACTCCTTATGGGTGTGGGTCCAGTATGATGTATACATAGGACCTCCAAGGGTGATGCTATCCGAGAGCACATCTCTATTTACGTTTGTCGTAGTTTGTGCTTTAGATTGGTAAAGTTCCAAGATCTATTTTAGCTATCTTTTTTTTTCAATTTTAAAACCCATGAAGGGGACTTTTCAATCAGTTCAAATTGCTATCTGTCGTAGGACGTAGCCCAAGCTTTACAGAACCAGGCGCCGTTACAAAAATCGACGGCATAAAAATACAAGTATATTTGCATGTTTTAACATAGGTTGAGCAAATGTCAGATACATGATTTTAATATTATAACAAAAAGGAAAGGATAACTGATATTAATATTATTCGCATCGGCTAGCTGGTCTGTACTTCACTTAAAGAAAGAAAGAAAGCCTAGAAAGAAAGAAAGGAAAGAAATGACTATTAAGAAACTGTTTCTTCGGTCTATAAGGGGCATCTAAACAGCAAATTCAGTCAAAATAGTGATGTTTCACAAGCCTATACATTCCTACTATGGTACAATTTAACAAAATAACTTGATGAACTTTTAGTATACAAATCATGGAAAACCGTGAGACTTATTTTTGGCATGTTATTTGTTAAGCTGTTAGTAAATTTTAACAAAACATGAGAAAAATGCATGTTTCAGGGGGACATAATTAGCTCATTTGTATCGCATATATTACACAAAATATAGTCATGTCGTTTTACTCACAAACGTCTAAAGCACAAAATAGGAGCTTTGGTTTGACCAGATTTTACTTTATAATATATATAAACACTGTTTTTATTTTAACCTTGAAATGCAAATGGCGGTCGTGAATGATATCACACAAATTAATATGGTATATAAGAAGGTATTTCAAACATCAAAAATGCTCTTATTAGACACTATAAAGAACTCTAGAAATGGCAAGACGACTGCTTTTATAAGGAAAAATAGTTCAACGTTGAGTTTGGGGTAAAATATTACTATTTCTGAAAAAGGTCACAAACTCCACAGATTAACAACTTGTCTTTAAAAGGTCATTCTAATACTAGTATTAGATGTCTCAAAAGTAATATATAAGATCATTTTTACTCATTGAAATGCCTTCATTTATGTCATATTTGTGTACTGTCATTCATAGCCGCCATTGACATTTCAAGGTCAAAACAAAATAAGTGTTTATACGTACTTAAAGTGAAATCCGGTCAAACAAATGCTCCTACCCCATGCTATAGACACTTGTGAGATAAAAGCTTGCTATATTTCAGGTTTGGTTATTTGTGTGACTTAGAATTATTCCATGCTACATCTTAATACAGAATAACTATATAGAAGTCACCGATAACGATAACATCTATAGCAAATGATTGGTAATTTTAAGAAACTATATTGAACATTTTCGTATATTACATGAGTATTTTTGTGAAAATTTGTATATATATTTATTCGTGTTTGAAATTCAACATTATTTTGCTATATAGATTACCCTTAACCGTACTTTATAAATGTCAATTCAAATGTCTTTTTAGCAACGGGTTTTGGTGGTAATAGTATACTGTGTTAATGTAGAAGTATGCATGTTTTCATTGTATTATTAGTCTCCATATGTATGTGTAATGCACATGGATGAAATGAGATATATACATAATGTTTGTGTCTCTTTTATTGTGGGATGTATAGTAGTATACCTTATACGTATATCACTCCTTATAACCCGACTTTCGTAGAATACATTTAACAGATATAGAGATACCTACAGATTTGCTGTGGTTTGAATTAACATCCTTTACCTCGGCTAAAGAAGATACAAAACAAGTGTGAACGTCAACTGTTGTGACAGTGACTGACACCTGGTGGGAAATGGAACCAAATATCAGATACATTTTCTGTAGTGAGCGGGGAAGGGGGGGGGGGGGATAGACAAGTACAAGCATAGACTCTCCAGTCATTCATTGAGGCGTACATGTAAGTCTGATCAGGACATATATTATACATACGTATTCTCTTAGAGACAAAATATTAAAAGTACAGCTAATCTAGCTTTTGAATACACTGTTTCAAGTTTTTACTTAACATTTATTTATTTATTTATCTGTTTATTTATTTATTTTATTTATTTATTTATTTATTTATTTAGGTCAGGTTCAGGTTTTTTAAAGATTTCTGTTTTCGAATACTTTGAGGGAAGCGAAACTCAGTGAATCAGATATTTCAAGACAAAATACATTTCTCCACAAATAAACATGTTTCTACAGTAAACTTTGACTAATGAACATCAATATTAAGAACTAAGTCGTTTTAAAATAATTATTAAATTCATATTACTGAATTAAAATTTAAATATCGGTTAGGATTGACTTACAATCCGTGGGAGGCCAGTTTTCGACTAATCTGTCTTATTAGTCGACTTGACTTTCCAAGCCTCTAGGTATATAATTCATATTTAATGAGGAAATTAACAAGACTACCAATTAGTTCCTGATCCGATAACGGTGCATTATTATAAGTGCGTTTTAAATTGTCTATGAAGCCGTTGTGAGGCATTTCCATGTTCAGTGTAAACATTTGATGTATTGTATATTGTATCCTACAAATGAGTTGGTCAATCGATATGTAGTATCAACCATGAAGTGTGTTCATGGAAAATCTTAATTAAAGTTATTGTTTTCGAAAGAAAATAAAGAGTGTAACAAACTTGAGAATCAAGAACATGTTTTAATAAAAAAATCAAATACAGATAATTATTTCGCTCGTCGTCGTATACAGGAACTTGTCGCGTTTTCCCGACCGTTCGCGTTTTCCCAACCCATTGTCTAATACAAAAAAAAAAGATGAATATGTATGAAATTAAAAGAAATTCATGTACATTGACCATAGCTAAGGCTAGGGATTTATAGTCCCTTTGTAGAAGTACAGACGTCTGTTTTTTCTCTGATTTTATTTTACGTGACCGTCGAACAGATAAGTCGTGATATTCACAATACAGGTAGATCTAATAACCACCATATGTAAGAATACCTGTATGGTTTTTACCTGTACACAATACCTGTACACTTGTGAATTGCCAGTAAACAGGTGAGACCTTTAGATGCGTGTTAAAGAGAGAAGGTGATTGTCACACCGAGGCGTACTTAAAGCTCATCTCATCATCAGTAGAACTCCACCCGACTAGAGATCACCTGCGGCTGTTTTTACCTGTTACCTGTGCACCACCGACACCGGGCCAGGTTTAGTTTACACCTGTATGACCACGGCACACGTACTCGCTACTCCGGCTGATTAAACAGAATGTTACGATCTTTCCTATCACCTGTTCTCTCGAACTTTATCAATGGGCATTTTCCCGCGTTTTTTCACCTGTAATTATAGTCAGTTGTTAAGGTATTCCAACACCTGTCCGAACGAAATTACAGGTATAGCTGGATGGACAGGTAGATTTTAAAAGGACGATCGATAGGTGTGTTAATTGATTTATGGTAGTCTCTTGCACCTGTCTCGTATACGGTAAGAGGGAAGGGGGAGGGGATAACATCCATGGTTAATGTCTCGGGGTTTGGCTTCTTGTCAGGTATAGTTTGACAGAAGTCCTGGTTTTTACATATCATTTAAATACACCGGAACATTCCTGTTTCAATTAAAATGACACAGGAGCATGAACTGTTTTATTATATTGGGACAATGTTAATATAAAAAATCGGGATAAATGAATGGGGCTCACGTATTATAACGATTTACCCCCACGGACTGTATCAATATTAGTCCATGGTACCACGGTGATAAATTAGCATAATATAGTATTTAGATTTTTACTGAGAGGTAGGACCAGCAGAGGAAAGCATTTCTGAATAAAAAATCAGGAAATAACCACGATGAAAGTATAGTTTTATATTTAGTATACGAAACAATAGTTTTGTATTTAGTGTAAGAAACAAAAGTTTTGTATTTAGTGTAAGAAACAACAGTTTTGTATTTAGTATAAGAAACAATAGTTTTGTTTTTAGTGTAAGAAACTATAGTTTTGTATTTAGTGTAAGAAACTATAGTTTTATATTTAGTGCAGAAACTATAGTTTTGTATTTAGTGTAAGAAACTATAGTTTTGTATTTAGTGTAAGAATCTATAGTTTTGTATTTAGTGTAAGAAACTATAGTTTTGTATTTAGTGTAAGAAACTATAGTTTTGTATTTAGCCTGTTTCTGGTATCCTACCATGTAGCAGTCTACATATTTTTCCAAATGAATTTTATTAATGATACGAAATATAATTATTTAAACCTTAAGACATTAAATATAAAAATTTATATATTTTCAACATTTTGAAAATATTACACTTTGAACGGTGGCACATTATCGCAACTGTTCTTATTTCAATGGAAATATTTTCTATAGCCATCCCAAAACACAGAATGCTAGCTTGATTTCGGAATTCCTGTTTTGCAGATTAATATATAGTTAATGAGTTTTTCTGTCGACTTCTCCAACCGGACAAATGGTTTCATTGCTGGCAGTGAGACATTGCATATTTCTATACATTGGTTATAACCGACCATGTCGGGAATAACTTACTTAAGATTCTACATCAATAACAAATATATTGTCCATAACTCATTAATATTCATGAGTGATCATCCCGTGTTATTGATGTCCATTTCGCGCGGAGATAATACCGCCTTTTACACGACTCATTTACAGCAACATGGCCACAACAAACTTTGGCGGGATTAGGCACGTGCAGATATGTTGATATCGATGACGAAATTATCCACGTTTATCGCTGATTTGCATATGTAATCACGTGCTAATGGCACCTATCTCTCGGAAGGATCTCGTATGTCCGAGATATCACGTTACGACCATGGTTAGGTCACAAGAGTTCTGAAAATTAGCGATTCTTCTGGCAAATCAAGCAAGGGAATAAAATACGATGATTTGTTTGAGTAGCACTCCCCAAATAAAGATAAGGCGTTTGGATAGATAGGCAAATTCAGAACATTTCATGGCGACAGACTGTTCGGAGAAGTTAGGAGACGACAAACTCGTAGCGAATGTTTTCATGACATAACTAACTTTGAATCCCGATTAATTCGGGTATATACACATTTATAAATATAAGGTCTTACTATCATTTTTTCTCTGCACTTCTCTTGTTAAACACCTCCATATAAGCAGAGACGTGTACAACAAGCTTTGTCTACTCAGAGAAAATGACACAACAAGGTATTGGCGGAATATGGCTCATCTCTTCGATGGTCTACTTTTTATTCTTACTTATTTCTAGAAAATTGAACACATTTTAAGATTGCATTTTTGATGAGTAAAGTGTCGCCTATAAATGAAGCGCTAAATAAGAGTTGAAAAAAATATAATAAGATCTTTAAAATGGTTCCCCTTTTATCTAAACATGCCTGGCGATCATCAGAAAGGTTCTACCTAACTCATTCCTCCGTGTGGTCAAACAGATGTAATATTACAGGAGCAGAACACGTACAGCAAGGAGCAGGAACCGCATATTTTTGACATTTAAGATTCTTTAGGATGTAATCACAATTCAAATGTAAACAAATAGAATATGAAGTAAATTATCAAAGATATATGTTTATTTAGGTTTCGGTTGTTATGCACATTTGGCGTAAGGATTCAAAATGAGATGGAATCAGAACAGTTTAAATGTTAACAGGTATTGCAATGTAAAGAATATTATGTAAAATCTTGGAGTTGGATTGGATTGGGAATCGTAATGATTTAGAAAAGAACTAATTAAAAATAATTGAATTCAACTTTCACTTATCTAATCAGGCTTGCTATGACTCCAGTATTACCTACTGGCTCGTTTGACAGTTGAACAGTCTCTTGTGCCTCGCGGCCATAACATATGTAATGATGTGATATAAGATTAAGTCTGGACACTGACCATCGGTGTGGTCACCTGGCGTGTTCGGACACTAGCATTATGACCATCAAGATTGACAATTCAATTGTTAATGTCCCTGATAACAGACAATGTATACTTCGGATCTGGTGTCAACTGAAGTTTATTTAAATCAGGTGCTCGCAAACCTAATGGTCTTATTTGTATAAAGTTGCGTCTGTTCAAGTGGTCAAGTGTCCATTTGGCCGGTCAGACACGCGGGCAAGGTGTGTGAATGGCTAATCGATTTAGCTATAATTGAATTATAAATGACAGAAAATGGCCCTATATGACTTTTAATCAAACTACTTTATTGAAATAGAAATGAAATATGTCGAATGATGGCCAAACAGCCTCAAGCAAGCTGAACATATCACTTCATTATATTATATGGACAAGAAGTTGTAGCCAGGATTGAACTTTCTACACTGTTAACGGGACAATTTAATGTCCCAGAGATCACAACGAAAAATATTTATCTTTTAATATATGTATATTCCTAACGCTTGGGCTGAGAAATGCTTCCGACCTTTTAAAGAGGAGGATCGCAATATTGAAGATGGCGCAGTTGCCAGGTACTGACCGTAGGCCGGTGGTTTTTCTCCGGGTACTCCGGCCTTCCTCCACCTCCAAAATCCTGGCACGTCCTTAAATTACCCTGGCTGTTTATAGGACGTTAAACAAAACAAAACAAAATTGAAGATGGCATATTAATGTTGTCACTTTGTCACGGTCATGTTATCTAATTAAACATTAAGATATTATATATATTGTGTTGTTTTTAGCGCTTTCGTCCCATTTCGGCGATTCAGACTGAGGAGTCACCGAGATGCGACGAAAGCGCTAAAGACGTGTAGTCGAGTTTATAGAAATATATCATCACATATATTAAGATATGTCTTAAAGCCTTGTTATATATCCCTGCGTGTTGCGTAAGAGACGACTAATGTATTAACTCTAGTGATAAATACCGGGACCTCTTTTCTGGCTATATTTTCTGTTTATTGTGACAGGGGGTTGAAGTATCAAGAAAATAAACAACAAATCAGCAGAATTTCGATACTTTTCATTTTCTGTCCTACATCCCGTTTCTCTGTAGATGTCCTTCAAGGATCCATTCCTCAGTCGTACATTCCAAAACAAAATAAATATATACTCGTAATGAAATTAAGATCGATCTAGTCGTTTATATGTATTTTATTTGTAATAAAGAACACAAGATGTCCAGTCTTTTTTGTTTGGTTGTTTGTTGTTGTTTTTGTAACAGCTAAGGTCACATGTGAGGACGGTGTCCGGGAATGGTGAAGCAATCAAAGTTCACCTTTATACTGGTCTCGGCCAGCGGTCAGTACTAATGGCCGTTCTTACTCTTGATTTGGTCGGCACATTGACCCAAAGTAAGGGATAGGAAAGGAAATATCACATTCATCATGGTATTCCTCAATTACAAGCTTCTTAAAGAAATACAGTAGGAAGCATCAAGTGTATTGTTTTAGAGATAAAAGCTGATGACTAACACAAGTATATAACATTATAAAACTTGACTCACACAAGTGTATAACACTATAAAACATGACTCGCACAAGTGTATAACACCTTAAAACATGACTCACACAAGTGTATAACACTATAAAACATGACTCGCACAAGTGTATAACACCTTAAAACATGACTCACACAAGTATATAACACTATAAAACATGGCCCACACAAGTGTATAACACTATAAAACATGACTCGCACAAGTGTATAACACCTTAAAACACGACTCACACAAGTGTATAACACTATAAAACATGACTCACACAAGTGTATAACACTATAAAACACGACTCACACAAGTGTATAACACTATCAAACATGACTCACACAAGTGTATAACACCTTAAAACATGACTCACACAAGTGTATAACACTATCAAACATGGCTATCACAAGTGTATAACACTATAAAACATGACTCACACAAGTGTATAACACTATAAAACATCATTCACACAAGTGTATAACACTATAAAACATGACTCACACAAGTGTATAACACTATAAAACATGACTCACACAAGTGTATAACACCTTAAAACATGACTCACACAAGTGTATAACACCTTAAAACATGACTCACACAAGTGTATAACACTATAAAACATGACTCACACAAGTGTATAACACTATAAACATGGCTCACACAAGTGTATAACACCTTAAAACATGACTCACACAAGTGTATAACACTATAAAACATGACTAACACAAGTGTATAACACTATAAAACAAGACTCACACAAGTGTATAACACTATAAAACATGACTCACACAAGTGTATAACACTATAAAACATGACTCACACAAGTGTATAACACTATAAAACATGACTCACACAAGTGTATAACACTATAAAACATGACTCACACAAGTGTATAACACTATAAAACATGACTCACACAAGTGTATAACACTATAAAACATGACTCACACAAGTGTATAACACTATAAAACATGACTCACACAAGTGTATAACACTATAAAACATGACTCACACAAGTGTATAACACTATAAAACATGACTCACACAAGTGTATAACACTATAAAACATGACTCACACAAGTGTATAACACTATAAAACATGACTCACACAAGTGTATAACACTATAAAACATGACTCACACAAGTGTATAACACTATAAAACCGGACTTACACAAGTGTATAACACTATAAAACATGACTCACACAAGTGTATGACACTATAAAACATGACTCACACAAGTGTATAACACTATAAAACATGACTCACACAAGTGTATAACACTATAAAACATGGCTCACACAAGTGTATAACACTATAAAACATGACTCACACAAGTGTATAACACCTTAACACATGACTCACACAAGTGTATAACACTATAAAACATGACTCACACAAGTGTATAACACTATAAAACATGGCCCACACAAGTGTATAACACTATAAAAAATCATCATCATCATCATCATCATCATCATCATTTTATATAACTAGCAGTGATTATATGATCAGTGATATGTAAAGGAACACTGATGGAACTGGGCGGTAGGACGTATGGCTACTTGGCCGACGGGTCGCTAGTTCGACTTCCGGTAGGGGTGCTGTGTTGTACAAGATCCTTGATTCCGTTGTGTTCCAGTCGACTCAGCTTGGCAGTATAAGAAATGTGTGTAAGCTGTCAGTACCAAAATGGCAGCTCCGGCTGCATGCTCCACACGGAGTTGAGAATGACATTGGTAGTGAACCGCTTTGAGGCGGCTACGTTTTGCTTTATATTGTATCTTAATATATACATGGGAATTGGGCACAAGTTATCAAACTTATATTAAGCCCTTTCCCTATATGATTTTACATACATATTATACATTCATTTTTACAAGATGACATATATTTACATATTTGAGAGAGAGAGAGAGAGAGAGAGAGAGAGAGAGAGAGAGAGAGAGAGAGAGAGAGAGAGAGAGAGAGATTCTATTTAAATAAATATAAATAAAGATATAAATAAAAAAATATTCCTTATGACTATAGATTATCAAATAAATAAACAATTCAAATAAACTATTCCGATGCCGATAGCAGAAGTTCACACTATTCACTTTTCAAAATACTCTGCTGTTTCTAAAGTTCATCACATCCTGTGTCATGGTTAGCTCTCTCCCTTCGCTTCCTATGCCTCCTGGAAATTCGATTCTCTTTTGCCATCGGCATCGGCATCGGAATAGATATGATAAACACACATAAAATTACACAGATACATATAGAGAGATAAGGCGAATTAAAATCTATACGAATCAAGAATATATTTCTGGGTGTTTTTGTATATTGTAACATTATCCTCTATAGATAAATCACTGCTTCCATACAGTAATAGCTGCAGATCTAGCGGTATGAAATTGTTCAGATTCCGGTACAATTCGATTCTCTGTTCAACATAAATATTACAGACGAAGAAGAAATGATATGTATCCTCAATAGGATGACAACATTGACAGTGACTATAATCAATCAGATGAGATCGGAAAAGGTCATTAATCTTGCATGCAATATATTAGATTTTCTATTTCCATCAGAGTAATAATAAGGTACTTTTGATATATTAGTGATAGACTTTTTAAACACTAAGTATGAGTTACTTTGCCTAGTTTCTAAATCTTATTGGTTCCAAAGTCGAATAGTAGCCGGGAAAAACGAAATATTGGTCAAATGAAGTCGGTAATTTGGTAAAGAGTAGTTATTGGCGTCTCGGAGGTTATAGTTTTCAGATACTAAAGGAGGCAGTAGAGTGGATAAATGTCTTGGTGTTAGTTGATTTGTGACTTTATAGAAAAGTTACAGTTTTCTCCTAGTACGACGAGTAGCAAGTGGTTCTAAACCACTTTCAGAATATAACGAAAGTCTGCTAGCAAAAGATGGTAATCCAGTAATTATTCTTGCTATTTCTAAGTTAAGTTTTTCCAATTTGTCTGCATCACCGAGAGAACACCCGTCCCCAACCTCGCAACAGTATTCAAATATAAGACTTGTAAATTTTAATTGAAGTTTGTCTGTTTAAAAGGTATTTGAGCTTACGGAGGATACTTACCTGTTTTGATACCTTTTTACAAATGTTGTCAATATGAGTGGACCATCTGTAATTTGCGGCTACGTTGCTGTCATACAGAGGTATATAAAACTTCTAATGTATCATTACGCGTTCAACCTAAAGAGAAGAATGCTTGACATGAATACGAAGCAGCGGTAAGTCAAGTTTATTTTTTGTTTTTGTTTGTTTGTTTGTTTATTTTTTGTTGTTTTTTTCATGAAATATAAATAGTTAACATATACGGATTTGAATTGTCTACTACATCTGCGTTTTAAACATGAAAACAGATGGGAAATTGACGAGTGTACTATCTTTTAAAACACAACGCAAACAGCTGTATCACCGTGTATTATATTACTTACTAAAATATTTTTTGTACTACCAATTGATTTCAACCCATCTGCCACAGAAATATAAATATTATTTTTATATTTTGCAAAGGAGTATGAAAATTACATGCAACAAATGCAATTAGTTGAATGCTATACTGTACACGTACATATTTTAGCGGTAATCTTACATTAGCGATTTTCGCACTGAAAGAATTTCGCTTAATTTTGATTGTGCTAATGGTAGTTAATCAGCGACGTTTTATATAGCAAGCATCGCCGGTGCGCTAAATCATCATTCTGCTAATTTGTTTTAATTAATCTTTTTACGCTAATATATTAGCACAACAGAAAATTACGTTTACAGTACGTTACCATAAACGTAGAATAGAATTGAGTGTGCTAAACAAAACATTTACAGTACCCCATTTTAAAACATGGCCATAGCCATTTATTTTTTACGGTCGGGTTAAACAGAAATTATTAGACTTGTTTAACCAACTACAAGGAATTTATCGAAACTGCACATCTGCTCATATTGTTACAGAATATCATCAAGTCTGAATATGTTATATGGAAAATAACTGATTATTATCAAACTATGGCTACAATGACTTATTACTCAATGGTACTGTACGCCAGAAACACAAGGTAGAATGTCTTCTTGTCGACCTGTTCTGTTTGAATCACGATTTACGATTTCGTTCTAGGAGTTGTATTCGGCACACCTGTCGTAAATCTAATGACATGCGTAATTACCCAAATATTGAAAGTGGAAGCGGCAGGTTTTAGCATCTAGTTTTTGTCGTATACAACGGGCAGGTGGAATCAGCCGTGACACAAGTACTGCTCCTGTACTAGTGTTACCTTTATTGAGGAAAACAACCAAATCATGAGCGCTCTACCGGTGCCATATGGCCTAAGACAACGTGACTCCCCACCAAGCTGGGTCTTGTTCAAACACAGACGTGCGTTTCGTATCAAGTCTTTCAATGAATCGACACATGACTCGCGCTGATGAATTGTGGGCGCACGTTCCGCATAAATTTCATTTACCTTGTTTGGAGTCGCGGTAACGGTTGGTGTCTATGGATTAATGAATCTGACGTATCAGGTTTAAAAGAACGCTTTTATATAAATATTATAATCTATAATTGTTGATAGTAAAAATTTCATAGAAGATGACAGGTAGATTAATTAATATCGATGGTCCATGGCTTGCATGACCTTTCAATATTTCTCCTTTTCACGATGTCACACATTTTCTTACATTACCTACAGAATACACTCCTTATCGTTTCCATATAACACATCTAAGCATTTTCTGATGAATAGTGGGACTGGTTCAGAGTAAACATGTCGTGATCCTATTGAGTCTCAAATTTCCAACAATTACGAAATTGATTAAAAAATTGGGTCAAAGAGCATCTTTTATATTATAACATCTGTTTAAGATCTTTTTGATTTTCCTTATTTCGGTTCTGGATTTCCACAATAGTTATACATGTATATCAATTAATTAGCACATACTTTATCTATATCTATATAAAACACCTTATACTGTATCTATATTTATACACATGGTAAAACATTATATACTCTATAACTATATACACTGTAGAACAGTATATACTGTGTCTATAACTATTAACTATGTAAAAAAAGTACATACTCTATCTATAACGATATACATTGTAAAACATTATAATATTTATACTGTATCTATAACTATATACATTGTAAAACACTATATACTGTATCTATAACTATATAAACCACTATATACTGTATCTATAACTATATAAAACACCATTTACTGTATCTGTAACCATATGAAACACCATTTACTGTATCTATAACTATATAAAACACCATTTACTGTATCTATAACTATATAAAACACCATTTACTGTATATATATATAACTACACGTGTATATAAAACACCATTCACTGTATCTATAACTATATAAAACACCATTTACTGTATCTATAACTATATAAAACACCATTCACTGTATCTATAACTATATAAAACACCATTTACTGTATATATATATAACCATATAAAACACCATATACTGTATCTATAACTATATAAAATATCATATACTGTACATGTATATATATATATCTTTATAAAACACCGTATACTGTATCTATAACTATATAAAACACCATTTACTGTATCTATAACTATATAAAATATCATATACTGTATACTGTATATATAACCATATAAAACACCATTTACTGTATCTATAACTATATAAAATATCATATACTGTATATATAACTATATAAAACACCACATACTGTGTCTATTACTATATAAAACACCATATACTGTATCTATAACTATATAAAATATCATATACTGTATGTATAACTATATAAAACACCATATACTGTGTCTATTACCATATATAACACCATATATTGCATATATAACTATATATAACACCACATTCTGCATATATAACTATACAAAACACCATTTACTGTATATATAACTATACAAAACACCATTTACTGTATATATAACTATACAAAACACCATATACTGTATATATAACTATACAAAACACCATATACTGTATATATAACTATACAAAACACCATATACTGTATATATAACTATACAAAACACCATATACTGTATATATAACTATACAAAACACCATTTACTGTATATATAACTATATAAAACACCATATACTGTATATATAACTATACAAAACACCATATACTGTATATATAACTATACAAAACACCATATACTGCATATATAACTATACAAAACACCATTTACTGCATATATAACTATACAAAACACCATATACTGTATATATAACTATATAAAACACCATATACTGTATATATAACTGTATAAAACATTTATAACTATCATCTATAACTATATTAATCGCTATTTGTTCGTGGGCCTTGAGCACAACGCGTTCCATGAAACGCTCTTAATTTCCAACATCAGTCTGTATTTCTTGCAATATTTTACTATATATTGTATGTAGTATAGTTCTTTGAATGATTTGATAAAAAAAAAACTTATAATGGACTATATATTCAGCATGTAAGTTGCAGAAATCCTATATTTTTACCACATTAGAACCCTCCATTGTGTAGTCTGTTTCAGTTAATGCCTCCACTAGCTGTGACATTATTTTACTTTTATGAGACAGTTTTATGATTTCACGTTCGATTTTAAACTTTCTTCCACCTGGGACACTGGGCGATTTTGCTATAAAACTGGTGGACAAATACCGTAATCGTCTTAGCTAGGAGTTGTTGCACCTGTGCTAGCACAATAAGTCCCAACAAAATACACATGTACATGTATTGTTGTGTATATATGAATCAATATACTGGTAAGGTGCTACGCCCTCTAAACAACTGTTTGCCATCAACATCTTGAGCTTAACCTGGATCCTCGGCTTAAGTTATCAAATTATTATTTACAGATCTGTATTATATATATCTCGCATATACCTGTCTACAGGATGAGAACCTGCTATGTCAGAACGATTGTCTGCAGGTTGCAGTACTTCGCTCATTTTTCATTCTTTTGGATGTTCAACACTTCAGAGAAATTATTGCTGTTGTCCGAATGATACAATAAACAAGCAAGATAACAATTTCACTATGTTTCAAAATAACCCATTTCTCTACACTTACATGTTTTGATGACAATACAAACTCATTTGTTATCGATAATCAGTATTAACATAAGTTGTTTTATCAGACCAGGTCAGAACATGGTATCTATACAAGTCTCAATACCACGAGATAGAACGAGATAGAACGAGAACTCAAAATTCAAGTGTGTAAAATATCCACGAGACTAGAACTCCTATATCTGAATCTCCAAAAATTACTGACTGATATCTTTTTTTCTGTTTATTCCTTTCTTTAATGATATCGGGGATAGATTTTGGTAGCTTATAATATAATTTAGACAATGCGGCCTTATAGAATATGTGAGTTAAGGTTACACACGCACATGTTATTAATGTGAAATGGTATTTAAGGTTAAATGTCATTTAAGGGACTAATCAGTAAGTTTTACCAACTTATAAATGACTTCTCCCGTTATAATGACATAATGATATAAATATACAGTAAAATCACGTGATTGCATGTAGAATTATTCTAAAATATGATACGGAAAAGGCAAGAGAGAAAAAGAGAGAGAAAGAGAGAGAGAGAGGGGGGGGGGGGGGGTTAAGAATGATAGTTACTCTAATCTTATCGACCTTTCCAGGAAATATTGTGCAGCTTTGGCGATTTTTATATTGTCAGCTGGAAAAATGTTAGGGTCACCCTTACAGAGAACATCTACGTTTATAGGACCGTACCATAACAATTCAGCAGTGAGTGTTTTTCTTAAGTTGACATACAAGGGGCAAATTAGGAAAAACGTCATAGCAATCTTCACAGTGATGCCCACATTGACAATCAGACGAGAATAGCTCTAAAAGAACGTAATTTTGTAAACATGCTTCGATTTCTTAGTCGGTTGTGAAGAATATTTAGTTTTCTAGGACCATAGCTAGTAAACGTCTTACATATGTTGTTTACTGCCACATATTTGTTTACATTAGACTTGTTTGTGTTTCTAATGTTGTTATTCAATTCGTTCCAAAGTTTTGAAGTAGAAGGTAAGAAATAGCTTTTTGAGAGATGTAAACGAAATTGTAAATTATAAGGAACTATATTGCCAATATATGTTGGCAATAAGTCGATGAGAAAATCAGGTGTTATTAGGTTATCAGGTGATTATTAACTATAAAATAAAGGAAGACAATTTTCGAGCGTATCTTCTCTTTGCAAGGGGTAACCATCCAGTTTCTTCGTATAAGAAATACATTTTTGTAAAATGGGTAGCCCTGTTACTATTATTGCAGCTTCTAAATTTATTTTTTCTAATAACAATGAATTTGTTGTTCCGCAGTCGTCCCATGCTTCACATGAATATTCAAGTAGAGGTCGTATATAAGTAAGATACATTTTTCTAGTGAATTTCTATCTAAAATCAGTTTTAGTTTACGAAGGGTAGCTATATATCTAGTTACTTTATTAACTATGTATTCTACATGAATGTTCCATTTACAATCATTGTTGTATTGTCATATGTGAAAGGCGGAACAAATGGAAGTTATCTATTTGAGATAACTAAGGCCTCATGTTTGGTAGAGTTAAAGGACACCAGCCATTCATTGGACCAAACTTCAAGTTTTCTTAGATCACTTCTTGCCTCAGCAGAGAAGAAGGATCACAAGAAATATCATTTATGTTTAATAGGAAGAAAAGTGGACCGAGAAGTGAACCTTGAGGAACACCAGCATGTATAGTCCTAAATGAAGATAGTGAATATTTGAAAGATAACTAGTTATCCACCGAAGAAGAGGTCCGAAGATACCACAATTGTCAAGTTTGTCAACTTTGTGCCACACACGCTCAAAGGCCTTTAAAAAATCACAAAAAATTAAAATAGAATGCTCAGAATTTTCTAAAGAAATAATTATTGAATGATATAGCTCAATAAGTTGATGAGTAGTGGAATGGTTTGGTAGAAACCCAGACAGACATTTATAGATAATAAAATATAGATTATTTTAGATTAAGAAATTATAAACATGCGTTTAAACTACACACTCAAACAGCTTGCCTATATATACAACTTAGCAACATTATGGGTCTGTAGTTATCGACAATGCTTGCGTCGTTGGCCTTATTAGTGCTATTCAAGGTGGTATGCTATTTAAGGTTGTATGCTATTTAAGGTTAAATGTTTTTTAATGTTTTACGTTATTCAGGGTTGCATGATATTTAAGGTTGTATGTAATTTAAGATTTTGTGTAATTTATTATTGTATATTATTTGAGTTCTTAGTTATTTAATGTTGTATATTATTTAAGGTTGTAAGTTATTTGAGGTCCTGTTTTACTTACGGTTGTATGTATTTTAAGGTTTAATGTTATTTTAGGTGATTTGCTATTTAAGTTTGTGTTATTTAAGTTTGTATGTTATTTAAGTTTGTATGTTATTTATTGTTGTATGTTATTTATGGTTGTATGTTATTTAGGGATTAATGCTATTTAAGTTTGTATGTTATTTAGGGATTAATGCTATTTAAGTTTGTATGTTATTTAGGGATTAATGCTATTTAAGTTTGTATGTTATTTAGGGATTAATGCTATTTAAGTTTGTATGTTATTTAGGGATTAATGCTATTTAAGTTTGTATGTTATTTAGGGATTAATGCTATTTAAGTTTGTATGTTATTTAGGGATTAATGCTATTTAAGTTTGTATGTTATTTAGGGATTAATGCTATTTAATGTTGTATCTTATTTAGGATTGTATGTAATCTATGTCTGTACATTATTTAAGGTTGTATGCTACTTTAGTTTGTATGTTATTTAGGGTTGTACACTATATGTTATTTAAGGTTTTATGTTATTGTTTATATTATTTAAGATTGTATGTTATTTAAGGTTTTATATTATTTAAGTTGTAAGTTATTTAATGCATATAATATATAATATTCTAGGTTGTTGTATATCATTTCATTATGTTGCACAGCATAAAAAAACTTGCAGCAATTGAAAATTTGAGTGCTCAATCTGCAGTAATAAAGCGATGAAATTTGGGCTTTTCATGAACGGAAAAATACACATGTTCAAAATGGCCGCCGAATTGGTAACATTTACACAATTAATGTGAAAGTTCTATCAACGACAGAGGTCTAGGTTTTTGACAAATTTTTCAGATTCATACTTGTCAAAGATATTGGTCATATTTTGTTAATACGTGTAATACAAAACACCCTTACAAAAGATCAATACGAGACTTGAACGTTATTGAAACCACAGAAGAGTAACATTCCTAAGGAACAGTGACAGGACATTGGTGTTATGAAGGCGAGAAATTAAGTGAAACATGACTGCATGTCAATGCGGTCTGTCAATCGACGCTATAAAGAATATGATATCAAAACATGTATATAATTAAGATGCTAGATCGCCAACGGCGTCGCACAAAATTACATAGAATTGCACCCATGATATAAAATATATTTAATTAAAACCAACCAATCTACAAACAGGTTCCTGATGGTGACCACCTATCAGAAGGGTTACACAAAAAATATCGTGGGCACGAATTTCTTCGGGATGTAATTAATTAGTTAGCCACTTTTTTATTCAGACTATAAAAAGAGACGGTCAATGTTTTGAAGGGCGATAATTGTGTAATAAAAAATATGTAACTTTTCATTCTGTATAAAACCAACCAGTTGTCTGCCCTTGGTTTTAATCCATCATAATGTCGGAGATTTAGCACCTATAAACGAAGTACGTCCATACAGAGATACTTTAGCCGATAACAGAATTCAAAAACATTCGCGCAATGATGAATTAGCGCACTGATAGTACTTGTCATAGAAAACAATGTACAGAAAGTTCAATTAGCACCATGATAATTTAGCGGGAGGTTTTCAACGCGAAAAAAGCGCTGAAATAAAATACTGCAAATATATGTACGTTTACATTATGTAATTATGATATACATTTATTTTCGCGGTTTATGAGTGAACTAATAAAGAAACTTAGATCACAATCAAAAGAACATTTAAGTTCGGTGTTTTAACTATATAAAGTATAATATTATACATTTATTTTTGAACACTCAAATTTTAGCGTATGATGAATTGATATAGATTAGCATGGCGATGAATTGACACACCCAAATTAATTGACATAGAAAAAAATTAAGTGAAACTGTAATTACCGTAATCATCATTAAGCGGAGTACATTCATCACAAAAACCGCAAAAATAAGATTATCGCTAAATTTAAATGTTTTTTGACCGAATAGTGTTTTAACGAGTGTGGCACGTGTATGGGCGTCATGTGATATCGATGTTTTTCTTTATCGATCTTTAACAGCGTTTGTTATCTGATTTTCGTCGTATTGCATTCAGCATCAGGATAATTATCTGTGATTATATGACGTCATAGATAACGTAAACTGATATCAGTTTATTCAATTAAAAGTAATGCTATCGCTACTTAAAGTACACAAAAATACATCAGAATTCATATCTCTCCGGTCGATGGAAGAAACATGTTGTGATTTACCTTTGTGTCCAGAAAAGAATAAAACTTAGCATGCATAATTCAATTAATATGTATTGTATAATTAACATTGATTAAAATAATTAGAGATTAGATAAGAAACACAATGAAAAATTATTTTGTTATGATTCAATTCTTCATATAGATATTTTTAATCAGTGAAGAAATCGGTCGACATATTGTGATATGAGCTGAGGAAATTTAACATAACCTGCCATTTCCAAATGTCAATAAAATAATCAATTGTTGTTTTGTTTTATTGTACCTGAAGGGATTGTTCAAAACACAAATGGACAGCGCCTTCAAATATGAATTTAATAACAGATACAGAGTAATATTAGAAACCATGAAGATAAAACTTACCAGACAGCTGTTTCGTCCTAGGGGCCATAAGTGTTGAAATCCGCAAAGGGAAAATCGACATCAAATGATACATGTATGGCGAATTGTTTTAAATATTGCAATGGAGATTTCTTGTACCCAATAATTTAATATTTTTATGAAGTTTGGGGGGTTTCTGTCTAAAAGAACGTAAACTATGAGTGTGAAACCAAACCAGTCCACTAATTATAGCAAAATTTATAACACAAAATTGGTGCCATGTTGGAATAGACAGACCTCGTGGACCATCAACAGAGTTTAACCCAGCAATCAAAAATGTATATGCAAAGTCATGAATATAAAACTGCACCATGTCACTGTTTCGTCAGTGGTTTTATTGTTAGATACTAGATAAATGATGTAAATGTTGGCCATCTCTCCTAATGACATATTATAGATTGTTCTGTCTATAAAGACCAGTGAGATATATTAAGGATGATGGATGGGCCTGTGTATGTAAGGTGTGACGATATATGTAATCATTACCACATGAACGCAGTTCTTATTGATTTTTACGATTAGTATTTCACAAAAGTAAAATTTATGAAGTATATCTGGGTATTTATCTTTATCACAAGGCAACTGAATTAGAGATAATTCTATATTGATTGTGTTAAAATTGAATCTTGCCATTTCCTTCAGTTTGATATGAAGCTTACGACGTTTAACTAGACAGGCTGTGTACCAGGTATTGACATAGCAGGTTATCTCAGCTCCATCAACCAAGGCTAAAGATACTTGGTAAATATTGACTATACACCTCGGCTGGTGACAGGTATCACGACAAGGACTGTTACAGCATGATATCGCGAAATCTATCTTACATCTGACATCCTGAGTACCATCAACAAGTACTGTCAATGTACATATATTTGTAGTCATCTTATTTTCGCGGTGGAGCCATTGCGTTAAAGTAATGTTATCTATTATTATCTGTTTATGTACTGTTTTATGATCCATTTTAACCAATATATACTGTTGAAGATATTTTTTGCGCTTATTACAGATTAATACAATGCAGCGTACATTTGTACTGTTGTACTGTTGATGTAACAATTCATCATTATAATAAATTGTTAAAACTAAATGGCCAAACAATTTTAAATGTCCCAAAATGTATATGCTATAATGACAAAGCCTGGTCCGTAAGGTGACCGATAGAATTTCTCTCCAAAATTGGGATGTGCTTTGTCCAAGAGTTGGGGTTGACGTAAAATAACATTGATATACACAGAAAATGTAAATAAGCCAGGAAATGTTTATTGTAAATACTTATGTACTAATTTGATGTCTTTTCAATATCTCCATATCTAAATAGAATAAGAAATTGGGGATTCGATATTAAATAGCCCCATTATTGGCACATAAATTGATATTACGACAGTAGAGCAATTATTACGACATACTGTCTGTTTGCTAGAGAGTTTTTTTTTTTTTTGTTGAAAGCTTTACATACATAACATAACAATGGAATACTTTCGTACGAGCACATAGTGATCATTTTTATTATCAAGTCCATCCCAAAAACTCAATGAAGATCTAGTCTAAAATTAGATATATTACAGTATATTTTACAAGGCCTTTTTAACTCCGTTCTTTGATCTTAGAATAGGATGGACAACTTGCTGTTACGGCCGAGAAGAGGTATTTGAACCCAGCTAAAATGGGGAGGGAGAATCCAATTAAAAGCCAACTGCTTCACGACCTCGCACAAGTGAAATGTTGAGCACAGGTTGACGGGATTAGAGAGAGATGGGTAAATACATTTCACTATTGTCACTGTTAACATGTTGCACGTATTTATAAGGGAAAACAGACAAAACCTGCAAACCTGTTGCCAAGCTAACAAACGAGACTGCAAACACGTGTATCGTCGCATTACAAACAGCTATCTAGTGCTCCTTTGTGTGGATATCATGCGTAAAAAATAATTATGAGTTCGAATTCAGCGACAATGCGAACAAGTACTTTCACTCGGCATACAAAATCTCAGATATCAAAATCTTATAAACCTCTGAAGCGCTATACGGGACAACAGATATATGTTTCTAATATTTTTTCTTTATGAATCGTTAACAAACAGAAATGGAAACATCTGTTATATTACCTGACAATGTTATCTCAGATTTTTTTCGTCATTTATTTGTTTTGAAATGTGAGCTAATGTATAATTCAAAGGGCACCCAAGTGCAATGACACCATTATATCAATTCATGGAGCATCCCTGCCTTCCAACACGTATATACCAAAAGAAGAAAACAGCAAGAATACATCTCTTACGAATTCCAATATGTTGGCTGGGTATACTAGATGAACTAAAAATATCGGGGTTCTATAACGCACTGCATAGCCTAAACTATATTATGCAAAAATCCCTATTGAACTGACAATTTACATTTGTTGCTGTATTTTGAGATTCGAAAAATTTTTGTTTTCTCGTTCTGTTATTGTTGATGTTTGTGTTTAGCTACCCGTGTGGACTGTACTCAAGTCACTAAATGGTTTAGCCTGTTTAGCCATCGGAACAGCTCGTGTATACGGTATCTACGGCCCCTAGATAGTAACATATCTTTCACACATAATCTGGTCACGGGGACATGAGATCATTATATTCACTAAACGGACAAACTGGTGTTGTTTAGAAAATGAGAATAGAGGAGGATATAAATGAAATAACAGAGTGTTAGAGAAGGAGGGAAGTGATAAAAAGGTATAATCCTGATATGCAATAGAGCTACTTTTGTCACCTTACACAATCATAAAAGGCCGTTGCCAAACTGTAACCGCCTCGGATATTATGTATGTGCCTTTTTTCAGTCATTGTAGTAAATGTTCTTCCTTCTTTGGGTCTAAAGCCATCCTTGCCACAGCTAAGATCATATGAGAACAAGTATCAAGGAGGCTTCAACAGAGGAAGCATACCAGAAGAAATGACAGAGAGGAAAGAAACAGCAAAATAGAAACGAAAGAAACACAACTACATCCCGAGCGTTGCAACAGGAGCTGCAAATCGAATCTAGTATCTTCAATATGTGTCAAATATAATGCACGGTAGTCATTCTCGATTCCGCTGGGCCCAATCCCGTTTGCACAGTACACACATGCATTGGAATACAGCTGACTTTCTCTTGGGTTCTCCCATGTCTCCTTAACAGAAGACATGAGGGGAAAGCATTGTCGATCTTTCAGGGCACACACGATTAGTAGCCTGTTGCGACATATAGTGGAATACAGCAGGTATGTGATATCCTCGCCACTGTATGTGTTGAAAAAGAATACAGATGACATTGTCACACAAAAAAGCATAGATGATACATTCCACCCATCATTGTTAACTCTATGCCAAGGTCATCTCACATAGCAGAGGCGAGACAATGTGGTTAAAAACATGCTTATTTCAGAAATAACGAAATTATGTTTTCCTGACGTGTAGGTTATATAATGAACAATATGCATCAATATAAGTGCCTAGATTATTTTAATGATAATCAACGGAATCTATAAGATAATCCTTTTCACTTCCTAAACTTCCTAAACCGATTTCCTCGTAGTAGTTACAGCACATACTCCCCAGATCCAGCAAAAGCATAACAACACAAGAAATATGAAGCGATGTTACAATGGGATGTTATTTTTATCGGATGTAAGCTGTGAAGACAAGGTGCTCGTTGATTTTCAATTATTGATGAAGGCTGCTGGGTGCATTTTCATCCTCTTTATCCTAACATCAAACATCAAGAAATATTTTGACATTTCATGATCCAGGTCGATTTGTCCAAAATTTGTACAATCGACAAAGGTGTTTGCATCAAGATAAGTATGAACGGAATCTAACTGTATTAGTTATCAAACATGTGTAGCTCGTTATATCTGTATGATGGCAATACCCTAGACAAGGTTTTCTTTGATCTAGGTTTAACATATGACTGTTTTAACAGACGTTATCTGTTTTACATGATTCTACGACAATTTGACAAAACTGACTAATGACATACACAGATGTTAGAAATATTGAAAATCTTAAACTGACTTTTATAGCGATAGGTAACTCGGTTACATGTATACCATTAGTGCAGCAAATTAACGAGGCTTGCTGTGAGTTATGGCACATAATTCCTGGTCAGATGACGGAGAGAAATACATGGAGTAATTTTATAGCAATCCCAATATATTGTTTATACCAAGCTGTTACCATTACATGGTCGGGACGGCTAATCGGGCGCCCCTACAGATTCATTGTTTTTGTGATAGCACTATTCATGTTGGTATCGTCCTTGAATGACCTTAGATAATGAAGACGGTACCACAAGAAGTCAATCTGCACAATCTGGGATTTCGTCTGTATTGTACTTAGAAACGCAAAACGGAAAATACATCAGCCACATTCCATGTCATATTTTTGTTAACAAGTTCAACTCTCCAATGTCCTAACGCCTAATTTTGCCATTTCTTTCTACCTTTTTGAGGTCACACCGTCACCTTCTAGGTATCAACACGTCAGGACGTTACCATCACTGACAGGTCGTAGAAGTAAGAGACAGATGGTTAATTCATTTTGATTCTAATGTAACTCAGTTTGCATTGAAAGATTGCATCTTGTGTGTTGTTTGCACTACCCCTTGACAGTGTAGCAACACCTTTAGTTTTGTAGCGATCGCTCACAAGTCACAGGTGATTAGTTCTGTCCTTAAATGCATGGGACACTTCTCTGCTCGATGTTAAACTTTAAAAATGTGGCAGCAACACTCACCTGATAGACCATTATCAGTATAAGGTAAGTGGGTGGAGTTTATAATGCTGTTTTTATGATTCTTTTTCCATGTGGTAACTTCACCATCCTGTAATGTAGATGACTTTCCATTGCTGAACGGGCTTTAAAGAGGCACCAACTGGACTGGTAACTGACACATTTGGACGGAAGCGTTGTTAGGTTGTTTGAGGTTATACGTCATCGTAGGTCAATTGACGGTGACCGTGACTAATGTGTCATAACACTGACATGACATGGGCGCTAACATTACGACATCAGCTTATCTGGTTTTTGCTGTTGTTAATTTGAAGCTGGCCGTCAATCACATTGTATAGATTCAACCCTTTAAGAGGACAGAACTTGTTTTCCTTTACTCGGAGGAACGCTCATTTTAAGGGTTGGGTTCAGACAGTAAACGCGAAAGATAAAAACAGAGATAAATGCTTTTACACATTAGAAATAGACTTACTAAGGTATGTAGTTGGTCGAACATACTGATTTTGATAATTTTCGTTGATGTTGTTATGCAAGATGCAACTTTCGTACATATAGTGGTTAACATTCTTTCTCAACCATTTACATGCGTAATAAAGTCAGTGTTCCCTTGACCAGATCGGCTATTTTAGCGGGTACCGAATATAAGACAAAGAACACTTACAATTTATTGTTGTGTTCCTGTATGTCTTCTCTTGTCAATTTCGTCTGTGGATTATTGTTCGTCATGCATTGGCTCTTGATACTATGTCTTGTAAACGTGAAGTGGTGTATTAATTATTGTATTTGTCTTGTTGCATGAGAAGCCCGATCAGAAAATAAAATCTTCAAGATATAACTTAACCAGGAATTAATGTCTACAAGGACCCTGTCTCGCTGAAGTTACCAAAGGAGAAAGGCGGGCGTTCGAAATGGCATAAAACATAATTATATACCTGGTGTTTGTAACGTGAAATGACATTGATAGGTATATCTACTTATATTTACTTCATCTTTATCCTTCCATAGAACTAACCACACTATATTAATACTATAATGTAAACGTACATGTTTTAGCGGTAATATTATTTTAGCGATTTTCGCATTGGGACAAATTCGCTAATTTTTTATTGTGCTAGTGGTAATTTATCAACAATGCTTTACTTGTATATGGCAAGCATTGTTGGTCGCATAATTATTATTCCGTTAATTCCATTTAATTAGATTTTACACTTTTAAATATTGATACATTAAAAACACAAAGATTTGAACACGCCAAACAAGTACGTTTACAGTAATTTAAAAGCATTTTTGAGAAAAAAATGTACAAGATAACAAAACATTCACAATGAAACTGTCTTTTCGTGATTTTTTTTATCATTGTCTAACATTGTGAAGGGCTATCAGAAATCAGTGTAAATATTACTTTCATTGTTTAAGTAATTGCTACTTTGTATATGACACATATTTATCTTAGAGCTATTCGATACATAAATCTATACTCTATTTTGATATAAATTATGTATTTTGGTAAGGTATCATGGAGATGTCATAATCTAAGATTTCTTAATATGGTTCAAGGTGTGACTATATCATATCTAAATTTATTCATCCCGAGACATTGTAAGGACATAAGATAAGTATCGTTTACCTACCTGTACAGGCAACTTAACAGGTGGCATTTGTCAGGTGCGCAAGATCACTCGAAAGTATCCTACCTATTCAGACTGATACAAGAGTCGAAAGTATCCTACCTATTCAGACTGATACAAGAGGGTATAGAAGAGGACTATGGACACCTATATCAAGGTATACTGTAGAACCAACACGGGCACTATACATGTGTCCAAGGGTCTCATGTGTCTCCATGTGTCTCCATGTAGTATAATATATGATGTATATGATGTATATGATTGTGTAGGATGCATTTAATGTAGTATAATGTATATAGTACATTTGTATATATAAAGTATATGATGAAGCAGAATGTATATATTGTAGTATAATGTATATAATATATATAATGTAGTATAATATATATAATGTAGTATAATGTATATTATGTAGTACAATATATATAATGTATCAAATGTAGTTTAATGTAATCTAATGTATATAATTTAGTATAATGTATATAATTTAGTATGATGTATATAATGTATATAAGATTCAGTGGATTTCTTCCGTATCTTCTTATGTGTGACCTCGTAGAGACTAGATCTTCTCTTCCCGTTATAATTCTTTATTTTTCCTTCCTGCTATTTCTTTCGTTGCTTTGTTTGTCTTCTGTTTTTTTCCTCGTACATGACCCCGCCTGTTGCCAGGACGTGTTATACCTCTTAAAAATTCCCAAACGACATTATTGTCGATATGTATTTGAGGAAGTTTCATTCTTATCGGTAGATGATAGTCTAGATGTAAGTGCTAATGTTGTATGATATGATAACAGAACAATTAGATGACATATACAATACATATCAATGGGAATTGTTTGATTAGAACTTTGGCCATAAATAAACCCGTACATCCAAACAGGCATGGATCAAGAGATGGTATGACACCGTTTGAAGCCATTGTAGCATGTTTCCCTTTCTCGGCGTAAATTTGTCCGCTATTGTCAATTGCTTTCGAGTGTTCATGTTTTAATCATTTTAATAGTGTAATATAAGTGTGAATGCACTTGTATAAGGGAACCCATTTTAGACTAATATAAACTGTTTTGAAGATTCAAAAGACGGACTAGACCGCTTACTCTTTCGGAACACCTGGTCGTATAACTGTATCTTAAGGTTTTCCGTGTAAATCTATACTTTGGTCTTGTTTCATTGAATTAGAAGTTAGAATTATAGATTCATTTAAAAGTTGGTCTGACCAAATATAAACAGTAACACATTTAAAAAGAAGAGTCAATTCTGGATTGGGATTTGAGGAACATTGTGACAGCATACGACAACATCGATGGTAAACACACCTATAAAGAATAAAACATTGAAACAATGTCAAACACAGGTCTCCGTTTGTAGATAGTAGAATTGTCTTGTTCCTGGCCCTCATCGGCTGTCATGTACTGAAAGAAAGGGATATAACTCTGGTTGGATTTTCTTTGTATCGCCCCTTAAACAGCCATGGTTATTTTGAGGCGTTGTCTCCTTCTCACTGAATAACATACGGGAGGTCCATCCCAACCACAACAGTACAGACCGGTCCGTTTCTCAGATTCCAGAGAAACACAAACCGACATGGTTTGGAGGCCGCGAGACCTCATTTGGATAGACGCTCCGTCTATCCAAATGAGGTCTCGCGGCCTCCGAATTCTGGTACATGTATATCAGAATCCTTAAACGTGGACAGATTGTGTACCTCCCCGTATAGAGCCCCTGCGTGTTTATACACTATATATCAAGCTCCATACCCCACACTTGTTGTAGAGTCAGAAATAACATACCTAGCGTGTCAATCAAGGGAAACATAAGTAAATGTGAGGTCATGAACCGGAAATACTAACACATCTTCTATTTACAGGGGGTATGGAGTTCAAGGGGTGTAACTTACAACACAATGGAAAATCTTACATGTTAGTCTATAAATCTGTCGGGTAATATTCTTACACGGTAATGATTACAAAAGAATGGGAGGGAAATACAAAGCTTATAATTCGAAGTGTAATTTTATATCGCATTTACATGCTTGTCAAAATATTGTCAACATGTTCGTTTTTTATTAGAAAGTAAAATACATACCGTAATTTATCATAGATAACGTCCCTCAGACTTCTCACTAGCTGTGAACTTCCAGTAATGAAGGGTCCACCCCTTTGTTATTTATAGTGTCATCACATTGAAATATCACAAATGGACACAGGCGCAGTACAATAAGACTGCATATGGGTTCTTTTTCACGGGTTCTGTTTTTCGCTTGTTTCGAGGGTATAACAAAATCACGAAACGAAGTAGATAATCCATTTCACAACTGTCGCGAAAAAAATCTTCTCATAACACACACAAAAAAAGAAGACAAAATATGAAGAAAGAAACACCGAAGACAAAATATTTTAAAGTAAGTATAGGTATGGGCACACATGAGGTGTCAGATTATATAACACTATTTCCCATTATTTTAAACGATGTCTGAGGTTTCGTGTCAATAGATGCATTTTGCATCAAATACTACTATAATATTAATGCATGTCTGCTGTTTCTTAAAAACCATTATTCTATACTATACAATCATGCAACATCGCCAGTTTATGCAAGTGCTGGTCAACTATACATATATATGTCATAACTCTTCAATACTTTATATGTACACTTATCAACTTCTTAATACTGTACGCTATATGTAATTCAACAATGGTACATCTTTATCTTAATTGTTCACTACTGTATATTTATTAGCCATTAAACATTGTTCAATATATATATATGTACACATTTTCTAAAATATTATATGCCTAATCACTGACACCCTTGATGCTCTTCACAAAAAAAAAACGATATTGTGTTGCTGTAAAACTATCTATAATTGATGCTTTTTCAATGTATTTTATGTACTCATAATATGCAAAAGGATGAATAAAAAGATTTCAAAACTGAAAAAACGACCCGGTACTAATACCGGTATCCCGGATAATAATAATAATATATGTTTTTCCAGTGCCTACGGAACACCGCGAATTTCGAGCCTTTCTATTGATACCACCGAAAATCATCCAGGAAAAAGAAAATCGACAGATAAAATGTTACATGTTGTTTAACAGTCTTGGTATATCCGGTTTCTCCTTATAACATAGCGTCAAGGGAGATATCTTTATTCTGTGTGAACCTCCACATTAGGCGCCTCTCCGGATTTGCAATGAAACACATCCAGCCAAACTATTGCTTTTATCCAACACGCATAGTTGTCTTCAATATAAAATATACACTTTCAGAAATATATCTTCTGATATCTTAATCTAAATAACGCAAAAAAAAAAAGATTTCCGTAACACTATTTATCATCTCTGTGCTTGAGTTATCTTAGAAAAACAGGAGCACTGCATAATTGTCAGTTTTATCTTAAATATGTACTAGTTATTGTGAAAAGATGGGTTAAATAGACCTATCACTTTGTTATCAATCAATGTACATGTAATGTCTCGCAGTCGTTGTTTTAAAACGCTGCTATTAACTCGGATACCCATTATGATTTGCAATTACACAGCTATTTCCAATAAAATATATCCTCCTTAGTTCTTACACAAGTTTGTTTATTTGTAGATGTATGGTAACTTAAAAACCACAAATATTTTGTCGTGTGCGTTTTTGCTTCGTAGCTATGCGAGCCCACCTGTTCTGAAGAGCCATCAACTCGGGTGTAAAATGTGACATTAATTTTGAGGTATGGCGTTACATAAAAGTCGCGGACACAGGTGAGTTTGAAAGTGATACCTGTCCCAAGTTAGGCCGCACGATCACACAATCCACATAGCACGTGCGCCTACTTTATTAAGTTCACCTGTTGATGAGATGTTCGTCTAATATTAGACATACTAGTTCCAGAATACATCATATAAATTACAATATACTATCTCTCAAGACACACCCTCCTGTGTACCTTACTGATAGCCGTATTAAAGCGACACTCACACTTAACTGTATGTTATATAGTAATGACAGACTTTTTAAAATCAATTCGACACTTAACTGTATGTTATGCTAATGTGTTTTGCTAATGATAACATTTTATTGAATCGAGACTTTACTGTATGCTATGCTGATGATGTCACTTTATTAAAGCGACATTTTACTTATGTTATGCTAATGATAACGTTTTATCAAAGCGACACATTACTGTATGCTATGCTAATGATAGACTTTATTAAAGCGACGTTTTACTGCATGCTATGCCAATGCTATCATTTCATTACAGCGACACTTTACTTCTGTATGCTCTGCTAAAGATATGTTTCTATTAAAGCGACACTTTACTGTAGGCTATGCTTATTGTGTCATTTTATTAAAACGACACATTACTGTATGCTATGCTAATAATATACTTTTTATTAAAACGACACATTACTGTATGCTATGCTAATAATATACTTTTTATTAAAGCGATATTTTACTGTATGCTATGCTAATAGTATTTTCCTATTAAAGCGACACATTACTGTAATATATTCTAGTTACAGACTTTAAATTAAAACGACACATTACTGTATGCTATGCTAATAATAGACCTTTTATTAAAGCGACATTTTACCGTATGCTATGCTCATAATAGACATTTTCCTATTAAAGCGACATATTACTTATGCTATGCTAATAAGAGATTGTGTATGTTGTTTACCAACATCCTTGCATAGATATAGCTATTAATTACAGTTGACATGGTTATAGTGCAACGGTTTAGTATATAATTGAATTTTGTTAGTGAAATAAAACAGGCATGCACAGTGGACTTGTTAGTGTGATAGAATATCTTTATGGTAATTGGCGGCAATTTCCCCGAGACGTTGCGATTGATGAGTCCGGTAATAACCTGTACACATTAGTCATTTCCACAGATAATAAACGCGGACACTTGGACACAGATACGATTTAATTGTCATCCTAGTCCTAAGTCCACCATACTCCAAATGGTGATTCTGAACAGCCAGACCGAACATGTTGATAACCTCCGTTGTACTGATGCTTGTGATCAGCGGTTAACTGGTCCTCGGACGACTTAGTGAAGGATATGGTGGCCGAAACAGACGTTATCTGAACTAAATTTCAATCTGGAAGATGATTTTTAAGTGTTCGTACAAACACATCCTTGATTATTCCTACGAGTGATTTTACTGGCGCATCTTTCAGACTCACGATTTATCGATGTTTTTTTATCAAACGAGATTAACGATGTGGTTTCAAATATTGAGACAAATTAGTTCAGATACAGATATCCAGTATCAATTTAGCCATAGATTTGTTTTTATTTTACAACATAGGGTAAGTTATAAGTTAAGGTCGTTTTGGTTTAAAAGTAATATCAATGTTTTAAGTGATTATTGAAGCTGACCGACAGGAACTTATCTTTCGACAAAACCGATGAAGATTTCCAGATATTCACGCAGTTTGTAACTGAGACCTTAAAAAGAAGAACACGGACCAAGTGTTCCGGAAGGTACACGTCTACTACAATCTCTCCTTGGAGTTTTTGTGACATCCTGAACTCATATTTCGGGAATTTAAAATTGTCGTCGAAATACGTACTACATTTTGCAAGCTCAATCGGAAAGTCACTCGGGACTTTCCGACATATTTTTGGAAAACACAAAGATATGACGGGAAGGCCCGAATGGTTTTCCGATTTGTTCTGGTTTTAGGGGTAAATTCAGGTTGCGTTACGTCCTCAAAGTGAGAACCATGGTGATGAGAACGGAACTAACAGACCCCGTACAGTTCGTCAATATTCCCTAACTTAAGGGAATTTTCATTTACAATGTATTTATTTATTTATTTATCTATTTATTTATGCATCTATTTTCATATATACGTGTATATATAATTTAAGGAATTTATTTTAAATGAGGAATATTAATGAAATCGGGGCTATGGAGAGCTTTCCTCGAGGACATTGTTAAAAGATGTCAAAGATGAATTATATAAAATATTAAATTGCTTTAGACTTTACAAACTGATCAAGAAACTGAAGTTTAATATCATTTCAAGTATCAGACGTCCTGTTAATAATTTAAGCTTTAGGTCTGAAAAGGACTCTAATTCGATACATCCTTGACAAAGTTAATTAAACGACACTCAAATGCTTATATTATGTTTCCTTAAGTAAACTTTGAATTAAGATACATGTAGTTACTCGATTAAAATTATATTGTGTCATGTGATCAGTATGAAGTTGACAGTTTTACCGTCTAAACTATATTAGAACATTAATTAATCATGACACTGGCCTGAAAACAGGTAAAATGTGCTAAAAGGGCAGAACAAGCCCTCCTAAATCGATCAAAACCCTGTTAAATATGTAGCATGCAAATACATGTAGAATGTTGACGAAGAGAGACAACTCTGACCTTTTCGACACTGTAAAATTTGATAGTACAGTGTATAACTTCTTTCTAAGACAAATTATTTCAAATATGATCAGTTTGTTTGTTTGTTTTTTATTTCGATTTGTCTTTCACATGTATATGAATAAGCTTCATGTCTAATGTTTTTTTCTCTCTGGTGAGGAATAAATCGTTATAGATTTTAATAAAACTAAATTCAGTGTTTTTAAGGTGTTATTAATACATGTATATTGGTATATTGTCTTAATATCAAATTCTTGCCGAGAATTACATGTTCTTAAAGTAAATGTGATTCACAATTTGTATTAAAATGATGATAATTATAATGGGCTAGTTGTACTATTAACTTCAAACTATACATAATCTAATATAACAACTGTATAGATAAAGATAACTATCTACAATCTTGTAAAAAAAAAAAAGCCAATTTATCCCTAATTGCAGAATTTACACTTTTCCTCGTTATTGTATCGAACGCAATAAATGTCATTTACTTAGCGCATATTTTGGAAATCATAAACTTTATAACTTTTCGAATTATGGATCGATAATACGTTTTAGACACATTATTCAGGATATAAAAGCAAGTTTTGCACACATAAAGGTTTACTAACTACACCTCTACAAGTATTATTTCACCTCTAGACATTATTCATTATGGTGTCCTATTGGGGCAAATCACACAGCACCTGCAGTTCTAAACAGAACAACGCCTTGGGCATGACCTCAAAGAGTATAGGTGCTGAAATTCCAGACCCAATGGTCTTCAAAACTATCAGATGTTTTAGTAATAGTTCATCAACACAAATTTTGTGACATATACATGTAGTAAGTTTATCTCGATGATTTTAGTGTATTCTTTAAAAAAAAAAGTATCATCGAATGTTAAACAGAGGGTCGAAAATTTCCGGAATATTTTGTCCGCGTCGGAGTCTAACTTTAGATTAAACAAAGATGGCTGCGCCCGTCCGGCGAGCAATGTGATTTTTGACAGGTGGATGATGCTAGCTTTTATCGAAGTTATTTACAATACTGTTGTTTGCAATGAATGAAACACATTATAGCGGGTAAAGAAATTATTTTGGAAACGATAAACAAATGTTTTAGAGTTCTTACACGTCACAAATGAAATTACTTGGATAGTGGCTAGATTAGAGGTTACATGACAGACTGTCAAAAGTTTCCTGTCGTGTAAAACTCTAATATTATTGGAGTAGAGCCACAGGTATTTGGGGTAAGAAATTATATTTGTATAATATACTATAAAGCCTCGTATTACTATAGAGCTCTATTTTATATAGTAATACGAGGCTTTATAGTATATATATATACAAATATAATTTCTTGCCCCAAGTACCTGTGGCTAGAGCATGATACTGTATAGACTGTCTTTTTACATGTATAGACTTAGATGTTTAACACGCAAACATTAGTCGAAGTTTGATTATGCCATTATATATCATAATCAGTCTTTTACAGGAGCGATCTTTGACAAATATTGATAAATATGCTAAACACTTACGCTAGAGTACATTTAATAACAATTTTCATAAGATTATGTTCAAAGTATTTTGCACTAGCGAAATTTTAAAATTGTGTGACAACTTAGAGTGTGTTAGACAGATGTAATCCACTGCTGTGAGACTATATGGCGATATTTGTTTTGTAGATCATCAACCACGTGCAAACCAACACAATGACTTGGTGTATCTTGAAGGCACTAAGAGTTTGTCGCAAGAGGCTCAGGTGGCAACAAATGAGACACGTTTTCAATGAAACGGGACAACTGGTAATAGGAATTGATATGAATCCGAACTTGATCATATTGTCTGTTAATGTCATACATGTTTTTTGTTATCAGCTTTTCATAGAATGTTTTATCCTGCAACTGTCACTGCATTGTCGTAATACACCCAACATATATAAATTTTTGCTGTAAACGGCAGTGACGGAAAACAGCTGTATTTTAGAATCTTAGCACGGGCGTTAGTTCGACTGACCTACTTCCAAGTGAAACAATATTTAAAAGGGGAACATATTTGGGACATTGTTGATACTGTTTCACTTAAAATGCTTATTTTTTATGAATGTTGCATGATAAATAGAATACACGGTCAGTGTCTTAAAATATAAGCTGTACTATATTTGGCTCAGGACAGAAAGACAAAAGTGGCTCGCCTAGACTCGCCACTTACACCAAATAGTTTTAACAGTGTAATTTCTTATCCCATAGTTATAAGTACAAGAGGGATTTCTTTGTATAATTTGAGTGAATGTCATCAGGGTTACAATATTAATGTTCATGGAATTTTAATTAATAGTTAATGCTGAAATCACCTGTCCAAATGTAGGTTGATACTACTGCTTGGAGAAATAATAAACATATTACCTTGGTATATGTATATTAGTTTATCCAATCAGCTACCTCAATTTATGAATCACCTGTTTAATCAATTGAAATTAATGAATTGAAATGAATTAATATCTTGAATTAATATCTTGTAATAAAGAACATTTATATCCGGACCATTTTTTGCACTAGTTGTAATGTTAAAAATGGTATAGTCTAGACAACTGCGAAGTTTGTAGATCAAAGTTCTTTATTCAATTGAAATTTCTGATATTGGAGTTATTAAAAATATATATTGGGACCATATTTTTGCATGCCATGGGTAAGTTTTCATGAAAAATGGGCAAGGGGAGGTAACTCAGAAATATATGAACCCTCTAGGTTTAAGTGTAAACATTGTATATAACCACACAAGATTTCACTTATCAGATACATGTATGTATATCATATTTGTGGGGTTTTTTTTTTTTTCAAATAAAGGAAAAACAATTTAACAGGGATGTTTCGAGAAGACTGGAAGAGTATTGGAAACCGCGATTAAAAGAGCATCATGCCAGTAGATGTCTTGATTCAGAGGTAAGTTGTTAGACACCATCCTTACACAAGAAATAAATTCATAATAATGGATTAGCATTTTTTATGTCTAATTTATAACTAATTACTTGTTATCAACTTATTGTTAATTGATTATGATTGAGAATTTGTCCAAACCAATGTTTGATTGACTGTGTTCATCTTCTCTTTTTGTGATTGTGGACCATAAATTAAGTATTTAATTTAATTATAGCAATGTTACAAATGTTGTGGGTACATTTATTAGACAAAATTCGATATTGGGTTTTTAATATTAACTCTTTTTCCAGATTTCGTACCTTAAAGTATTTGGTTTTATATAGAGTGGTGACTTGGGTGTTAGATATTGATGTTCCACACCAACAGATCACTGACTATATTCAGTGAGACGAAACCCAGAAATAGGCAATGTTATGTAGGCGTTAAACCAGTAGCCAACTACCTAATATATTGATGTTTTAATTGACAGACAGACAAGGAAAAGCACTATGTCCTGTCCATGTTCCCATACCCAAGTGGTCAGCTTCACATGGGCCACGTCCGAGTTTACACCATTAGTGACGTCATGGCACGCTTCCATAGGCTCCGTGGAAAACAGGTACATGTACTGTGAATTTCAGGTGATGTTATATGCATTGTAATCCAGTCAAATTTAGGGTATATGTGGCATCTTGGATGAGCCCATTTTCACCAGTCACTGGTGTGGAGATACATGTGTGTTTCACACATCCTGGTGTATTTGTCGTGGGTGGTCAATCAAAAATAGGTCTAGATCAGCTTACTGTATATCATTGTTTAAAAAAAAGTAGCTTTGATATGTATAATGTTCAAAAAAAGAAAAATTATTGCATATGATAGATTATGTCACTGCTTCCATTATGTATTGTAAGCACAAAATATTTTTACCTATTTTTGAAAAATCGCAAAATATGTTTGTTCTGCAATTAGCTATTGGGCCAAACATTATCTCTGATTCAAAACTTGGGCTGGGCTTATTCCGTACAATTGTACCTGCTGCCCCCATTGCATGATCGTAAGAGGCGACTGAATTTGGGATCTTATCTTTTCTCTTCTTTCTTACAAACTTTCTTCTTCCTAATGTCTCCCTTGACAATGCCTCACTTTTGGCCTTTAGTTGAGCGTTCGCCCCTTTGAGGAAGGCTTTGGGTTCTGTCCCCTAGCCGAGACATACCAGAGTCTTTAAAAATGGTAGTTGCTACTCCTGCTAAGCGCTCAGCATATTAGGAGTGGGACGACTGGTTCACCCGTTGTCAGTATAATGTGACCTGGTGGGGTGTCCTGCTGGGTGTCTTCGGCAGTATGCTTCAGTGAGGTAGCACTATAAATCGGCAAAAGTTCCGGCCTATCACAAGGAGATTTAACACGAACATACCGCAACCTCCCAAAACACACATATGCACTCACCACACGCAAGCATGTCGCACGCTCAGGAGGCCGTACTTAAATGACCGTAGCTGTTAATAGGACGTTAAACAAAATAAACCAAACCAAACCAATATTCCGTACAGGACAGTAAATTTATGAAAGAAACACAAGAAGTGCACAACACTCTTAAATGTTGATTTAGTCACACATACTAACAATACATGCCAAATAATGGACATAAAGCTGTATCATTGTGAGTGATGACAGGAGGAAAACCCTGGTAGTTGGGAAGGCAACCTCCATATCATTCATGTCTGACTGGAGAATCAAACCGGTACCCCAGCCACCTACACATGTAGTTTGGAAGGCAAAAGTGTTATCACTGTGCCATTCGAACATTCTTTAATTCAAAATGTTGTTAACAACTTGTAAAAACTTATGGTCATAACATGATTATATTATATTGGTCATATTAATTTCATATTTACCTTTACCTAGGTGATTCATCCTATGGGATGGGATGCATTTGGACTTCCTGCTGAAAATGCTGCTATTGAACGAGGTTTAGATCCACAGCTCTGGACAAGAATGTAAGACTACCAACATTGCTCTGATGAAATTGTAACCACTTTCAAACTTGTTTCTGTGAATTTATCTATATTATGATACAAATTTTGAATCAATAATGTTAAAGATTAGTATACCTGCAAGTGTTTTTTATGGTTACCTCCCTTAGTATATCAGCTGTACAATACAGTACTTTTAATTTATATATCACATCAGTAACATCTGTCAGTAACAATGCATATTTACTAACATGTCCTTAATAAGTTATCAATTTTACAAATTTTTTTTTTTTTCTGACAGATTCATTTGTCACAATAAGGTAGCAGATATCTTTAACTCATGTTTGAAGGAATCAAGTGCCCTGCAAAATTCAAAAAGAGATAATCTTAATATTTAAGTCAAATATTGATATTCCACATTTTATCTAAGATTAGGAATGTTTGATGTGATTGGAATTTATATTCTAGATAATTGAAAGTTGAATACACTTGGTAATGTTGAGTATTAACATTTTGTAATTTTTACAATTGTTTGCATTGTAACTGTATATTACTGTAACAATGATATATCGGTGTTTAGGAACATTGCCAGTATGAAGAAACAACTGGACGATCTGTTCTGTAGCTTTGACTGGGAGTCGGTAAGTCTTACAAAATTACTCTACTGGTCTGAAAAAAAAATCACTAGAAGCTAGTGGAAATCACTTAACATCTCAGCAGTATGAAGGGGGGGGGGGGGGGGGGGGGGGGGGATATCAACAATTATTTTATGCATCAATAATAAGCTTAGTGATAGATAAAACAAAACAAATTTAATCTTTGTTATTCAGGGCCAATTTCCACATCAAAATGACCATTTTTAGAAGTTTTTTCCCACCAAACCTCCATATCTGAATCTTTTGTTAATGATATTCTACTAGACATGAGTTGGCTTATTACTAGGCATAGACTTATTACTAAGCATGGGCTTATTTAATACTAGACATGGTCATATTACTAGACATGGATTTATTGCTGGATTGATAATGTACATTCTGATTTATTGTTATTTAGTGTAAATCTCTATAAATATTGATGTATTTACAGGAACTGGCTACTTGTCACCCTAGTTACTACAAATGGACTCAGTTTATTTTCCTCAAAATGTATGAAGCTGGACTCGTCTATCAAAAGGAGGTAATGAAATTGATATTCAGATTAAAACAGGTAATCGTTCCAATACTGTGAATGGGCAACAGAAAGTCATAAACTAAAAATGATTGTTTGAATATGAAGTTCTGCAAGTGTTTTTTAAGCTATTGATGACATCTTTTGAAATTTCTTTTAAGTAATTTGTTATGGCTACAGGTATTATAAACTTATTAATACATATTTTGTGAAACTTTATTATTTATGAAATCAGTGAATATGAAACTGATCTATGTAGTATTTGGTTATGTATGTACATTTGCATGTCTTGCTGTTAAAATTTTGTCCCTCATGTTTAGAGACATCTTGAAATATGCAATACCAACAGGAACATCATTTAATCATGGAAGTTGCTGGTTGCTACTGATTGAAAATTTGAATTTGAAATTGAACTTCGATAATACAGAGCGTTCAGAATGGTGTTTATAATCATTCTGAGGCGTAATAATTCACATGATATGCCTGTATTATCATGATTGTAAGATAAAAATTTGCAACACTGCATAATTATTAGGCAATTAATATTGAGACCAATGATGATGTGGGATGTCGATGTTTGTGTTTGGTCAGGGGGAGGTAAATTGGGATCCCGTTGACAAGACCGTATTGGCAGACGAACAAATCGACGAAGCAGGTCGTTCATGGAGGTCAGGAGCTGTGGCAGAGAAACGATTTCTTAGACAGTGGTACATTCAGACAACTGCTTATACAAAGGTAATACAAATAATTCATTTGACGGGGCAAGTGAGTATGTCATCATGCAGTATGTTGTCAGTCTATCTGTCCAGTGCCATCTTTTCCTTTTATGTAACTTCTCAATAATAAAGAGACTCCGGGTCATGTTATTGAGCAAGTAGCATTCTGGGTTACCAATTAAGTTTAAATGAATAATGTATGACTACTTTCAAGGTCACAGGGGTCACATGTGTTAGGATCTTGATATTGGACCAGTAGCATGTTCGTATGAAGGGCTCTCAGTTTTGTTCAAATTAATAACATTGTATAAAATTCTTTAAAGGCCCAGAATCATGATATCTGGCCAGTAGCATGCTCAGATAAAGACATACCAACTGTATTACCTTGACCTACTTTCAAGGTCATACAGGTCAAATGTGTAAAAAAAAAAAAAAAACATGATAAAAAAGAGGTCCTAGCACATTTATGATATGTGGGCAGTAGCATAATAAGATGAAGGGCTACAAAGTTTGTTCAAATGAATACCAATAATTTGGGTATAGTTTCAAGATCACTTGGCTCAAATGTGTTAAAATCTTTATACAAATTGTGAATTTCTTATCATCAACACAAATGTCCAGGGTCAAGATATCTGGCCAGAAGCATGCTGGGATGAAGAACTACCAACTTTGTACAGATAAATTTTTTTAACAGCTGACAAGGTCATGGGGTCAAATATGTTAAAACCTTTAAACAAATTCTCCTTAACAGAGAGTCTAATGGGCCTGATAAGGGGCCAGTAACATGTTGGGATGAAGGACTACTGAGTTTGTTCAAATTAATGACCTTAACCTACTTTCAAGATCATAGAGAGCAAAAGTGTCAAATTCTTTTAATGACTTACTCTAATTAACAAAGTGCAATTGGTAAAGTAATGCAGGTGCTGAACCAGTAACTAAGTGCCTTGATTTAGTTGTTCATTGTTATCATTGTTACCTGTAATGTCATGATTTTACCTGTATTACAGGACCTTATTGAGGGTCTGGATGAGGTGGACACATCCCTATGGAGGGATATTGTTCGCATACAGAAGAACTGGCTTGGGAAATGTGACGGCTGCCGATTCAACTTTGAACTCAAAAATGTACATGTATTTCATTATCATAAAACATAGCAAATATAAATAAGCCCTAATTAATTACTCCTGGAGAAACACAACGTACAATAGAATTTCTTCGTGATTAAATTAGTCATTTATGCTGTAAATTTAAAAAGATCACTCTGAGAGAAAAACTTATTCTTTTGGTAATAGTATAAAAGTATGTAACTGTGATTTCAATCAATCATAATTACTCCTGTCGGAGAAGTAACATCTTTAAACCATTTATTTCACATGTTGATATAGAATTGTGATAAAAATTATATCATCTAATCAGACAAAAATGGAAAAAATTCCCTAAAGTTAAAAGAAAAATGATTTCAATTGAAACATGGAGGAAGTCCAATTGAAGGTTTTAAAATAAAAATGTTTGTGATTATAGAAAAAGGTTATTTACAGAATATTAAGAGTTAAGAAGGAAAACTTAAATGTGTTTCACCAAAGAAAATGATATTATTTATTTGAAATGTAAATCATCTCGGTAAAAAGTTTGAAAAAAAAAATGTTTTAGATTTTATGCCAAATAAGGCAAGTTAGCAATTTGTCCAATTTGTTCAGATATTGTTTGTGTACTCCCAGGGTGACGAGAGGCTTGATGAACCAATAATTGTGTTCACACATAGTCCTGAACTTGTGTATGGAATTTCCCACATAGCATTGTCTCCGTCCCACAGACTGAATACACAGGAGAATTACAAGGTATGTCGCTGGAATCCAAATAAAGATTTGTTTATGATCTGTATCATGAAAAAAAACCAGTATCATTAGTACACCATCTGCATCCATTCAAGACATCTGAGTGGCAAGTTTGTTCTGTGGTCTACAGTAACGGGTATTAGTCAGATAATGCCTTATTGCCTCAATGTTTCACATACAAAAAACAAATCATGTTGTTGTGAAGTCTTACAATGATGGTACGAATTCAGTTCATCAAAAAGATATTCTATTTTTGTCAAGATTTTGACATGTTTGTGATTTCATTTTCTGCATACATTTTTTATTTGAGTCATGTCATACTGGCATATTATGTATGCAATGCTCGTCCTTCAAAATATTTATGTTAATTTTTTTCTCACTTTCAGAATCCAGGGGATGGTGGAATGAAAAGTAAGTACATGAATTTTGTTCTTTTTCATGCAGTTTTCTTTCTTAAAATTACAGATAGAAATACAATTACAACAGCTAATTACAGGAAATTTATATTCTAGGGATTATACTAGATATTACATAATCTGGTGATATATCAAGTCTGTTTTACAGGATATTTCTACTGGTTGTATACAAGTTACTGAATGCAGAAGGTTAAAGAACTTTAAATCAGTAAGACACGTGATGATTAATAAATCAAACTAATTAGCAAATATCACCATACCATACCACCTTGGGTTTTCTCCTGAGTACCATAATGGCTATTCCAGTAAGATATATATCAGTATATCTATATATATATATTACCATCAATTCTAGATTGAATTATGCTATCTACTTAGTCAACCCCCTGGTGTACCTTACTTTAATGATATAGCAGTACACAGTATACCTGGATTATCCACCTGTTAATCACATTATTCCACATTTGTTAAATGTTGGATAAATTTAATTTAATTACAACACCTGTTGAATATCTACTGGATGGATTTGGTGTAGGGCAGATTTGATACTTGTTATTAATATGTTTTCTTTTCTCTCTTTTATTTTTTCACTATCTCTCTTGTGTTTTTCTTTTTTTATGATATAACCATCAAAATGAAGTAACTCCTTTCAATGGGATTAAGAAATTATCAAATTAGTTGCAAGAGATGGTGTAACCCTATTTCAAAAATATATATCTATTTGCTGAAATTGGCTTTTGATCCTCATCAGTGGATGGCCAGTGTGTTATGCATATGGACTGTATGGCCTGTATCTGTTAGGGGGATACATTCAATATCACCAAATATTTATGCTTAGCAGTATACTTATATGAATATTATTATTTGATTGCTTTCTATTATTCACTGATAATATAATAAACCAGTATTTAAAATTAAGTACCCTTAGCCAAAGGGTTATTCTCCTAAACAACATTGAATAAGTCTATCAACCTCAATGAGTTACTTCCCCTTCAGTCAATTTGTAATACATGTATATCAATGTGTACATATACATTATATTTGTCTGTATTTCTTACCACCTGTGGTTACTAAGGAGAAGACTTAGATAGGCTATGCCTGATGTCTTATCCTATTGACTTTCCATCCATGTCAATAAAATTTGTTGAAATTGAAATTGAAGATACAAAAATGTATATATCAGAGGAATCAAGGAATAAAGATATTCTATACATGGTCGGTGCTGGAGAAAATGCAGTCAGCTATAAATTGTCTGAATTAAATCACTTCTATGGATGGATCCCTGTTTAACAATCTTTAAGTCCTCCCACCAGGTAGATATTTTACTGGAATAGCGTTAAGACTCCATTTAGCACATCTGTCTTGACAAACATGCAATACCACAGCATTCTAGCTTTGATTGAAAGGCTGTACACACGTTTTCTGTTCACAGCTTTAATGAAATATGTTAATTCGTGCCATCATTGTTTTAAATATGTAGACTTTATTTATTTTAAATTACAAAAATTTACAATTGCAAAACAAGTTATATGAAACATATATCAATCACTCTTGTTGGCTCGGATAGAAGCACGTTAGAGGTCTTAGTGTGGGAGGAAACTGGAGTACCCAGGAAAAACCCATGTTGTCAGGCAGGTGACCCCATACCTTTTCACATCCAATTGGGAAATTGAACCCCAGCCATTTAGGTGAAAGGTAGATGTGTTACCGCTCTGCCACCCGACCACCCGTGTCATGGTTTGGTCTAGGATATGTCACAATATACTTAGAATGAAATGTTTTGACATAATTGATTCAAATTATCTCTGTTATAATCTGATTCCCCATACCTGGTACCTTATCCAAGAAATAAAGTTAATAAAATCACCAGTGATTAACTTTACACAGTGTACATCTAAACAAATTCTGTTCTATTTCAGATTTTATCCTTAACTTACATGCTATCCATCCATTTACTGGAAAATCCCTTCCAATTGTGGTGTCTCACACTACCAAATTTAATGACGGGAGTGATGCACATTTAGGTATTTATTAACTCTTAAATGATACGTAGTCTTTCTCCAGAATAAAAATGACAAAAAGAATGAAACTGTATTGAAATACAATATAGAATAAAAATATGTACAACTCTGAATTACAATGACTTAACTGTTTAATTTTTTAGATCGTTCATATTATGTTTAAGGATTTTGCCAGATATATTGAGAATCATGGACCCGGTGACCCCAATCATAATTGGAAAAATTTGTCAACATTTTTTTTCTGTAAATTGGAAAAATAATATCAGTATTTTAGTGATTTCCAAATGATCATCATCTTGTCTTTGTTAGAAAGGCTAACAGAGTCTTCTGATAATAGAAACAAAATACTGTATAGTTTTATTTACTATCATGCTTAGCAATCCCAGATATCTCCGAGCCTGACCGCCTTATTGCTGTAGAACTGGACATACTTGTAGCCAATGTACTGGTCAGTGAAGGTCAGCAGGAGACACTGGTCAACTCAGCTCAGGTATGATTCCTTAGTGTTCAGACCAACTTAGTCCAGGTATAAAGTATACTTCCTTATAGTTTAGGTCAACTCAGTTTAGGTCTGAGACCCAGTGTAGCGTAGCATAGTGCAATCAACCGTGCGTCTCCGACGATGAGGTCGACTCACTGGACAACTCAGTCAGGGTACAATATACTCTTCGTTAGTGTTTAAGTCAACTCAGCCCAGGTCGGTTTCCTACTCTTTGTGTTATGCAATAAGCCTGGGCACCAACAAAATCTTTTAATGTCAGGGAGTGGACTTATTATCTTCTTACCCTGGACAGGGATATCCAAAAGTTTACTGGTTTGAGATTAATAGAATCTTAAGATGGGTCTGTTTTGTGGACAGGGATATCTCCACCCGATTATAAGAGGCTTGCCAGCCAAACTCTTACACGTCAGTTGAGATATCCTTGTTAGCTCACCTGCCCGAAGGGCAAGTGAGCTTATGCCGTGGCGCGGCGTCCGTCGTCCGTCCGTCGTCCGTCCGTCCGGCCGTCCGTCCGGCGTCAACTTTCCATTTAGGCAACTTCTTCTCAATAACCAAAAGGCCTAGAGACCTAATATTGGGCCTGTAGCATGCTGGGGTGAAGGGCTACCAAGTTTGTTCAAATGAATGACCTTGACCTTCATTCAAGGTCACAGGAGTCAAAAAGGCTAAAATCTTCAAACGACTTCTTCTCAACAACCAACAGTCCCAGGGAGTTGATATTGGGTCTGTAGCATGCTGGGGTAAAGGGCTACCAAGTTTGTTCAAATGAATGACCTTGACTTTCATTCAAGGTCACAGGAGTCAAAAAGGCTAAAAAAAAATTAGACGACTTCTTCTAAATAGCCAAAAGACCCAGGGACTTGATATTGGGTCTGTAGCATGCTGGGGTGAAGGGCTACCAAGTTTGTTCAAATGAATGACCTTGACCTTCATTCAAGGTCACAGGAGTCAAAAAGGCTAAAATCTTTAAACGACTTCTTCTCAATAACCAAGAGTCCCAGGGACTTGATATTGGGTCTGTAGCATGCTGGGGTGAAGGGCTACCAAGTTTGTTCAAATGAATGACCTTGACTTTCATTCAAGGTCACAGGAGTCAAAAAGGCTAAAATCTTTAAACGACTTCTTCTCAATAACCAAGAGTCCCAGGGAGTTGATATTGGGTCTGTAGCATGCTCGGGTGAAGGGCTACCAAGTTTGTTCAAATGAATGACCTTGACTTTCATTCAAGGTCACAGGGGTCAAAAAGGCTAAAATCTTTAAACGACTTCTTCTAAATAACCAAGAGTCCCAGGGAGTTGATATTGGGTCTGTAGCATGCTGGGGTGAAGGGCTACCAAGTTTGTTCAAATGAATGACCTTGACCGTCATTCAAGGTCACAGGAGTCAAAAAGGCTAAAATCTTTAAACGACTTCTTCTCAATAACCAAGAGTCCCAGAGACCTAATATTTGGCCTGTAGCATGCTGGGGTGAAGGGCTCCCAAGTTTGTTCAAATGAATGACCTCGACTTTCATTCAAGGTCACAGGAGTCAAAAAGGCTAAAATCTTTAAACGACTTCTTCTCAATAACCAAGAGTCCCAGGGAGTTGATATTGGGTCTGTAGCATGCTGCGGTAAAGGGCTACCAATTTGTTCAAATGAATGGCCTTGACCTTCATTCAAGGTCACAGGGGCCAAAAAGGCTAAAATCTTTAAACGACTTCTTCTCGATAACCAACAGTCCCAGAGACCTAATATTTGGCCTGTAGCATGCTGGGGTAAAGAGCTACCAAGTTTGTTCAAATGAATGACCTTGACTTTCATTCAAGGTCACAGGAGTCAAAAAGGCTAAAATCTTTAAACGACTTCTTCTCAATAACCAAGAGTCCCAGAGACCTAATATTTGGCCTGTAGCATGCTGGGGTGAAGGGCTACCAAGTTTGTTCAAATGAATGACCTTGACTTTCATTCAAGGTCACAGGAGTCAAAAAGGCTAAAATCTTTAAACGACTTCTTCTCAATAACCAAGAGTCCCAGAGAGTTGATATTGGGTCTGTAGCATGCTGGGGTAAAGGGCTACAAAGTTTGTTCAAATGAATGACCTTGACCTTCATTCAAGGTCACAGGGGTCAAAAAGGCTAAAATCTTTAAACAACTTCTTCTCAATAACCAAGAGTCCCAGGGAGTTGATATTGGGTCTGTAGCATGCTGGGGTAAAGGGCTACCAAGTTTGTTCAAATGAATGACCTTGACCTTCATTCAAGGTCACGTCGATCAAGTATGCTTAAATCTTTAAATGACTTTTAGTGAAAAGCCAAAGTGCAGAGAGACATTATATTGGTCCTGTAGCATGCTTTCAAATAACTGCAGGATCCATATATGAAAAGATCACTGCATTGCAGGTGAGCGATTTGGGCCCATTGGGCCCTTGTTTGCAGAAATACAATGACATCACAGCAACATTGTCTTGCATTGATGTAACGTCCATATTAGATACATAAGAGAGTAAACAGGGTAAGAGAAAAATAATGGATCCTCAGGTAAGATAGTAGCTTCATTCCTTGAGGGATTGTGATCATTTGGCACAATGATAAAGGAATATCTCTGACAAGATATAGTTTCAGGAGTTTTGGGTCAAGGTCACTGTTACTTTTTTTAGCGGGGGCCAGTAGGGTCATGTATTGTGTTAGCAATACCCAGTATGCTTGTTTTTCAAGTGACTTGCTCTGATATGTTTGTTTCAGAATTTCTAATTTTGTCCAGGGATTTAGAGAGATCTGTCTAGCTATTTCTCTGTTTTGTTGGACACTTGATAGGCACTATTATCATGGCTTGCAGTTGTACTTTCATAATCAGAATTTGGATTTGATTATTTTTCCTGTTATAGATCAGATTTTCATGCATTTTGGTACAAGAATGTATTATTATAACCATTGTTAAAAGAAATGATTTGTTTTTAGTTTTCAGGATTGGACAGAGTGGAGGCTTTGAAAGAAATCACAGCATATGCCAGGGTTGGTATCATCACTTTAGTTCACTTGTTACATTGACCAATTATGGACTCTTCATGAGCTTTGTTGATGTTTTGTTATATCAACAGTCCAGAATTATATATAAATTTACATATTTTATCATATAATTAACCCATTCTATCATGTTATAAAACTTTATTATAAGTGTTGTAAGACATATTTATGACCTTATTGTGATATCAGTGAAGATACATAAATGACAAGTCAGTGTACGTCTCTGTAGATATAAAAACATCGGAGTCAAAATTGCTGGTCAGGTACCTTGGTATAGAAATTCATTTTAGAGCTTTCACTAATATATTTGTATCAACGTGTATGAGATAGATAGAATCTTACATGCATGCCTTAATGTGTTAATTTAATGCTCTCATTCAGTAAATCACATATGACATTACCACGGCTATAAGATCTTTTTTCTAAAGAGAGGATGAATTGCTAATTTAAACAAATTTCTGCAAAATGGAAACATTTATCTTACAGGAAAGACGTTTTGGAGGTCACATGTGCAGTTTAAAGCTGAATGATTGGTTAATATCAAGACAGCGGTACTGGGGGACACCTATTCCTCTGATAAAATGTCCCAAGTGTAAGGTGAGAGGGATAAACATAATCATTACCCGGGTAGCTACAACCATCTTCTCTTGTAGTTGTACTAGTATACCCTTTCCTGAAAACCAGAGGTCAAAATTAAGGTCACTGTTACTATTAAAAGATTTAAGTAGGGGTCATGTATTGCTTTAGCAGTACTCAGTATGCTTGTTTCATAGTAAATATCATTGTTTTACATTATTTTACAGAACGTGCCTGTTCCGGTAGAAGACTTACCGGTAGAGTTACCTGCCCTTCTTGGTACCACAGAAAAGGGGACATCACCCTTGGCCCAGGTGGCAGACTGGTATAATGTGGATTGTCCAAAGTGAGTGTTGGTATGACAACCAGAACAAAGCTTTGTAAGATATCAAATTAAATCAAATCCATCAATTTTCTCTGGTAACAATCCAGTGCCTGATATCAAGCGCTACCCAGTCCCAAAGTTTCTGTGGGCAATATGATATGATTCAGGAAACTGTCCTGGGCAATATAGTACATATCAGGAGTCTGCCCTGGGCAATACTGTAACAGTACATATTTGGGGAGTCTGCTCTGGGCAATATAGTATATATTGTCGGAGTCTGTCCTGGGCAATACTGTAACAGTACATATTTTGGGAGTCTGCCCAGGGCAATATAGTACATATTTGGGGAGTCTGCCCGGGCAATATAGTACATTTTGTCGGGGTCTGCCCTGGGCAGTATAGTACATATTGTCAGGGTCTGCCCTAGGCAATATTATACTAGTGAGTATTTTCTATGAATGTATAATCATCTATATAATGATAATGGTGTCAACACGTAAACTTTGAGTAGAGGTGGGCTTATTACAAGACAAGACATGAAATATAACACTTGTTTATAAGCTGCAATAGACATGGGTTGGCTGGGTAACTATGGTAATCAATAAAATTTCTCAGCTGTTTAGAAACTTAAAGATCCTACATCATTATCTGTAAATGGCACACATATGATATAGAAATATATCAAAGTTAACACTAGTCTAACAAAATTAAAGAAAATATTAAAAATAGCATGCATATAGACATGATCGTTTAGAGGATTGAAGTTACTTAGAGAGTCGGGGTATGAAAGAATTTTTTTGGGTGTAATTTATTATTCATTCACTTTAAATTGAGATGAAATGAGAAACAACCTTTTACAGCATAAAATATGTAACTTTAGGTATCATTGTATAAAAAATCTAAAGGCCTGTTCTTGTTTATCGGATATATAGCATCTTTTAATATCCTGATCAGTATGATGTTAATGAATGTCTATGGTTGTTGTCGGACAGGTGTGGAGGACCTGCCACTCGGGAGACAGATACCATGGATACGTTCGTAGATTCCTCTTGGTATTTCTTCCGATATCTTGACCCTCAAAATGACACTGCACCATTCCGTAAGGACAGGGCTGACCGCTTCATGCCAGTCAACCTCTACATCGGTGGCAAGGAGCATGGTAAGTCAAGGTCACGCTAGAGTTCATGGTCACTGTCATTTGTTGTTTACGAGGTCTTTTTAAATGTTAATGTTATTTACAATGTTGATGTTATTGTCAAGGTCAGCATAATGCTATAAGATCAGCCTTTGTCAAGATTATTGTCACTTACAAGGACACTGTAATTGTCAAGGTCACTGTAATATCAAGATATTATCAAGGTCATAATAGAAAATATCTACCTTTACAGAATACCTAGTATTGACGCTGGTTTGAAGTTCAATACACAATGTTTTTTGTTTGTTCCTTCTTTTAGTTATTTATCATAGCTATCTACTCTAAGAACAGACCTGTTTATTTGCATTGCTCTTTCTTTGTAAGAATGACAAAGTTTAAATAGTATTGAGATCACAAATGGAAACAGTTCTGACAGTTTTTCTTATGAGACACCATTATTACTAGTCTCCATGTTAAAAATGCAAAGCAACTGAGAATCTTCAAATATGTCTGGAAGCCTCAAATCCAATCTATGTGATGTTTTTTTCAGCTGTTTTGCATCTATTTTTTGCCCGATTCTTCAGCCATTTTCTGTACAATTCTGGATATGTATCAACACGAGAACCGTTTATCAACCTGCTGACCCAGGGAATGGTCCTAGGACAGAGTTATAGTGTGGACGGCCGATATATCTCAAAGACTGATGTAGACTTCTCGGGTAAATAACAAATAGGTCTCATTATTTCAACATTATACTATACATTCAGTTATGAGAGCGCTTTGACACGAATTGTATTTATATCAATATGAACTATAAGATGTAGGCTTCACACAAAAGCATATCATTAAACTATTACTGGTGATTCAAAACTTCGCTTTTATTGCAGGGTCAGGATATGTTTTATGGTATACAAATTATGTATGTATTAACAGAGCCACAGTTTGGGAATTATGATGTGCCCTGTTACTGGACCAATGTTCTGAGTTCATATATTCTGATGTACATGTCACAGAGTCCCTGTTAAGAAATCATGATATACATATTGCAGGGACACAGTTATACATATTACCTGGGCCATAGTACAGTTTTGTTTTTGTTTTTTTTTTTTTTTTTTTTTGTTTAACGTCCTATTAACAGCCAGGGTCATTTAAGGACGTGCCAGGTTTTGGAGGTGGAGGAAAGCCGGAGTACCCGGAGAAAAACCACAGGCCTACGGTCAGTACCTGGCAACTGCCCCACGTAGGTTTCGAACTCGCAACCCAGAGGTGGAGGGCTAGTGATAAAGTGTCGGGACACCTTAACCACTCGGCCACCGCGGCCCCATAGTACAGAAAGCATGATATACATGTTACAGGGCCACAGTACAGGAATTTTGTATATAACTGGGCTACAGCTAATTAATATGAACTATAATGTTATTATCAAGTTACACAGTTTAGGAATTATGATATAGGTTAGAGGGCCACTGTTAATGTGAATTATATACATATTACAGGGTCAGCTCCAGTTGAGAAGAGTACTGGAAAAAAGGTGCTTGCACAGTGGGAAAAGATGAGTAAATCCAAATACAATGGAGTGGATCCTCAGGTAAATATCTGTTCAACAGTTTATTTTCAGGCAATACATACATCAAAGAATGTACCCAATTTAAACCTCAACAGAGGTACTGGAATTGTGTCTGTTTGTCCGTGCACCTGCAGACGAAAGTTTATCCAAAATGAAACACAAGCTATGTAACTCTTTGAGAAAATTTCTATTATATCATACTCTCAAGCATTATTTTGTGCTTGAGGTTCATTTAAGAAACTATGAAAAGTTTTTGTGTACTTGAATTCTTTTTTCATTTTTGGTGATTTTCCTTGGAGTTATGCCCCCTTTGGTGATATCACTTTATATATTGTTTTAAGTTATATCAGCTGACATTTTGAAACATTTCAAAATTATCAGCAATTTGATTAACATTTTCAGGAGATTATTGAGGAATACGGAGTGGACGCAACCCGTTTGTGTATATTGTCTAATGTGGCTCCTAAGTCTGATCGCAAGTGGACATACGAAGGTCAGTCTAACTGGGGAAATAGCTTTATTTTAATTGTCAATCAGGGAAGGTAAGTAGACCATCTAGCAATGCTTCTGTATAACTTGTTATGCAAACCCCTACCGAATGAACTTCTGTACAGTTATGATTTAATTGAAATACAAAAAAAAGCATTGCTTCTAAAGATGTGTATTCTTATTTTAAAAACAGGGAATGAAATTTCAAAGTTACATGTGTACATTCAATCATGCCTTTCTTAAGATTAATATGATTTCAAACAGTTATGCTGTAATAGGTATTGTTCAGCAATAGTGAAAATTTTTCATTTTAACTGTTTTGTTGATCACGATTTTCAGGTACTATTTTCTTTAAAAATTGATTTTACTTTCAAAATCTATGAACCAAAGTAATGTATTGTCCAGTGAACTTTTACTCTGGTTATTGTGAATTTCGAATGTTCAGAGTAAATACATAAGTGTAACATTTTTCATTTTTTGAGTAGGATTAATTGTGGGTAAACTAGTGGAAATTCATCAATTTTCATTGCTCAGTCTATAACCCTAATTGTGTAATTTTCAGTGTTTTCGGGTGTGTTATCCTGGCAGAGGCGTGTGTGGGACACATTAAATAGTTTTATACAGGGGAGGTCCGAGAACATTTCACTTCAGTGTGACAAAGAAAAGTTCCGGGAGTATGAGGAGGATATTTATAAATTCCATAACGAATGCCTTGTCAAGGTAGGTAAAGACTACAATATCACTGTGTACTGTAATTTTATATATTTTAGTGGCAATCTTGTTTTAGCGGGTTGTTCTGAAAGTTGGCGACTAAATTCTGATTACAATTTCTGTACATCTATTATAATATTGTTGTTAATTACTGTGGATATGTCCAGTGCCATTGTGCTAATCTGGTTAGAGACAATTTTGTTAATTAATGGACTAATTATGTTTGAAAGTTTTTGTCAAGGCACATCTAAAAGCAAGATATAAATGAACAACCCTGGCCCAACTAGTCAAATCATTCGGAATGCAACATACGAAAACGGCCCAGGTTTCCATGGAATGTAAATTTGTATTAAAGTTTTATTTAATTGTCCTTTTCAGGTAACTGAACAACTGAACCAGAAGTTTCTGATAAATTCAGCCATATCAAGGCTGCATGGGCACTTGAAGAATCTTAAGGTACGTTTGTATATTGCACAGTAGTTGATACATTTGCACATGTAAGCTGTATGAATTGTTAGATTCCCCTCTGTACCTATGATGAAGTAGTTGGAGGGATGTAGTGTTAATATTCGTCCATTCATCTGTCTATCTGTCTGTTCTTCCTCAAATCTGGCTCCAAGGAAAAAAGCTATATAACATATTTCATGGTATAGTTTCACATTTGTTTGTATTTAGGTAGTATTCTGTAATAGATTGTTATTTTGATTTGTTAAGGTTGTTCTGGGTGACAAAATTGGTTAAGATCTGTATTAAAGGTACCTTGGTATATAATCTCCGGTCTCAAAGTCTTTCAAAGTTACCTTCCCAATTTAATTTTTCCTGAAAATAGAAAATTGAAAAATGAAAATTAACGTAGTGAAAGTGTATGTTGTCTATTTTCCAATGTATTTGTTTGTCTTTTGATTCAAATTTCAACTTATTTTTTCAATTTGATGTTTTCCAATCTTTTACCAGAAAATACCAGTAGACGTCATTGCCCACAGTCACCAAGCAGAATTAGCTCTGGCAGACCTCATCATCATGTTGTCGCCCATGGCGCCAGCTTTTGCTTCAGAGCTTTGGACTGCCATGAAATCCCAGGCATCTAGAACAACTCACCATGAATGGGTTAGTATAGATGTCACCTGTCTGTTGAGGCAAGGCAGTCTAGTGGTAGAATGCTGGACTGGTGTAGAGACAAGGAGGTCTAGTGGTAGAATGCTGGGCTGGTGTAGAGACAAGTTGGTCTAGTGGTAGAATGCTGGGCTGGTGAAGAAGCAAGGTGGTCTAGTGGTAGAATGCTGGGCTGGTGTAGAGACAAGGTGGTCTAGTGGTAGAATGCTGGGCTGGTGTAGAGACAAGTTGGTCTAATGGTAGAATGCTGGGCTGGTGTAGAGACAAGGTGGTCTAGTGGTAGAATGCTGGGCTGGTGTAGAGGCAAGGTGGTCTAGTGGTAGAATGCTGGACTCGTGTAGAGACAAGTTGGTCTAGTGGTAGAATGCTGGACTCGTGTAGAGACAAGTTGGTCTAGTGGTAGAATGCTGGGCTGGTGTAGAGACAAGGCAGTCTAGTGGTAGAATGCTGGACTGGTGTAGACAAGGTGGTCTAGTGGTAGAATGCTGGGCTGGTGTAGAGACAAGGTGGTCTAGTGGTAGAATGCTGGGCTGGTGTAGAGACAAGTTGGTCTAGTGGTAGAATGCTGGGCTGGTGTAGAGACAAGGTGGTCTAGTGGTAGAATGCTGGGCTGGTGTAGAGGCAAGGTGGTCTAGTGGTAGAATGCTGGGCTGGTGTAGAGACAAGGTGGTCTAGTGGTAGAATGCTGGGCTGGTGTAGAGACAAGGTGGTCTAGTGGTAGAATGCTGGGCTGGTGTAGAGACAAGGTGGTCTAGTGGTAGAATGCTGGGCTGGTGTAGAGACAAGGTGGTCTAGTGGTAGAATGCTGGGCTGGTGTAGAGACAAGGTGGTCTAGTGGTAGAATGCTGGGCTGGTGTAGAGGCAAGGCGGTCTAGTGGTAGAATGCTGGACTCGTGTAGAGACAAGTTGGTCTAGTGGTAGAATGCTGGGCTGGTGTAGAGACAAGGTGGTCTAGTGGTAGAATGCTGGGCTGGTGTAGAGGCAAGGCGGTCTAGTGGTAGAATGCTGGGCTGGTGTAGAGGCAAGGTGGTCTAGTGGTAGAATGCTGGGCTGGTGTAGAGACAAGGTGGTCTAGTGGTAGAATGCTGGGCTGGTGTAGAGGCAAGGCGGTCTAGTGGTAGAATGCTGGGCTGGTGTAGAGGCAAGGTGGTCTAGTGGTAGAATGCTGGGCTGGTGTAGAGGCAAGGCGGTCTAGTGGTAGAATGCTGGGCTGGTGTAGACAAGGTGTTCAGTGCTAGAATGCTGGGCTGGTGTAGAGGCAAGGTGGTCTAGTGGTAGAATGCAGGGCTGGCACCTACACTTCTTTCTGTAGAAAGCATTCTAAAGAAACAATTAGCCCAGTCATAATTTAGCAGAAGGATTTCAACACAAAAACCATTTAAATAATATTACCACTGAAATATGTACGTCAATAGTATGTAACTTGTGTTTTACAGGATCTCAGCGTTCTTGACCAGTCCTGGCCTCTTCCTGATTTAGATTTTCCACTGTCCCTGGAGTGCTGCGTAAGTTCGGAGAATCTTTCAGTAACATATTGACGTCTTCACAGTATGACATTGTTACCGTATTGTATGTCACATATTTCATCTGAGTAAAGGAATGATTAGTATCAGTTGATATAACTTGCTTCACTAAGCATTGATGTCATTTTTTTTTAGTTTCATCGGGGTATGAAACAAATTTTGTTTGCAAACTGTATGAATCCGCGTAGCGTAGCGGATTCATACAGTTTGCAAACAAAATTTGTTTCATACCCCGATGAAACTAAAAAATAATTGACATTAACGCTTATAATTAATTTTTGAAAATGATTTTCGAATTTAAAACAGGTTTTATGTACAATTTTACTGGTTTTAAATGGGATTCTTTTTCTCAAATCAATACGCAACGTCAATTGTTGTATTGTGACGTCACATTTTTCGCGCCATTCTCGGAATTTCTTTCATAGAAGAATGAAAAGAATTTTTCGACCAATCACATTTGAGTATTTACCATGAAAACAAAGAAAAATTAATTATATTTGTTGTAAAATAAATAAAAATAAAGTTTATCGTTTTTATAAAAAAAAACAATAGACAACTTCATGTCTAGGTTAATTCCTAGTAATTTGTTTTACCATTCAGATAAATGAGGATACAAAGTTCCAACTGAAAATACCAAGAAAAGAATTAGAACAACTCTCTGAAGATCAAGCTATCAACTTAATAACCAGTAGCAAGAAGTTCATCCCGTTTAAAGAAAGGAAACCTGAGCCAACTGGTTTCATACTTGACCGTGGCTGTAATGCAGTAGTGACCTTTTCTTCTAGCACTATACAAAGGAACAAGAGTAAAGTTTTTAAAAAGCCAAAAAGTCCAAGCAAAACAGGAGAAAGTATTGAACATTGAGCAGTGAATGACTTTAAATGTGTGTTAATTTATACAAAATGGCTGGAAAATAGACACTGCCATGTTGTCTGTAGTGACTGGACCATATTGTCTGCCATATACACACCTGACTAGTTTTGTGACTAATGAATAACGCATCAGAGGTGATCTGTGTGGTCTTCTGCTGTATGGTGTCATAGGGTGATGCTAGTAATATAGGCTGGTGTATGTGGCACAGAATGTAGCTCAAGGTGGTATAAGTGGCACAAAGTGGCTGAGAAGTGCAATGTGGCACAGGGTGGCATAAGTTGTGCACAAGGTGGCATGGTGACACATGTTGCATTATGTGGTATTGTTAATACTGATGACTACAGGTAAAAAAAAAAACAGATTCAGTATTAAGTGTAAGTGTATTTAAGCAAAATGTAGAGGATAATGCCAAATGGAATAGATAAGTTGAGATATATATTGGGTTGGTTTCGTCTTGTGGTGACTGTGTATGACTCGAAAGACTCTATCTTTGGGTGTAATTGTTGTTGCACATGTCACGTTTTCCATTCAGCTGTCATGGACAGACGAGACATGACTAGAGATGACTTATGTGTGTAGTGTGTCTGACACACAGAGGTGTAGTGAAACAGAGGAGTGATTTGTTGGTGTATGATGGATTCCTTTAATTTTGTAGGCATCTTTTATATACAAGACCTTAAATAAGTGGCTTTTGTCATGGATTAAACTATAAGTTTGATGATTTGATATGCCACAAGCTTGTTTATCACACTACATAACTAAAGTAAAAATTTCTACATCAGACAGAAGAACATTGACTAAGTCTGGGTTATTCTCTCTGTCCGCTTGTTTTTTCTGCAGAGACACATTTGTCTTACAATATTTATGACAAAGCTGTATTACATGATATAACAGGTCAGTTATGTTATAAAGTATGGGTCTCATAGCCCGCTCACTTATATTATTTTCTTGGTGTGCTGGTGCCAAGTTGTGAAGTATTTGTAAGGAATTGAACTATATCTATAAGCTGGAGTGAGGTAGCTCCTTCTCTATCTGATCACTTGATCCAAATACTAACAACAATACATATATTTAACATCTATATGTATTTGCTTGGTTAGAATTTCATGGATAAAGCATGTGAATTACATCACAAGTGTTATTAGAAATAAATATATTAATATAAAATTTAGAATTGGTAACCAACGACTTGTTTTTCTTGTTTTAATTTCATAATATTATATAGCAGTGCACTACAAGACGATTATTGGTATAGTTTGTTCCTAATCAATATTGTTGGAAATTCTAAACTGGTTAGAATTACACTGTATGTACATGAGAAGATGGTTAAGAAGTCAGTGACATAGAGATATTCTTATTTATGGATATAACACTGCATTATACAGCTGTTTCTTCCTTCTAGGACTCCTCAATGATGGCAGGGACCAAAAGTATGAAATCTGTCTTAACATATATTTAATGTAAGGCATATCACAGACCAGGTTTGGGACATATATATTTTTAGGTCACCTGAGACAAAGTCTCAAGTGACCTATTGCGATCGCCTTTTGTCTGACGGTGTCTGTCCTCCATCGTCTGTCGTATACAATTTACATTTTCAACTTCTTCTCAATAACCATGAGGTCCATGTCATGATAATGGGCCAGTAGTATGGTACAATGAAGGGCTACCAAGTTTGTTCAAATAAATTACCTTGACCTACTTTCGAGGTCATAGGGTTCAAATTTTTTAATAACTTCTCAGTAACAAAGAGACCCATGGTCATGGTATTGGAACAGTGGCATGCTGGGATGAAAGTCTATAAAGTTTGTTTATTGAATCACTTTTTGACCTACTTTTAAGGTCACAGAGGTCAAATGTGTTAAAGTCTTTATATGTAAACAACTAATCAATAACCAAGAGACCTAGGGTCATGATATTTGGCCAGTGGCATGATAGAATGACTGACCTTGACCTACTTTCAAGGTCATAGTGGTCAAATTATTAAAAATTTTAAGTAATCTTTTCTCAATAACCAAGAAACCCAAGGTCATGATGTTAGGGCAGTAGCATGCTGGGAGGAAAAGCTACAAAGTTTGTTTAGTTAATCACCTTTTGACTTACTTTCAAGGCCACAGGGGTTAAATGTGTTAAAATCTTCAAACAGCTTCTTCTCAATAACCAAGAGACCTAGGGTCGTGATATTTGGCCAGAAGCATGCAAGGATGAAGGGCTACACATTTTGTTCAAATGGATGACCTTTACCTACATTCAGTGTCATAGCTGCTGGGATGAAGGGCTGTGTAATGTGTTCAAATGAGTGATCTAGATCAATCTAATTAAAATCTAGATGGTCATTCTCACTACGTTACATGACATCTAACAACATCCAATAAGGGGTCACGTCGGTTTGACCTTTTGGATTAGCCAATCAAATGGCTACTTCCAGAATATTGGGAGTGAATTTTATACGTCTAAATCAGCATGACTATAGAGTGTATAGCTTGCAGAATCTGTCAATTTGTTTCAAGTCATTTCGTCCCACAAAGCATATATCTAAAATACATGTTGTGCCGAAATGGTTTGCTTCGATGACATCGACAAATTGACAATTCGCCCTGGAATTGAAATACGCACATCTCTAAGGCCATCAGAACGTCACCCCTTATGGGATGTTGTTAGATGTTCATGTAACGTAGTAAGAATGACCATCTAGATTTTAATTAGATTGGATCTAGATCTTAACAACTTTTCTGTAACCAAGAGGGACAAGGTCTTGATATTGGGACAGTGACATGCTTTGATAACAGACTGAATATTTTATTGAGTTGAATGACCTTGACCTACCTCCAAGGTCACAAAGATGAAATGTGTTAAATTCTTAATTCAAAAACAAAAACATAATGTATGATAATATTTAATGATGAAAGATTTATTTTAATATATTCTCAACCTGCGTCACTATTCGGACAGATGTCTGTCTATACTTGATATCTGTCCATCTGTAGTATTGGGACAAGTAGATACCCAAGCTACTGTAACTGTTAATGAGAATTTAAGTAGAGAATGTATGGTATTACCCTACAGGAATATATATTTTTCACATACAGGGTTATCCCACGGTTGACAGGGAAAAGGTAAATCACACAGGGGGTAAAGACAGCTGGCACGCGCTATATGACGTTGCTCACAATAACATAACGTCATTATTTTACGTTGAGTAACCAAGTCGTAAATGATGACGTCATTATTTTTGACCCACATTCCAAGGAGCATTGAATATGACGCAATGAAAAACTTTTATAAAAGACTTAAATTGCTTGCAAATATGTGAGAAAAATAATCAATCACGGGTCTGTTCCGCGAACAAGGATATCTCAACCCTCGTGTAAAAGTTTCGTTGGCCAGCACTCGGAAAGCCTCGTGCTGACTGACCAAACTCTTACACTCGGGTTGAGGTCTCCCTGTCCACGAAACAGACCTATGTTAGATTATATTAATCTACTGGGTAAGTATTACTGCTGAATCAATACATATCTACTACATAAAGAAAGATAGATATTCCAAGCAACAATGTTACCAAAAGAAATGAAGAAATGAACCATTACAAAACTTATGACGTGACCTCCATTGATGGCAGTGGTGAAATCTTTTGACGACCTTGAGGACAAAATTCATAATCAGCCAGGTGACGGCAACGGCATTTCTACAGGGACAAAGGTACTCTATTAACAGTGTAACAGTGTAGAACCTTGAAACAAAAGTTGTCAGGATACATCAGGATGCAAGAGGAATCTTGGCGCACACCATTGAGTGTCTATGTAAGACTGATCTTTTCTGTTCTTGAATGATTAGATAAAAAAGGAGAATCTACTTATAGAATCTAAGAGATTTCCAAAAGAAACTTTCTGTGAATTAGAAATTGCAATTGATGCTAAATTTCAACTCTGAACCATTTTTTCTGCATCAGACTCGAAATGAAATGGGAACAGCAAGGGACATATACATGTGAAGTTTGAGAAAAATTATTCTTGGTCTTCTCAAGAAATAGCGTTAGCAATGATTGTTTATGGATGGACCCCTGGATCACGGACACAGGGCGATTTGAATAGTCCACCATCATCAGATGGGTTAACAATGTATCTCTATTCCTAAACTGCAAAGTATAGAAGCTAATGAAGAGGAGGGTCTTGTCCCGTCTCCAGAGAGAAATGAGATGACTTAAAATGATTGTAAATGGAAATGTCTGGAAAAGGAAGAAACTGCTGGACTCCACGTGATAGCAAGTAAGAAGCTATGGTTAGTAATAGTCAATTCACCATAACTTGTTTAACCGAAATTAAAAGAGATAAAACCTCGATTTTACATTTATCTAGATGGTATGTGAACGCTCAAAGAAAAAAGAAGCAATAGAATATATAGATTCTAATATTGATTGATAGATAACCACTACGTGGAGGCGGACAGTATTATTTAGCAATACAGGAAGGTAAAAAGAGACTTAGGAATAATACACAAACAGATTGTTCATACTATTATATTGTCGAGTGGAACTCAGCTAGGGTACAAAAAAGGGGCGTGATAAGGAGTGAAAAGAGGCGGTAAGTTACTTCAAAGAAAAGGATAGGAGTACTTTCACGTAAAACGACCATGATAGCGATTTTAGCTATTTCAGTAACAAATCCATACTCTACCTGGCGTATACACAAGTAAAATGTGAGTTCGTGTATCATACGCAATTTTGCTGTTTTCCTCAACTTGATATAGTCCGCATGTGTTTCGTTGGTGAATTAAATGTCCGTATGAATTAGACTTTGGGAAAGTTCAACAGCAATGGGTTTGTCAAATAGGCAAAATCAATTTGCATTTATATGCGATGACATTTCTTAACGTATCCGATCATCGACCTATACAACTTACGCTGCGCGTTATACAAAGGGTAATTCTATAACTCCTACTTACTCTATTAATTGGGAAAAAAGGTTCAGAGTTAGATATAAATAACTATAAACAAGCAATTGACACAGTGATTGAAAATACTTGTTTACGGCCTAATGACGTAGAAACTATAGTAGAATTGCTTTCCATTGCAGCGAAACGTACACTGCCTGTAAAGAAATTCAAGCATTACTTAAAACCGTATAGGAACTGTCGTCAGGTCAGATCAATGCATGCTATGATGAGACATCTCGGGTTACTCTGGATTAGCGAAGGTCGACCAAGAGGTTTTGAGTTCAAATCCTATTCGGATTATAAATTAGTAAAGAAAACAACTTTCGCAATTAATTACATATTTCTTACGAAGAATACGAACGTAAACAGTAAACAGTTTGCAGAATTGGAGTTTATTGGCAGAAGTAGACATTGGAACCCTTTATAAAGCTGTTCGAAGGAAGAAGTCTATGGGGGGAAAAGTCGCACTCGTGAGAGTTGTTAGTAAACGGAGAAATATCGCGCGATCCAGATGTTTTGAGACAGGCGTAGTACGAGCGTTTCAGTAGACTTGCATGTCCTGAAAGACAGCCACATTTTAATGAAAACATTGAGGTTTATATTAAAACGCCGTAAATAACATTAGTGGTGAAAGTTTTAATAATTTGGATGTCATATGTGATCGTCCTTTAACTGTACTTGAAGTAAGGCGTGCTATTTCTAAAATGAGCTGCGGTAAAGCAGGGGGACATGATGGGTTAGTATTGGAGCATATGGAATATGTCAGTAGCAAAATGATGGAAAAAAATGTATGTATGTTTAATAGCATAATAATTATAGAGATATTACATTAACGCCCGTGTTACCAAAAATTTTAGAAAAAGTTTTATTCTTCCGATAACCAAGAAATGTGATGATATCGATTTCCATCATAAATTGCAGCAAGGGTTTAGGGAACAATGTGGTAGCATAACATATTACATTGTTAGAGAATATATCTCTTACTATATTGAGAAAAAAAATCAAAAGTTTGCGCAGCTTTTCTTGACAATAAAAAGCCGTTCAACTGTATGGATTAAAGGACTGCTGTATAAAGTGGATAGATTAGGATTTAATGGTAGATTCTGGAGGATCTTATATGATTCATTTGTCGACGTTAAAGCATCTTTGATGGCAAATTAAGTCCTATGTACCCCGTAGGTCAAGGTGTCAGTCAAGACTGAGTTATCTCTGCTTGGTGTTTCCTTGTCATGATTGACGATCTAGCAAATTAATTAGATAATTAGACTAGGTAATGGACAATTAGTTAAATACATTCATGTACCACGTGCACTCCTAGCTGACGATACCCCGGTATTGTCAGCATCAATAGGACTTCGTCAGCGTGAGCTTGATATTGTGTACACGTATTCTACTCATTGGCGTCTCAACTATAACTCTATCCAATTATACAAAATGATGTTTTTTCCAAATGTAAAATTAGTTCTGACAAAATTCCAATAGCCTCACAGGAAAACGCACGCTGGGATCACGTTCACCACTAACTTACAATCCAGCAGTAGTATTATTGATGCTTGTGTAAAAGGAAGAACTATTCCAAACTAACTTCTATGTATCGCTTTTCATCCTTGTGGTTTGAATCCTATATCAATTTTCAATATTTTAAAAACAAAGCTAAGCAAATATCCAAGCTGCATGTATGGGACCTCGTAGAATTGTTTAAACACTCAATATATTGTAAAAATGAAGCAGTTAGATGCAAATTATGTGATAAAACAAGTACAGATATTGTTCTGCATTTCTTACAAGAATATCCATGTTTATATTAAAGTCGTGATACAATGATTTATGCTGCTTTAGAAGTAATATCGTATGTAAAAAAAAAATTAGAATTAAGCAATTCAGATCAATGTAGTTTTTTACTTGGTGATCGCTCAAATGTATATTTATCAGATATAAAATGGGAAGCACTGTTATTAAATATGTCTAGATATATCAATGGAATGTTGTACGAGATGGAGACTGGTTTCTATTTTTCTATGTATGAATCGATATATATATTATGTTCAATATTATGTCAGATCACATTGTATAAAGTGTAAACTGTTTGACATATAAAATCTCTGTTAAAGAGAAAATAAAGGATGTCTGTCCGTCTGTCTGACTACGCCGTTATATGTACATGTCAGAAAACACGCATGTGTACTCAAACCAGGTCACAATCCCTCCGCTTCCGATTCATATTGTTGTGGTAAAATCAGGTACATGCCTCATAGTTGTGTTGTTTTAAGAGTGCTGGGGTCTTTTGTACTTTCTAGAAAACTAAATGAATACATAGAGGTTACACAACGAGTGGTTGTTGGATATGGAATTTATTTCACACGAGTAAGTTATTTTTTAAAAGTTACAAAAGACACGAGCTTTAGCGAGTGTTTTTTGCAACTTTTAAAAAATAACTTACGAGTGTGAAATAAATTCCATATCCAACAATCACGAGTCGTGTGACCTGTTTCTACCACAATAATATCGGCTTGAATCAAAGGGAAACGTGGCAAAGTATAATTTCGCGTATGTAACTAAAGTGTTCCGGTGACGTCCGGGACCCGGTGATGTGACGTCATTAGATTATTGATGACGTCAATAACAATTGCAGCTTGGGTCAAAGTTCACCGTGTTAGCCAATCGAAATACGTACAGAGTTTATACCACGTGTGGCATAAACAGATTGTTAATCAACAGCTGTGATGATTAACTGATGGTCTGAGAGTTGAATAACACGGCGTATTGTGGTAGAAATACCATTTCCAATAAAAACTCAACTAAAATGAATACTATAACATTGACATCTTAGTGTATAAGGTTTTTTGTTTGTTTATTTATTATTTTTTTTTTGGGGGGGGGGGGGTTCGTGGTTATCCTTCTGTCTGAAGACATATTTAGAACTGATCAGTAGGTTTATGCATGCCTCCTTTCTCAATCAAGTTTCCAACCTGAAAAAGTCGACTCTCTGAAGTGGGGATGACTTATAAATATCCCGGTCCATTCGGACTCCCCATACGGATGAAGAAATGACATCCCTGATCCAAGGTTTTAATAACAACAGCCGTTGATTGAAGGTAGTCGTTGACTTATTGTGCATCTATAAACGATGATTCTCTGTTCGCTACATTGACCGCGAGGACAGTCTGGAATAGGGTATGAAGAGAACAAATTGACGTCCATGTGAAGACTTGCAGAGTGTAGATTCAACCCTCCAACCTCAATGTTTTATATTTTATGCTCAGCAAGAAGAATTTCCAGTCCATTCTCAACAAAAGAGTCGTAAAATTGATACAGATATGTATGGGTGTTTTTCCTACCGACTTATCCTTTTGATGAACATATGGCATCGAATTTCTAAGGAAAGTGATTCGTGCAAGGTTATACTTTGTTTAAAGACAAAATCAACCAATAATAAGGCGATAATGTTGTGTTTTTTTAATTTCCATTGGGGTTAAAACAAATCTGTACTTCCGTCTTTAATCAAGTTTCCAGCCTGAAAATGTTGACTCTCCATACGTCATGGGAAGACTTATAAATGTTCCGTGATCATAAACATTCCCCATACGGATGAAGACATGATCTCCTTGATTCAAGACAAGAATAACAACAGCCGTTGTTTGTTGGAGCTCGGCTACATTCCTATCTCGTGCATCTTTAAACGATGACCCTCTTTGCGCTCCATCGACCGCGAGGACAGTCTGAAACACGTCATAAACATTACAAATTGATGTCCAGGTGAACACATATGTGCCCGCCTCCGGGACGATGTAAATACCGTCCCCTTGGTTGTATCCGTGCCCTGTGTCCAATTTCACCTGGTCGTACACAATTGTGCTATCATGGACATCTTTGCTTGTCGAAAGTGCCACGTGAAATGCAATTGTTTGCTTCGGGAATCGGAGACGTTGGGGCGACCCCTGCCAAGGAACGTAAACACTTGATAGAATAGAAAAGCAAAATGTAAATATATATGACTTTATACATTCCACTTACAAATAAAATATCGCCTACATGTATATGTTAAACTATTTACTTTTCAACTTTTGGTTTGATTTGACTCCACATCAATGACTGTGTACAGGTCCTAGTTTCATTATTATTACATAGCTTAATGAAATCCCTCAACAGTAAGCTTTTAAAGCTTCTCACTTATATTGTTCCCCTTAAATCCGATAATATTTCCAATGGGAATAAGTTAAGGGACCTCTTTATATTAAGGGACTTCTTTTAGTTAAGGAAGATTTTGCTAACCCGACAGACTCATCTCGAGTAAAAAACGATGATCTGGTTACGATACTGATGTCTAGATTTTAGATTTTCATAAACAGCGCACTGTGGCACAATAGAGCCATGTTAGGTGTACAATAGGGGCTATACATATATACATGTATGGGATGTATAATTATGTTGTTTATATAATTTAACAAAAATTAAGATAATAATAAACAATAAAAATATCCAAGAGGAAGATCAACGAGGAAGCAATGACCACATGCATAATTGTCAATATTTATTTCCCTATATTAACTGTATATATCTAGTATATATTTACATGCATATACATACCACATACAAGGGCTGGTTTATAAGTTGTGAGACTCGTATTGAAGGATTCGAATTTTGACGGACATATTGTATTATTTTTCAACATAATCAACTTCAGTATCTATACACTTTTGCCTGCGGTCGATATAAACTAACCAAATGAGACCAGTCCTTGGGTACACTGTCATAAAGAGTCCGATAACTGTAGGACTAAAAAAGAACATCTTTGAGTACCTTCTTCAATACGAGGCTCACAATATATCAGTCAACCCTCGTATATATATCGGCCAGTTTATGTGGTTAGGAGTACAATAACGGAATACCGACTAAACTAAACCGTAATTCTACCTTTAAATCATTAACACGAGGAAAATATGTCCATACAAAAATAAATATTTGCATGGGAACCATTGAAAATAAATTACAAGAATAACTCTAGGTGCGTCGAAACAGTAAGAGTTTTCTGCTAAACCGACGACACCCGCCATACAAATCTGGGTCAAATCCAGTTTAAGTCACATTCTAAAAACCAGAGCCATGGTGGTGACAACGGAACCATTAGGCATGTCAACAAATAATCATGGGTTCAAATAAAAAATTTACAAATTTCACCACGATGGTCTTCATCAACACGAAACAGTCATATTTCGTTTTTTAATGTCTCCGTTAGTGGTCAACATCTGTCACGGAAATCAGAGATGACAGACCAGTAATCGCCAGAGTTACAGCTGAAACTTACTTATAGTAATGCGTTGGTGTATTGATTACAGAGCGCTCAATGATGTCACTGTTAAGGACACCTTTCCATTACCACTAGTAGAGGATTGTTTGGACACTAGCTGGAAGTTCGTGGTTCTCAAAACTAGACGCCTACAACGCGTATTGGCAAATCAAGATTAAGGACACGGACCGAAAGAAGACGGCGTTTCTTACAAAATACGGATTGTTTGAACATGTTCGTATGGGTTTTGGTCTGACTAACGCTCCCGCCACATTTTCTTGTGCAATGAATCTCCTCTTACGGGGTCTCCCCTGGAAAACAGTTCTTTTTCGACGACATCCTAGCATTAGGACATACCTTCAGGGAACACCTCGATAATTTGAGAAACGTTGGAAAGATTCAGACAACATGACCAAAAAAGTGTCTACTTTTCCAACCGGAAGTCAAGTTTTTAGGTCGAATAGCCGGAAAGGACCAAATAGCGATGTCGGACACAGACACCAATACGGTAGCTAATTGGTCTTTACCAGCGTCCTCTAAAGATATGGAGCGGTTTCTCGGATAGGTGAATTATCACCGTACCTTTATCAAGGATTTCGCCGAGTTAGCTCAACCCTTGTATAATCTCACAGGAAAGAACAAATTTCATTGGGACATGGAACAGCAACAGACCTTCGAGAGACCGAAGAAGGCGCTGACAGAACCTCCCATCCTAGCGTTGCCCAATACTAAGTAAGGATCCATTCATCTTAGATAGAGATGCCTCGGATGTAGCAATTGGAGGGGTGTTGAATCAAGTACAAGACAGGGTTGAGAGAGACATTGCTTTTAGCAGTTTCCCTCTTACAACCGAACAAAGGATACTACACCAGTCGGAAGGAACTGCTTAGTATTGTGAGATTTACATGACAGTTTAAATACTACCTTTTAGGTAGACAGTTTACCGTCGGGACGGACCATTCAAGTCTAACATGGCTGTTACGATTTAAGGAGCCGCAGGGACAGCTCGCACGATGGATGGAAGAACTTTCTCAATACCATATGAACCAAACATGGAAATGCGGACGCGCTTTCCAGAATCCCGGATGAACCGACTCCATGCCCATCGTACATAGCTGGAATCAAGCCTGGAAACTTGCCCTGTGGAGGCTGCAATTATTTTAAGCGTGCTGATAGACAGTGGGGCAAATTCTCACTGGAAGTAGACGACGTAACCGCCCTGACGGGAAGTAATACTTGCGGTGAGAAGGGGTACCTTACAGGTACCAATAATGTGGCCACATTAGCGAATCCGCAAGGCCGGTTAGGGGACTCTATAGAGCCTCCTAAATGGACAATTAACTCGACACTCATGCCAGGGGTCAATTCATTCTTGAGTGGTTCGAGTGCCCTTGTTCACCCTCCAGGTGAACATGACAGTTATCTTGCATGTCAAGGCACTCATGACAGTCTTCCTGCTAGCGATCAACGCCCGTACGAAAGTGCCACGGCTGGTTCCGGTATAGAAAATAAGCCTACCAGTTTTCTTGAGTGTCCCCTGAACATGCATGCCAGTAAAATATCTTCTGAGACTCAAACTCCGGGTAGTCATCAGGTAAATAGGGCTACTCCGGTTTTCCTTGGTTATCCTCACCCTGATTGTGGTAGCCATGACAGTGGACTTAAAGATGCCAGTTCGACCCAACCACCTGCTGCAAGTCAAACTCCGGGTAGTCATCAGGTAGATAGGGCTACTCCGGTTTTCCTTGGTTATCCACACCCTGATTGCGGTAGCCATGCCAGTCGGCTTAAAGATGACAGGGCCATTTGTATTGGCCAACCACCTTCTGCGAGTCAAACTCCGGGGAGTCATCAGGTAAATAGGGCTTCCTCCGTTTTCCTTGACTATCCACATCCTGATTGTGGTAGACATGACAGACGACTTAAAGATGACAGTTTGTCCACTTTATCAGTGGAACATCACAAGGATGGATCAAGTTTCGATATAGAACTTCTAGACAACCAGCTCCAGGTTAGGATGTGTACAGTCCAGCTAGCAAAAGAAGCTACTGCAGAGACGCCATCTTGTTGGGGGTTCACTTAACGTGAACTCGAAGATGAACAAGAAAAAGATACAGACCTCCAGTTTATCCGGAAACATCTACTGGATGGATCAGAACCTGGACAAGGAGAGCTATTTCTAGCCTCCGCAGAAGCTAAGTACTACTGGTGGAATAGAAAAGTTTGTAAACTCAGATGGTGTGTTTTATCATATCATTGCCATCAAGGTCAGGATTACACCCATGTATTTTACAGGGTTGTGTGTCTTTTTAGAGACAATCCACACCTTAACCCACGATTTTACTGCAAGGGATTTTATCCCTACTTATTCCTCCATTTTTGAGGAACCAAACACCAGCAGTACCCAGAGTGACTTCATCGCAACGCTTTTAGTGTGCGGAGTCAATTTATATAGGAATTTGATCAGGACTCGGAAGATCTTTATATTACCATTACGAAGCCTCCGACCATCAAGGACTTTCATTATAAAGTTGGGAGGAATGTAGTGTCTCGGGCCGAGTTGACCTGATTGTTTACGCCGGAAGTGCGTAACGGTTAACTGGCCCGTATCAGATAAAGATCAACCCCGTGAACCGTGTAAGCGTCTCTTCACACCTGGTCGGCCGCGGGACCACACGTGTGTAAGACGTCGTCTGTTTTTAACGGATCCAGTATTCTCTACGTAAGTAGTGCCAGTTTCCTTAGTGCTCTGGGCTTTTAGCTAGGACACTTAGCCAGTATATTCTTTTGGACAAGTATTCGACTGCTATATCATCACTTTATCCTGGCCTGTCCAGCGACCCGTGATGATATACAGCGACTTCCATAGTGAACCATTCTACGTGTTCTACAGCGAGGTTACTAGCTTGTAGTAAGACGGCAACGTTACTTTAGGAACAAGTCCTTATCAGCTCACAATTACAAGTAACTGATCGGCTTGTAACAGAGAAAATATGCATTAGTTTTTCATTTTTTGTTTACCTTTTTGATATACTTACGTCTTTGTCGAACTCCATGGAATGTGGCTGTTGTCAAAGACTCCTTCTCTCTATGACTCCTGACGGATGGGTTCTTCTGGGTTCTGTTCCCTGATTGCGAGTAGGACCTTGTATTTTGGCGTAGTGACGACTCTTGGGTTTCATTGACAGGCAACGGAGATTGGACACTTTGTCTTAATGATGTGGATGCGCCAATGTGAGACGGGAGCTGATTGACATCGTTATCCTGCAATGTTCTCAAATGTTCGATGAACTGCCCGTGTGATCCCCTTTCCGTTTCCTGTGGATAAGAGTCCAACATCACCAGCATCTCTAAATCTTTCACTCTCTTTTCTAATCGTTCGACAATGGCATCCTTGTGTAATATTTCATGTTCCTGTGATGTCATCCTTCGATTTAGCTCAGTCACTTCAGTCTTCCGATTTTCCAAGTTAGATTCTATCTGTCTAATACGTTCATCCTTTCCAGACAGCCGAAGTTCCATGGCTTCTATTTTCCGGTAAACAGAGGCTTCGATGTTCTTCCAATATCTTCAATTATTTTCCGGGTAAATGTTCTCACCGTTAAGGATTCCGATAGAATCGGACAGACAAAATATCAAAACAAACTCTACCAACATGGCGAGCATTTATGGATTATGAAAGGGCTGTCAAAGTCGTATAGTTGTGTCCTGAATACTGTTCTTATCTTTTTTGACACATGACAGCCGATGTTATAGCACAGGTCGCGACTACTGACATTGCAGTAAACGTGTTTCTGTCTAGAGCACCGTTAATCAGGTGACTGCTATATTCATTTATATAAGTAATGATATAAGGGAGAGATATCATATCTAAAAGAGTTTGATCTGGAGTGACACGATGAGAAATCCACGTCAACTAGGATCTCTATCAAAATAAAATATATCAAATTACAACAATAATTAAGGTTACATTTAAGAGAAAAGTTTAACTAAAGATGCATATATAAATAGGTGTGGTTACTATATCAGCTTAGAAATATTATTTACCGTGTTCTTGTGGTTTTTATGTGAACAGTACAATGTCAGACAATGTCATAGATAAAAAAAAGTAACAAAGAAAACACATGTCTCCATATCTCTTGTCATAGATAAAAAGTAACAAAGAAAACCAACTTATCTCTATATCTATCGTCATAGATATAAAGTAACAAAGAAAACTTACATACCTCCATATCCATTGTCATAGATAAAAAAAAATATCAACGTTAAGCCACATATCTACATATATATTGTCATAGATAAAAAGTAACACAGATGTCTCTTTATCTAATGACATAGATAAAAAGTAACACAGAAAAGCCACAATAAAAAGTAACAATGAAAACCCACATATCTCCATATCTATTGTCATAGATAAAAAATAACAACGTCAAGCCACATATCTCCATATATATTGTCATAGATAAAAAGTAACAAATAAAACTCACATATCTCCATATCTATTGTCATAGATAAACAGTAACAATGAAAACGTACATACCTTCATATCTATTGTTATAGAGAAAAAGTAACAAAAAAACAACCACATATATCAAATTCATTTTATTTATTTTGAACTGAATAACTTACAAATGCAACAATCACAATACATCAAGATTAAGGAGAACGGACGACGTTTTGGGAAGTTAAACTAGCCCAAAGATTCCAGTGTGATATCTTCGTTACTGGTCACGTTTACATGTAAAAATATCATTAAAAGCAAACCGTCGTCAACATCTCCAAAGTCAACTAGAATAGAAATATATTTATTTGTTGGACTCGACTTTCATCCTCTGTGTTGAAAGCACCATTTTGTCAACTTTCTACAAAAATAGAACTATCTTAAAGCGAAAGCACACCATCAAGCTAATAAAATTCTGATATTATAATACATATTCTTGGGGTAGTAAGTTTAAATGTGACTTTGGTATGCCACGACAATAATACTAGTCACAAGAAACCAGATTAAATAATGAACATTGAACATGACATTAAAGACCTTTACGTACATAACAAAGCCTACTAAACTTTTTATCACCATCATGTTCGCATGTTATCCCAAACAGTTTCTGCCTTTCAGACAGAACATAAGAGTTCTACACATGTTGATAGGACGTTGAACAATATTAAGTCAAACCAACCGGGACGGTTTTGGGGGGATATTTATTTTGATTTGTCCGTCCGGCCGTCTGTTATCCTTCTTCCGTGTAACAACTGTTAACGGATTTTCTTCAAACAAGGTTAAATGCCTAAGGGCTCCGCCAAGTGCGATTTCCATTTTATCGGATATTTGACGGAATTAGGGCTCTTCGATTAACTAACAAGATTTTTTCTGTCGTTTCCATGTAATAACTGCCGAAAATATTAAATGTTTTTCTTCAAACTTGGTGACAAGTTTAAATGTCTTAAGGGCTCGGTCAAGTTTAATAACATTTTTGCCGGATGGAGTTATGACCCCATGATTAACTTAAAACGTTATTTCCTGTCCTCAATAATACTACCGCTGGATTGTCTTTAAACTTGAAGACAAGGTTAAATGTCTTATAGAATAGGTCAGGTTCGATTGCCACTTTTGCCCGACGTTATTTTGAGTTATGGCCCATTGTTAACGATTTCTTTAAAAATTTTCTACTGTTTCTATACAATAACTCCCACACATATCATCAGATTATCATCAAACTTTGTGTTATTTTCCCTTGATTTATGAAATACATTGTCATTTACCGTTAAATATTTCTCCCACATGTTTATCGACAGGATTCAATGTATTAAGGGCTCAGGCCGATTTGTGACAGGGTTTGGTATTGGCAGATGAGAAGATATAGAGGATATCTAACAGTGTCTTCAGTAATACCAAATATATTTCACGAGTGGGGCTAATATTTTGATATTTTTCACGAGTGCGCAGCACGAGTGAAAAATATCAAAATATTAGCCACACGAGTGAAATATATTTGGTATTACTGAAGACACTGTTAGATATCCTGTTTATTACATTTTTTATCAACGAAAAACCTACCCCGTATGCTAACTAGGCTTACAGCGAAAGTTTGCATACAAAAAAAGTAGTTCTCCCTGTCCAGGTGCTGACATATATGTCGGGCTTTCTGATTGGTCAATTATTTTGGTATTTTCTAATCATTAGTTTGATTGGTCAAATCAGCAAAAGTGATATTTTTCACTAGTGAAAAATATGATAAAAATATCACTTTTATAGAATGAATAATTTTTGATATTTCACTGGTAAAAATGTAATAAAATCAGTTTCCTTTATGCAGCAATACATGTTCAAAAAACATTTAACTTCTGCATAAGGCTTTAATTTTTTCTTCGAGTTTCAAACAATACATTAAGGCTCAACAGACATTATCATTCTGTCGAGCTATTATTACATGTTTAATAATCACCTAATATGTTTACCTACAATATGTAAGGGGATATACATTCCACGAACATGCTTGTTATTATCATTTTCTTATTTATCAAAATATGTGCATGGGGAATATACACTGTATTACATGTGAAATTGTAACAAAACAGACATCTCCAAAAGGTATTCGGTGTGTATATATTAGTTACCGTTAGCAGATGATATTAGGTGTGTATAACTGTACACTGTATTAGTTATTGTAACCAAGTGATATTAGGTGTATGTAACAAACTATATTAGTTATTGTTATCAAATGATATTAGATATGTGTAACAGTCTATAATAGTTATCATTAGCGGGTGATATTAGGTATGTATAACAGTATATATAAGTTACGGTTACTAAGTGATATATAGAGAATCCATATCGGCCCCAAAGACTCAATATCAGACCTAGGGCTTTAGCCCGAGGTCTGATATTGGTCGAGGGCTAATAGTCTACATTAGTTATCATTACCAAGTGATATTAGATGTATATAACAGTCTATATTAATTATCGTTACCAAGTGATATTGGATGTATATAACAGCCTATATATATTAGTTATCGTTACCAGGTGATATTAGGTGTATATAACAGTCTATGTTAGTTATTGTAACCAAGTGATATTAGGTATATATAAGTCTATATCAATTATCGTTACCAGGTAATATTAGGTGTATATAACAGTCTATATATATTAGTTATCGTTACCAGGTGATATTAGATGTATATAACAGTCTATATCAATTATCGTTACCAGGTAATATTAGGTGTATATAACAGTCTATATTAGTTATCGTTACCAAGTGATATTAGATGTATATAACAGCCTATATATATTAGTTATCGTTACCAAGTGATATTAGATGTATATAACAGCCTATATATATTAGTTATCGTTACCAAGTGATATAAGATGTATATAACAGCCTATATATATTATTATCGTTACCAGGTGATATTAGGTGTGTATAACAGTCTATATATATTAGTTATCGTTACCAGGTGATATTAGATGTATATAACAGCCTATATTAGTTATCGTTATCAAGCGATATTAGGTGTGTATAACAGCCTATATATATTAGTTATCGTTACCAAGTGATATTAGGTGTATATAACAGCCTATATATATTAGGTATCGTGACCAAGTGATATTAGATGTATATAACAGCCTATGTATATTAGTTATCGTTACCAGGTGATATTAGATGTATATAACAGCCTATATATATTAGTTATCGTTACTAGGTGATATATGATGTATATAACAGCCTATGTATATTAGTTATCGTTACCAGGTGATATTAGATGTATATAACAGCCTATATATATGAGTTATCGTTACCAGGTGATATTAGATGTATATAACAGCCTATATATATTAGTTATCGTTACCAGGTGATATTAGATGTATATAACAGCCTATATTAGTTATCGTTACCAAGTGATATTAGGTGTGTATAACAGTCTACATTAGTTATTGTAACGAAGTGATATTGGGTGTATATAACAAAGTATATAGTAGTTATCGTTACCAAGTGATATTAGATGTATATAACAGCCTATATTAATTATCGTTACCAAGTGATATAAGATGTATATAACAAAGTATATAGTAGTTATCGTTACCAGGTGGTATTAGGTGTGTATAACAGTCTATATTAGTTATCGTGAGCGGGTGATATCAGGTTTATATAACAATCTATATAGGTTATCATGAGCGGGTAATATTAGGTGTATATAACAATCTATATAAGTTATCGTGAGCGGGTAATATTAGGTGTATATAACAATCTATATAAGTTATCGTTAGCGGGTAATATTAGGTGTATATAACAATCTATATAAGTTATCGTTAGCGGGTAATATTAGGTGTATATAACAATCTATATAAGTTATCGTGAGCGGGTGGTATTAGGTGTATATAACAATCTTTATAAGTTATCGTTAGCGGGTAATATTAGGTGTATATAACAGTCTATAACATTCATATTATATAACATAACAGTATGGTGCCCTTCGCACCGAGCTATTTCATCATTTGTTGTTGTTCTTTTGCATTTGCTTTATTTTTGTTTCGTTATTGTTGATTTCTGCTTCTATTATATGTATTTATCAGTCATTACCACTCTCTAATAGCATACTTTACCGTTCTCTTTTATTCATAATTTATTGTGAAAAACAAGTAATGTAGCATTCTGTCTCTCTATCTGAACATCTTCATGATTCCCTTTCACACTTACTTGGTTAAGTGCTGGGCGTCTTGATACCGATTTTAACCATGCTGTTAGTGAACACTTTTACATGCAATTATAAGGTAAATACAAAGATTACCTCTTGTGTCGAAAAGTATACAATATGCGCTTCTGTACTCAATGCGAACACTTAACATTTCATAGTTAAATATGGATATGAAAATAAGAACAAATATATTTCATACAGTAATCCAGAAATTCAGATTTAGAGAAATTATCAACGACAGTTTTACTGTCGCATTTGTTCTCAAAAAATCATGATCGGTTTGTGTGGTGACCAATTTACAGAACTGTCTATGGTAATTTTTCAAATTTGCTACTTTTTTTAAGGATTGTTTTAACAACATTTTTGATTTATTTTGAAATAAAAACAAGGTAAAACTAAAGATAAACACTATTTTATCCTATAAAACCATTAATACCTATAGAATCTTAAATGAGTTTTCATTTCATTTTAGATTTTTATGAAACGAGTAAAACTTCTAAGGGTTTCATGAAAAACAAATAAGATACTTTGTATCACATAAGCCAGAAATTGTACATTTTGACTGGCTGTGAAGTAAAAATTTGGAAAGACATATTCAGGTGAAGACAGCCATTCTGTATTGCCATTCACAGTTCATAACGTTACATCATTGTCTATATTATGACGGAACATTCGATTTTTTACTGACTAGTGACATGTGCAAAATTTTACACACAAAAAAAAAGAAAAAAAAATTTACACGGGCAACTTCCCTGGATATCTCGTCGATTATGTGATAAACAAAAGTAGGAAAGCGGTGATATGTTATGTACAGTTCAAACTGTGTGCGGTGGTACTACACATTTTACATGGTGGGATGTATGTAGTTAGTCTACCCCAACTTTATATACACTTTGATGCAGGTACAGAAAATAATATACCGTAACAATAAGATTGCCAATGTGTTGTAATAAAAAGTCAAAAAGTGAAAAAAAATAAAGAATTGTCATACTTCGTTTAAGGAACTCTTGAATCTGCCGATAAAGCGAAAAAGTTTTACAACATCCCCTAAAACTATCACCCCGAAGACACTTACTAACATGCCCGCTCCTAGGACCATACCTATACCTTTGGCGCTTGGTCGTTCGTCAGAGGCACTGATATGTTTACGGATGTACGACGATGTTTGTTTTATGTCCACTGTAAGTTCTTCCTGAAGCCTGGCTATTTTTTCTTCCAATGATATATTTCCTATTAATATGCAACGACAAACGCACGAAACTGTAGATGTTATTGTCGATGACGTAGTTGTTGATGTAGGTGACGTAGATGTCAATGGCTTAGTAGTGGTTGTTGGTGACGTAGCTGTGGTTGTCAGTGACGTAGTTATTGTTGGTGACGTAGTTGTGGTTGTTGGTGACGGAGTTGTTGATGTTGTACTTGTGGTTGTCGGTATTGTAGATGTCGTCGGTGTAGTAGTTGTTGTTGTCGGTGTTGTAGTTGTGGTTGTCGGTGTTGTTGTTGTGGTTGTCGGTGTTGTTGTTGTGGTTGTCGGTGTAGTTGTTGTGGTTGTTGGTGTAGTAGTTGTGGTTGTCGGTGTTGTAGTTGTGGTTGTCGGTGTTGAAGTTGTGGTTGTTTGTGTCGTAGTTGTAGTCGTTGGCGTAGTTGTTGTCGGTGGTTCTGTTGTAGTAGTTGTTGTCGTAGTTGTAGTAAGAGGTACTGCGTTACATTTTGGGATGGGAGTGTCTGATCCTGAACCGGAGCTCTGATAAGAATTAATCTCTCCTGGATCTGCAATATATACATTCAGTATACTTTAGAAATTGATTGGGGGCGAGTTAAATATGCATCGTATTATGTTCGTAAGTTAGTTATACGTCCTTAACGGACTTATTAGAAAATGGGCAAAAGAAAATTGTAAATATATATTGGCACACTCATGATTAATTCAAATTCAAAAGTGATTAAGGTTACTCGAATCTTCCGATACAAACCAACAACTTTCAGATAATCTGTATTCATATCTGTGCAGACAACAAATTTATACAAACTTCCTATACTTCAACAAAATATATCAACGTTATAAATTGTACATACATATTCCGCAAAATGAAATGACAATTTATGTTTACACGTATTAACAAGTACACCGATTTTAATGCTCGATTTATCGATTCTTAATTAAAAGCTTTATAATATATAGAGGAAATGGAATGGTTTCCCATTTAATATAACATATATTTCACGAGTATGACAGAACATCGATATCGAAATATTCTGTCATACGAGTGAAATATATATTATATTTAACGGGAAACATTTCAGTTTTCTTTTTATTGCATTTCATCAACTTAAAAACAGAATTAAAAACATGGAAAAATTAATAGTGTCAAAAAGTGCGGGAATCGGTTATGACGTTATCTCTTTGTGACGTTACTTCACATCAACTTGACGGCGTCATTTTGAAAGGCTGTTATAGGAGAATCTGTGCATGAATAGCTAACGTCAAGTGAGTATTTTGTCAAAAACTAGTCTGAAAATTTCAGAAATACAGCAAAATAACCAATTTATCTATCTCCACTTCGATTGGAAAAATCTGCATGTTTCAACGAGGTCCTCTCTGATTGGTCAAAAACGTTAAACTTCTATTTTCAATGCAAAACTTCTATTTTCACTGCAAAATATTATATTTTCACTGCTCATCGCTGCAGTGAAAATACAAGTTTTATTAGTTTGATAAATTTCTATATTTCACTGGTAAAAATGCAATAAATAGATATATTGATTGTTAATTTGGGATTGGAATTCGTATGAAAATTTTGTTACCAATCTTTCTTGAAATTCCATCAGATTAATTTGATCTGATACGAACATCATTCAAGATCCGTTGTGCGTTTCCTTTGTTTAGGTAAATAAACTACAAGCCATCCATATAGACAGGTTAATATATTCTATTTTGCGTCCATCGTTAAGGGATATCGACAACCTGAGATTCTCTTGTTACAAATAAGGCCAAGGACCCCTCAAAAGTGCTGTATTGCGCTACAGAATGAATGGAACAGAGAAGTGTCACAGAATCTGAGTATTGTCTTTTAGATATGATGTGTTGTTGCAAAATTAAATAGGAATATTTTCGTGGGCCCAAATTTCGTTTCAAATGAAAAACGAATAATAAATAAAGCATTACCTTCAAAACATCTTTTCCAGCTGACCAAAGAATTGTCGTTACAAGAAGAGCTGTATTTGGAGCCTGAAGTATCGAAGTCATAAGGTTTTCGACTTATCGAAGGGGCACAGTACTTTGTTGTCGTGTAGAAGGTTACCGCCCAACACTCCCCATTCGCTTGATCATCTGCATTTATACTTGAGCAGTATGCTTCACAAGCATCCCTGTCGGCAGCTGTTATCTTCAGACTGTTAACTGTAACGGTTACACAAGCTCCGACAGGTATGTCTCTTTCGTATGTACATTGTCCTAGAAAATATCGAAATAAAATAGGAAATTATCTTACAGAAGTAATAAATATTCTACCATTGATATTTTCTTAAAAATATATAACAAAAACGATTTTTCTAAAACTTCATACATCACAACATTTCCGAAACCACAAACTTGTTTTAATCTTAATTTCCCAAGGTGTAACATACTGAGAGTGCATTCGTCATTGCAAAACATACTGCAAGAGTGTATAAATTTGCCCCGTCTCGATAAAAGTATCGAAATACCATGTGCAATATAGACTATGCTTATATCATAAATGAAACAAGCCTAGTGTGAATTTTGCATTGTTGATATATCTGGTAATATTCCAACACCGATCGAAAGTGCAATGACTGATACCGTAACTTGCAAGACATACTTTGATCTTTGAAGCAAAATAAGACAAACTTTAATTTGACCTTGGCATTGGTCGTAATGACACAGCAGGCCATCCTACATATTTGAATGAAAGTTCATTACGTTCAGAAATTATGGTCAAAACAAACTGGCAGAACAAGAAGGACTCACTCGGGCACTCGGTTCGCGTGGAAAAAAAAGAGATGAAAGTTTCAGTTTTCTCCTTTTCAGAGTTTTGCATTGCGGTTCAACTTACCAAGAATTGTCTGACATATTGCGACGTATTCGATGCTGCATTTTTCGAACCGCCATTCTAAGGTATCTTTCTTTGCTACTGCACACTTTTTCGTGCTGTCTAGGTCACCCGAAGACGGGGGCGACCCCTCGAAGTGATTGTATGAGTTCGTACTCGCAACTTCACAAGTTCCATCCCACTCATATACTGGACCGGACATATCCTGTATATATAGTCCCAGCCAATAATCATTCCCCCTGAAACGATAAAACCTGATTGAGAGAAAAAAATCTATCGATATCGCCAAATATATACACTTCCCAAAAAAAGGACATCTATACAAATTTCAATGCTTGGTAACGCAATATTATACAATCTAATCCATGTCTCTCCAACCGGTGCTTAAGTTTTGCGTTGCGTCCTTCCGCATTTAATCATTTCCGAACTACATCTCCAAGCTGGATCTATACTTGAGGCATATGTTCCTTTAAATAAGGCGGTTTGTAATGTACCAAAATTAAGTCACTTTTACCTATATTTTGACCTATTACACTGCACTTGTCACTGGAACTTGGCAAGTTGGTGTGCCATGGATCAAGATTAGTTCACATTGACCTTTCACTTCCATGAAAAAAAAGAGTTTCTGGTAACAATTGTCACTGAAACTTTTAACTTGGGGCATGAGTCAAACTGGGTGTGACGTTGTGACTTGTGTCAACTCATGTATCAAGAGGAGGCCATGCTTTTGATCAAAGAAAAAACATACTTTCATTCTTGGCTTCTCATTTCACATTCGATGGGGGACTCGAATTCTCTAGCATGGTCTCGCTCCTGTTAATCTGAACTTTTATGGGATATAAAATTACGCTTGTAATAAATCGAATTACATTAATTTACTCGAGGCTTTGTCGTTAAAGAACTGCAATAATACTTACCACCTGCCTGACCAGATTCCATTTGAGTATCTAGACACCATTTCCTCTGTGGCATGTGAGGAGTGTTCCAGCAGGCTGCCACCATGTTCCTGAGAGCAATATAAGGACGCATCATTCCAGTTTAAATTGGAGCTGAGGAATGTAAGCTGCCGCTTTTGCCTTGTTGGTGGGTATGCTGTTAACATAAAAAATAATAAGAGCACAGCTTTAAGGCGCCGAAGCTCTCTAAATACTGGGAAACAGTACCTTCAACAAAAGTTGCCTCTCTTCCCATACATACGAACAAAGAAAATCGTATGGTCCAAAAACCGGAACCGGAATGGCTCAAATCCGGATGTAGTATTCCCATGGGCAAATAATCTTGAACAAATATCAACACCAAAGTCTCACTATAGTGTTTTAACATTAGCTTTATATGACGTTTGTTTTCAGACGAAAAATGAATAACAAAACAGCGGTATTTTTTCGCTTTTATTCTTATCATGTCGTCCGTAACCGATCGGGAATTACCGTATGTCACCGACTCCATTCACGTCTGACCTATGTATTGTACACAACAAGACACGCGAGTACGTTGGAAGTAAACTCAGTATAGCCACTATTTTTGTATGCGGTTCCAGTCTGATCTGATCAAAAGTAGGCATTTGCCGATAGCATCAGCACTGTGTTAATTATGATCGATTCTATCGTAAATATTTAGGCCGGATTATCGATTTATTTTCTCAGCGTTAACGATAGGCTTACGTCACAGGCACTTGATTTCTACATTGTAAACAATAACATGCCGAAAGTCAACTCGGCCTATGCAATGGAAACAAGTGCCTGTCAGTTACGTCCCAGTTTTTTATGGTTAGTTACAGATGCGATATATCATATGTGTCTGACTCGCATTGTTTATTAGAAGTAGGTTATATTATTAGCTACAGCACAGGGCTAGTAACGATTTAAAATGTTTGGTTTGGTTTGGTTTATTTTGTTTAACGTCCTATTAACAGCTAAGGTCATTTAAGGACGGCCCCCGTGCGTGCGACATGTATGCGTGTACGTGGTGAGTGCGTATATGTGTTTTGGGAGGCTGCGGTATGTTCGTAAGAAGCATACTGCCGAAGACACCCAGCAGCACATCCCACCCGGTCACATTATACTGACAACGGGCGAACCAGTCGTTCCACTCCAAATATGCTGAGCGATAAGCAGGAGTAGCAACTACCATTTTTAAAGACTCTGGTATGTCTCGGCCAGGGGACAGAACCAAAAGCCTTCCTCACAGGGGCGAACGCTCAACTAAAGGCCAAAAGTGAGGCATTGTCAAGGGAGACATTAGGAAGAAGAAAATTGTTAAGAAAGAAGAGAAAAGATAAGATCCCAAGTTTAGTCGCCTCTTACGATCATGCAATGATTTATAATGTGTTGGAGTAAAAGACCTACTAGGCTATATATGAATAAGCCCATGTGATAACCCTAGATTTTTATCGTTTATGAAATGCAGGCTCTTAGTACGTGTGTAGTTAGTCTACATTAGTCAGCAGAAATAAACATAGATCAACATGGCAAATATGTAGACCAAAAATAATGATTAAATTTTAAATGAAATTTATCTGAAAAATAATTCCTTTGCAATGTTAATTGGTTTGGTTTGGTTTATTTTGTTTAACGTCCTATTGACAGCAATGTTAATAAAATTATTGTCATATTATACTGTTGAGAGTGTTATAGATCAGATTTCTATTGGTAAGTAGAGTAACTGTTTATTTCACAAAATTATTGCCCGAAATTTATAAAAAGGAAATTAAAAACAATCTTTTGTACTCAATGTCAAAACATACAAGGACTGGTTATAGTTCAAAACTGACTGGCTCATATAGGGTGCCTTTGTCAGGTACTGACATTATGTATGTTCTTAAATGACCCTGGCAGTTAATAAGACTTTAGAGGGACATTCCTTCTTTCAGATATCAGCACCATGCACAATTTTTACTGATGAAATCCACTTTTGAACAGGGAAATGAATCAATGCCAAAATGCACAGAAAAATGATGAAGCCTACAACAAGAGGCCCAGGGGCCTTAACGGTCATCTGCCTCTAAATTAAAACCCTTATATTGTTGTAGTATGTATTCTCTGTAGCAAGTACATAGTGGAACTGTTGGCCATGGTGGCCATCTTGGATTTCTGACCGACCCAATAAATAACAACACTTGGTCTGGACCATCTAAGGATAATTTCCGGTAAGTTAGAGCTGAATCCCACTGGTGGAATTTGAGAAGTTTGAAATAGGCATTGTTCAGGAAAACCATACTTGCACAATCATGTTACAAAATGGCCGCCATGACTGCCAAGTCAATGATTTTACTAGGCCCAAAAATAACAACACTTTGTTGGCCCTCCTTCCTTAACATCCTCACCAATTTCCAGCTCAATGGCACCAGTGGAACTGGAGAAGTTTAAAATGTGTTTTTCAAGATGGCGGCCATCTTGGATTTCTGGCCAACCCGATAAATAACAACACTTGGTAAGGACCATCTCATGATCATTTCTGGTAAGTTAGAGCTGAATCCCACTGGTGGAATTTGAGAAGAAGTTTGAAATAGGTGTTGTTCAGGAAAACCATGATTGCGCAATCATGTTACAAAATGGCCGCCATTTCAAAGTTTTTACGAGGCCGAAAAAATAACAACACTATGTTGGCTCGCCTTCCTTGACATGCTCACCCACTTCCAGCTCAATGGCACCAATGGAACTGGAGAAGTTTAAAATGTGTTTTTCAAGATGGCGGCCATTGCGGCCATCTTGGATTTCAGACCAATCCGAAAAATAACAACACTTGGTGGGGATCATCTCAGGATCATTTCTGGTAAGTTTCAGCCCAACAGCACTGGTGGAACTTGAGAAGAAGTTTAAAATAAATTTTTGAAGGTGGCTGCTATGGCGGCCATCTTGGATTTCAGACCGACCCGAAAAATAACAACACTTGGTCGGGATCATATCAGGATCATTTCAGGCAAGTTTCAGCTCAATAGCACTGGTGGCGGCTATGGCGGCCATCTTGGATTTCGGACCGACCCAAAAAATAACAACACTTGGTCGGGATCATCTCCGGAACATTTCTGGTAAGTTTCAGCCCAACAGCACTGATGGAACTTGAGAAGAAGTTTAAAATGTGTTTTTCATGATGGTGGTTATGGCGGCAATCTTGGATTTCGGATCGGCCCGAAAAATAACAACACTTGGTCAGGATCATATCAGGATCATTTCTGGTAAGTTTCAGCCCAACAGCACTGGTGGAACTTGAGAAGAAGTTTAAAATGTGTTTTTCCAGATGGTGGCTATGGCGGCCATCTTGGATTTCGGATCGGCCCGAAAAATAACAACACTTGGTCAGGATCATATCAAGATCATTTCTGGCAAGTTTCAGCCCAACAGCACAGGCGACGACGGACGAAGCACGATGGCTATAGGTCATCCTGACCCTTCGGGTCAGATGACCTAAAAATACTGACTGGCTTTCAAGTAAAAAAGTGATTTTTTGGTAGGAATGAAGAATTTTTAGGACTTAGAACTTGGAGAACTTGTGTTAATTACCATGCGAGTTAAACTGTCGTATTTGATTTATGTAAACTAAAGATTCCAACATTTACTATTTGGCAAAAAATCATATTTTCCAATAAGTTTAATTTTGATGACCTAACCTTTGAATTTAAACTAATGAAGGAATGACCCTTTCAATGAAGTAAACCAAACCAAATTTATTACTATGTTTATGAACACATGTACAGTGTACATGGTTTAAATCTTATAAACAACTGCTGTTAATTCCTTAAGCCTGGAAGATTATAGAATTTCTATAATTATTTTGTAATTAATCATAATTACAAAAGGAAGGAGAGTAATTGTCTATGGTGTTGACTCATAGCAGGTTTAATTTTTAGTGGAGACATGACGAGAGAATGCATGTACTTACAATCAAAATTAATTAACTCGAACTAGGATAACTCAAAAACACTGATTATAAATTAAAGTATCTCACTGGTCCAAGTCAAAATCTTTATTTTTATAGTAATAAATATATATCGGATAATTCAAACTCTGACAACTCGAAAAACTCTGATATAAAGAACTAAATTTAAAGCACCACCCAGATATTACAGAATTGACAGAACATTATATACTAATGTAATCCCAAAGTTGATTCATATTTTATTTTGAAAGGCGCAAAATGTTAACTGTTATGTGAATTTCTTTTAAAGTTCTCTAAACAGATAATCAAATCATATGTTATAAGAACATGTCCTCGGTCCAATGCGGTTTTGCCCAAAAATGGGTTGAAGTTACTGAATAACAGTTCAAAATATTATATTCCATTCCCAATATATGGTAGAATCAAATATTACACATGGATAGAAGGATCTTCAATTCAAGTCCTTTAAAGTTGATATAATTTCATGCGCCTTGGGTCTGTATTTTTAAGGTGAGGGGACCCGGGTTATTAGTTTACTCTGCAGTAATTAGGGAAAATACAAAAACAAATTATATTGAATATTGCTATTGGAAGTATCAGAATGGGATATCTGTGCAATAGTATGCATACACATATATTGGCACTATGACTAATCCACAGTGGCCTGAGCAGTGGGACCAAAAAGCGTAAAATTGATGAAACTTCTAAACTTCCAGATATGTAGAAATCAAACATTCTTCATGGATGAAAGAGACTTAAGGTACTTTTCAAAATTTTTAGTGTTTTTTTTTTACCACAGGGTGTCCTGTTACCCCTATAGGGATGGATTAAAAATAATTATTTAATTCATATACAGAAATCACACTTTTTGGCCTTATTTAATTTGTTCAATTAATTTATTAAATAAAAGCGAGTTTACAACCATCACTATTTAATAGCAGCGGCATCAATATTTGTATAAAGTCCACTTTTGACAGTGTTATTGAGTTGCATGCTGTCTGATTGAATTGAAACTGGTGAGGGTACTGATACAATCATACTATTGTACATGCATCTATACTGTACATGCACCTATCCATCATTTAGAGAAAGTTTTTTCCAGGTTCACCTATATTTGGGTAAAATACTAACAGTGAATTTTGTGAAGTTATGTTAAGATTCACTTTAAGCTGTGTTATAAAAGCAATATCAATTTAATTGAAACTTTGTGACTGACTATTACACTGAACCTGCAACCATAATAAATGTTTTTACAGATTCACATATTTTGGCCTGAAAACTGAATTTTGAGAATTTTCATTAAAGTTCAATTTTCACTCTATCTCATTGAATTGAATCTTGGTAAGGTTACTGTTACTATCATGCTGAACACTGGGTTACCGATATTACTTAATTACTTGAACACTAATCCATAAATTGAAGGATGTTATTGACAAAGCGGGGAAAGATAAGACAGATAATTCTGCATAATTCTTGTTATATAAGGCCTTTTAATGACTTATCATGACCTTGTGATTTCAGGTTTCCCCCACGAGAGGGGGTTAATTTCTTAAATCATACTATAAAATATTAGCCTAGAGTATATATACTGCAGTAGACATAGAGGATATTTTTATGTATATCATGCCGCAACAGAAAAAAAATATGATATAATGGATTTATGTGGGTTTTAAAAGATAACTTTTAGCAAATTTCATAACTCTGCTAATATAATAAAAAAAGACATATATTACATAAACATATACGTCTGCAAGTGGCAATTAGATTAGCTGTGCTATATAAATGTCTCTGCATCTTTAAGGAGATACAGAGTTTTGTTTTCGTATTATTTAACGTCCTATCAACAGCTATTGCCATTTAAGGACGACTGCCCTGTGTGCGAGATACATGCTTACGGTGAGTGTGTGTGTGTGTATTGGATGCTTCGGTATGTTCGTGATCGTCTCCTTGCGATATCGCGAATCTGATGCCGATTTTATAGTGCTACAAACATTAACATACTACTGGAGACATCCAGCAGGCCATTCCATCCGGTCGCATTATGCTGAAAACCGACAACCGGTCGTCCAACTCCCAAATGTTGAGCGCTAAGTAGGAGTGGAAATAACTATTTTCACTCCGATATGGTTTGGTTTGGTTTGGTTTATTTTGTTTAACGTCCTATTAACAGCTAAGGTCATTTAAGGACGGCCTCCCGTGCGTGCGACATGCATGTGTGTGGTGGGTGCGTATGTGTGTTATGGGAGGCTGTGGTATGTTCGTGTTAAGTCTCCTTGTGATAGGCCGGAACTTTTGCCGATTTAAAGTGCTACCTCACTGAAGCATACTGCCGAAGACACCCAGCATCACACCCCACCCGGTCACATTATACTGACAACGGGCCAACCAGTCGTCCCACTCCAAATATGCTGAGCGCTAAGCAGGAGTAGCAACTACCATTTTTTAAGACTCTGGTTTGTCTCGGCCAGGGGACAGAACCAAAAGCCTTCCTCACAGGGGCGAACGCTCAACTAAAAGCCAAAAGTGAGGCAATGTCAAGGGAGACGTTAGGAAGAAGAAAGTTGTTAAGAAGAGAAAAGATAAGATCCCAAATTTAGTCGCCTCTTACGATCATGCAATGGGGGCAGCAGATACAATTCTTAAGGAGACTGGACCCAAGGCAAACAAAGCGAGTAACATTATTGAGAAGTACACTACAGTTTTTTTAACAAATATTTCATAGATGGACATAACTGCCAGTTGGTAATAAGGTACCTACCTGTGATTACGGCGTTAGGAATGCAAACAAAGGCAACCATCAATGCCTGAAACTAAAATGATATTTCTTATTAATATTAATTAACACTCATATTGATAATAACAAAATGATGGATTATTACAGTAAGCTACACAAATGAATTAAATGCATACGAAATGTATATATACTAATTGGGCGGCCCTTATAGGGCAACATAATGCATATACAAAAGGAGTTGACAGTCAAAGAGGAATCAATAAAGACCTTAAGTGTGGCAATTGGGGTAGCAATATGTTGGTCTCTTCAACGTTGGGAATGATTGAAATGGCGGCTAAACTCCAAATTGTGTTGTGGATTGGTATACCTTGGTTAAATCCCTCATAGCCTCTCCACCCGACAAAACACCTCACATTTAGACGTCTCTAAATCTTTCAAGAATATACTGAACGTCTTATTTATCGATTTATCATGCCCTAGAGTAAGTAGACATCTGCTAAAATAGCTTCATCCCCACAGAGGGGAGACAGGGGAACAGGGAGACTCTTTTTACGAAATTCAGTGACAGATAGTAGGCATTCCTGCTGCACGGGTTCCAAAGTGATGAATGGAAATAATGAAAAAAATCTTAATAATAATTTTAAAAAAAAATGAAATTGGGTGTCCATTTCTTCTCTGGTCGGTCTAAAACAATTAAACACTTTTTTTTTTTTAAATTTTCGCCTTGTTAAGGAAATTCCGAAATATTCGGAATATTAGGAGTGATCCAACACTGAACACAGGTATCAAAAACAAAGACCTCATAAATGTTTTTTATTATTGTTTTCATAGGAGAACGACATTTTTGCGTGGTTATATCGCAAAACTGACGTGTCTCTATTACAAAAATTACAATTAGGATTGTTAGATAATCCTACTTTATACGCATAGGAGTTGGTTGTTAGAATAAAGTGGTTAACCTTGAACTGTAGCCTTTGGAGTTTAGAATTTTGAGTTGTCTAAAAAGGACTACTGTATATTTTTCCCCGTTTCTCTTTATTATAGTCAAAAATATTCCCCCATTTTTGCAGACCAAACATGTTAATATTATTTCGAAAGAAAAAAGGGGAAAGTTCTGCGACCCCTATTTTCTTCAGGATTAACTCAAGGTTAAGAGGAATACTCGGGAAATCAGTTTTATACTTGTAGATACAAAAGGTCTCAAGTATTTCATAATACTTTGAATTACTCCATGATAATGTAAATAATTTGCCATTGTACCAAACACAGTACAAAATTGATTGAAATTATAAAAAGAAAATGTAGTACAAAATTCATTAAAATTGTAAAAAGAGAATGTTGTATTGTCTTTTATTAAATTAAACATTTAAAATACTAACTCCGGTATTATACCATTTTTGTTAAATATTGGTTGGTTATTTGCGACAATATTTTACCATTAATATTTCTAACAAGATCTTTAACTCGTAAGATGATATCAAGCCTGAAAAAAAAACAACATTTTCCTAGTAAGTATATTTACAATCATTTTAATCTATGTAAAGATAATCATTCCCGCTTTTAGAAAAGCTGAATATCTTCACTTTTTTTTTTTTTACCGAACTCCTAGTCCTTTACCTTGTGAGCTAAACATTCTCCTGTTCCATCCTATCTTCTTTATATCTCTTAACATGAACCATTTTGAAGGAGAGAGTTTTTTTTTGTTTTTTTTTGTTTTTTATAAAAAAAAAGATCGCCGGGATTCGGTAAAGCTATGAACAGATGATTGAACTGTGAGATAAGAAAGGATTTGATTGTGATAATTTTTCCAAAATGAGTAAGAGATATATGGCTCCAACACTTGAAAAAAGATTTGAGTTTAACAAGTTTTTTTTATCATAGTTCAGATTAGCTATTTTACGGTCTACATGGAATTCTAATCCTAAGTTTTAAGTTCGGTAAAAGTACATCCTAACTATTTTTCTTTCTTACTATCTATACAATCTGTTTTATTCAAGTTGATTTTAAGACCTGAAATTTGTTTACATGCTTTTAATTCTCCATTGCTTACATGAGAGAGCATTCATTCCGCCTTATCTAGAGTATGGGAAGTATCATCTGCATATCCTGAAAGAAGGATTGGTTAATTATCAACATTAATGCCTTTCATACTTCTGTTATTTCTTATTTAATGACTTAATCTTCTGCACAGAGTACAAATTAATATGGTGCGACTGGGTAACCTTGACGACAACCACGTTTAATCTAAAAAGAAAGTAGATAGATCCTCCCTGATTTATAGCAGAGCATGCTTATCTATGTAAAACTTTTCCCCATTTCCTCATATTATTTCCTGATTAAAAAACTAAGAACTTCAACAAATTTCCATGAAACAGAATCAAAAGCTTTTTCAAATTCTTATCATCAGTATTTTGCCAGGAATAATAATTTCTTATGTATTTTCACTTATTTAACGGGTTTTACGTCCACTAATGCCGCCTTGCGACCTTTCACCTATGTATCGTCCTGATATAAATCCTGTTGGTTCGGGGTATATTAATTTTCCCTGAAAATGTTTTATTCTATTAGCTTTACATGCTTACGCTAATTCTCAATAAAGTGTTAGACAAATATGTAATAATACCTTCCCTCTGAGTAACAGATAACTATTAATTCATAAATCCATAATTGATAGACCTAAAAACAAAATTCCCCAAATCTTTCCGAAAACATTTAAATTTTTTATAATGAACATATCGGACCCTATACTACTAATAGCTCTTCTAAATTTGTATCAATCACCTAATTACCTATATTATATTATTGTTCATAAAACGACTCTAATATTCTCTTAAATATCGTATTGTTCTCCTATCATGTCCCCGTTATTAAGCTGCCATTTTAAAATAATCATTGAAGTGTATTTTTTATTCTCCAAATTGAAAAATAGTTTTAAGATTTTTTCTCTTACAATTTCCCTTTATGTAGTCTTAAAAGAAAAAGAATGATCAGATCTATATCTAGGCTCCATGCTTGTTTCAGAAGTACTCGATATAAGGCTTCCCGAAACTTGTTAATCTTTTTATCTGTTTTATCATAATCCATCTCAGGCTTGAGTATCAAATTGTAATCCCAACATATTCTATACTTTCAGACTTAAACTCAACTTTATATTTCTTCTATGATATTTGAGAAAGCAGGGACGTCGTTATTTGGATCATAAATAGTTAAAACTTTAAATTTCCATATCTAATGCTAAAAGTTCCAAGACCTATCTTTTTTTCTCATTAACACCCTGACTTCAAACTGTTATTTAACAAAATGGCAACTCCCCGGCCTTTTGATCTGAAAAGAATTAAATAAACAAGAGTCACCCCATGTAAATTACACATTTCTCATTTCCCCCTATGAAATCGGTATCATGGGGACAATAAATGTTACAATTATTACTCCTTAAAAATCAAATACATCTTAACAACCATAGTTAGTCCGAGACGGAAACTGTGGATTGTGAATATATCGATTAATCAAAAGCGTAAAAGTATTAAACAAAATTATTAAGTTGTTTCTTTTTATTTTGTTAACAATAATGGAGTCTTTACGTAGATTCACTGAAACTGTATTATCTTAGCAACGACAGTTGCCGTAGTTACCAACGTCGCAACAAATCCCGACTTTTTCTTCGTATGGTTTTTTAATGATTTGTTTTGATGTAAATACAAGCATTGTTCAATCCCTGTATCATGGTTTTCATATACTGTTAAGTGTTGCTAAATATGAGGTAGTTAATAGGTCATAAATACTACAGTGAATGTGTCTGTGCGACTTTAGATCGAAAGCTCAAGATGGCAGATTTGTTTTATATAAAACTAGATGTGTCGGAGCAATTTCAACGTCTTGACAGTGCCGAAAATGAAGTTTCGAACTTTTTAGTCTAAATGGTGTGTATTGTTTGGTTTGGTTTAGTATTGTTTAATGTCCCTTCAACAGGTAAGGTATCTTTGCATGTCTCCTTGTGATGAGTTGTGACTTGTGACAAGTGCCGACTTTATAGCGTTTCCACACTAAAGTATACCGTCGAAGACACCCAGATATCTCATCCGGTCGCATGATACTGACAACGGACGAGTGTAAAACTAATTACATAGAATAACTGCTTTATAAGTGATATTGTTTCATTGTCATCTTGTTATTTGATTTATTTGACATTTGCCTGATTAATATTTCACATCGTAAAGGTCCCATCTCATTTGTGTTACCTACTGAGACTATTTTATTGCCAATTTCACATTCTAAATTTTATCATGTTTGCTATGTATACAATGAATAAACCATCTTTTCATATATTATATCCTTTGTGAAAAACTCAAAATACATATGGGTCGTGGAGTCTCAATGAAAGATGGGCCAACACCGAGTGTGCAGGTATCGTTAATGTATCATACGATACTATTGCGCTTGTACATGATGACGTTGGGAATGATTAAAATGGCGGCTAAACTCCAAATTTGTGTTGTGGATTGGAATACCTTGGTTAAATCCCTCATAGCCTCTCCACCCGACAAAACACCTCACATTTAGACGACTCTAAATCTTTCAAGAATACACTGAACGTCTTATTTATCGATTTATCATGCCCTAGAGTAAGTAGACATCTGCTAAAATAGCTTCATCCCCACAGAGGGGAGAGAGGGGAACAGGGCGACTCTTTTTACGAAATTCAGTGACAGATAGTAGGCATTCCTGCTGCATGGGTTCCAAAGTGATGAATGGAAATAATGAAAAAAAGCTTAATAATAATTTTAAAAAAAAATGAAATTGGGTGTCCATTTCTTCTCTGGTCGGTCTAAAACAATTAAACACTTTTTTTTTTTTTTATTTTCGCCTTGTTAAGGAAATTCCGAAATATTCGGAATATTAGGAGTGATCCAACACTGAACACAGGTATCAAAAACAAAGACCTCATAAATGTTTTTTATTATTGTTTTCATAGGAGAACGACATTTTTGCGTGGTTATATCGCAAAACTGACGTGTCTCTATTACAAAAATTACAATTAGGATTGTTAGATAATCCTACTTTATACGCATAGGAGTTGGTTGTTAGAATAAAGTGGTTAACCTTGAACTGTAGCCTTTGGAGTTTAGAATTTTGAGTTGTCTAAAAAGGTCTACTGTATATTTTTTCCGTTTCTCTTTATTATAGTCAAAAATATTCCCCCATTTTTGCAGACCAAACATGTTAATATTATTTCGAAAGAAAAAAGGGGAAAGTTCTGCGACCCCTATTTTCTTCAGGATTAACTCAAGGTTAAGAGGAATACTCTGGAATTCAGTTTTATACTTGTAGATGCAAAAGGTCTCAAGTATTTCGAAATACTTTGAATTACTCCATGATAATGTAAATAATTTGTCATTTTACCAAACACAGTACAAAATTGATTGAAATTATAAAAGAAAATGTAGTACGAAACTAATTAAAATTGTAAAAAGAGAATGTTGTATTGTCTTTTATTAAATTAAACATTCATAATACTAACTCCGGTATTATACCATTTTCGTTAAATATTGGTTGGTTATTTGCGACAATATTTTACAATTAATATTTCTAACAAGATCTTTAACTCGTTAGATGATATCAAGTCTGAAAAAAAACCATTTTCCTAGTAAGTATATTAACAATCATTTTAATCTATGTGAAGATAATCATTCCCCCTTTTAGAAAAGCTGGATATCTTCAAATTTTTTTACCGAACTCCTTGCCATTTACCTTATGAGCTAAAAATTCTCCTGTTCCATCCTATCTTCTATATATCTTTTAACATGAACCATTTTGAAGGAGAGAGTTTTTTTTGTTTTGTTTTTTTTTGCATCGGGATTCGGTAAAGCTATGAACAGATGATTGAACTGTGAGATAAGAAAGGATTTGATTGTGATAATTTTTCCAAAATGAGTAAGAGATATATGGCTCCAACACTTGATAAAAGATTTGAGTTTAACAAGTTTTTTTTATCATAGTTCAGATTAGCTATTTTACGGTCTACATGGAGTTCTTATCCTAAGTTTTAAGTTCGGTAAAAGTACATCCTAACTATTTTTTTTTCTTACTATCTATACAATATGTTTTATCCAAGTTGGTTTTAAGACCTGACATTTGTTTACATGCTTTTAATTTTCCATTGTTTACATGAGAGAGCATTCATTCTGCCTTATCTAGTGTATGGGAAGTATCATCTGCATATCCTGAAAGAAGGATTGGTTAATTATCAACATTAATGCCTTTCATACTTCTGTTATTTCTTATTTTAATGACTTAATCTTCTGCACAGAGTACAAATTAATATGGTGCGACTGGGTAACATTGACGACAACCACGTTTAATCTAAAAAGAAAGTAGATAGATCCTTCCTGATTTATAGCAGAGCATGCTTATCTATGTAAAACTTTTCCCTATTTCCTCATATTATTTCCTGATTAAAAAACTAAGAACTTCAATAAATTTCCATGAAAAAGAATCAGAAGCTTTTTCAAATTCTTATCAGTATTTTGCCAGGAATAATAATTTCTTATGTATTTTCACTTATTTAACGGGTTTTACGTCCACTATTGCCGCCTTGCGGCCTTTCACCTATGTATCGTCCTGATATAAATCCTGTTGGTTCGGGGTATATTAATTTTCCCTGAAAATGTTTTATTCTATTAGCTTTATATCCTGACGCAAATTCTTAATAAAGTGTTAGACAAATATGTAATAATACCTTCCCTCTGAGTAACAGATAACTATTAATTCATAAATCCATAATTGATAGACCTAAAAACAAAATTCCCCAAATCTTTCCGAAAACATTTAATTTTTTTATAATGAACATATCGGACCCTGGATTTTATTATTGTTCATACATTTCAGAGTGTCAGAGGCCTCGTTAAGTGTTTCATTCCCTTCTATACTACTAATAGCTCTTCTAAATTTGTATCAACCACCTAATTACCTATATTATATTATTGTTCATAAAACGACTCTAATATTCTCTTAAATATCGTATTGTTCTCCTATCTTGTCCTCATTATTAAGCTGCCATTTTAAAATAATCATTGAAGTGTATTTTTTATTCTCCAAATTGAAAAATAGTTTTAAGATTTTTTCTCTTTCTTCAATACAATTTCCCTTTATGTAGTCTTAAAAGAAAAAGAATGATCAGATCTATATCTAGGCTCCATGCTTGTTTCAGAAGTACTCGATATAAGGCTTCCCGAAACTAAGAAAAAGTCTAAACGAGCCTGTTTCACAGGGTTGCTCCGTTCACATGTATACCTTCTAGGGTAAAAATGCTGCTCTCTAAAGACATCAATCAAATAAAATAAAATTCCAAAATCTCTAGTATTTTTCCCTGGCCTTAGAATTGTTAATCTTTTTATCTGTTTTATCTTAATCCAACTCAGGCTTGAGTATCAAATTGTAATCCCAACATATTCTATACTTTTCAGACTTAAACTCAACTTAATATTTCTTCCATAATATTTGAGAAAGCAGGGACGTCGTTATTTGGATCATAAATAGTTAAAACTTTAATTTCCATATCTAATGCTAAAAGTTCCAAGACCTATTTTTTTTTCTCATTTAACACCCTGACTTCAAACTGTTATTTAACAAAATGGCAACTCCCCGGCCTTTTGATCTGAAAAGAATTAAATAAACAAGAGTCACCCCATGCAAATTACACATTTCTCATTTTCCCCTATGAAATGGGTATCATGGGGACAATAAATGTTACAATTATTACTCCTTAAAAATCAAATACATCTTAACAACCATAGTTAGTCCGAGACGGAAACTGTGGATTGTGAATTTATCGATTAATCAAAAGCGTAAAAGCATTAAACAAAATTATTAAGTTGTTTCTTTTTATTTTGTTAACAATAATGGAGTCTTTACGTAGATTCACTGAAACTGTATTATCTTAGCAACGACAGTTGCCGTAGTTACCAACGTCGCAACAAATCCCGACTTTTTCTTCGTATGGTTTTTTAATGATTTGTTATGATGTAAATACATGCATTGTTCAATCCCTGTATCATGGTTTTCATATACTGTTAAGTGTTGCTAAATATGAGGTAGTTAATAGGCCATAAATACTATAGTGAATGTGTCTGTGCGACTTTAGATCGAAAGCTCAAGACAGCAGATTTGTTTTATATAAAACTAGATGTGTCGGAGCAATTTCAACGTCTTGACAGTGCCGAAAATGAAGTTTCGAACTTTTTAGTCTAAATGGTGTGTATTGTTTGGTTTGGTTTAGTATTGTTTAATGTCCCTTCAACAGGTAAGGTATCTTTGTGTGTCTCCTTGTGATGAGTTATGACTTGTGACAAGTGCCGACTTTATAGCGTTTCCACACTAAAGTATACCGTCGAAGACACCCAGATATCTCATCCGGTCGCATGATACTGACAACGGACGAGTGTAAAACTAATTACATAGAATAACTGATTTATCAGTCATATTGTTTCATTGTCATCTCGTATTTGATTTATTTGACATTTGCCTGATTAATATTTCACATCGTAAAGGTCCCATCTCATTTGTGTTACCTACTGAGACTATTTTATTGCCAATTTCACATTCTAAATTTTATCATGTTTGCTATGTATACAATGAATAAGCCATCGATTCATATATTATATCCTTTGTGAAAAAAGCCATCCCTACCAAGGGTGTTGATATGCTAAACTAATTAAAATATCACCAAGGTGTGTATTGAGTTTATGTCTGTGAAGACGATGTATTACACACTCCTTGTTTCATCGGATGCGGGGGAGATGTCAGCTTATTTACATTTTACTTTTGCACAATATATACAATGTACATTGTATGTTAATACACATTTATGTGACTCGGAATAACAACGTAAAAAAATCCATCAACGAGATCACTAACGTGTCTTAAGATATATAGACAAGCATTTTCAATGAGCATTAAATGAACAATCTGAATACATGATTCATGTGCCGGCGGGTTCACAAGAAATGTATGTCACAACTTGAGAAATTTTCCAAAACAGGTACACTAGAAATTCCTGTTCAAATTAGAGGTATCTTACATCTAAAACCTTTTAAGTGATAGGGTTTATACACCTCCCTTTCTATATTTTAATATTAAGTGATAGAGTTTATACAATATTAAATGAGTTTATACACCTCCTTTTATATATTTTGATATTTGTTGAGACATATTTCTATTTTCCTAACTTCCCTTCTGATATAATGAGGAGACATCGATGGACCAAACAATGGCATGATGCAGGTTAATATTGAATAAACACATGCTTTTCGTATCGTTATACTTCTCCATTATCCCAGCGATAGGACTAGACTAGAAAACAATGAGTCTTAAATTCAGTGGAAATGTTCAAGTCCGCGACGAGACGCGAGAAAGTATCAAGGTTATATCAGAAGAAATATCTTTACTTAGAGAGAAAAGAAGAGATGAGATGGAGTTGTCTATTAAGAAAAAAGTCAAATCATTCAGGAAGGTCCGTTCAAGATATGATAAGGTTCTAAACAAAGATTACGTAAACTGAATTGATGAATCTACAAGTCAAGATGTATTTTTTTTGTAATGTACCAGGTGACTATGGATGTAGCGGAAAATTCATTGAAATATGTCATACAGGTATATATTAGCACATCTGTCACTTTATGGTAATGAGTTTGTTTTTATTGGTCTTATTTGATGATGATGACAGAGTACACCTCGTAGTTGTCATAGAAACTTTACACATACATAATTCATGTATATTGGTATACATGTATTAAAGGTCGCCCTCAAAGATATAATTATATGTGCATTATTTATGATTGTCCCTCTGAAGTTGTGATCACGCAGGCCGATGCCCCAACTAATTAATTAGATAATTAATTGATCAATCAGATAAGTACCAAGTGTATTGATAAGGCGTTAATAAGAGCATAATATCACAGAGAATAAATTAATACTTTCCATTGAGGACAGAGTAATAAATATTGTAGATCGAACTATAAAAAGACACACAAGATATTAACAACTTTTAATACAAATTGGGAGTTAGATACAGTAGAGCCAAACATTAATTAACTACATCATAAAGGTGTTTGTCGTTCAAGTTATCGTCAGAGGTACTACGGTCTTAAAATGATATTATCATTATATTAACGACCCATCAACACTAAATAGATTGTTAGAGCTAATAAATGGTGAGCAAAATGTTTTTAAACAACATGAAACAAACTATGTCAAATGTTGGTACACCACGTAAATACTAAAATAGGCCCAGACAGCCTGCATCACTCACCTAAATTTTTCAGTAATTATAGCATAATATTCTATGTTATACTTCAAATATTTCCCTACTTTTGAACTGCCTCTCCCAACAATTGTTCAAACTACAAATTTCATCAAAAATCATTCAAGCATTCACAAATATTAGGGAATTTAAAGGATTTACCTCAATTTCGCATATTTGACACCGACCTCCGGCCCCGCCGTTTAGACGTCGTTAGATTTCATTTGCTTAATAATGCCCCTGGTCAAATTTCATCAAAATTCGTTTAGTACTAGTATTGATTTAAAGGAGATGTTGATGGACAACGGACGCTGCGCCATGGCATAAGCTTACCAGCTGTTCGGGTGAGCTAATAAAAAGATAAATGTGGCTATTGTTAGTCAGATCTTGTGGTAAAGACCAACGGGTTTCAGATAGTTAAAATGTCTTTAGGAGGCTATGAAGAAGAAAGTATTCTCTAAGTAGCCTCAAAATATCCGAGCCTCTATTGAAATAAGTTTACATGTGGCATAGATGTCATTTTAGCACAGCTCTCTCAATATAATTATTTGATAAACTTAGAAATTTAGCAATAAACTGACCGAGAAACGCACTGATCGCGCCTGTCAATGTCATTGATCTATACATGTTGACGTATACTACTTCTTGTTTGAGTCAGAAATAAAAATGCCCCAAAAGAAATAGGTCGAGTGTCTCAACTAGATAATGATTCTTCCTTTAAACACGAAACATTACGGTGAATTGTGGCTTGTTTCATCCTTATCTCTGCCCTGCAGATAGGGCGTAAGAATGGTACCTGCTGCCCCCATTGCAAGATCGTAAGAGGCGACTAAATTTGGGATCTTATCTTTTCTCTTTCTGAACAACTTTCTTCTTCCTAATGTCTCCCTTGACAATGCCTCACTTTTGGCAATTAGTTGAGCGTTCGCCGCCGTGAGGAAGGCTTTGGGTTCTGTTCCGTAGCCGAGACATACCAGAGTCTTTAAAAATGGTATTTGCTGCTCCTACTTAGCGCTCAGCATATTAGGAGTGGGACGACTGGTTCGCCCGTTGTCAGTATAATGAAACCGGGTGGGATGTGCTTCTGGGTGTCTTCGGCAGTATGCTTCAGTGAGGTAGCACTATAAATCGGCAAAAGTTCCGGCCTATCACCGCAGCCTCCCAAAACACACGTACGCACTCGCCACACGCATGCATGTCGCACGCACGGGAGGCCGTCCTTAAATGACCTTAGCTGTTAATAGGACGTTAAACAAAATAAACCAAACCAAACCAATCATCATTATCTTGAAATAATCACGTTTTTTTTCCCTAAAAAACCCACGTTTTTTCCGAAAAGTCTAGCTATTGGGAAAATTAGCATGGATAAGCATAGTTTTTCTTATCTTTTTATTATTATTTTGTTCACAAATTAAAAGGTGGCACAAAGATTATTTTCAATATTCATGACAACCGGATCATTATTTCCTGGACGTGCTGTGATTTAACCGTTTATTATAATCATCTCCAGTAGGCTATGCAGTCTAATGAAACGTCTTCCACTATTCTAGATTATGGATATTGTACATTTAGGATTTGTGATGGAATATGCATATATTTGAGGGAAGCAAAACTAATCAAATAGAGGAAGGCAATTGATATTACATGTATATTCATTTTAACGGCCCACAGACATAGGAAAAGGTCATTAAGGGAACTAAATGTTCAGCTCAGTGTTCGAAATCTGAAATCTAACTTTCAAGTTTTCCAAGGGAGGTGGTTACTTTATATTCATTTGAAAAAGATCTTCAATACATCATCTAGAAAGAGGAAAAATCGTAAAAAGATTTTAATCGTTTTTCGAGGAAACGTTTCAAATTTTGCATGCATTTTTTTCAAGTTTTGATAATAAAAAAGAAATCCTGTAGTGATCAAACACCATTTAGTTTTGACTTTGACGAGTATGTTGGGTACACAAAGCAATATTTGTTTCTTTAATTTTCCATGTATGCATAATTCTTGATTTAATTTTTCCATATATGTTATGCAATACACAAATATCAGGTAAATCTACAGGTGAAGAGGACAGCTTTTACAAAACATTATATTATTGACTTCTGTAAAACAATAAATAATTAACTTCTGTTGAAAAATTTGTTGGGTGTTCAGAAAGCACCGCATAAATGGTTGATGAAGTAGATTAAAAAGAACATAAGAGTCAGCAAACACAAGTGGCAATTGTTAGCTAAATCTTGTTGAATTGCCAAACACTTTTCTGGTAATCTAAAGTTCTGTTTATGCTGACAGTCACAAGTAGTGATCTGAGAACGGTTATGTTTTGGTAAAAAAATATCGTGTTGGTTGCAGGTCAGTGCAGTCCAATAAACTGTGTTTGATCGGTATTGGTTTGTCGCATGCTAATTTCTAAGGCTGATGAGTCATCCCGCTTCAAATGATAAGGATTATAGAATAAACCACTCAGAGACAGGCGTGGACCACATTTCTGTAGCTTCTTCCCAATAACAAGAAACGCAAATAAAATATTTATATTGTCCTACATTTTTATCACCCAGAGACAGACAAACTACTGGGTTTTTTTTGCCCAGTAAATATGCATATGAATCATATTCAGCAAACTAGTATAGGTTGATGTTACATCATAAAATATTTACATTCTGTGTTGCATTTGTCTATATGTCGTTAGTAAACCTAATTGTATTCATGAGAGTGTATACTACAATTTACAGTGATTCGGTCAGTGGAGGAATATTACAGCTCCAGGTGTTGTAGGTTCAACAATGGCCGCCATGGCCAGTTACTTAGCGGCCTAGAGATCTTTCGAATGCTAGCATTTATTAACAGAAGCCACAACAAAAAATAAAGCAATATCACAAGTTATGAGAGTATAATTTTATAATACTAAAAATGTAGTCAACACGAAATTACTATAAGCGCCATTCTTGATCTATACGAAATTATCAAATTGTCAATGTCGTCACACTCACAGGGGCTCGTTTCCAAATTTTCAGAAATAAAAGACAAGACAACATTAAAAGTCAAGTATTTATATAAAAAAATCTTGTAAAAAAAATCGGGAGTATCGACAGTTTCCGGTTGTGTATGTATATGCCTACTGGATTTTAGTTTTGTGATTATTCACTGATAGCAAAGGCCTACCTTACAAAATCGAGCCCCTGTGAAGTTGAAAATCGTCTGCTAAGTTAGCGACATTGATGTGACCGGTTAGACTGGAATCTGTTTCGAACGAAATATCCTTGGAATCGTTTTCAACTACTATCAAGACAACTTTCATTAAGAATTAAGAGCCGTTATTCTTCTGAAAATAACGTAAATCCATTCAATACCAGAAACATAAGTGTTTCCGAGGAATCGAGTCTGTCCTGTGCAATGCCCGTTCAACGCCGCATCACTTCTAAATGTTAATCGTACATCATTGCGCATAAAAACGGTTTCGGTTTTAAACATTCAGAAATTATGTAATTATGAACAATTTGACGATACCTACACACGTATATGAAATATAAAATAAAGCCAAATTTGTGCAAAAACCACTTTGTGTTTGCTATTAATAACGTCATGACGTCCTAACGGGCGACATTCTATTTATCTGTCACCCAAATTGTATTCATATCGACTGTATACTACCATTTGGTAACAGTTCAATGCTTATATTTACATTCATAAAGATTTTTTATTTACTGTAGGTTATGACGCGTTTAAATTTGCCGCTTACCCTATCACTGACGTCATCAAGTTCAAATACCGGAACAGCGAAATTTCCATATAGTCCCTCTGATTCCAGTATTGGTCTTATATACTGCAAAATTGAGACCAGGACAAAATCCCCGATTCCTCAATGAAGCTGCAGTTGGATATTTTTTCTTTTCTTTTTTGTGTGATTGATTGATGAAGCTTAACGGCCAGTCGACAGCCTTGATTGTTTTAAGCCCAATAGTATTGATCCGGGGTATAGGGTTTGGGGTTAAAATTATATGATAAAAAGGACGTTAACATAGTGCAGATAAAATGTTAAGATAAAAACGGGAAATACATTGGAAGTTGTCAATAGATAGATATGGTTACATTTTCGTAAAAAGATCAATTGTATGACCTGTATGCCTGCCCCCTCCCCCAGGCCTCAAATGAAGGGGCCCAATGGGGGAAATATAGCAAATTCTTTATTCTTTAAAGCTCTTTTAAAAAAAAAAAAGAAACTCTTTTTCTTCTGTAGAAATGAAATGAAGGGGGACCAATTGTGTATACATGTTTGGCCTGGTCGCTATGACCTGCGGGATGCTCCCAATAGGGAAGATATATCAAATTCCTTGAAAATATCCATTCTTCTGTAGAAGTCTCGAGTATTTTGATCTGATCATTGCAATATCCTGGTGAGCGAAACTGGCCCTCTAGGTCTCTTGTCTATTCATTTCATTTTTTCCATTGGTTTCTCAAAAGTCCTCGTGTGACTAAAGCTGTTGAAGAAAGGTTAAGCACAATAAAACTAACTACGCATCAAACCTTAAAATTCCCATGCGGCGTGCCCTTGTTTCTAACATATTAATACATTTTTATGAAAGAAAAAACTCATTCCTAGTAAATTCACTGAGCAATTGATTATTAACAGAGTACACATACATAATGCATATTAAAACTGACGAATAGTTGATGTTTTGAGTTCACCAGGGCCAAACAAATATACAGTTTAGAGTCGTCCTAAGAATACATGGCGTCCACTTTGCTCGCGACAAGACACAGTGCAACAGTGAGATACGGTTCAGAGTCCTAAAAAACACAAGGTCAACGCTTCCCACTACCTCTTAAGTGTTACATCACTGCTGACGCTGAGCCGGAGCATAGTATGGTCCGGAACTGGTTCATTACTATCATTTGTTATTAAAAAGGGTTGACAAGTCGTTTTTATCTTTCTCGGTACAGATTTAAATATTTGTTATAGAATTGACAACGCTACTGGATGTTTGTTATTTCAGCGACCAAGAGGAATGCAACAATCCATATGTGCAACGAGTAAAACGGCTTACAACTGACATGAACTTTAGTGGTATATATCGATAACAAAAGGAAAATATATGTAAAGGTTATTATTTCTAGTTGATTTCTGTTTCTATGTCTCCATAGTCACGTGTAAGCTGATTACATTCAGTGTCTATATTGTCTAGATTTGATAGCAATGCATAATACATTTTCCCTATTTAAGTCTCCCTGCCGTCGCTAATAGTGCCATATCAGCGGCATTCTGGCTTCTATCTACAGAAAAAATAATTCTATGGATATATTCAGTAATTGCTTCATAACAATGCAAGCGAAGTTGATTGCTATTTTAGCCGCTTTCAATTCCATGAATTTAATTAAAATCTTTTTAAAAGATAGCAATGCATCACAGCATACAATACCTAAGGGTCGCTTTTCTACTTGACAATACCAGTCCGGTAGTGTACAGTTGACATGGTTCCCGAATCATCAAGGTATATCCGCTTAATTTATTCGGCGTGTCATTTTAAGAATAATGTAAAAGCGTTATACGTATTGTTCCTATTATGAAGGTCTTAAAGTCAATACACAAACAGTAGTGAGGGAAGAAGAAAAGATACCAAGTGTTGTAATGGGAGCATTAGATTTATTTTGGTCACTCCAATGTCATCTTTATAGAAGTCACGGAAAGAAGAAAATTTCCGATTCTTCAGGGAGCAATTTTAGTTGCATTCTAATATCAACACCATGGGAAATAGTGGGCCTTAATCGGATAAGGTTTGGTCTTTTCAGTATTCCGCATGGACGATATGAGCGAAAAACCGACCCTACAGGAGATGTTTTGTTACTTCGTTCTGAGCTTAACTTTCTTCTGTTACTTTCACCTGTTTTTATATACCCCTGCTTGAGCAGGCAAGCAAGCACAAAACGGCTCATTTTGATACCAATAATGGGATTCAGTTTGCCCCTTCCTCTTAAACCAATATTCCTCACGGTTTCGAGATCGGTCTGTTCAAGATATAAAGTACAAATAAAGCATACCTCAAAATGAACTGATGAAACTACGGGTGCCTTGTACAATGTGCAAGGTGACTCTGAATGTGGATGTGGGAAATTAAGTAAACTATGACATAAAGGTCAATATTAGCACATCTGTAACACTTATTGGTGTTAAGTTTAGTTTTATCGGTCACTTTGGTGAACATCATGACATAGTACATGTACGCCTCGTAGTTGTCATAGAAATATTACGCATACTTATACATGTATACCAATATATTACCGGTCGCCCTCAAAGACACATATGTTATTAATGACTGTCCTGAAATGACTCCTAAAGTTGTGACGGCATAGGCCGATTCCCCGACTAGTTAATTAGACAATTAATAATAACTAACAATATGCCCATGGGCCTTAATTATTGGTGATTGTGTACTTCATTGAATATCAAATAGAAAGAGGCCCTATGGGCCTAAATCGCTGATTGGCATGGAGGTTTTAGTTTGGAGTCCTGTAGTCTTAAAAGGAGGTCAAGGTTATTCACTTGAACATACTTGGTAGCCCTTCACCCCAGAATACTACATATCTAATATCAACTCCCTGGCACTCTTGGTTATCGAGAAGAATTTGTTTAAACATTTCAGTCTATTCAACCCCTGTGACATTGAATGTAGGTCAAGGTCATTTATTTTAACAAACTTTGTAGCCCTTTGCCCCAGCATGCTACAGGACCAATATTAAGTCCCTGGGCCGCTCATTTATTGAAAAGCTGTTGAAAGATTTTAGCCTATTTGACCCAAGTGACTTTCAAGGTACGTCAAGGCCATCCATTTAAACTAACTTGGTAGCCATTCACCAATGCATGCTACAGGCCTAATATCAAGTCCCTGGCACTCTTGGTTATTGAGAAGTCAATTAAACATTTCATCCTATTTGATCCCTTTGATCCTGAATGAAGGTCAAGGTCATTCATTCGAACAAACTTGGTAGCCCTTCACGCCAGCATGCTACAGGCCTGATATCAAGTCCCTTGCACTCTTGGTTATTGAGAAGTCAATTAAACATTTCAGACTATTTGACCTCTTTAGAGAAGAAGTCCTTTGAAGATTTTAGCCTATTTGACCCTGGTGACCTTGAACGTCGTTCAAGGTCAATCATTTGAACAAACTTGGTAGTCCTTCATCCCAGCAGGCTTCAGACTCAATATTAGGTCTCTAGGCCTCTTGGCAATTGAGAAGATGTTTTAAATATTTTAGCCTATTTGACCTGTGACCCTGAATGTTAGTTAAGGTTATTCATTACAACAAACTTTGTAGCCCTTTATCCCAGCATGCTACATGCCCAATATCAACTCCCTGGGCCTCTTGGTTATTGAGAAGTTATTTAAAAGATTTTAGCCTATTTGACCCATGTGACCTTGGTTATTCTTCGGGTCCGATGACCTAAAAAGCCTTTAATGATAAATTTACTTTATACCTAGCTCTTTGATAAGGGTTAATAAGAGCATAATATCACAGAGAATAAATTAATACCTTTTATTGAGGACAGAGTAATAAATATTGTATATCAAAATACAAAAGACACACAGGATATTTTAACACCTTTTAATATACAAATTGAGAGTTACTCGTAAGATACAGTAGAGCCAAAAAATGGATTAAACTGCATCCTGTAGGTGTTCCGTCGTTCAAGGTATCGTCAGTGATGCTATGGTCTTAAACTGTCATTGATTATTATATTCCTAACGGCCAATCAACGCTTAACAGGTTATCATGGCTAATTAATGGTAAGGGGAAACGTTTTAAACGAAACAACATGAAACAAAATAGGTAAAAAAAAAATGTTGGTACACACACGTAAATTCTATAAAAAGATAAACGTAGCTATTATTAGCCATATCTTATGGTAAAGACAAACAGTTTTCAGAGTTGGTTTGGTTGGTTTATTTTGTTTAACGTCCTATTAACAGCTAAGGTCATTTAAGGACGGCCTCCCGTGCGTGCGACATGCATGCGTGTGGTGAGTGCGTATGTGTGTGTTCGCGTTTCAAATAAAATTGCCACCAATAATAACATTCTTACTTGTAGATGTTAACATCTAACAACATCCCATATGGGGCCACGTTCTGATGTTCATATAACGTAATGAGAATGACCATCTTGATTTTAATTAGATTGGGACGTGGTAGGTCTGTACACCGAAAAAAATGACCCCGGTTCCATGTTCAACGTTGAACTTACTGACCCATTTCCATCTCATTTGCTGAAAATGACACCGGCTCCATATTCAACGTTGAAAATGGACCCCATAACATACTGACCCATTTTCATATTATATTTTTTAAAATGACCCTGGTTCCATATTCAACGTTGAAAATGGACCCTACAACATACTGACCCATTTCCATACCATTTGCCGAAATTGACGCCGGGTCCATATTCAACGTTGAAAATGGACCCTACAACATACTAACCCATTTTCATATTGTTAGTTAAGAATGTACCAGGTTCCATATTCAACGTTGAAAATGGACCCCACAACACTGACCCATTTCCATACTTTTTGTTTTTAAATGACCCCGGTTCCATATTCAACGTTGAAATGGACCCCACAACATACTGACCAATTTTCATATTGTTAGTTAAGAATGTACCAGGTTCCATATTCAACGTTGAAAATGGATCCCATTTCCATATTATTTGCCGAAAATGACCCCGGCTCCATATTCAACGTTGAAAATGGACCCCACAACATACTTACCCATTTCCATATTATTAGTTAAGAATGTCCCCGGTTCCATATTCAACGTTGAAAATGGACCCATTACAAACCGACTCATTTTCATATTATTTTTTTATTAAAAAATGACCCCGGTTCCATATTCAACGTTGAAAATGGACCCCACAACATAGTGACCAAATTCCATACTTTTTTTTTTTATAAATGACCCCGATTCAATATCCAACGTTGAAAATGGACCCCCACGACATACTGACCCATTTCCATTTTTATTTCTTAAAACCGACCCCGGTTACATATTCAACGTTGAAAATGGACCCCACAACATACTGACCCATTTTCATATTGTTAGATAAGAATGTACCAGGTTCCATATTCAACGTTGAAAATGGACCCATTACAAACCGACTCATTTTCATATTATTTTTTTATTAAAAAATGACCCCGGTTCCATATTCAACGTTGAAAATGGACCCCACAACATACTGACCCAATTCCATACTTTTTTTTATAAATGACCCCGATTCACTATCCAACGTTGAAAATGGACCCCCACGACATACTGACCCATTTCCATTTTTATTTCTTAAAACCGACCCCGGTTACATATTCAACGTTGAAAATGGACCCCACAACATACTGACCCATTTTCATATTGTTAGATAAGAATGTACCAGGTTCCATATTCAACGTTGAAAATGGACCCCACAACATACTGACCCATTTCCATACATTTTTTTGTAAATGACCCATTTCCATACATTTTTTTATAAATGACCCCGGTTCCATATTCAACGTTGAAAATGGACCCCACGACATACTGACCCATTCCCATGTCAGGGGCAAAGGTTAAATTGTTATCAATGTCTATCAATATCGTGTACACGTCATATGAATATCTTGTAACAGTCTTAAGTTATTTCAAAGGTTATTATATGGGTCACCAAGGGTCAAAGGTCAAATTATTAACCAATGTCCTTCAATATCGTTTATACATTGTATCATGTAAGCATCTCTTATCGCAATGTCTTTGACAATGTAAACTGGTACCGAGATCCAATACTTTTATGTGGTTCACTATTCAACGGGGTCCATTTTCAACGGGTATGTAAAGAACATGTGATATTTGGTTCCGTTTTCCACGGCATCCCGGTTCCATTTTCAACGTTGAAAATTGAACTGGGTTCCATTTTCCACGGGGGTCCATTTTCAACGTTACACCGGAACTTTTGTGGATTTATAGTGCTACCTCATTGACCCATACTGCACAGGCGAAGATAACCTTGTCTCGTGGTTCTTTCCAATAACAAGAAAAGCAAATACACTATATATACGGTTTGTGGGGAAGACATTCATGATATGGTATACCATGAAGGTCTTTGTGGCGGTTTTTATGTCAACCCAACTAAGGCTAGCATAGGTTCTTGTATGTTTTTATCTACATTTTGATATTGATTGTAATTGCCATTATTGTATGGGTGCAACTACTTTGCAATCATAAAAAATTATTTCATGTTAGAAGCCACTAGGTGGCTTTCTTAGTTATGAGTTATTCTTGATATATGTGGAGAGGCATAAATGCTAGCTAAGCAATTAGCTTATTTTATGCTCGTAACTCATATCAAGATCTTTTCTTTAATTCTTTTTCGTGTCTTTATTTTGTAAAATAATTTAATGGTACATGACTCTTTAATTATGCCAATATTTCTAGGTTATATTTATGGGAACATGTATCCTTAATACTGGTTGTTACTAATTTTTCATTGGCTGCTGATGACGGAATTCAATATCTGACTTCTGATTGGTTGAATTGGCCTGAGGGGACGCATCCCTTTTCTCCCTTCAGCAGCCATATTGGATTTATTAGATCGCGCATAAATACTGGCAAAGTTTTTTCAACCCACCCTCTTCCTCCCCTTGTTTGGGGTTACAATAAATAAGTGGTAATAGATTGTCATATTGATAATTGATATGATGAGAATGTTGTAGTTTTTTATGTGTTGATTATATTCGTGTAGTGGGTGCCATATTGGCGACATGTATTTTTCCTTTAATGTTGTTTAATGTTTTTGTACAAGTTAATATAAATTTTTCAAATGTACACCCTACTTTCAGTTCAGTCCACGGTTTTCCAGAGTTTTTATATATGGTCTTTTTATCTCTGGTTTTTAACCCAGGACTGGATCTTTATGTCATATTTTGTGGCGGTTTTCAACCCTACTAAGGCTAGCATGGCGGCGGTTTTTATGTCAACCCCACTAAGGCTAGCATAGGTTCTTGTATGTTTTTATCTACATTTTGATATTGATTGTAATTGCCATTATTGTATGGGTGCAACTACTTTGCAATCATAAAAAAATATTTCATGTTAGAAGCCACTAGGTGGCTTTCTTAGTAATAAATTTAAATGTCACCCTGGTGGGTGGCCATTTCAACTTCATATACTTGTCTGAGTTATTCTTGATATATTTGGAGGGGCATAAATACGGTTATACATTTTGTCACCCGTAGAACACAAACTACTGGCGTCTTTCCCAGTAATTATGCAGATGAGTAAAATACAGCAAACTAATATAGATTTATGTTACATCATAAAATAGACATCAAATCATGCCGAGGTCTTTAACAGCAGACAAAAATTATGTCTGTATGCTTTTGAATACTCTGAACAACTTACTATGAGAAACTGTTCAGGCATTAAAACATCAAATTTAAAGGGTTCGAAAGGTAAGTGCAAAAAACATTCTGTCAAAACTCAAAATCAGAATAGAGTTCTACTGATACATCTTAATATTGAAAATATATGAATGTAACATTTTGATGGAATTTCCAATGTAAAATTTCAGACAGAAATTACTATATTAGCAAAAATCATTGTCATACCTGAAAAGAAAGAAATACCGAGATGATGTTCCAATAACGGTGATGGGTCAATTTTGATTCCAGTATTGTTTCTCTATACAGTGTAATTGATACCAGGACAATATTCCCGATTTCCCAAGGATCCCGCATGCAATAGACTTTACAATAAAACAAAGCTACAGTTGAATGTTTCAGCCTTAATCTCCTGAGGTTTCCAATGTTCCCTTAACAGTAAATATTTACAGAAGCATCCCCCACCTCCACCCCCTCCCAATATCCTGCAGGGAGATGCACAATTGGCGTTTCTTACGACATGTATCTTCCCCCAGTTCTAGTAATCTTTTGTCATATAAAACCTCTGAGATTTTTTTATTGATTTTTTTTTCCGATTGATTGATCGATTTTGTTAAAAGTAAATCAAGTGCGATGTCGTGTAAAGACAACTTGCTCCCTGCGGGGTTTACTATTCGTGTCAGTAGACCATTGCTGCTGCAAGTGGATATTTAGCCCCAAGTTGCGATACTTTGGATCATTATGTTATCATGTCACCCCTGACTTTTCCAATTTTATCAGTGTTTTTATTTCCTTCCTTGGTGTGCTGTCATCCGCCCTCGTGTGACTCCAGCCGTTGCAAAAACGTGAAGCCCCATAAAAGTCAGCTTATTCCTAGTTGCATTGAAATCCACTAACCAATGAATTATTAACGATGTTCACCTACAGAATTCTGTTAAAAATCTTATACGCAGCTAAAAATATTCCTTGTTACAGACTATTATATTCCATATTTAATGGACTAAATCACCAGTGAATAGTTGATGTTTTGAGTTCACAAGGGTCCAACAAATATGTTAAGTTTGGTTTAGTTGGAGAAAGGACTTAAAGTCGTACAAGAATGACGTCCACTCTGCCTATGACCTCATTAACAAATCACAGTACAGCGATAAGAGATATGATTCAGAGTCAAAAGAATACACTAGGTCAGGGGCTGCAATGGTCGAGTGGTTAAGGCCGAAAGTTTAGCACTAGCCATCCACCTCTTGCTTGCAAGTTCGAAACCCACGTTGGTCAGTTGCATGTTACTGACTGTAGGCAGGTGCCTTTCTCCCGGTACCTCGGCTTTCATCGATCTCAAAAATCTGTCACGTCCTAAATGACCCTGACTGTTAATAGGTTTGGTTTGGTTTTGTTTATTTTGTTTAACGTCCTATTAACAGCTAAGGTCATTTAAAGACGGCCTCCCATGCATGCGTGTGGTGAGTGCGTATGTGTGTTTTGGGAGGCTGCGGTAAGTTCGTGTCCTTGTGATGGGCCGGAAGTTTTGCCGATTTATAGTGCTACCTCACAGAAGCATACTGCCGAAGGCACCCAGCCGGACACCCGGTCACATTATACTGACAACGGGCGAATCAGTCGTCCCACTCTTAATATGCTGAGCGCTAAGCAGGAGTAGCAACTACCATTTTAGCTCACCTGGACCGAAGGTCCGGTGAGCTTATGCCATGGCGCGGCGTCCGTCGTCCGTCTGTTGTCCGTCCGTCAACATTTGCTTTAAATCACTACTTGTCATAAAATACTCAGTGGATTTTAACCAAATTTGGTCAGAAAGATCCTTGAGGGAAGAGGAACAGATTTTGCATTAATGACGAATCTGACCCCCGTGGGGCCAGAGGGGCAGGGTCAAATAGGGGAAATAGAGGTAATTTCTTTTAATCGCTACAAGTCATAAAGTTATGAATAGATTTGAACCTAATTTGGTCAGAAACATCCTTGGGGGAAGGGGAACAGATTTTGCATAAATGGTGACTCTGACCCCCAAGGGGCCAAAGGGGCGGGGCCCAATAGGGGAAATACAGGTAATTCCTTTTAATCGCTACTAGTCATAAAGTTATGAATGGATTTGAACCTAATTTGGTCAGAAACATCCTTGGGGGAAGGGGAACAGATTTTGCTTAAATGGTGAATCTGAACCCCGAGGGGCCAAAGGGGCGGGGCCCAATAGGGGAAATAGAGGTAATTCCTTTAAATCGCTACTAGTCATAAGTTATGAATGGATTTGAACCCAATGTGGTCAGAAACATCCTTGGGGGAAGGGGAACAGATTTTGCATAAATGGTGACTCTGACCCCCGAGGGGCCAAAGGGGCAGGGCCCAATGGGAAATAAAGGTTATTCCTTTAAATCGCTACTTGTCATCAAGTTATTAATGGATTTGAACCTAATTTGGTCAGAAACATCCTTTGGGGAAGGGGAACAGATTTTGCATAAATGGTGACTCTGGCCCCCGAGGGGCTAAAGGGGCGGGGCCCAATAGTGGAAATAGAGGTAATTCCTTTAAATCGCTACTAGTCATAAAGTTATGAATGGATTTGAACCCAATGTGGTCAGAAACATCCTTGGGGGAAGGGGAACAGATTTTGCATAAATGGTGACTCTGGCCCCCGAAGGGCCAAAGGGGCGGGGCCCAATAGGGGAAATAGAGGTAATGCCTTTAAATCACTACTAGTCATAAAGTTATGAATGGATTAAAACCCAATTTGGTCAGAAACATCCTTGGGGGAAGGGGAACAGATTTTGCATAAATGGTGACTCTGGCCCCCAAGGGACCAAAGGGGCGGGGCCCAATAGGGGAAATAGAGGTAATGCCTTTAAATCACTACTAGTCATAAAGTTATGAATGGATTAAAACCCAATTTGGTCAGAAACATCCTTGGGGGAAGAGGAACAGATTTTGCATAAATGGTGACTCTGACCCCCAAGGGACCAAAGGGGCGGGGCCCAAAAGGGGAAATAAATGTAGTTCATTTAAATCGCTACTAGTCATAAAGTGATGAATGCATGTTCTAAAAACAATTCTTGAGGTCTTTCAGACCTTAAATAATCTGGACTTCATTAATCTTTAAAGCAGTTGGGATCCCCCTTTCTATAACCATATATAGCATTGTTTGAGATTTACAAATAAAACGAATTGAACATGAACATTACTTTGACATTTGTTCTAATCCAACCAGGTGAGCGATACAGGCCCCATGGGCCTCTTGTTAATGACTCTGGTATGTCTCGGCCAGTGGACAAGCCCAAAGCCTTCCTCACAGGGGCGAACGCTCAACTGAAGACAATTGTCTAGGGAGACATTAGGAAGAAGAAAGTTGTTCAGAAAGAAGAGAAGATACCAAATTTAGTCGCATCTTACGATCATGCAATGGGGGCAGCAGGTACAATTCTTAGCCCTACCTGCAGGGCAGATAAAGTAGACAAAATATTTGATCAAGGTGTCTCCAAAAGTAGATAAAACCAATTATCATAACATGCTTCTTTGAATCAGTAAGTTAACACCATATTGAAAGTGCTATGAAAAACCATATTGACCCGAATTATGTCTTAACGTTTACTTATAACACATGAGCAAATAAATAATCCTAAGACTCTCAAACTTGTATTCTTTTCGTTGAAAAGTTTTGAAAACATTGCCTATTTCTATACTTCAATAGTTAGGTGTCGGCCGATTACATCCAGTGCCTATATTGTCCAGATTTTATAACAATGCAGCATACATTTTCCGTATTTTACGTCTCCCTTCTGTCGTTAATAGTACCAAAACAGCGTCATTGTTGATTCGTTTAACAGAAAAATAATTCTATTGATATATCCAATAATTGCTTCCTATCAATGAAGGCGAAAATAATTGCTTTGCCATTTATGCTGTTTTCGCTTCAATGGATTTAATAAAGATCTTTGTTATAAGAGAGCCATACATCATAGCATACAATACCTAGGAGGCTGTTTTACTCCTTTACAGTACCAGTTTGGTGGTGTATAGTTGATATGGTTCCCACATTACAAAAGTGTATCCGCTGATTTTAAGACAAGAGATCCCAGAGGGATCTTGGCGCCCACCATTGAATGATCTTCATAGGTTCCATGTCGGATTGATCTTTTCTCTACTTTTCCCTTCATTTTACTAATCTGTGCGAATTGAGACATCCCTCCAGTACTTTTCAAACAAGGGAATCCAAGCTATATAAGAAATTTGAGATTTAACGATAATGGCTGTTTGTTTGCCAGGTTGTTTTCAGGACAGACTGGTCCAAAAATGCAATACAAGGGACCAAGGGGAACCTACTTATGAAATTTGAGAAAGATCCCTTCAGTACTTTCTCAGAAATAGTGATAACAAACTTAAATTGTCAAAATCCAAGATGGCTGCCTGTCAGCCATGTTGTTTTCTGATTGGTCTCAAAACGCAATATGCATAACTAGGCACCAAGGGGAACCTACATATGAAATTTGAGAAAGATCCCGTTAGTACTTTCTCAGAAATAGCGATAACAAACTTCAATGGTCAAAATCCAAGATGGCTGCCTGTCGGCCATGTTGTTTTCCAATCGGTCCCAAAATGCTAGGCACCAAGGGGAACCTACATATGAAATTTGAGAAAGATCTCTTCAGTATTTTCTGAGAAATAGCGATAACAAACTTCAATTGTCAATATCCAAGATGGCTACCTGTCAGCCATGTTGTTTTCTGATTGGTCTCAAAATGCAGTATGCATAACAAGGCACTGAGGGGAACGTATGTATGAAATTTGAGAAAGATCCCTTCGTTATTTTCTGAGAAATAGCGATAACAAACTTCAATTGTCAAAATCCAAGATGGCTGCCTGTCGGCCAGGTTGTTTTCCGATTGGTCTCAAAATGCAATATGCATAACTAGGCACCTGGGGGAACCTACATATGAAATTTCAGGAAGATCCCTTCATTAGTTTCTTAGTAATAGTGATAACCAGTTTCAATTTTCGAAATCCAAGATGGCTGCCTGTCGGCCATGTTGTTTTCTGATTGGTCTCAAAATGCAATATGCATAACTAGGCACCAAGGGGAACCTACATATGTAATTGGAGAAAGATCCCTTCAGTACTTTCTCAGAAATGGCAATAACAAACTTTAATGGTCAAAATCCAAGACGGCTGCCTGTCGGCCATGTTGTTTTCCGATTGGTCTCAAAATGCTATATGCATAACTAAGCACCAAGGGAAACCTACATAACAAATATGAAAAAGATCCCTTTAGTACTTTCACAGAAATAGCGATAACAAACTTCAATTGTCAAAATCCAAGATGGCTGCCTGTCGGCCATGTTGTTTTCAGATCGGTCTCAAAATGCAATATGCATAACTAGGCACTTAGGCACTAAGGGGAACCTACATATGAAATTTGAGAAAGATCCCTTCAGTACTTTCTTACAAATAGCGATAACAAACTTCAATGGTCAAAATCCAAGATGGCTGCCCGTCGGCCATGTTGTTTTCCGATCGGTCCCAAAATGCAATATGCATAACTAGGCACCAAGGGAAACCTACATATAAAATTTGAGAAAGATCCCTTCAGTACTTTCTCAGAAATAGCGATAACAAACTTCAATGGTCAAAATCCAAGATGGCTGCCCGTCGGCCATGTTGTTTTCCGATCGGTCCCAAAATGCAATATGCATAACTAGGCACCAAGGGAAACCAACATATGAAATTTGAGAAAGATCCCTTCAGCTCTTTCTCAGAAATAGCGATAACAAACTTCAATGGTCAAAATCCAAGATGGCTGCCTGTCGGCCATGTTGTTTTCCGATCGGTCCCAAAATGCAATATGCATAACTAGGCACCAAGGGGAACCTACATATGAAATTTGAGAAAGATCCCTTCAGTACTTCGTGAGGATTAGCGATAACAAGAATTGTTTACGGACGGACGGACGGAGGGACGGACGGAGGGACGGACGGACGACGGACCACGGACGCAGGGCGATTTGAATAGCCCACCATCTGATGATGGTGGGCTAAAAATATTAAAATATTAGCCCCACTCGTGAAATATATTTGGTATTACTGAAGACACTGTTAGATATCCTCTATGTATTTAAAACAAGAGATCCCAGAGGGATCTTGGCGCCCTGTGACCATTGAATGATCTTTATAGGTTCCATGTCAGATTGATCTTTTCCCTACTTTTCCCTTCCTCTAAGTCTTACTTATCTGTGTAAATTCAGAAACAGCCCTCTAGTACTTTTCAAACAAGGGGAACCTATATACAGAATTTAAGATTTAGCTATAATGGCTGTCTGTCGGCCATGTTGTTTTCGTATTGGTCCCAATATGCAAAACTAGGCACTGAGGGGAACCTACATATGAAATTTGAAAAAGATCCCTTCAGTACTTTCACAGAAATAGCGATAACAAACTTCAATTGTCAAAATCCGAAATGGCTGCCTGTCGGCCATGTTGTTTTCTGATTAGTCTCAAAATGCAATATGCATAACTAGGCACTGAGGGGAACCTACATATGAAATTTGAAAAAGATCCCTTCATCACTTTCTGAGAAATAGCGATAACAAACTTCAATTGTCAAAATCCAAGATGGCTGCCTGTCGGCCATGTTGTTTTCTGATTAGTCTCAAAATGCAATATGCATAACTAGGCACCGACGGGAACATGCATATGAAATTTTAGAAAGATCCATTCATCACTTTCTGAGAAATAGCGATAACAAACTTCAATTGTCAAAATCCAAGATGTCTGCCTGTCAGCCATGTTGTTTTCTGATTGGTCTCAAAATGCAATATGCATAACTAGGCACTGAGGGGAACCTGCATATGAAATTTCAGAAAGATCCCTTCATTACTCTCTGAGAAATAGCAATAACAAATTTTAATTGTCAAAATCCAAGATGGCTGCCTGTCAGCAATGTTGTTTTCCTATTGGTCTCAAAATGCAATATGCATAAGTAGGCATCAAGGGGAACCTACATATGAAATTTGAGAAAGATCCCTTCTGTTCTTTCACAGAAAAAGCGATAACAAATTTCAATTGTCAAAATCCAAGATGGCTGCCTGTTGGCCATGTTGTTTTCCGATTGGTCTCAAAATGCAATATGCATAACTAGGCACTGAGGGGAACCTGCATATGCAATTTCAGAAAGATCCCTTCATTACTTTCACAGAAATAGCGATAACAAACTTTAATTGTCAGAATCCAAGATGGCTGCCTGTCAGCCATGTTGTTTTCTGATTAGTCTCAAAATGCAATATGCATAACCAGGCACAAAGAGGAACCTGCATATGAAATTTGAGAAAGATCCCTTCAGTACTTTCACAGAAATAGCGATAACAAACTTCAATTGTCAAAATCCAAGATGGCTGCCTGTCGGCCATTTTGTTTTCCGATTGGTCCCAAAATGCAATATGAATAACTAGGCACCAAAGGGAACCTACATATAAAATTTGAGAAAGATCCCTTCAGTACTTCCTCAGAAATAGAGATAACAAACTCCAATTGTCAAAATCCAAGATGGCTACCTGTCGGCCATGTTGTTTTCTGATCGGTCCCAAAATGCAATATGCATATCTAGGCACCAAGAGGAACCTACATATGAAATTTGAGAAAGATCCCTTCAATACTTTCTCAGAAATAGAGATAACAAACTTCAATTGTCAAAATCCAAGATGGCTGCCTGTCGGCCATGTTGTTTTCTGATCGGTCCCAAAATGCAATATGCATAACAAGGCACCAAGGGGAACCTACATATGAAATTTGAGAAAGATCCCTTCAATACTTTCTCAGAAATAGAGATAACAAACTTCAATTGACAAAATCAAAGATGGCTGCCTGTTGGCCATGTTGTTTTCCGATTGGTCTCAAAATGCAATATGCACAACTAGGCACCAAGGGGAACCTACATATGAAATTTGAGAAAGATCCCTTCAATACTTTCTGAGAAATAGAGATAACAAACTTCAATTGTCAAAATCCAAGATGGCTGCCTGTCGGCCATGTTGTTTTCCGATCGGTCCCAAAATGCAATATGCACAACTAGGCACCAAGGGGAACCTACATATGAAATTTGAGAAAGATCCCATCAGCACTTTCTCAGAAATAGCGATAACAAGAATTGTTTACGGACGGAGGGACGGACGGACGGACGGACGGACGGACCACGGACCACGGACGCAGGGCGATTTGAATAGCCCACCATCTGATGATGGTGGGCTAAAAATGTAAAAGCGTTATAATTAATATTTCTATTGTGAAGCTGTGTATGCTAATTAACAAAAGCATGGCAATCGCCGAGATTACCAACGTAAAAATAAAAACTTTGGTCTAACACTCAATCGATAAAATGGGGCAAGATATATATTTGTATGGAGACATTTGAAAAGGCACAAGGGGAAACAGAAAAGGGGGTTCCGGAAGGGTAAGCACCTTCTGCTTCATTGACGACATCCGTCACGCAAATCAACTTTCTCAAATGTTAATGAGAACCAATGTAAGAAATGGCTTTATTTTCATATCTATGCTAATTCACAAATGTACCTATACGTATACATTCAATAACAATAGATATAAATGCTTACACTTTCAGCAGAGGTGGATAGACATCCCAACATCTCCATGGATCCCAATAATATATAATATACGTAAACCTTATTCCATATTCTATTCATATCATAAATATTGTGAAAAGGAAATTCCTTAAATTATAATATGTCATGATAATTATGATATAATGATGATTACAGAGACATGTTGCGTTCTGATATTATTAATTGTTTCATTTTACCTAATTTGATATGACCGAACGGAGGTCAGACGCAGACCGAACGTTGGACACTTTTAAACGCTGTTCTATCTGTACCGTATAACCGGCTATTTTCACTTTTTCGCGGGACATTTACGTGATCGCGAGACAGAATTCTAAACAAAGAATCGAGTATTAAATGGTCAAACATCAGGAGCAGGAGCATTATTCGCGAAAATGGATATCCTCTTTGAGCCAGATCGCGAAATTTTAATTCATTTTTTTATCTGAAAATTTCGATGTTTTAAACCGCGAAAATTTTTGGATGTGCGCTATGTAAACAGTTCCGAAAAAAAGTTTTATAATTGTTATGCTGTTGCAAAAAATATTTATTGTAGGTAGTCGTTATAAAACTATAAGAAAATTCGACTTTTTCTATTCGTTAGTTTTTGGATTGGACATAACAGAAACCTTAGTCTTGTCGTTTAGCGCTTAACACTGATGTAAATCACGATGCATCGCTAAGCAAGGGTGGCGAAAAATATAGGATTGTCAGGTCGCAGTAGGTAGGAAATAAAGATATTAAGCGAAGCAATATGATATTTATAGAAAAGGTAACAAATTGACGATGCTTGGATAGGGGTCTTACATTTTATCATCCTATCAATATACTCAATATATATTGATAATTTAAGGGCGGTGTTTGATTAAACTTTCGGGTCATTTGTAGTCAGACGGGTATTAAAATAACGTTTTCAAGCAAACGCAAACTATCATACAAAAGACACATACTTGATTGCCATCCAGTAAGTACATTTTATAAGTTGAAGACATATTGTCATAAATGCATAATGTTTTCCGTTATCTTTTTAAATTTTGTTTTCGTTTGTTTGCCTTGTTTAAACGCCAATTCAACAACCAGGGTCATATAAAGTCAGATGTCAAGGAGACACCTATAGAGGAAAACAAAGCACAGAAAGACACAGCAGAGTGAAAAGAAAGGAAAGATTTAAGATCCCCAAAGACACGGAGGGAAATTCCCCATTCTTCAGTTTGCCCACTTATAGTCTCATTCTACGATCATCAAGCAAGGCAATACACGAATAGTATTTCCCCGCTCCTACACGGGTTTTCTAAAAGCGACAGTGATTGTATAATACATCATAAACACTAAAATTGGATTATAAATATTCATTATCAGGTTTTTGGTTCAACTCATCTACTAACATGCAGGTAAACGTACATGTATAATACATTTGCAATTAAATAAATATGCAAAATTGCAATACAAATCGACCAAGACATCTTTTCAACTTTTGGCTCAAATTGATACGTTTAAATAACTATTTATCAGAGTCTTGAACTATTAACACGCAATCGATGTCAAGTTAATTCACCATATTATATCGGGAAATTTCGATTGTAGCCAGATACAATCACATTGCTAATATCACCAACATACAGAATGTTGTGTTGCGGATAATGCAAATATGAAATTAAAAATACAAGCCAAGTGCGAGTTCCCCAGAGTAGGAAATTAACTGTTGAAATCGTGTATTGACTATATGGTTATTGATTCTTTATCACATATAGCCATAGTCATATAAATTATAAATACCTTACTTAGAGGGAGTTATAGAATTCGTGCTAACATTTGCCGTGTCAACTTCCTGCTGATCAATCTGAATTAATCAATATGTATTGATTTGATAATTCCACTGCCTCGGCATCTTGCACTCGGGGGAGATTGTCATTAAATTATCACAGCTGTTGATAGGAATTTAAACAATACAAACCATAGCCTGATACCACAGCGTGTATCATTATTCTAATGATTAAAACTTACCATTTTACTTCTCTATGTAGCACTCAAAATCGTTTCATTTACGTATTAATGGTTTGGTTTGGTTTATTTTGTTTAACGTCCTATTAACAGCTACGGTCATTTAAGGACGGCCTCCAATGCGTGCGACATGCATGCGTGTGGTGAGTGCGTATGTGTGTTTTGGGAGGCTGCGGAATGTTCGTGTTAAGTCTCCTTGTGATAGGCCGGAACTTTTGCCGATTTATAGTGCTGCCTCACAGAAGCATACTGCCAAAGACACCCAGCAGGACACCCCACCCGGTCACATTATACTGACAACGGGCCAACCAGTCGTACCATTCCAAATATGCTGAGCGCTAAGCAGGAGTAGCAACTACCGTTTTTAAAGACTCTGGTATGTCTCGGCTAGGGGACAGAACCCAAAGCCTTCCTCACAGGGGCGAACGCTCAACTAAAGGGCAAAAGTGAGGCAGTGTCAAGGGAGACATTAGGAAGAAGAAAGTTGTAAAGAAAGAGAAAAGATAAGATCCCAAATTTAGTCGCCTCTTGCGATCATGCAATGAGGGGCAGCAGGTACAATTCTTACACTATTTGGTTTGGTCTGGTCTGGCTTGTATTGTTTAACGTCCTGTCAACAGCTTAGGTCATTTTACGGACGGCCTACCATTTGTGCAAGATGCATGCGTATAGTGTATGCGTTTGTTGTGAGTGGCTGCGGCACGTTCGTGTTTGTCTTCTTGCCGCTTTATAGTGCTATCTCGCAGAAGCATACTGCCAACAAGGGGCTAACCAGTTTTTCCACTCCCAAACATGCTGTGCGCCAAGTAGGAATGGCAACAAGCATTTTTAAAGACTCGCAAGGTATAGAACAAAAACAGTTTCCTTCACAGGGGCGAACGCTCAACTAAAGGCCAAGATAGGAGGTGTGAGACATCAGGCAAAATAAATTTGTCAGAAAGAGGAAAGATAAGTTCCCAATTCAATCGCCTCTTACGATCAATGCAATTCGGGGAGCAGGTGCATTTCCTGCACCCTACCTACACGGCAGGTATTGAGCTGTCATCGGATGCTAGAATCAGTCGATATGTATATAAATACGTGACAGATAAATATAAGGTCGCACCATTTACCTGCCATTAAAATTATATTCACATCGACTGTATATTAGCATCTGGTATCAGATAAATGGTTTGGTTTTATTTGTTTAACGTCCTATCAACAGGTTTGGTTTGGTTTATTAGCTCACCTGGCCCGAAGGGCCGGTGAGCTTATGCCATGGTGCAGCGTCCGTCGTCCGTCAACTTTTTCTTTAAAATGCTACTAGTCCTAAAGTATTGAATGGATTTTCACAAAATTTGGTCAGGAACATCCTTGGGGGAAGGGGAACAGAGTTTGTATACATTTTTACTCTGAACCCCCAGGGGCCTGAGGGGCGGGGCCAAATAGGGGAAATAGGGTTACTCCTTTAAATCGCTACTAGTCATAAAGTTATGAATGAATTTGAACTAGATTTAGTCAGGAATATTCTTGGCAGAAGGGGAACAGAGTTTGTATACATTTTTACTCTGAACCCCCAGGGGCCTGAGGGGCGGGGCCAAATAGGGGAAATAGAGTTATTCCTTTAAATCGCTACTAGTCATAAAGTTATGAATGAATTTGAACCAAATTTGGTCAGTAACATCCTTGGCAGAAAGGAAACAGAGTTTGTATAAATTTTTACTTTGAACCCCCAGGGGCCTGAGGGGCAGGGCCAAATAGGGGAAATAGGGTTAATCCTTTAAATCGTTACTAGTCATAAAGTTATGAATGAATTTGAACCAAATTTGGTCAGTAACATCCTTGGCAGAAAGGAAACAGAGTTTGTATACATTTTTACTTTGAACCCCCAGGGGCCTGAGGGGCAGGGCCAAATAGGGGAAATAGGGTTAATCCTTTAAATCATTACTAGTCATAAAGTTATTAATGAATTTGAACCAGATTTGGTCAGGAACATCCTTGGAGGAAGAGGAACAGAGTTTGTTTAAATCTTTATTCTCAACCCCCAGGGGCCTGAGGGGCGGGGGGAAATAGGGTCACTCCTTTAAATCGCTACTACTCCTGAAGTATTGAATAGCTTTTCACCAAATTTGGTCAGGAACATCCTTGAGGGGAGGGGGAACAGAGTTTATATGAATTTTTACTCTGTACCCCTAGGGGCCTAAGGGGCGGGGCCAAGTAGGGGAAATAGAGATTAGTCTTTTTATTGCTACTAGTCATAAAGTTTTAAATGGACTTAAACCAAATATGGTCAGGAATATTCATTGGAGAAGGGGAACCGAGTTGGTATAATGTTTTACTCTGAATCTCCAGGGGACTGAGGAGTGGGGTCTGATAGGGAAAATAGGGGTTAATCCTTTAAATCGCTATTAATTATTAAGTTACGAATGGATTTTAACTAAATTTGGTCAGGAACATCCAGAGAGGAAGGGGGGGGGGGGGAAAGAGTTTGTATAAATATTGAGGGGCCTGAGGGGCTGGGCCAAATAGGGAAATAGGGGTTACTCCTTTAAATCGTTATTTTCATAAAGTTATGAATGGATTTGAACCAAATTTGGTCTGGAATATCCTTAGGGGAAGGGGGAAATGGAGTTTATATAAATATTGACTCTGACCCCCAAGGGGCCTGAAGGGAGGGGCCAAATAGGGGAAATAGAGATTTGAGTTTTAAATGGATTTGAACCCAATTTGGTCAGAAACATCCCTGGTGATGGGGGAACAGATTTTGCATCAATGGTTACTGTGACCCTCAATCCCATAACTATGTATAGTATCGCTGGGCATTAAGGGATAAACACAATTTTTATGTAAAAATAGGCCAAAGGGTTTTCCCCACCCTAAGGGACTTAGTTTCTTTAAACACCATTATTGTGTAAAAATAATCCATATGGTCTTTCAGAGAGTACATTTTAGTATATGTATTGACAAATTGAACATGTACATTATTTTGACATTTGGTCAAATCCAACCAGGTGAGCGATACAGGCCCCATGGGCCTCTTGTTTTGTTTAACGTCCTATCAACAGGTTTGGTTTGGTTTATTTTGTTTAACGTCCTATTAACAGCTAAGATCATTTAAGAACGGCCTCCTGTGTTTGCGACATGCATGCGTGCGGTGAGTGCGTATGTGTGTTTTCAGATACATGTAAATGCTTTGGGGGATTACCTTCCAATTTTGGTTGATCAAGGGGGCATTTAAGAGAGCAAAACAGATCTTCTGCCCCATTGTAACACTTGGAATCGGAAATATTTTCTTTCCTCCCTACTATTGCCTTCCTGTGCTTTGTTTTCTTACTCCAGATGTCTTCTTGACACCCGCCCTCATATGATCCCTAGCTGTTGCGAGGACGTTAAACCGCTAAAATATTGAAACATACTTAAACAAAAAAACGTAGTGTGAATGACCATCTAGATTTTAATTAGATTGAAGTGTTGTATGTGTGTGGTGAGTTTCTACGCGGTTGGGAATTTGTTTGGTTAGTTTTTGTATCATTTAACGGCTTTTCGATATGAAATTGGGATTTCGTTTTGATAGTACATTTCAGTACTTCTTGGGACCCGAAGTGTGGAAATCTAAAAAGAAGATTGATGTAACAAGTGGACTAATCCGCCAGTATCGCTCACCTGCTTTCGGTGCGATATTGAAGTTGTTCTGTCATTTATTAATATACTAAGGTTTAATACCACTTTATTCAAATGTCAGAGGAGGAGTAGTTGGGGTGGCACAATGGTAACATATTTGGCTTTCAGCTAGGCGGCTGCTGGCAATTCTCTGATCAGACGTGAGACCACGCAAGTTTTCTCGGGGTACACCTGTATCGTCCGACACTACAAATCCTCGCGCGCCTCCATTTGGGCTAACAAGAGTGATTGATTTAATTGTTTCGCAGATGAATAATATTAAAACCACAGCAGGCTAACTATTTTGATTAAAAAGAATGTTGTAACCCATCATTCGAGCATACTATTGGCCGGATATCAGGTTTATATGTCTCTTGGTAATCGAGAAATTGTTATTCTTACTGATTTTAGTATGTTTGAACTATTACCTTGGATGTAGGTCATTTAATTTGCTACATGCTACATGCTTAATATCATGCATCTTAATATATTTGTTTTTAAGAAGAAATAATTCAAATCATTTTAGCCTCTTTGAACCTTGTGACCTTTAATGTAGCACTAGGCCAAGGCCATTTGTATGAACTTCAACTTTAGTAGCTGTTAATAGGACGTTAAACAAATAAAACCAAACAGGCTTAACATCAGGTATCTAGATTCCTTGGTTATTGAGAAGAAGTCTTTTAAATGGTTAAAGCCTATTTGAACGTTGTGACCTTGGATGCAAGTCATTACTTCAGTATGCTACAGACATGATTTGAAGTCTCTGGGCTTCCTGGTTATTGACAAGATGTCGTTTAAACAGTTTTCGCTTATTTGACCAATGTAGCATTGAATGTAAGTCAAGGTCATTTATTTGAACAAATTTAGAAGCACTTTACCGCAGCTTAGTACTGGCTAAATATCAGGACCATTGGCATCTTGGTTTAGCAAACTAGGTACCCCTTCGTCCCTGGCCTTATTAGTTCTGGGGCTTTTGGATATTGAGGAGTTCTTTGAATGAAAAAGCTGACGCCGGACGAACGGAAGGCGCGCCACAGCATCAGCTCATTGCCATTCGGGCTTTGGTTTGGTTTTATATCGTTCAACGCCCTATGACAACCAAGGTCATTGGACAGGTTAGATAAAAATCCTATTCGCCATTGTTAGGGTTTAGGGGTCATCGGTCAAGGTTATATGATGAAAGGCGCCTTTGATACACGACGAGAACAGAATTTCGGTCCTATATATTCAATGGAAAATCGGCCAAAGATACCAAAACACAAACCAATACTATATGTATTTAATATAAAGCAACAAAAGCTACTATAGATATGTAAACAAAAAGGTAATTCGAGCTCGGGATCAATATCAATGATACAAAAATATTTACCGAGTTAACATTGCAATAATGACTTATTTAATGCAGTTATCGGATTGTATTGTCCTGAAATTTTCTATGACTCATTGAAAGAATGTTCGTAGCATGTAAGCAATGACAAATAGGCTGAGCCAAAGTATTGGTAATTGTGATTCGAATGATTTTTTCATCGAACCATATACAAAATCGGACTTTGGGAATGTTTTATGAAGCAAGGTGTGGACAACACCTTATTATACTTCAGAAATATCACCATCACTCATTTTAAAGGCACGTATTCTCATACTTTCACAAAATATGAAGTTTAATCAAACCCCATTTAAAAATGGAATCGCTTGGTCTTTGACAAATTTGTTCTACAGTAGTTGTGGCTATGAACTTGTTATCCTAAACACACTATCTTGTTTCAGATCATACCTGAGAATATATAACAAAAACTGACCTCATAAAAAAACTAACTCTTTGATTAACTCAAAATGAACAGAGATTCCTGATCTTACAACGAAACCATAACTCTTAACTCGAAATCAACAGCGAATACCGAGTTACAACGAAACCGCTACTGTCGACTAAAAATTAATAGAATACTGACCTTATAGTTAAAACCGTAACTCTTCACTCAGAATAAACAGAGAATACTGACCTTATAGACACCGTGAATATTAACTCTAATATGAAAACAAAACGGGAGCAAAGGAGCAAAAAGGTATTAAACGAAACAAACGTAAATACTATGAAAAGATAAATGTTGATTTAGTTAATCATGTCTTCTGGTAACGGCCAACTACGTTCAGAAATTTTATAATTTTGTATATGGTAACAGGTTTTTTTTTTAAATTTATTGTTCCATACATAAAAAGGTACCGAAGACTCGATTCTTCATAGACCCCACATTTAGTCGTAGTCTACGAAGTTGGATACAGCGGGCCTTAATCTAGGGTTCACAAATGTCCCCGGAACAGAAGACAAACATTAACAGTTACCGATAGATCATATTGTACTTGGAGAAAACCAAGAGGGCATTTTATACCATGCACTAGTTCCATAGAATGATATTGATGTTTTCACAACACCGAGATAATTAAATAATAGTATGTCCCCGAGGATAAAATTACCCAACAAGAAAATAACACTTTATATCCAATTATATATAAGGCGTTACTGCACATATAAAGCAATCCGAGCATTACCATTGTTATTAAAATCTTATTTGCGTTTTACATTTGAAATCAATACTGAGTACTCCACATGGGTATCGGGTGCTGTCGTTTAACTGCAGATACGCGGGAGGGGATATGCGTGCTGTATCTCACTGCATGTCGTAAGTGGCGACTAATTGCCCCCTCCCTTCTGCTGGGTTGGTTTGGTTTGATTTGTGTAACGTCCTATCAACAGCTAAGGCAATTTAAGGACGGCCTCCCGTGCGTGCAATATGCATGCGTGTGGTGGTTGCGTATATGTGTTTTTGGAGGCTGCGGTATATTTGTGTGAAGTCTCCTTCCTTGTGATAGGCCGGAAGTTTTTATAGTACTACCTCACTCACGCATAATGCCGAAGACACAAAGCAGGATACTCCATCCGGCAACATTATACTGACAACGAGCGAACCCTATAGGTGGGGAAGACCCCAGGGCCTATATCTACATGATATTTTTGATCTCCTTATGCCCAACAATACTTTATGTTGTTATAGGTTGGTGATCTAAATCGTTTCTTAGAATATCAAAGAAACTAAGTACGTAGGGGTGGGGAAAGACCCCAGGGTATATTTTGGGGTTGGTCAGAGTTACTATTTATGACAAAAATATGTGTTTCCCTTCCCCAAGGATGTTTTTGACCAAAATTAGTTAAAATATATTGAGTACGTTATAACTAAGTAGCGATTAAAAGGACTTACCGCTATTTCCCCTATAGGGCCCCATCCCCCTAGGGTCAGAGTCTCCGTTTATGCAAAATCTGTTTCCCTTACCCCAAGGATTTTTTCTGGCCAAATTGGCTCAAATTCATCAATAACTTTATTACTAGTAGCGATTTAAAGGCATTACCTCTATTTCCCCTATTGGGCCCCGCCCCTTTGACCCCTTTGGCCCCTTGGGGGTCAGATTCACCATTGATGCTAAATCAGTTCCCGTCCCCCCAATGATGTTTCTGAGTAAATTGCGTTAAAATCCATCAATAACTTATGACTAGTAGAGATTTAAAGAAATTACCTCTATTTCCCCTATTTGACCCCACCCCTCTGACCCAATGGGAGTCAAAATCGTCAATAATGTAAAATCTGTTCCCCCTTCCCCAAAGGATGTTTCTGACAAAATTCGGTTAAAATCCACAACATATTTTATGATTGTAGCGATTAAAAGCAAATGTTGATGGACGACGGAGGGACGGACGCCGCGCCATGGCATAAGCTCATCTGACCTACGGTCCAGGAAGAAATAAAAGTTGTGAGGTGTTGCGACGTTGGTAACTACGGCAGCTGTGGTTGAAAATATAGATAATAAAGATAATATAGTTCCATTGAATCTACGTAAAGACACCAGTACTGTGAACAAATTAAATAAAATAACTCAACATTTTTGTTTTATTGTCTTTCACGTTTTCATTATTAACAATTTCCGTCTCGGATGAACTATGGTTGTCAAGCACAGCGTATATTGACACAGAAGTAGTAGTGACGTGGTCGAAAGTTCTATAGGAGCTATTTCCGCAATATTTAGTTTAGTTTTTGACAAAATACTCACTTTACGTTAGCTTTTTGTATGGAGATCATCGGGTAACAGGAGAAAACGCTAAAATTCTTTTAATCAGCCTTTTTTTAATTGTGCCGTCTAGTTGACATTTCGTAACGTCAAAAAGGGACGACGTCACGATAATGTTACCGATCTCCGTGCTTATAAATCCGCTGAGCCTTTTTTCACTGCGTTTACGCTAATTCATTCGCAGTCAGTTTCCTTAGCTGAAGGGAGATATGTAAATATAGCGTTATTGGGTGGAAAGGGTTTCAAAGATATAGCCAAGAATCTAAAGTCCAGAAAAAATACTGTTTCCCTTATCTGGTTCCGCCCCTCAGGCCCCTAGGGGCTAGACGTGACATTTATACAAAATATTTATTCCTTCATACAAGGATTTTTTTCAGAATAAATTTGGAACGAATCCCTTAAAATCTATATTTCCACATTTCAACTCCTTTTAACATTTTTAATCCCAACCACCATGGATGCTTCGAATCAAATTAAGAAAAAATCCAATCATTGGTTTATGAGCCGTTTGAAGGTTTTGTTGACGTATGGGGGGACGACAGAAGATGGCACATATGACATAAGGTCAGCTGAACTAATAATTGTTTTCTATTAATCCAAGGTCTATACCAAAAACTTCACAAGGAAAAGAACATCAGCGACAAAAAATGGCGGAAAGAGAACTATCATTTAATGCCAACATGACACAATCGAGTTATGTAAAAAAAAAATAACACACATAATCATAGATTAAAATAACAAAAGTGGTACCTGTATCTTCTTAAAAAAGGCTAACAGGTTGATAAAAAAAATCACATACCATTTCCACGTTTCAAATCGAAAAATGAGACTAAATGTCACTCAAAGGCTATGGAATTGCCGTATTGTTTTTCTATATCTTTTCTTTTCTTAAAAAATAGATGAATATAATTATACATTATACACGTACTTACCATTATCGGTGTTGTGATATATACAAGAGCCAAAGAACGATTTTCAACAGTAGATTGCAGTTGTCCTTTAGAACTTGTAAGTAGCCAAGTTTGATACGATAATCCCGAGAGTTTAAACACACCTGATCACCAATTTGAATGATAGCTCAAATAGTTACTGTACCTTTAACTGTAAATTCAGATCAATGTCATTAGAACGCCCTCCGACCACAGCAACAACCATCGACGGTACAGATAGTCTCTTCTGTTTACTTAATAACTCATTTTTCGTCGCCTATAATAGGTTGATCACGACGGCACTATCAATATACATATCAATGTAATCCATAATGTATGACTCTGGGCGACATTATAAGCAGCGAGAAGATAGAAACAACAGCTAAGTAAAAACACTAAAAGAGAAGCTGGATATCAAATGCCAATAAATATGTATCATTAAGTACCCTGTTCCTGTTGCTTCCTTTTGTTCCTGACAATAAGCGTCCTGTTGACTACAGAATAAACACATGAAGCGTGAACATTGTAATCGTCCGATCACTAAGCATTTCATTGGGATCAATAAACACTGAAATAATAATACACTCTGTAGCGAAAGCGACCTAACGTTCAAATCACCTGTTTCATTGTTTGTTTACTGTTCCAGCGCTTAATACAATACCTGGTATGCCAGAAAAAAGTATATTTTTGACTGAAAAGGACATCTTACAGGAACAATTGAAATTTTGCCCGCAAACCAATTTGACCAAAACCAGGTGTTATTTGTAGCAGCCTTAGACACAACCCATGATGTATGTGTTTAAAGAATTTAAAGGTACCATTTGGGAATTGCCAACCAGAGGTGCACGATTGTTGTACGGCAGGACGCACATTAAACTATCAAGAAAATGGGTTTCTTCCCTAGCTTAATTATTGATTTTTGGCAAAATAACAGCTTGTCTAAAAAAGGAGGTAATCTACGTCGATCTGATCTGATGATCGTTGGCTAAGAACAAAAGAAAAATAGTGCTTTGTTTTTGGTTTCGACACTTTTGAGTTTTCAAAGGAATATAATAGAACGGCATTTTCTGCTCCTGCTTAGCGTTTAGCCCGTTATCAGTATAATCTGACCGGGTGAGTTGTCCTGGTGCCTTTGACAGTATGCTTCGGTGAATAAGTATAAAGGTGGCATCAGTTCCGGGCTATCACCAGGAGGCAAAAAAGAACAAACCGAAGCCTCCAAAAACACACACATTCACCACATGCATGCCTCTCGCACACAGGGGGAGACCGTCCTTGAATGACCCTTGCTGTTAAAAGGACGTTAAACAATTCTAAAACAAAAGCTGTTCGTAAGGACATAGGGAGGCGTAGCAAGTGGTGCTCAAGCAGCAAGATTTTCAAGATTGCGTCAGTTTTGATTAAAAACAGTTAAATGTATATGCGACATTTTTGAGAAATGACAATAATTTAACGTTGGTGAAGTTTCCGCTGAAAAGGCCCTGCAGATGTTCGGAACATCCAGTAAACCTTTATCAACAAGACCCAGTAGAACCCACCATTGGTGGCAGAAGGTCTGATTTGGTCTCGCCGGTGCCCCCTAAATAGAATACATGGAAGAAAATCCTCGATTTTTCATGGGATCCACTTTTAGTCACCTTCTAGCACGTTGTGTGAATTGAAGACATTTTGTCCATGAAGTTATAAGGTATTTTTAATTTGAATAGTTTTAGAGTCAGTAGTTCAACATAATATGTATCAATTGTAAATTTTGTGATTTTGTGAAGAATCAGGAATGTCTACGACGGAAGTCTTGATTCCAGTATTAGTTTTACTGGTAATCAAATTGAACTTTTGGGGAAAAAAGTGGTTAACAAACTCGCACGTGAAGTAAACGATACGCAGAAACAATTAGATTAAAAAAACAAAAAAACTACTTGTTAAACCAGGTTTTCATATTATTGTTAATTAGGATTCTTCGTTAGATACATTGGTGATAGGTTTAGAATTGAACAGATTTCAAATATTCTTAATAACATGGATAATTTATGATGAGTATTAGTTCCTTTCCCTTCCCAGGAAACTGAAACTAAAAAAACGTTTGCTCATGTTCATTAAAATTCCATCTTCTATGCTCACCCAATAAGGTACCTGGTTCTTTAAAAATGGTAGTTGCTACTCCTGCTTAGCACTCAGCATATTATGAGTGGGACGACTGGTTCACCCGTTGTCAGTATAATGTGACCGGGTGGGGTGTGCTGCTGGGTGTCTTCGGCAGTATGCTCCAGTGAGGTAGCACTATAAATCGGCAAAAGTCCCGGCCTACCACGAGGAGACTTCACACAAACGTACCGCAGCCTCCCAAAACACATACGCACTCACCACACGCATACATGTCGCACACACGGGAGGCCGTCCTTAAATGACCTTAGCTGTTAATAGGACGTAAATAAACAAAATAAACCAAACCCCCTCCCCAGGGGCAAACGCGAGACCCCAGGGTCATGAAATTAACAATTTTGGTAAAGCACCTTAAGACCCTTCCATGTATGAAGAATGTTTGATTCGACCATATCTGAGAGTAGAGAAGAACATTTTTGAAGTTTAAGTCAATTTGACCCTTTTAGCTCCGCCCCTTAGGCCCCTGGGGGTAGGAGACCACACCATTCACAATTTTGGTTGAAATTTAGCCATAGAAGCTTCCTACCAAATCTCATTGAATTTGGTTTAGTGGTTTTGGAGAAGTCAAAATTTTTAATTGTTTACGGACGCTTTGTCGCAGGTGACCTAGCAAGAGATCCCAGAGGTATCTTCGCGCCCACCATTGAATGATCTTGATAGGTTCCATGTCAGATTGATTTTTTCTTTTTTTTTAACCCTTCCTCTTACTAATCTGTGTAAATTGAGAAACATCCCTCCAGTGCTTTTTAAACAAGGGAAACCTATACAAAATAACTGTATATGAAATTTGAGATTTAGCGATAATGGATGTCTGTCGACAATGTTTTTGAGATTGGTCCAAAAATGCATCACGACGGACCAAGGGGAACTTACATATGAAATTTGAGAAAGATCCTTTCAGTACATTCTGTAAAATAGCAATAACAAACTTCAGTTGTCAAAATCCAAGATGACTGTCTGTTAGCCATGTTATCAGACTAGTCCCAAAATGAAATATGCACAACTAGGGACCAAGGGCAACAGATATATCACATTTTAGAAAGATCCCCTCAGTACTTTCTCAGAAATAGCGATAACAAACTTCAATTGTCAAAATCCAAGATGGCTGCCTGTCGGCCATGTTGTTTTCTGATCGGTCTCAAAATGTAATATGCATAACTAGGCACCAAGGGCAACCTACATATGAAATTTGAGAAAGATCCCTTCAGTACTTACTCAGAAATAGCGATAACAAACTTCAATTGTCAAAATCCAAGATGGCTGCCTGTCGGCCATGTTGTTTTCCGATCAGTCCCAAAATACTATATGCATAACTAGGGACCAAGGGGAACCTACTATGAAATTTGATAAAGATCCCTTTCGCACTTTCTCAGAAATAGTGATAACAAACTTTAATTGTCAAAATCAAAGATGGCTGTCTGTCGGCCATGTCGTTTTCTGATCCGTCCAATATGCATAACTAAGGACCAAGGGCAACCTACATATGAAATTTGAGAAAGATTCCTTCAGTACTTTCTCAACAATAGCGATAACAAACTTCAATTGTCAAAATCCAAGATGGCTGCCTGTCGGCCATGTTGTTTTCCGATCGGTCCCAAAATGGAATATGCATAACTACGGACCAAGGGGAACCTACATATGAAATTTGAGAAAGATCCCCTCAGTACTTTCTCAGAAATAGCGATAACAAACTTCAATTGTCAAAATCCAAGATGGCTGCCAGTCAGCCATGTTGTTTTCCGATCGGTCTCAAAATGAATATGCATAACTAGGCACCAAGGGGAACCTACATATGAAATTTGAGAAAGATCCCCTCAGTACTTTCTCAGAAATAGCGATAACAAACTTCAATTGTCAAAATCCAAGATGGCTGCCAGTCGGCCATGTTGTTTTCTGATCGGTCTCAAAATGAATATGCATAACTAGGCACCAAGGGGAACATACATATGAAATTTGAGAACGATCCCCTCAGTAGTTACTCAGAAATAGCGATAACAAACTTCAATTGTCAAAATCCAAGATGGCTGCCTGTCGGCCATGTTGTTTTTCGATTAGTTTCAAAATCCAATATGCATAACCAGGGACCAAGGGAAACCTACATATGAAATTTGAGAAAGATCCCTTCAGTACTTTCCCAGAAATAGCGATAACAAGAATTGTTTACGGACGGACGGACGGACCACGGAATACGGACGTAAGGCGATTTGAATAGCCCATCATCTGATGATGGTGGGCTAATAAAATGTACATCTATCAATGATCATTTGAGAACAATCTCTAGACGTTGATTGATTTTTTACGTTGCTACGAAAACAAACTGCCATCAGCTATACATGTACACCTAATGGTGAATTACAATGAGGTCAATATTCATATGTAAAGCAAAGATAAGCGTTTTACTTTGACCGATACCACAGGATTACACACATCGTCGTTCGTTTATTTGCATTGCAAACATAATAAATGACATGACACATTAGCACTGTTCAGAAGCTTCTTGCAAACAAACGCAAATCGAAATCCAATTTTATCCAATTATACGACATAATGCAGTTATAGATTTGTACATAGTTACATTATCTACATAAACAAGAGATCCAAGAGGGATCTTGGCGCCCACCATTGAATGATCTTTATAGGTTCTATGTCAGATTGATCTTCTCTCTACTTTTCCCTTCATTTTACTAATCTGTGCAAATTGAGACATCCCTCCAGTACTTTTCAAACAAGGGAATCCCAGCTATATAAGAAATTTGAGATTTAGCGATAATGGCTGTTTGTTTGCCAGGTTGTTTTCAGGACAGACTGGTCCCAAAATGCAATACGGGGGACCAAGGGGAACCTACTTATGAAATTTGAGAAAGATCCCTTCAGTACTTTCTTAGAAATAGCGATAACAAACTTCAATTGTCAAAATCCAAGATGGCTGTCTGTCGGCCATGTTATTTCCAGATTGGTCTCAAAATGCAATATGCATAACTAGGCACCAAGGGGAACCTTCAAATGAAATTTGTCAAAGATCCCTTCAGTACTTTCTGAGAAAAAGTGCTAACAAACTTCAATTGTCAAAATCCAAGATGGCTGCCTGTCGGCCATGTTGTTTTCCGATTGGTCTCAAAACGCAATATGCATAACTAGGCACCAAGGGGAACAAACATATGAATTTTGAGAAAGATCCCTTCAGTACTTTCTCAGAGATAGCGATAACAAGAATTGTTTACGGACGGAAGGACGGACGGACGGACCACGGACGCAGGGCGATTTGAATAGCCCACCATCTGTTGATGGTGGGCTAAAAAGGCAAAAGGCCGAAAATTAGATTACTCAATCTTTTCAATGGGAAAAATTACAAGTTAACATTACACTGATATTCTCATGTCATCACACACGTCCAGGAAGGACAAAACAGCTGCATGGTGTAATTTCTATTCATGAATTGACATCTACTGTACCTATTATTTGATTATAAAATATCGGTGTTATTCAACTATTGTTTTGTATAATCCTATCTGAACCAGTAACTGCGCATTAGCTGACATTCATGGAATGCGATAATGAACAAAACATTTGTTATAGAAGAGACAAATAATGAGCCAAAGTTCAACAACGATCGATACGATAAGTTAAAGCTAACAAATTCGGAAAGTTCGGTATGTTGATACTGACAATCTACCTAGGACAGTTGGCTAACTGAATCACTGCAAATTGTAGTACTAGTATATGGTCTCATATACTATAGCTTAGTTTCAATATCGTTATATAGGCAGATGCTTAAAACAAGCATATTTGGAGTGGGACGACTGGTTCGCCCGTTGTCAGTATAATGTGACCGGGTGGGGTGTGCTGCTGGGTGTCTTCGGCAGTATGCTTCCGTGAGATAGCACTTTAAATCGACAAAAGTTCCGGCCTATCACAAGGAGACTTAACACGAACATACCGCAGCCTCCCAAAACACATATACACACTCATACATGTCGCACGCACGGGAGGCCGTCCTTAAATGACCTTTGCGGTTAATAGGACGTTAAACAAAATCAACCAAACCAAAACAATGTAAATACACTATTATATAATTTTATACGATTGTCTTGGTTTGGTTAACGTCCTATTACCAGCTAAGGTCATTTAGGGTGGCCTCCCGTGCGTGTGGTGAGTGCGTATGTGTGTTTGGCAGGCTGTGGTATGTTTGTGTTAAGTCTCCTTGTGATAGGCCGGAACTTTTGCCGACTTATAGTGCTACCTCACTGAAACATACTGCCGAAGACACCCAGAAGGACACCCCACCCGGTCACACTATACTGATCACGGGCGAACCAGTCGTCTAGCTCCAAATATGCTGAGCGCTAAGCAGGAGTAGCGGGTTTGAGTTTGGGTTATCTTGTTTAACGTCCTATTAACAGCTAAGGTCATTTAAGGACGGCCTCCCGTGCGGGCGACAAGCATGAGTGTGGTGGTTGCGTATGTGTGTTTTGGGAGGCTGCGGTATGTTCGTGCTAAGTCTCCTTGTGATAGGTCGGAATTTTTGCCGATTTATAGTGCTACCTCACTGAAGCATACTGCCGATGACACCCAGCAGCGCACCCTACCCGGTCACATTATACCGACAACGGGCGGACCAGTCCCACTCCAAATATGCTGAGCGCTAAGCAGGAGTACCAACTACCATTTTTAAAGACTCTGGTATGTTTCGGAAAGGGGACAGAACTCAAAGCCTTCCTCACAGGGGCGAACGCTCAACCAAAGGCCCGAAGTGAGGCACTGTCAGGGGGGCATTAGGAAGAAAGTTTTTCAGAAAGAAGAGAAAAGATAAGATCCGATCATGCAATGGGGGCAGCAGGTACAATTCTTATGCCCTACTTGCATGATTGTCAAAGGTGGGGTCAACTCCTATGGAGATTTAAGCATCGCCTGCCCCAATCCCTTTGATTTTTTCACAATATGCAGTTGAGTCGAGTGATTGATGGGGGTACCCTTACAAAATGATTTTCACGGGCGAATATAGATTTTAAAATCTATTATATTAGTTTATAGTGTATAAATTTACGGTTATTGTAATACCAAAAATGTCATATAGACCCTTTCAATAATTTATGCAGACATGCGCACAAACGCCACTGAGTGGGTAATCTCGGTTTCCGCTTCCGCATTCCATCGCCAACATTAGCAACGTTGAATTAGTATGGCTTACCGGGACGGTTTAAACAAGCTCGGCGTTGGTACTTTACGATTATTGGCCGCCGAGAAAAGAAAAAGAAGAGTGAACTGTTATCACAATTGTTAGATACGCAGGCTCCAATATCCGCACTGCCACCAGTTTAACGCCAGACATTCAGCATTCTTGCGGTTTCGCCGAACGTTAAAGAAAATCTGCCCTCCTTTAACCGGGTAACGTACGGATTCGACCTTACAAATCTACCAAAAATCAAATTCAATGACATATATGATTTCATCATTTTGCGCCCAACTGATTCCATTGGTTCCGTTAACAACTTTTAGAGGCTTAGATAGAGCATCCAAACACCATGATGCTGGCGATATTCAAGGCATTTCCGTAGCTCAGGTACGTTATGAAATCACATACTAAATACAGTACACAATACACATCACGAAAATTTAGTTTTTCTTCTTCTAAAACTGAAGCTTAAACCAGTCTATCTATGTCATCAATCCATTCAATTTATTTCAAAATTAGTAAAATGTTGATTTCCACAGTTTTACTTTAAAGGTTTAATACAGTACAGTATGTGTTGTACAAGATTATAGTTTTTCTTTTTCTTCAGATTGACAAATCTATTGTTCATGCCAAGCTTCTATGAAAAAGCATCGTTACCAAATGTATGTATGTGCATCCCTTTCCCCTGAAACGGACAGATTGGAATATGCCTACTGCCAGTGTCCAATTGGGTAGTTATTGTCTTTCTCAATACATACATGGTACTGTTACATATATGGTTGCTAATATAACCCGATTTAACGCTACTATGCATGCATATTTCAATGAAACAGAAGTCTATATTGTAGTAAGACCTTTTCCCAAGCAAGCACTTTTGGTAAGGAAGCATTGTATGAAGTTTGAGTTTGATTGGCCAAAGGGAACTCAAGTTATTGCATGGGAACCAATTTTCTATTAATAGTTTGGTTTGTTTTATTTTGTTTAACGTCCCATCAACAGCTAAGGTCATTTAAGGACGGCCTCCCATGCGTGTGGTTGGGAGGCTGCGGTATGTTCTTGTTAAGTCTCCTTGTGATAGGCCGGAACTTTTGCCGATTTATAGTGCTACCTCAGTGAAGCATACTGCCGATGACACCCAGCAGCACACCCCACCCGGTCACATTATACTGACAACGGGCGAACCAGTCGTTCCACTCCAAATATGCTGAGCGCTAAGCAGGAGTAGCAACTACCATCTTTAAAGACCCCGGTATGTCTCGGCCAGGGGACAGAACCCAAAGCCTTCCTCACAGGGGGGAACGCTCAACTAAAGGCCAAAAGTGAGGCATTGTCAAGGGAGACATTAGGAAGAAAGCTGTTTAGAAAGAATATTCAATGGGGACAGCAGGTACAATTCTTACGCCCTACCTGCAGGGCAGGAAACTGTTGAGATCCCCATCCCATAACCATGTATAGCATAGCTGGACGTTAGGGGATAAACACAATCCTGATGTAAATGTAGGCCTAAGGGTCTTTTACCACCCCAAGGGACTTAGTTTGAAGGGTCTTTCCCCTACTCAAGGGACTTAATTTCCTTTAACACGATCATGTTGTAAAAATAATCCGTGGGGTCTTTTCACACATTAAAGAGTCGACTTCATTTCTGGGTTAGTTGAGATCCCCACACCATAACCATATATAGAATTGTTCGATAGACAAATAAAGCTATTAACGATGAGCGATACATGCCCATGGGCCTCATGTTAATAATATGCAGCAGTAATAACGCACAAATATGCATCCTGCAAAATAATCTATTCTCTCGAGAACTACTGAAGATGTTCATATACACGTACCTGTACATGTATATACATGTATATATAGACAATAAAGTAATCAATATAATACAACTAATAAATGTGATATTCATTATGTATTTTGTTATTGATCAGAAAAAAAACATGGAAGATATCTTACGTAAGTAGATTTATATAACAAAGTCGAAACATTTAAGTATACCAAGAAATGACAGCCTTGTCTGAAACCCAAGGAAAGTCTTAAATGAATGTCTTAAAATGTGCGCCAAGGTAATGTCTGATGCCATAAGTCCTCCACTTATAAACTTGGAACAGGGGGAAATTGTGCATTGGAAATGTTTTACATTCTAAAAAAGTTATTCACCGGTTTTTGTGAATTTTTAAATTTTTTTATTCCAATAAATGTACCACAACTTTCACTTCATGTTATCAAAGTAACAGTTAATTTTACACTGTTAACTGTTACAATTGAATTAGCATGTGAAAATGATTTACCATTTTGTTAGGGTAACCCCTTCACTCAACTTTGTGTTATGCAAGGAGATCCACTACGACTTTCGGTGGTTATAATCACTAATCATTTATGTGGATATGGTTTATTTTCACACCTCTACAAATTATGAAAAAATAAAGAAATTGAAGTGGGGGGATATACATTGACCCCACCCACTTTTGACTTATGGTATGGCGTTGTCCGTCCGCCCGTCGTTAACTCTAGTTTGTTCGGCAACCTACATTTTTCGACCGATCTCTTTCAAACCATGTAAAAAATATAAAAACATAATGCTCATGATGTGAAAACTATGTCTATGAATTTTGTTTCGGCGATTTTTACAAAAGTTATTGCCCTTTTTTTATTTTCCTGATCTTTGTCCGGCAATCCCATACATTTTTCAATAGATCTCTTTGAAAAATGGAAGACATGATCCTGATATGAAGCTTTGTCTCATGCAAACAATTCTAATTAATGTGCTTTTGCAAAAGTTCTTGCATATTGTTCATTACAGTATTCGTGTTTTTTTTAGTCTGGAGTTATTTCGGTTAATGTTCTGAGTTGAGTAATTATTTTGCTAAGTGTCTGAAAATCAAATATTTACTTTGTCGTAAAAAGTATATAAGAATATATGGCATTCGATGGGCGTCTAGTGTTCCGCCATGCGGTGCTCTTGTTAATAATAACCTTTAAGATTGATCAATGGTGTCATTATCGGAAACAGTGGGAGGTAGTTTGGTCTAAATTACAATAACTTGTACATACATCACTCTTGCATATCTGAAATGCATTGAACAACTCTCATTTTGTTTGGGTGTGTGTGCGTAATTATGTGTTCTTCTGTGTGCTGCATTAAGTAATTTCAGTTATTATATATCACATGAAAGATCCTTTTGCAGCTATGCATGTGACCATATCTTTAAAACACATATTTGTCATTAGACATATACTGAGTACAGACGTACTTATAATTGAACATATTTTTAGATATTGATATTGTAAATCAATAATACGTAAGCGGTTGCTAAATATAGTGGTTTGGTTTGGTTTGGTTTATTTTGTTTAACGTCCTATTAACAGCTAAATAACGTGGTTTTTAAACTGACGATGGTAAAGCATTAGGTCTGAATATTAGAATTACACAATCATGTGTTATTTCACAGTGATGTGATTGCTACAAAATATATTTCAGCGTAATGTCGTCCTTTTAGATACACAAGTATGATTCCACCTGTAAGTAAACAATGACTAACAATGTGATCGGTAATGGGCATTTTTTTTATTTGGTTTTAAGCCATGAAGATGCAGGGAAATAATACCCCTGCTGAATCCAATTGCATGTTGACCATAGAAGGCTACTAAAAGTGCGCCACCTGAAAAACCGGGAGTTTTATTCATTGCCATGCAGTTAAGTCTTCTGCTTCTTTGCCCTGCAGGTAGGGCGTTAGAACTGTACCTGCTGTAATTTGGTCAAAATCCAAAACGAACTTTTTGACTAGTAGCGATTTGAAGCAAATGTTGACGGACGACGGACGCCGCGCCATGACATAAGCTCAACGGACCTTTGGCGCAGGTGAGCTAAAAACGAAATAACTGCTGTGACACGTCCTCGTTATAGCTGATGTATTACATACTAGTGTCATTAAATTCTATACCAGAATATATATGATGCATGTACAATTTGCCTATAATGACATTAATAATCATCTCGTGTGTGGGCTGCGTTTATAAATTAAGGTTAGTTACAATATATTAAATAGAAGAATCATTAGCAGTTTTACAAGCGGCAATCCTTAAACACATCTTTGTTATTAATTATATTAGAGTACGTACGTGCTTGTATATTTCCTTTCTTACAAACTTTCTTCTTCCTAATGTCTCCCTTGGCAATGCCTCACTTTTGGCCTTTAGTTGAGCGTTCGCCCCTGTGAGGAAGGCTTTGGGTTTTGCCCCCTGGCAGAGACATGCCAAAGTCTTTAAAATTGGTAGTTGCTACTCCTGCTTAGCGCTCAGCATATTTGGAATGGGACGACTGGTTCGCCCGTTGTCAGTATAATGTGACCGGGTGGGGTGTCCTGCTGGGTGTCTTCGGCATTATACATCAGTGAGGTAGCACTATAAATCGGCAAAAGTTCCGGCCTATCACAAGGAGACTTAACACGAACATACTGCAGCCTCCCAAAACACACATACGCACTCACCACACACATGCATGTTGCACGCGCGGGAGGCCGTCCTTAAATGACCTTAGCTGTTAATAGGACGTTAAGCAAAAAAAAAAAAAAACCAAACCGCCTTAAATGACCTCAGCTGTTAATAGGACGTTAAGCAAAATAAACCAAACCAAACCTTTAAAACTCACAAGTATGTTTCCACATATAAGTAAACGTGAACTGACAATATGCTCGATACTATCACCAATAGACATATTTGTTTTGATTTTCAATAATGTTGAATTGTCGCAAACGTCACATGTTAGTATAATGAAAACAACATCGTTGCAAGTTGCTTTGGGTTTACTAGATTCTATGAAGTTGATATTGGCTGCCTCCTGATTAACAATAAGCTTTACACTAGCGGTAATGACTGGTTAGTCCATTCTCGGAAACGTGTCTGGGTTTGGTGTCAGTATAGCGAGGCGGTATGGCAGTTCAGTTAGGTGACTGTGGTCTTCCCGTATGGAACGCTATAGAGTACTAGTATATGCTTTTATAAATACTTAGGTAGCACACCACAGTAAGACAGCCTGGCCATGGGCATTTTTTTGTTAAGCAAATAACTCCTGTATTATGATATGCATAAAAAATGAAAAAATAAATGTACACTATAATTGGTATATTCAGTATGAAGTAGTACATACAGGCTTCACATTTATTAAAACAAAAATCAATAAATTGGTTCCGGATTTTAAATATCCGGATTTTCCGAACGTGTGTTTACACAGGAAATTTAGTTTTGCCTACAGCGCAAAATGGAAGCCCACAGAAAAGGTAAGATAGCGGAAAAACTTAATTTACAACATATGTCCAAACAAGATTATTTCTGTCTTTGGGATAGAGATATTTAATTTTAAATAGGTTTCAGAAAAAAATTGTGTAGAGAATTGTGCCATTTTGGGTCAAATATCATAATATTTTGCAATTTTTGAGAATTTTTTAAGCTGTTACCATGGTATTCACAGCTCTAAAATTCACAGAAAATATCAGTTCACTTATCCTTCAGAGCTCTATTAAAATTGCAAATGTTGTACAGATTTAAAATATATATACTTTATTAGAGGTTATATGTAAGGTAAACTGGCAATGTTTACATATCTAAAACATGTGCCATATTTTTCAGAATTTGGCATTTTTACTGTACACTGCTACCTTATCATTGCCCTGCAGGTAGGGCGTAAGAATTGTACTTGCTGCCCTCATTCGAGATCGTAAGAGGTGACTAAATTTGGGATCTGATCTTTTCTCTCTTTTTTTTCTTAAAAACTTTCTTTCCGTCTCCATTGACAATGCCTCATGTTTGGCTTCGACCCTGTGTGAAATGCTTTGGTTTCTGTCCTCTGACGAGATATACCAGTGTCTTTAAAAATGGTAGTCTAGTTGCTACAACTGTAAGGAAAATTGGTTTTCTGTTGGAGTTATCTCCCTTTTACATACAATTGTTAAGCGCTGTTTTATCTCATTGATTATCGGATGATTACTAATTAATGGTTGGATTGTATAGATTGAAAATGATTCCTAAATATACCTTGATTGATAAGTAAGATAATATACCATGTAAATGTGTTTGCATATATAGATGATACAAGGTTTTAGAGCGAAATGTGCAATATGCAAATGAATGGTACCACTGGCTCGCCGAATAGCCTGGCACATAAATAGCCAGCTACAAACTGTGATTGGGGGAGAATATGCCGCTGAAAAATGGGCGTGATTCTAATTGAAACTGTTTCAAACACCGGTTGCTACAAAGGCTGAGTAAGTCTTTGGGGGGAGAATATGCCGCTGAAAAGTGGGCGTGATTCTAATTGAAACTGACAGGTTTCAAACCCCGGTAGCTACGAAGGCTGAGTAAGTCTTTGTGGAGAGACTGGGAAGTCTCTCATGTAGCGATTGGTGGTCGCTGAATAAGTGCCCATTAGTCGTGAGGTAGTGTGTTGTTGCGCTGTACGAGGCAGATGCACAAGGTTACAGTGCCGGGAGCACTTGTATTGCTGTAGGAAGCTGGTGCGCAAGTTTAACCACTACCAGGTTCCAGTGTCGGGAGCAATTGTATGGTTGGTGCGCTGAAGGAAGCTGGTGCGTAAGGAAGCCACTGCGAGGTTCCAGTGCCGGGAGCAAGTGCATTGCTGCTGCGCAGGGCTGGATAAGCCAGTGCGCAAGGTAGACACTGGGAGCACTTGCATTACTACTGCGCTTCATAAGCCGGTGCGCTGAGCAAGTGCCGGGAGCACTTGTAATAGGCGTGCTTGATCTGGCATTGCCGGTTCCCGAGGTAGCCGGCGTGCTTGATTAGTCATTGCCGGCGCGCACGACAGCCACGGCTGGTACCAGTGCATGGCGAGAGCACATGCGTTAGGCATTTGTGGGCGTCAGTGCCTACTATAGTTATTTTTGTATGGTAGATTTAGAGGTCCGTGGCAAGCAGCACGACCGTTTTATCTGTTCTTATATGTCACCTATAGATTAATCATTTGTAAATATTGCCGATTATATTCCGATTGTGAGTAGATTGGTCAAGTGCGCTAAAAGCACAGCTTATCCCAGGAGACACTTGGGACGGACCAGGTGCACGTTACACAACTGCTTAGCTCTCAGCACACTAGGAGTTATACGACAGATTCGCCTTTTGTCAGTATAATGTGACCGGTTGTGGTGTCCCGCTGGGTGTCTTCGGCAGTATGCATCAAATATAAATCGGCAATAGTTCCAGCCTAACACAGAAGACTTAACACGAACATACCGCAGCCTCCCAAAACGCCCATACAGTCACCACACGCATGCACATCGCAAACATGGAGCGGCGTGCTTAAATTACCTAATCTGTTGATAGTACGTTAACCAAATAAAAGCAAAGCAAACCAAAGCAAACGGGACTATCACAAGGAAAATTCACAGGAACATGCCGCAGCCCCCCAACACAACTTCACACGAACATGCCGCAGCCTCCCAACACACACATCGCACGTACGGAGGCCGTCCATAACTGTTGATAGGACGTTAAAAAAAATAGAATCGAACAAAACGAAACCACCACGTCATGTTCTCAACCATATATCATCGCGTCACCATATCATGTCACCATATTATGTCATCATGTCGTTATATTATATTATCACGGTATATAAATAGAGGTTACACAACGAGTGGTTGTTGGATATGGAATTTATTTCACACGAGTAAGTTATTTTTTAAAAGTTGCAAAAAACACTCGCTTTCGAGCTTTAGCGAGTGTTTTTTGCAACTTTTAAAAAATAACTTACTCGTGTGAAATAAATTCCATATCCAACAATTTCGAGTCGTGTGACCTGTTTCTACCACAATAATATCGACTTGAATCAAAGTGAAACGTGGCCAAGTATAATTTCGCGTATGCAAATAAAGTGTACCGGTGACGTCCGGGACCCGGTGATATGACGTCATTAGATTATTGATGACGTCAATAACAATTGCAGCTTGGGTCAAAGTTCACCGTGTTAGCCAATCGAAATGCGTGCAGAGTTTATACCACGTGTGGTATAAACAGATTGTTAATCAACAGCTGTGATGATTAACTGATGATCTGAGAGTTGAATAACACGGCGTATTGTGGTAGAATCACTTTTATATAATGTCACCACTTATATCACCATGTTGCCGAGTTTTTTATTTTACATTACAGACAAGCGCAAACATCATCCGATCATCAACTGCTAAAGATGAGCATATGCATCGTTAATACGAAATCCACTTCGAGTACACGTGGTGCCTTGCAGGTAGGGCGTAAGAATTGTACCTGCTGCCTCCATTGCATGATTGTAAGATGCGACTAAATTTGGGATCTTATCTTTTCTCTTCTTTCTTAACAACTTCTTCCTAATGTCTCCCTTGACAATGCCTCACTTTTGGCCTTTAGTTGAGCGTTCGCCGCTCTGAGGAAGGCTTTGGGTTCTGTCCCCTGGCCGAGACATACCAGAGTCTTTAAAAATGGTAGTTGCTACTGCTGCTTAGCGCTCAGCATATTTGAAGTTTGACGACTGGTTCTACCCATATCAGTATAATGTGACCGGGTGGGGTGTTGTGATGGGTGTCTTCGGCAGTATGCTTCAGTGAGGTAGCACTATAAATCGGCAAAAGTTCCGGCCTATCACAAGGAGACTTAACACAAACATACCGCAGCCTCCGAAAACACACATTCGCACTCGCCATACGCATGCATGTCGCACGCACGGGAGGCCGTCCTTGAATGACCTTAGCTGTTAATAGGGCGTTAAACAAAATAAACCAAACCAAACCAAAGAGTACAAGTGTGGGCCACTTGATTTATTAGATATTAAGTTGTAACTTGGTGCGTATCTGTAGAGTGAAGGGCTTCATAGTGTTTGTGTCGCCTTTTCAGGAAACAAAGTATAGGGATCGCAGTTTTCTGTATCATTACTAAAGGGAAGTGCGATTGCTTTTTCTGTCTGAAGGTTTGGTTGTATTTGTCTGACGTCCTATTAATAGCTAAGGTCATTGAAGGACGGCCCCCTGTGCGTGCGATATCGAAGATCAAGGTCATTGTTACTTTAATTAAAACTGACGTCCAAATAAAGGTTTCCGTGGGATACCTTGATTTCCCTTGGGCCTAATTGTAATGTCCCGAACAAGATAATATTGGAAAAACAGAAGAACCAGTACTAATAAAGTTAATACAAGTTCCTTCAAGACCCCCTGCACCCCTGATTGTGTTCAGAAATAACAACTCTAAAGGAAATATATGAAGAAAGTATATATGCCAAACCACAACCCGCCCTGCAGGTAGGGCGTAAGAATTGTACCTGCTGCCCCCATCGCATGATCGTAAGAGGCGACTAAATTTGGGATCTTATTTTTTCTCTTCTTTCTTTACAACTTTCTTCTTCCTAATGTCTCCCTTGACCATGCCTCACTTTTGGCCTGTAGTTGAGCGTTCGCCGCTGTGAGGAAGGCTTTGGGTTCTGTCCCCTGGCCGAGACATACCAGAGTCTTTAAAAATGGTAGTTGCTGCTCCTGCTTAGCGCTCAGCATATTAGGAGTTGGACGACTGGTTTGCCCGTTGTCAGTATAATGTGACCGGTTGGGGTGTGCTGCTGGGTGTCTTCGGCAGTGTGCTTCAGTGAGGTAGCACTATAAATCGGCAAAAGTTCCGGCCTATCACAAGGAGACTTAACACGAACATACCGCAGCCTTCCAAAACACACATACGCACTCAGCACACGCATGCATGTCGCACGCACGGAAGGCCGTCCTTTAATGACCTTAGCTGTTAATAGGACGTTAAACAAAATAAACCAAACCAAACCTCACATTTCAACTATCCACTCAATGTACATATCTTTATGAATATTACATTAACAGTTACTATCATCCGTTTCCTAAGGCGAGTGCATTACAAACTGCATTGGGGTAGAGTAACAAATCACTGGAGAACATGCCATAGCTAATTGTAGCAAAAAGTATACGTTATTCCACAGGTGGAGAGTTTGTTTACAGAATTGAATATACTGTATATTTTTTCTACAATCTGATGCCAGAAAATGAATTTCAAACTTTAGTTATTTATGTTATTTGTTCACATCATTATGCAATTCAACATATAAATGTTTACTGACTATAGGATTTGTTTGAATGAAATAATCATTAGTAATTAAAGTCTCGATAGCAGAGGGTCAAATTTACCACAAAAGATTGACAAGACATACTTGTTCGATGTTTTAAACTACATTGTTTTATATTGTATGTGCAAAGGAGAACAAAAAAGTAAAAAATGGTATAACAAATGATTTTGATTGGTCTAGCTTATTTATGCTTACAAATTTTCCATTGCAAAAGAACATCCATAAAGTGTTTGAAAATGTAGTCATATAAATCAAATAATTTAGCATCTTCAGGGAGCTGCATATGAACTCTTGGTTAGGACATCAGCAGGAGATGAAGGATTTATCAATATCATAAAAGACATTGGAGGGATGTAGTTCAAGAAGAAGGAATGGGCTCTATCTCCCCCTAATGCTGTTGTAATTTGTAGGACTTTTCCCACAATGACAGCCACTATACATCTATGTTATAAACACCAGGCATATTTAGTATTGAAAACAATCCATATCCTCACCAGAAAAGACAGGACAATCATGTTTTCTTTTAGCTGAAGATCACGGTGACATTATTATGCCATGCAATCGCTTGATCCCATAAACGTCGTTAGCTGTTAATAGGTTTGGTTTGGTTTATTTTGTTTAACGTCCTATTAACACCTAAGGTCATTTAAGGACGGCCTTCCGTGCGTGCGACATGCATGCGTGTGGTGAGTGTGTATGTGTGTTTTGGGAGGCTGCGGTATGTTTGTGTTAAGTCTCCTTGTGATAGGCCGGAATTTTTGCCGATTTATAGTGCTACCTCACTGAAGCATACTGCCGAAGACACAATAGGACGTAAAACATAATAAACACATATCCTATCAGTTATCCTGCTATAAGCCCAGTGAGCCAGTGTATAAAATTGAATGAAATGTATGTGGTGGGCTTACTTAATACATGCATGAGGTAGGCTTACTTATTACATGGCATAGACTTATTGCCGGATAAAAATGCTAAATTCTAACCCGAGTGTAATAAAGTTTAGTTGTTTATTGGTAATTAAGTACAGTAGAATATACCTACTTTTCCATTTACTTGCTGTTGCTTCTATCGTCCGAAAATTGAGACTTTTGCATTCCAATTGTAGTGGAACTCGGTTGAAACAAATATTGAAATGCTAGAACTTTTTTGCAAAGCGATAGAAATATTGCACACACAAAACCGTTTGAGTATTTGATATGCCAAATGAGGGCAACATCACTGAAACTCTGAAATGTATGACGACAGATGAAGGCCCATGTGGCTTAATGGTCATCTTAATGGTCATCTAATTGCTTCATTGTTAATTTAGAGTCTTTGTGATTTAATAGATAAAGGGTCATTAACAGGTATGGAAAAGGCAAACATGTCAATCATTTGGAATATGTCCTTAGTTACATATAAAAGCGAAGGAGGCATTTAAACATATTTATCTGCGATGTTTATTTAGTCCAATCAATATTATCACAATACTGAAGTGATACATGAACCATTTAAAACATCCTTTTCTTTCTACTCTGTCGGTTCTTTATTTTCAAAGTCACGATGAGACTTAACAGGAACTTAAATGACCTTAGCTGTTAATAGGACGTTAAACAAAATAAACCAAACTATTTTCAAAGTGGTCATCCAGCCAATAAAGTGTTTTATTGACGTCAAACATTATTTGGAATAAATTTACAATATGTCCCGCAGAATTAAGTAATGAACAATATTTACCTTAATTTTAAGTATGAAATAATCAAACTGGCACATTTACCATGCGGTAGAGTTTGTTCTATTGGTTTGGCAGTTTTGGAGAAGTGGAAAATGTAGCTTATTTACAGTTGGAAGACGGACAAGGACAGACAAAAGGCGATTAGAATACATGTAGGTCATTGGAGACTTTGTCTCAGGTGACCTAAAAGTAAAGTGTGGTATACCTCATTACCTCATAAAGGCAAGGACAAGATATTTTGAAGTTGAAAGCCATACTATATAGGTATACTTTTTCAAAACCTTATACTGTTTCTGGGAATTCTGGGAAAAGGATGGAGAAACAGAGTATATATGCATGGTCAGAAATCCACTGAAAAGTTGTTAAAAAAGGGGGATATCTCTTATACAACAGGGGTAGAATTTAACTTTTTTAGTAACTCGCAAGTTGTTGCGAGTGGATAAAATTTTAACTCGCAAAATTACAAACTTACTCGCAATTTTGGAATTATGTGTTAACATTAAATATAACAGATGTTTTATGATAAATAATCTTTACTTTTCAGAACCACAAACAAAAGAACAGTTGCTTCAAATGAAGTTTTTATTTGAGCCAAAATACAATTAATTTTTGTTTTGTTTTTTGTTTTATTTAACTCACTGTTCATATAAGCCAGGGTATACTCCCTTCAAATATCATCAACTTCAAGATCAATGAATATTGAAGGATTTTGATCCTATATATTACTTACATCTTATAATTTATTTTCAAGAGAACAAAAAATCAAAAAAATCAGTCATTTCATTTGATTTAATCACGTATGATTTCTCATAATATCTTTGACTAATAATGAAATAAGTATTAATTCTATCTAATTAAAATGCTATTCCCTGTCCATCATGATTTTACAACATATTCGTGATTTGGAAAAAAACCCCGAATTTTTTCGTTTAAAAATTTCATTTTGTTTTTGTCATATCTGAAGTTGACTTGTTAAATTAGAAAATGGACAATAGGCCTACAGTAAGTGCTGATAGAATTTCAAGTAAGAACAAAACATTTACTGATGATGACTTGTCGGGACTATATTCTTTGCAAGTTTTGCAATAAATTTCAATAACGTGCACATGATCATCGTCAAGGTTTTTTCCAGGTCAATATGCAGTTCCCATTTCTCGACAGTTTGTTTTGTTGGCCTTGGGATGCATGTCACTTTTTTCTTAGGAGTTGGGCTACTTTCTCTACATGTGTCCTTGCTCTCATTATTTTCGCCGATCTTTTCATTTGATGTTCCGGCAGCGGCTGACTTAAAAAAAATGATTATATCAGCCATGCTAGCGAGACGTCACGCTTTGTTTCTCGGAAACTCTCGTTTCTTTTCCATTACAATATATTCATGTATATCGTAGTCTTTGAGACGCTTAAAACTAACGAGTGCTGTGTACAAGCGTCACCAAGATAATGCATTGTCTGTGTGTCGGTTTTTGCTTAAAGTTTTCGTCGATGTTTTACTATGTGTGTCTGTTTTACCAGGATTTATATGCACTCGCAGAAAAATGCGAGTACCACAAATTTCTACTAGCAAAATGAAAAATCAGCTCGCATTTAGCGAGTGTGCGAGCGTTAAATTCGAACGCTGTACAATTGTCACAAAGGTGACTTGTGTCTTTAATACCCCAGTAGGCCTAATTTGTCAACATTATAAAGTCTGTAGAAGAAATCCGCCTTACATTTCAATTTAGTTAAGTTACAGTCATTAGGAACAAAAATCTACAGCAACTCTCATAATGACACTTTTGATTTCAGCTTTGTGTTCTTTCATTTTCTTCTATGCTAAGTATTACTATTTTTTGTTAGTATCTGACAACTTCAATATTTTTGGTGACCATATCAAAATGTGTCAAAGTGAAAATTGTTGAAGTGTTCAACATTGAATCAATGAAAGAAGAGTTCATTTATTTGATTCAAAATTATTACAAAAAAGAACCGTAAGTGCATTTTCTCTAATTAAATAAGTGATTGCTATATTGATATAAACGACTTCTTCGCTGAAACCGAGCAAAGGATATTGCTCCTATTTGCCTGGAAGCAATCACTATGGGGTGGGGATTCAAAATTGTACAAATGGTGGTGCTGACCCCTAGGGGCCTGAGAGGCGGGGCAAAAATGGGTCAATATAGCTATTTTGATAATACCGACTTATCTGAAACCGAGCAAAGGATATTGCTCATATTTGCCTGGTAGCAACACTATGGGGTGAGGATTCAAAATTGTACAAATGGTGTGGCTGACCCCCGGGGGGCCAAGAGTGGTCAATTTGGCTAAATTGATAGGAACAACTTCTCTGAAACTAAGCAATATATATTACTCAATTTTGACTGAGAATCCATTTGGAGCTTTCTTCTTCCTAATGTCTCCTTTGACAATGCCTCACTTTTGGCCTTTAGTTGAGCGTTCGCCCCTGTGAGGAAGGCTTTGGGTTCTGTCCTCTGGCCGAGACATACCAGAGTCTTTAAAAATGGTAGTTTCTACTCCTGCTTAGCGCTCAGCATATTTGGAGTGGGACGACTGGTTCGCCCGTTGTCAGTATAATGTGACCGGGTGGGGTGTGCTGCTGGATGTCTTCGGCAGTATGCTTCAGTGAGGTAGCACTATAAATCGGCAAAAGTTCCGGCCTATCACAAGGAGACTTGACACGAACATACCGCAGCCTCCCACAACACACATACGCATTCACCACACGCATGCATGTCGCACGCACGAGAGGCCGTCCTTAAATGACCTTAGATGTTAATAGGACGTTAAACAAAATCAACCAAACCAAACCAAATTTGGGGTAGGGATTCAAAATTGTACAAATGGTGGGGTCTACCTCCCTGGGGGCAGAGGGGCGGGACCAAAAGGGGTCAATTCGGCTAAATTGATATAAACAACTTCTCTGAAACTAAGCAATGGATATCACTCATATTTGCCAGGTAGCAACCCCCTAGGGTAGGGATTCAAAATTGTACAAATGACAGGGCTGACCCCCTAGGGGCGGGGCCAAAATGGGTCAATATAGCTATATTGATAATACCGACTTCTTCTCTGAAACCGAGCAATGGATATCGCTCATATTTGCCTGGTAGCATTACTTTGGGGTGGGGATTCAAAACGGTACAAATGGTCCCTGGGGCCTGAAGGGCGGGGCCAAATGTGGTCAATTGGGCTATATTGATATAAACAACTTCTTCTCTGAAACCGAGCAAATGATATTGCTCATTTTTGCCTGGTAGCAACACTATGGGGTGGGGATTCAAAATTGTACAAATGGTGTGGCTGACCCCCGGGGGGCCTAAGGGGCGGGGCCAAGAGGGGTCAATTTGGCTAAATTGATAGGAACAACTTCTCCTCTGAAACTAAGCAATATATATTGCTCAATTTTGACAGTGAGAATCCCTTTGGGGTAGGGATTCAAAATTGTACAAATGGTGGGGTCTACCTCCCTGGGGGCTGAGGGGCGGGACCAAAAGGGGTGAATTCAGCTAAATTGATATAAACAACTTCTCTGAAACTAAGCAATGGATAGCAAACCCCTAAGGGTAGGGATTCAAAATTGTACAAATGACAGGGCTGACCCCAGGGGACCTAAGAGGCTGGGCCAAAAGGGGTTATTTTGGCAGAATTGATATAAACAACTTGTTCTCTGAAACTAAGCAATGGACATCTTTAATATGTGACTGGTAGCATTCCCTTGGGTTAAATTGTACAAATGATGGGGCCGACCCCCTGGAGGCTGAGGGGCTGGGAACAAAAGGGGTCAATTTGGCTAAATTGATATGAACAACTTCTCTGAAACAGCTCATATTTGACTATTAGCGTCCTATTGGGGTAGGGATTCAAAATTGTATAAAGGAAGGAGCTGACCCCCAGGGGGCAGAGGGCAGGTTCAAAAGGGGCCAATTGGTCTAAACAAGATCTTCTCTGAAACTAAGCAATGGATATCACTCACATTTGTGTGGTAGCATCCCTATGGGGTCGCGCCAAAAATCAATTTCATTTCATGGATTAATGCACCTTTTGGCATTTTTAGTATTCAAATAAAACCAATGTACATGTAACCATATCAAATGCTTATGATATATATTGACATAGCAATACCAGCGACAAATATACTTAAGCATCATTCTTGTTTCATATCTCATGAAACCAGGTGAGCGATACAGGCCCTCTGGGCCTCTTGTTAAATTTTGGCAGTAAATACTTTAATCTCACTGTTATTTAGGATTCAGAGATAATCTAAATTCTAAAAAATTGATGTAGTCGATGCGTTATTTGAGCCCGTAACTAAGGAAGTCATATTGCTTGGATACGGAACCACAGAGATAATTGAAATTCCATTTTTGTTATTCATATCCAACAATTATAACATAATTTAACATTTAAGGTCACTTTTTCTAAAATCTATTTTTTTCACTTTCCACCTGATGCTCGATGCTTGCGGACATCCACTCCTAAATAGGTGTTGTTAAGAAGAACCATGATTGCGCAATCATTTTACAAAATGGCTGCCGTGGCTGCAATGTCAAAGTTTTTACGAAGCCGAAAAATAATAAAACTTTATTGGCTCTCCTTCCGTAACATCCTCACCAATTTCCAGCTCAATCGTACCAGTGGAACTGGAGAAGACGTTTTAAATGTGTTTTTCAAGATGGTTGCCATGGCGGCCATCTTGGATTTCTGACAGACTTGAAAAATAACAACACTTGGTCAGGACCATCTCAGGGTCATTTCTGGTAGGTTACACCTGAATCCCACTGGTGGAATTTGAGAAGTTTGAAATATGTGTTGTTCAGGAAAACCATGATTGCGCAATCATTTTACAAAATGGCCACCATGGCTGCCATGTCAAAGTTTTTATGAGGCCGAAAAATAACAACACTTTGTTGCCTCTCCTTCCGTAACATCCTCACCAATTTCCAGGTCAATGGCACCGGTAGAACTGGAGAAGAAGTTTAAAATGTGTTTTTCAAGATGGTTGACATGGTTAAAGTTTCAGCTCAATCTCACCTGTGGAACTTGAGAAGAAGTTTCAAAAGGGTTTTCAAAATGGCGGCCATCTTGGATTTCAGACTGACCCGAAAAATAACAACACTTAGTCAGGACCATCCCAGCATCATTTCAGGCAAATTTCAGCTCAATCCCACTGGTGGAACTTGAGAAGTTTGAAATGTGAATAGTTTACGCACGGCGGACGGCGGGTCAGATGACCTAATCAACCAAACCAAACGCTCAGCGTAATAGGAGTGGGACGACTGGTTCGCCCGTTGTTAGTATAATGTGACTGGGTGGGGTGTGCTGCTGGGTGTCTTCGGCAGTATGCTTCAGTGAGGTAGCCATATAAATCGGCAAAAGATCCGGCCTATCACAAGGAGACTTAACAGGAACATACCGCAGCCTTCCAAAACACACATACGCACTCGCCACACGCATGCATGTCGCACGTCCTTAAATGACCTTAGCTGTTAATAGGACGTTAAACAAAGTAAACCAAACCAAACCAAACATTATCAAGCTCTTATTTTGCACGGGTTTTGAATGAATCGTGTCATTATGTTGCTACTCAAAATAGAAAGCATCCATCATGATGCAAATTACCCGGCCATTCGTCATAAATATACATATGTATAATCCATTGATATTCATTTATGCATAACACGAGTCTACTTCGAGATACTTTAAAAAAAATTCCCCTCAGGGAATATTCACCGTTGAGATTTTCCGGCAATAATTACGTAGAAGTAAATCATGTTGCTTCAATAAGAAACGTAATATTACCATAAGATAACAATCTTTACCAGTTTATGGTAAATTTATGTTAAGATGAAACATGAATATTGCATACACCAGTTGTCCCCGTGCAAATGTTAATTGTTTTCATAGTTTATTAATTCTACGTGTTAGGTTGTACTTTCCGACAGAATTAGAGTTGGAATTTTCTTAATTCTGCCGGAGCAATGGAAGCGTAAGAAAAAAAGTGGCCATAGAGATCCAGCTGTATATTGTAAAAAAAAAAAAGAGAGAAGTCATGTGCGCTTTACACAATTTTGTCAGTTTTGCCGATGTAGGCGGCGAAGAAGCACACAAAAACAAAGGAATACATGATACAACACGACATGCATATTCTGGTGTCAGTACAGTGTTTCTGCGGAAAGACATTTCAATGAAATGACACTATCAGAAGATGGCCCCATAGTGCCGTATTTCGAATCAGACTGAAGTTTTCCTTTTTATGTTCAAGGCCAGGGTCTTATCAGGACGGGGGTCAAGGATTTGCTTTGGTATTATTAACAATAGCTATGGCCATGTAACGACTGTCCACCATGTGTACGAGCTGTATGTTTGCGTGTTTCGGAGGCTGCAGTATGTTCGCGTTTGTCTCCTTGTGATAGCGCGAAGCAGATGTCGGCGTTATTATACTGGCAATGGCCGAGCCAGTCGTTCTTCTCCCCAAAATACTGAGCTGAGCACTACCATATTTATCGAACCTGGTATGTTTCGGCCAGGAGACACGCCCAAAAGCGTTCTACTGGGGCTAACGCTCAAATAAAGGCCATATGAATGATTGTTTTGTTTAGTATTCATTTTCAACAAGTTTTAACAAGAACATATTTTGTATATGATTTGTACAAGCCAACACAAGATTTCGAGATACAGGTCGATTTAGCCTTGTTTGATGGTCGAAATCATGATATCGCAAGGAAATATTCCCTTATACGATATCAAGTCATCCGTAGATATCTGATACTTGTTGATATGCCAAGTGGTTTCATCGTTACCACCCTTGCTCTTATTGGAGATTGCGACTTGACTCGAATTTGACCTAGATATCTATGGCCGGTGTCGTAGATGAAGCAGAATACGGTCATTCTTCCGGAACACCTAGTTTTATGTTCATTTTACTTTTCTCCATGGGTCTCCATGCAAATCAATGATTTTGTTTATAATTTGCCCTCGGTTTTTCTATTTTGAGCTTGAATGGTGGTTTCGTTATTATAATGTCGGATTTCTTTGGGAATTTTTTAGCCCACCATCCAAATCATCAAATGGTGGGCTGTCCAAATCGCCCTGCGTCCGTGGTCCGTTTATCCGTCCCTCCGTCCCTCCGTAAACAATTCTTTTTATCGCTATTTCTCAGAAAGTACCGAAGGGAGCTTTCTCACATTTCATATGTAGGTTCTCCTTGGTCCCTATGTATACATATTGCATTTTTGGGTTTGGTTTGGTTTATTTTGTTTAACGTCCTATTAACAGCTAAGGTCATTTAAGGACGGCCTCCCGTGCGTGCGAAATGTATGCGTGTGATGAGTGCGTATGTGCGTTTCGGGAGGCTGTGGTCTCCTTGTGATAGGCCGGATCTTTTGCCGATTTAGAGTGCTACCTCACTGAAGCATACTGCCGAAGTTTGGTTTGGTTTGGTTTATTTGGTTTAACGTCCTATTAACAGCTAAGGTCATTTAAGGACGGCCTCCCGTGCGTGCGAAATGTATGCGTGTGATGAGTGCGTATGTGCGTTTCGGGAGGCTGTGGTCTCCTTGTGATAGGCCGGATCTTTTGCCGATTTAGAGTGCTACCTCACTGAAGCATACTGCCGAAGTTTGGTTTGGTTTGGTTTATTTGGTTTAACGTCCTATTAACAGCTAAGGTCATTTAAGGACGGCCTCCCGTGTGTGCGAAATGTATGCGTGTGATGAGTGCGTATGTGTGTTTTGGGAGGCTGTGGTATGTTTGTGTTAAGTCTCCTTGTGATAGGCCGGATCTTTTGCCGATTTAGAGTGCTACCTCACTGAAGCATACTGCCGAAGACACCCAGCAGCACACCCCACCCGGTCACATTATACTGACAACGGGCGAACCAGTCGTCCCACTCCTAATTTGCTGAGCGCTAAGCAGGAGCAGCAACTACCATTTTAAGGTCATCTGACCCAAAGGGTCAGGATGACCTATAGTCATCGTGCTTCGTCCGTCGTCGTCCGCCGTGCGCCGTCCGTAAACTTTTTCTTTCAAAACGCTACTCCTCCTTAACACTTGGGTGGATTACTTCCAAATTTGGTTTGAAGCATCATTGGGGGAGGGCAATCATATTTTATATAAATGAGGCTGGTCTGACCCCTGGGGCCAGAAAGGCGGGGCCCCAAAAAGGGAACTTAGGTGAATATTGCTATAAAATCCTACTCCTCCTTTACCCTTGGGTGGATTACAACTAAATTTGGTGTGAAACATCATTGGCGGAGGGCGGTCATATTTTATATAAATGAAGTTGGTGTGACCCCTGGGGCCTGAGGGGCGGGGCCCCAAAAGGGGAACTTTGATGAAATTTTGCTATAAAATCCTACTCCTCCTTAACCCTTTAGTGGATTTCAACCAGATATGTTGTGAAACATCATTTGGGGAGGGCGGTCATATGTTATATAAATGAGGCTGGTGTGACCACTAGGGCCTGAGGGGCGGGCCCCAAATGGGGAACTTTGATGAAATTTTGCTATAAAATCCTACTCCTCCTTAACCCTTTAGTGGATTTCAACCAGATATGTTGTGAAACATCATTTGGGGAGGGCGGTCATATTTTATATAAATGAGGCTAGTGTGACCCCTGGGGCCTGAGGGGTGGGGCCCCAAATGGGGAACTTTGATGAAATTTTGCTATAAAATCCTACTCCTCCTTAACCCTTTAGTGGATTTCAACCAGATATGTTGTGAAACATCATTTGGGGAGGGCGGTCATATTTTATATAAATGAGGCTAGTGTGACCCCTGGGGCCTGAGGGGTGGGGCCCCAAATGGGGAACTTTGATGAAATTTTGCTATAAAATCCTACTCCTCCTTAACCTTTAGTAGATTTCAACCAGATATGTTGTGAAACATCATTGGGGGAGGGTGGTCATATTTTATATAAATGAGGCTGGTGTGAGCCCTGGGGCCAGAGTGACGGGCCCAAAAAAGGGAACTTTGATGAAATTTTGCTATAAAATCCTACTCGTCCTTAACCCTTTGGTGGATTTCAACCAGATATTGTGTGAAACATCATTGGTGGAGGGTGGTCATATTTTATATAAATGAGGCTGGTGTGGCCCCTGGGGCCAGAGGGGCGGGGCCCCAAAAGGGGAACTTTGATGAAATTTTGCTATAAAATCCTACTCCTCCTAACACCCATAGTGAATTATTACCAAATTTGGTGTGAAACATCATTGGAGGAAGACAATCATTTTATATAAATGAGGCTGGTTTGACCCCTTGGGCCAGAGGGGCGGGGCCCCAAAAGGGGAACTTCGGTGAATTTTTGCTATAAATCCTACTTCTCTCTAACCCTTGGGTGGATTAATACGAAATATGGTGTGAAACATCCTTTGGGAAGGGTGGTCATATTTTATATAAACGAGGCTGGTGTGACCCCTGGGGCCTGAGGGGCAGGGCCCCAAAAGGGGAACTTTGGTGAATATTTGCTGTTAAATCCTAATCCTCCCTAACCTTTTGGTGGATTACAGCCAAATTTGATGTGAAACATAAGGTGACGGCAATCATATTTTTTAATGAGACAGGTTTGACCCCTGGGGAAAAAAAGATGGGGCAAAAGGAGCGCTTAGGTTGAACATTTCTTAAAAATGCAATTCCTCCTTAATGCCTTAATTGATTACAACCATATTTAGTATGAAACATCATTGGGGAAAGGCAATCCTAACTGATATAAATGAGTCTTGTCTGACCCATTGGGACAGAGGGGCATGCCCCAAAAATGGGAACTTGGCTAAAATTTTGCTTTATGATGCTGCTCTTCCTGGACAAGCTAAATGGATAAAACCAAATTTGATCTAAAACATAACTGGCTGCGATAAATAATTTATAGTAATAATGCTGGATTGGGGTGTGTGTCCCTGCTGTAAGTGTAAGTGTTTGTCAGATGACCGTTAAGGCCCATGGGCCTCTTGTTAAAGACTCTGGTATGTCTCGGCCAGGGGACAGAACCCAAAGCCTTCCTCACAGGGGCGAACACTCAACTACAGGCCAAAAGTGAGGCATTGTCAAGGGAGACATTACGAAGAAGAAAGTTGTTCAGAAAGAATAGAAAAGATAAGATCCCAAATTCAGTCGCCTCTTACGATCATGCAATGGGGGCAGCAGGTACAATTCTTACGCCCTACCTGCAGGGCAGACACCCAGCTGCACACCCCACCCGGTCACATTATACTGACAACGGGCCAACAAGTCGTCCCACTCCAAATATGCTGAGCGCTAAGCAGGAGTAGCAATTACCATTTTTAAAGACTCTGGTATGTCTCGGCTAGGGGACAGAACCCAAAACTTTCCTCACAGCGGCGAACGCTCAACTAAATGCCAAAAGTGAGGCATTGTCAAGGGTTTGGTTTGGTTTATTTTGTTTAACGTCCTATTAACAGCTAAGGTCATTTAAGGACGGCCTCCCGTGTGTGCGACATGAATGCGTGTGGTGAGTGCGTATGTGTGTTTTGGGAGGCTGCGGTATGTTCGTGATAGGCCGGAACTTTTGCCGATTTATAGTGCTACCTCACTGAAGCATACTGCCGAAGACACCCAGCAGCACACCCCACCCGGTCACATTATACTGACAACGGGCGAACCAGTCGTCCCACTCCTTGTATGCTGAGCGCTAAGCAGGGGCAGCAACTACCATTTTTAGAGACTCTGGTAGGTCTCGGCTAGGGGACAGAACCCAAAGCCTTCCTCACAGAGGCGAACGCTCAACTAAAGGCCAAAAGTGAGGCATTGTCAAAGGAGACATTAGGAAGAAGAAAGCTCCAAAGGGATTCTCAGTCAAAATTGAGTAATATATATTGCTTAGTTTCAGAGAAGTTGTTCCTATCAATTTAGCCAAATTGACCACTCTTGGCCCCCCGGAGACATTAGGAAGAATAAAGTTGTTCAGAAAGAAGAGAAAAGATAAGATCCCAAATTTAGTCGCCTCTTACGATCATGCAATGGGGGCAGCAGGTACAATTCTTACGCCCTACCTGCAGGGCAGCATTGTTAAGGGAGACATTAGGCCGATAAACAGCCATCTTGGATTTTGACAATTGAAGTTTGTTATCACTATCACTCGGACAGTTTGGTTTGGTTTATTTTGTTTAACGTCCTATTAACAGCAAAGGATCAGTTGGAAAACAATATGGCCGACATGCAGCTATCTTGGATTTTGACAATTGAAGTTTGTTATCGCTATTTCTCAGAAAGGACTGAAAGGATCTTTCTGAAATTTCATATGTAGGTCCCCCTTGATTCTTTGTTATGCATTTTTTTATTTTGGGAACAGTCGGAAAACAACATGGCCGACATGAGGCCATCTTGGATTTTCACAATTGAAATTTGTTATCGCTATTTTACAGAAGGAACTGAAGGGATATTCCTCAAATTCCATATGTAGGTTCCCCTTAGTCCCTCGTATTGCATTTTGGGAACAACTCTGAAAACAACACGGCCGACAGACAGCCATTATCGCTTTATCTCAAATTTCATATATAGGTTCCCCTTGTTTAAAAAGTACTAAAGGGGTGTTTCTCAAGTTACACAGATTAGGTACGCGGAAAGGGAAAATAGAAGATCAATCTGACATGACCCTTATAAGATCATTCAATCTTATTTAGATTGTGATTGTAACCTGCATGTTTTGTTTAAAATATTAACCTAGTGAGTCGACGGACAGGAGACACCATCGTCACGTCCCTAAAGAACTCCAGATTTGATCTGTAAATTGTCTTTCCGTGGAAAATCTGATCGAAAAAGATATGATACTTTCCTTTCCGAACTGCGGAGATCCAAGCAACGTTGAGGAATATGTCTGAAAAGTAAAGATACGTGGGCAAACAGCTTATTTAAAGTAGGACCATGACTCGCCATTTTTAAATTAAACCCCGAATACCTTGAAGCTAAGAATGACTCGAGGACGCCCAACAACATCGGAGCAGCTCTAGGTCTTGTTCCGCCTGCCCATACACACTAAGCCGGTAACAAAAACATTGATCTTAAATGCAGAAATATCCGTGAAATCAATTCAATATTATTTATTATATACTGACTCATGTATGATATGCTGATATAGCCATTATCCGTGTGCATAGAAAGGATTAATAGTGGAAAAAGTTTTATGGGGTAAAAAAGATTGTATTATTTCATGAGGATAACTGTACCGAAGTGTTTTCTCGTTTTATTATAAAAAGGGCTAGGTCAATAATATCATGGACACAGCGCAAACCCTACAGCAAAACGGAACTAGGGTGGTGGGAATGCACAGTTGTAATACACTTTCCTTTCACCTAGGCGTGCGGAGTTTCATTCCCATGCCGCACGTGAAAAGGTATAGATAGGGTCCCCTGCCTGACCACGATGGCTTTCTCGGGCTACTTAATTATCCTCTCACAGTAAGACCCGTAGCGCGCTTCCATCCGCCTGCAGGTAGAGCGTTTTCTCCTCTTTGTAAACAACTTTCCTTTATGTTTCCCTTGCCACTGACTCAATTTTGGCCTTAAGTCAAGTGTCCGGCCCTGTGAGGAAGGTTTTGGGTTGGGTCCCTATGTCGAGACATATCAGGTATATAAAAATGTCAGTTGATACTCCTACTTAGCGCTTAGCCTTGTAAGAGTGGGAGGACTGATTCGACAGTTGTCAGTATTTGACTGGGTGGGGTGTCCTGCTGGATGTCTTCGGCAGCATACTTCATTTAGGTAGCACTGTCACAAGGAGCAATAACCTTTGCTGTTGATAGGGCATTAACAATACTAAACCGAACCAAACGCTTTCATCCGGGTTAACTAGAGTGATTAATGCAGGTTAGTATAATTTGTTTAAAATAAAGTTTAAAACGGAACCATAAAACCCTCGCAGAGGAAAACAGGGCTCGAGCTCCCAATGCGTCAGTTACATATTACATAAATACGAACCACGTACATGTTTCCAAAAACACAAGTTGGGACATTAGTGCCTCATCGATTAAAATATGATTTCAGAAACTGAGACTTAAAGATGATACAGCGCCGAAAAAGAGTAAGTATAATCGATTCAAAAGAACAATACCACTCTTCAACAGTTGAGCTTTCAATCGTATCCATAAAATAAAAAAAAAAATAAAAAAGCCTGCTCCGCCTCTACTTACCTGCCGCATTAATTCTTTCTTGGGATACGCAAAGTAGACGATTACATGTTTACGAAGACAAGTATGCTGCGGTGCATCGAGTTCATATGTACCGTTGTGAACTGGCTACGATGTTACCTACAGGCGGTTTGAACTAAAATAACGGTAATGGATTAATATTGTAATATACAACTGGTAAAAACAACATGGATCACGTCGTTTAAAAGTAAACAAGCGAGTCTACATCCAATCATTCATTTTATATTGTAATTGGCGCCCCCGCCGTGTGTGTTTTATTTGCATTCCTTTGACACCGTTGCGTGATAGTTCCATATGGCTGATACCACGTTCGGATGATTTGTGTATCGGTCTTCATTATGATAGATTGATTTTATTGATTTCCAGCCGAGCTCTGCTTTTTGTTTATATCACGGAAGAAGCCTCGATCTGACTGAACTGTTTAGAACATCAGTTTGGTTTGGTTTATTTTGTCCTATTAACAGCTAAGGTCATTTAAGGACGGCCTCCCGTGCGTGCGACATGCACGCGTGTGGTGAGTGCGTATGTGTGTTTTGGGAGGCTGCGGTATGTTCGTGTTAAGTCTCCTTGTGATAGGCCGGAACTTTTGCCGATTTATAGTGCTACCTCACTGATGTATAATGCCGAAGACACCCAGCAGGACACCCCACCCGGTTACATTCCAAATATGCTGAGCGCTAAGCAGGAGTAGCAACTACCATTTTTAAAGACTCTGGCATGTCTGTCAGGGGACAAAACCCAAAGCCTTCTTCACATGGGCGAACGCTCAACTAAAGGCCAAAAGTGAGGCATTGCCAAGGGAGACATTAGGAAGAAGAAAAAGAAAAGATAAGATCCCAAATTTAGTCGCCTCTTACGATCATGCAATGGGGACAGCTGGTACAATTCTTACGCCCTACCTGCAGGGCAGACCAAAGGGGCGGGACTCAATAGGAGAAATATAAGTAATACCTTTAAATCGCTACTAGTCATTAAGTTATGAATGGATTTGGACCGAATTTTGTTAGAAACATCTTTGGGGAAAGCGAAACAGATTTTGCATTAATATTAACTTTGACCAACCAGGGGCCCAAAGGGTGGGTACTTATAGGGTAAATAAAGGCAATTCCTTCAAAACGCTACTAGTCATAAAGTAATGAATGCATGTTGTAAACTTAGAGTCTGGATTCGTTATTTCAGTTGGGATCCCCACAATATAACCATATAGATCATTGTTTGAGGTTGACAAATAAAACAAATTGAACATGAACAAAGTGAGCGATACAGGTCACATGGGCCTCTTGTTGTATACTCATTAATATTTATTTTTGCATCACACTTGTCGTTTGGGAGCTGTCTCCTTGACACCCGTACTCCTATGACCCTGACTGTTGAATTCTTAATAATGAAAATATACTTAAAAAACACTCAAAATTCGTCTTCTTTAAGAATGACAGGATTTGGCCCAAATTTGGTTTGAACCGTAGGAAATTATTTTGTAATGTAAGTTAAATGGGGATATTCGCCATTTGCCACTGAACTTATCCAGTGAGCGAAGCAGGCTATCTGGACCTCTTGTCGATGTTGATAAAGTTAAATTACAAAGTTATTCAATTCAGAATGCTCCTAAAGAGTGATGCTGCTCGTCTGAACTACAGTTCAGGGGAGATAATCCAAAGTAAGACTGCACAGTGAGGACATGTGGTCCAAATCGATATTTAAATATAATTACTGCAGCTATTGACGTTTTCTGCCCCCGCCAGTATATGGGTGGATACTTTTATTATAGAAAGCTACGTCAAAGTTCGCTTGGACAAATATATTTTCGGTACTTGTCGAATTGAAAATGTGTTCGTTGACTAAGTAGTCCCTTTGTAACGATAACAGGAATTTTTTAAGGATTTTATATCATAAAACGTCCCTATCACATCACTGTAGGATGTATTAAAGAAATCTGATAAATCACCTTAACTAGCAATCGTTACCTTGATTGAATACTAGTATTTATGTATAGATCCTAGTTCTGTTCACCATTTATTAATTATACAAATTTACCTTTCTCATCTAGCTCTGCAAAGGAACTGGCTATCAATCCCTCCTTTGCCTGTCCCATATCTTCAGAGTAATGGCTCCTGATAAATTATATGAACCATTTTTTAAAAAAAATATTTGTACCAAATGATAGTTCAATCATTAAAATATTAAATACATTTAAATTATATATTTTCAAAAAATCTTATTTAAATAGTATTCCCTGTTATTTTAATCAATTTCAGCACACAAAAAGTTATCATTTAAGTGCCAATTTTTTCTGCGTGACAGTTGCCCAACCAAAATCAAAATTGTCTGATTCATACCTTAACAACCAGCTTCAAGCTCTTTACTAGCTATCTGAAATAAAAATTATATCAGGCGCAAGAATTTTACCTGCTGAACCTTTTGCATGATCGTAAGAAGCGTTTAAATTTGGGACCTTATCTTTTCTTAGCAACTTTCTTCTTCCTAATATCTCCCTTGACAATGCCTCGAATTGTACCTGCTGCCCCATTGCATGATCGTAAGAGGCGACTAAATTTGGGATCTTACCTTTTCTCTTTCTTAACAACTTTCTTATGTCTCCCTTGACAATGCCTCACTTTTGGCCTTTAGTTGAGCGTTCGGCGCTGTGAGGAAGGCTTTGGGTTCTGTCCCCTGGCCGAGACATAGCAGAGTCTTTAAAAATGGTACTTTCTGCTCCTGCTAAGCGTTCAGCATATTAGGAGTGGGACGACTGGTTCGCCCGTTGTCAGTATAATGTGACTGGGTGGGGTGTGCTGCTGGGTGTCTTCGGCAGTATGCTTCAGTGAGGTAGCACTATAAATCGGCAAATGTTCCGGCCTATCACAAGGAGACTTAACACGAACATACGGCAGCCTCCCAAAACACACATACGCACTCAACACATGCATGCATGTCGCACGCACAGGAGTCCGTCCTTAAATGATCATAGCTGTTAAAAGGACGTTAAACAAAATGAACCAAACCAAACTTTTGGCCTTTGCTTAAGCGTTCGCTCTGTGAGGAAGGCTTTGGGTTCTGTCCCCTGGCCGAGACATAGCAGATTCTTTAAAAATGGTACTTGCTGCTCTTGCTTAGCGCTCAGCATATTAGGAGTGGGACGACTGGTTCGCCCGTTGTCAGTATAATGTGACTGCGTGGGATGTGCTGCTGGGTGTCTTCGGCAGTATGCTTCAGTGAGGTAGCACTATAAATCGGCAAAAGTTACGGCCTATCACAAGCAGACTTAACACGAACATACGGCAGCCTCCCAAAACACACATACGCACTCAACACACGCATGCATGTCGCACGCACGGGAGTCCGTCCTTAAATGACCTTAGCTGTTAATAGGACGTTAAACAAAATAAACCAAACCAAACTTTTGGCCTTTGCTTGAGCGTTCGCTCTGTGAGGAAGGCTTTGGGTTCTGTCCCCTAGCCGAGACATACCAGAGTCTTTAAAAATGGTAGTTGCTGCTCCTGCTTAGCGCTCGGCATATTAGGAGTGGGACGAATGGTTCGCCCGTTGTCAGTATAATATGACCGGGTGGGGTTTGCTGCTGGGTGTCTGCGGCAGTATGCTTCAGTGAGGTAGCACTATAAATCGGCAAAAGTTCCGGCCTATCATAAGGGGACTTAACACGAACATACGCACTCACCACACGCATGCATGTCGCACACACGGGACGCAATCTTTAAATGACCTTAGCTGTTAATAGGACGTTTAACAAAATAAACCAAACCAAACCAATCTTAAATCAATACAATACTGCATTAAAAAATGTAATTCATCTAATAAGAAATATGTACCTGTAATATATTAATAAATATCTATATTTTGTATGTTATATTAAAGAATACCTGCATACATATCAATTATTTCAAACTGTCTTCATCATTAAAGCCAACATCAAAATTGTTAACCATGGAAATTTTAATTACTCCTTGCCTGCTGGGTCTGGCTGCCTTTTTTTGCATGTTATATTGATATGAAAACAACAATGAGGGAAAAAAACATGATTTTATGATAGGCAACAGTGGAATAAATTTTATTTGAATCAAGCATGTTGTACTGTTTTTATACTATATTTATGATACATTGTGTTGGTAAAGTATACATGTATCCAAATGGGTTCAGTTTGACCTACTTCTCTTCACTTCTTGTTGTAGGAATGCCAACTGGTGTTAAAAGCCAGGGCCTCAAAGGGTACCCTGAGTCACCCAACATCCACCCATCAATCTGCTGTTCCATTATATCGCCCTTTTCACTGTTAGTCAAAATAAAACTGTCATGGACAAATCCGGGCCACTTGCAGATGGCATTAATGAATCTGAGAATACAATATTGCTTATATTGTATCCAGCCGATCTTGTCCATTTTTGTACTTTGTCATGATGATAGTGATTGTGGTGTTGATGATGACTACAATTATGATTTGTTTAAAATCATATTTAGTAACTATGATGATGGCGTGGTGGTGTTGATGATGACAACAATGATGATTTGTTTTAAATCACATTTAGTCACTATGATGATGTGTGGTGACAATATATGGCAAGCCGTTTGTGTTTTAGTGCTACCTCACTGAAGCATACTGCCGAAGACACCCAGCAGCACACCCCACCTGGTCACATTATGCTGACAACGGGCGAACCAGTCGTTCCACTCCAAATATGCTGAGCGCTAAGCAGGAATATCTGGAGGGGGTACCCAAACCTTGAGAAAAAGTAATTGACAGCAGCCCTTGCTGTTTCTTCCGCGGACTGATTCGGAAGTGGGATACATTCTACCCATTTGGTAATCTGGTCCACTATCATTAGGATATAAGCGTTGTTGGTACGCGTAACAGAAAAACGGTCCCATGAAATCCAAATGAACGCGTTCCATGGGCGCCCTGGCATATGACGTTAATTTAGCCCTAGTCTTCCTGCTCGGCTTCTTGTTTCTGTTGCACGTTGGACACGAAGCAACGTAGTTCCTGACATCCCTTGAAAAGTTGTACCAATAGAACTTGGTTTTACATCTTCCGATTGTCCTCTCCTGACCTTGATGTCCAGCGGGCGGCAAGTCATGTGTAAGGACAAAGATCTCCTTCCTCAAATTTCCGGGGACAACGAAGAGCTTGCTAGTAAGGCAGCTTGCATCCCGCTTCCACAAAACACCATCGTCATCAAGGGCACTTCCATTTTAATCCAATAATGTTTTATCTCTGGGCTGCTTAACATCAAAGCATCTACGGCGGGAGTCTAACGTGACCTAAGTCAAGAACATAAGATGCTTAGCTTAGGATCCTGCTGCTGAGCTTTAATAATTTCCGTCCAAGTATACCCGCCCATCCAGGTGACGGTTCTGACTGCCGGTGACACATTGGCTAACGACACGGCATCGTCAACGGAGTCAATGAAATGGCTCTACTCGCGGTGCCTTTTAGTGCAGTAGTTGCATCCGCCACACGACAGCTCTTTCAGATAACCGTTAGGCCTGTATTCCTGACAGATGTAGTCCTCTGACATTCGCGAGAGGGCGACAGCATTGATATGCTTACCTCCGGATTGGTGATGAATCTCCATCCAGTACTAGCTTAAGTCTTCCAACCAGCGTCCTAGTTGGCCGTCCCTGCAGGTAGGGCTTAAGAATTGTCCCTGCTGCCCCCATTGCATGATCGTAAGAGGCGACTAAATTTGGGATCTTATCTTTTCTCTTCTTTCTTAACAACTTTCTTCTTCCAAATGTATCCCTTGACAATGCCTCACTTTTGGCCTTTAGTTGAGCGTTCGCCCCTGTGAGGAGGGCTTTGGGTTCTGTCCCCTAGCGGAGACATACAAGAGTCCTTGAAAATGGTAGTTCTCCTGCTGAGCGCTCATTATGTTTGGAGTGGGACGACTGGTTCGCCCGTTGTCAGTACAATGTGACCGGGTGGGGCGTCATGCTGGGTGTCTTCGGCAGTATGCTTCAGTGAGGTAGCACTATAAATCGGCAAAAGTTCCGGCCTATCACAAGGGACTTAACACGAACATACGGCAGCCTCCCAAAACACACATACGCACTTAACACACGCATGCATGTCGCACGCATGGGAGTCCGTCCTTAAATGACCTTAGCTGTTAATAGGACGCTAAACAAAATAAACCAAACCAAACTTTTGGCCTTTGCTTGAGCGTTCGCTCTGTGAGGAAGGCTTTGGGTTCTGTCCCCTTGCCGAGACATACCAGAGTCTTTAAAAATGGTAGTTGCTGCTCCTGCTTAGCGCTCGGCATATCTGGAGTGGGACGAATGGTTCGCCCGTTGTCAGTATAATATGACCGGGTGGGGTTTGCTGCTGGGTGTCTTCGGCATAATGCTTCAGTGAGATAGCACTATAAATCGGCAAAAGTTCCGGCCTATCACAAGGAGACTTAACACGAACATACCGCAGCCTCCCAAAACACACATACGCACTCACCACACGCATACATGTCGCACGCATTGGAGGCCGTCCTTAAATGACCTTAGCTGTTGATAGGACGTTAAACAAAATAAACCAAAACGTTAGGATTCTTAAAGTTTATCAACCACTGAAGGCTAATATGGTCGGTCCTGACTTCAAAATGGTGCCCCAACAAATAGTGACAGAAATGTTGCGAAAAACGAATAACCGCGAGGATCTCCTTTCTGGTGGTGCAAAATTTGTGCTGCTCTGGATTAAACGCAAACCTACAATAGGAAATACATCTCTCCTCTCCGTCCTGTACTTGTAACAACTCAGCCACGATAGCGAAGTTAAAGGCGTCAGTGTCTAAGATAAACTTACCATCCGGCGTCGGTATTGTCAGAACAGGGGCGCTACTTAAAACTGGTTTGAGCTTATCGAAGGCATCCTGCTGTTATGACTCCCAATGGAATTTAATCTTCCCGGTCAGGGCGTACAGCGGTTAAGACACTTCAGCAACGTATTTGATAAAACTCCTGTAGTAGTTGGCAAAAACGCAAAAACGCAAAAGTCCTTTGTCACTCGGGAGTTTGCCACTCGCGCATTGTCTCGATCGATCCCTTGCTAATCTCCATCCCTTGGCGCCCTAAAACCCTACCGAGATACTCGATCTCTGTTTGGAATAGGTCACATTTCTTAGCCTTGAGTTTGATGCCGTAATCACGAAACCGTTGGAACACCTGGGCGAGATTGTCGATATGATCCGTGAAATCATTACCGAGGACTAAAACATCATCAAGAAAAGCGAGTGCTTTCTTCCAGTGAAGCCCTCTCAATATCAAACTCATGACTCGAGAGAACGTGCTAGGTGCATTGGTCAAACCAAAGGGCATCCGCTTAAACTGATACAGACCATATTTGGTGGTGAACGCGGTCTTCCATCTATCTGTATCCTTGGCCTTAATCTGCCAGTAGCTCCATGTGGCGTCCAGTTTGAAAACCACATGTTCCCTGACAGAGTGTCGATAGATTCTTTCGCCAACGGCAAAAGGAATATATCCTTCTTGGTCACATTGTTAATGTGATGTATGTGGTTTGTCACTCCTGCACCGCCAGCATCAGGACCAACATAGTTTGATTGATTTGCAATTTCATTATTATTATGTTGATGTTCAAAATCTAGCTCTTCTCTCTTTCTTGAGCAATGTTATGTAACACTGCACATGCCATGATTATCACTGCAGTCTTGGTCGGTGCAACTCTTAACCCAACTGAAAGGCAAGCAAACCTTCTCTTTAATATACCAAATGTTTGCTCGATTGTTGTTCTTGTCCTGCACAGGGAGTTATTGTACCTCTGCTGCTCGTTGGTGCTCGAGTTATGGAACGGTGTCATCAAAAAATGCCGACAGGGATACCCTGAATCTCCCAACATTAGCCCATCATAAGTTCCTGAAAGCAAAATGTACAAAGCTGGATCAGAATTTGTAGGTGATCATGGCATCTTAAAAGATTGTATCCATACCGCAGCCTCCCAAAACACACATACGCACAACATTTTATGCCATATACTTCATTTAATATGTTAAAATAGATTTATTTATGCCCCCCTTAAAATGTATAAGCTTTTAATGAAGAGGAACTGAAAAGACAAACTTGTATGTGTGTGTGTATATATAGGGGTATATATTGCTTTCTGCCAATATGGTACGTGTGCCTGGTATATCCTTGTAAAGGTGTCGGAGTTAGGGAAATTAATATTAGTTAAAGAAATTTGCATGGGATAATATAATGTCTAATTCAAAAATCAACAAACTAATTAATGTCACATGATTTGTACCTGGACATTCAGTGAATGAAAGCCTTTGCGGTTTACAAAATCCTTTTCATTTTCTGTGGGTCCTTGAATACTTGCATGTGTGCAATCCAAACAGCCAACAACATTGGGGAACCCTGTAATTAAATAATTGTATTTTCATTTCTAATGTTATTTCATTTGAAAAGTACACGCATATTGTTTCTCAATTATTTTTTTAAGAGAATGGCCATATGAGGTTTTAGTTGAATGACTGAATGTAAAAAGTACTGAACGTATTTTTGATTGCATATATGAGGTAAGGCGTAAGAATTGTACCTGCTGCCCCCATTGCATGATCGTAAGAGGCGACTAAATTTGGGATCTTATCTTTTCTATTCTTTCTGAACAACTTTCTTCTTCCTAATGTCTCCCTTGACAATGCCTCACTTTTGGCCTTTAGTTGAGCGTTCGCCCCTGTGAGGAAGGCTTTGGGTTCTGTCCCCTTGCCGAGACATACCAGAGTCTTTTAAAATGGTAGTTGCTACTCCTGCTTAGCGCTCAGCATATTGGGAGTAGGACGACTGGTTGGTCCGTTTTCAGTATAACGTGACCGAGTGAGGTGTCCTGCTGGGTGTCTTCGGCAGTATGCTTCAGTGAGGTAGCACTATAAATCGGCAAACGTTCCAGCCTATCACAAGGAGACTTAACACGAACATACCGCAGCCTCCCAAATCACACATACGCACTCACTACACGAATGAACCATGTGCTTCCGGGTGCTGGCGTGCCGCCATTCACCGGACAATTTACAACTGGATATGATTTTTATATACCAACTGTAGAGTGTTAATACTTGATGCTTTATATACGGGTTAACTATATAACCCTCTTTAATCGTTCACTGTATTAACTTGTCTTTTTGAGGTCGGATATAATTCATTAACCAGACGTGGTTCTCGTCATGTTGTGTGTACATGCGTACGGGGCAATCCCTGGCATGTCGATCAAATATTTCGACCTTAAACGTGTATTTGGCACATATTGACGACTTATCTTGTCTTCAAGGGAGGGCCCTGCAGGTAGGGCGTAAGAATTTTACCTACTGCCCCATTGCATGATCGTAAGAGGCGACTAAATTTGGGATCATTTCTTTTCTCTTAACAAATTTCTTCTTCCTAACGTCTCCCTTGACACTGCCTCACTTTTGGCCTTTAGTCGAGCGTTCGCCCCTGTGAGGAAGGCTTTGGGTTCTGTCCCCTGGTCGAGACATAACCAGAGTCTTTAAAAATGGTAGTTGCTGCTCCTGCTCAGTATACAAGGAGTGGGACGACTGGTTCGCCCGTTGTCAGTATAATGTGACCGGGTGGGGTGTCCTGCTGGGTGTCTTCGGCAGTATGCTTCAGTGAGGTAGCATTATAAATCGGCAAAAGTTCCAGCCTATCACAAGGAGACTTAACACGAACATACCGCAGCCTCCCACAACACACATACGCACTCACCACACGCATGCATGTCGCACGCACGGGAGGCCGTCCTTAAATGACCTTAGATGTTAATAGGACGTTAAACAAAATAAACCAAACCAAACTTCAAGGGAGTCTGATATGCGTTACATTGTCCCCTTCCTTGTAAGACATTCGTCCCAAATGTGAATTTGTCCAAATATTTGCGTTTTTTTTCACTTTAATTCTGACTAAATTTGGGATCTTATCTTTTCTCTTCTTCCTAATGTCTCCCTTGACAATGCCTCAATTTTGGCCTTTAGTTGAGCGTTCGCCCCTGTGAGGAAGGCTTTGGGTTCTGTCCCCTGGCCGAGACATACCAGAGTCATTAAAAATGGTAGTTGCTACTCCTGCTTAGCGCTCAGCATATCTGGAGTGGGACGACTGGTTCGCCCGTTGTCAGTATAATGTGACCGGGTGAAGTGTCCTGCTGGGTGTCTTCGACAGTATGCTTCAGTGAGATAAAACTATCAGGGCCCAGGAAAAACTTTCAAAGTCCGGAAAATTCCAGAATTATCTGCTTTATCCAACAGTCTCATTTTTTACAGTATCCAAAACAAGGCTGTTTACCAGTTGTATTCAACTTTATTCAATTCATATAACAAATGTAACTTGATGAAATTTATTATTTCATTCAATAACAGTTATTCATTGCAATTTACATGTCAGTCACTTAAACTAATTACTTTGAACACATATTATCTTGAAAATTGTAAATATCAACAGTTTAGCCATCTCATTTACAGAGCAGTCCAGGCTAATTTATTTCAATGGTTCACTTAGAGACTACAAAAAACACTTTGTCTAACACAATAAAACATGGTAGTATTAAAATTTCAGTTATCGGCTGATTCATCAGAGCTCAACTCCATTTGAGGAAGACTTGGCATAGGTGCATCATGTTCATTACCAGAAACTGATGAGTCAGGGGCTTGAGGGAGTGTTGATTTAACATTTGGAGGTCTTGACCCTTAGGCAGTTTTCCTGTTGATGATATGGCGTTTTGTTTTGGTTTTAGTCATCCAACGTGTAATTGCAGCCGAAGGATCAAAATCTTCCAAAGTTACATCCATACTCCTAACTTTCATCACATTGGTCAGAGACGTCTGTGACATAGTGCTTCTGAATACACTCTTAACCTGTTTCTGAACAAGCAATAGTATGTTGGCCAGATCACCAGGCTTTGACTGTAGCATTGGAGGAGTATAACTCTACTGGTTTGAGGGCTCGCAGAGGACTCATTCTCACTTTCAGATTCAGCCACTCTTCTTTTGCAGCCTCACACTCATTCTGGGACAAGACTGGCTTAAAGAAGTTACATAATTTCTCAATCTCTGCAACCCCATATTGCAGAAGGTCAAGTCTGCTGACTGGCCACATCCTATAGTCAAAGACCCCAAGCTCAACCATGGGGGTCTCGTCTAATGAGCTAAATCTGTCCGAAATGAATTTGATAGCTTTGTCCAAGAAATGTCAAAGACATGGTCGAAGTTCATGGTTGACTTTGAAACATCAATAGTGCTAGATTGGTTTTTTCCACAAGTGAGGACAGATTCAGCCTCATTGTACGAAACCTTGAAATGGCTGTAGCTCTCTCCATCTTTGTGTTTCAGTTTCTCCAACTTCAACAAAGACAATTCAATCTTCGTTTTTACATCAGTGATGGTCAACAGATCTGATTGGAATTGTATGCTGAGTTCAGAAAGGACTGACAACACATCGCATAGAAAGTATGCAAAATGGAGGAACTTGCTAGAATATATTTCTTTCGGGTATCTCTTGACTTTACATGCCTCTTCGTTCTTACCTGTAGCTGCATTTTGGAAATGAGTCACAATGGTTGGCATCGATTGTATGATTGCCTTAATGGACCTGTATCTAGAAGCAACACACCTTGTTTTCTGCAAGCCAGTCTGCATAACACTATGTTCATCAAGAATCTCAGCGACTGCTTTCAACTCCATTCTGCGTTTGGGAGAATAGTAGTAGAACTTGTATATCTGCTGGATGGTATTTTGAAAATGAGACATGTACTCAAGAGATTTGACTGCATCCAGAAAACCCAACTCCAAGTTGTGAGCAACACAATGAACCTTTATAATGGGATGTTCTGCCATTTGCTCCAACTTCACTGCTACGCCACCTTTCTTACCTAACATAACAGCAGCCCCATCAAAATTACAGCTTACTAGCTTTGTCTTCAGCTCGTCATTACTGATACCTACCTTTTCTAACCCTGTCAATATACCATCCAAAACCCCCTCTGCATTAGCAGATTTAACAGGAACAATATCAATGAACTCGGTGCAAGGTATACCAGTTGCATTTACATATCGTACAAACGCAGTCTCCTGTTCAATGACTGCAGAGTCCGTGGCACCATTTGCCAGTACAGTAAAAAATCTACTTTCTATCACACTTTTTTCCACTCTTGTATTCTCAACATCAGCTATGCAAGAAATAAACTCTTTACATTTGTCATAATTCCTATACATGGTACCAAGATTGACACCATTTTTCTCCTGTAAATTACATAAAGGTTCAAATTTTGAGAATGTATCATGTCTTCCAACATAGAATGCTGTGTTAAAGAGGGATCTCATTCTCTGTCCGGTGACCTCATCTAATTTTGTCGTCTCAACTATCTGTTCAAGGGGGGCACTTCCTGACTCTCTTTCAGTTTTATCATTTTCATTTGCACATCTGACGTGAGCTTTCGAAAGGGAATGATACTTCAAAGAAACTTCTCGGAATTTTCCCCCAGAGCCACATCCAATGTATAGAGATGACTTTTCATCTGCTAACCTGGGGAATTTTCTGCAATAGCTACAATACATGTGGCCTTTTTCTTGGTCATATACGACCCAAGGATAGAATTTTACCCATGCCTGATTGAACAGACGCTTCCTTTTTTCTTCATATTGTTTGTTTCGTATTTTGAATTTTTCTTTCATTTCACTTTCTTCACTCTCTGACTGTCTCTTTCTCTTAGCATTCTTTTCCTCTGATTGTCTCTCTCTCTCTCTCTTCCTACCACGTTCTGTAATTATATACATGTGTGTCACTGGGGATTTTGATATACATATGTTTGTGTCATTTAAAATTAAAAACAATAATCTTCATTAAAGTGTTTTGTTAGTAAATCAAACTGAACATCGATCCGCGGGCGGCCCGATATATATGATCAAATCCCAGCCATTGGATAGGGAGCTCAGTTGTCAATATATTATTTAAATTTGGCGATTGATCGCTAAGTTTGACACCCATATTTTCATTACGTGTACACAAAATTATAAATTCACACTTGATCTTAAAATGTTCATTGCGTTTGTAAATGTTTAAACCATCGATGGTAAGACCGACGATTCATCTAATACAGGACTGTAGCTAATGTAAACATCGGGAAATAGGTCACATTACACGAGAAATTGTGAGAAAGTTTTCAATGAACCAGTATAAAATATAGCAGTGACTTCATAAATTATCTGTTAGAGATTATTATAGTTACCGTTTTCATTTAAATTAGTCGTCGCAACACAACTGTCATCCTCTTTTTTAGGTTGACTGGCAATAAAAAAACTATCCAATTTTCGTTGAGCCATGTTTATTCAGACATCCTCGGCCAACACCCGTTATACTTACATGTCACCCGGAACACTCTGAGGTTATCGGTCATCGTACATGAACTTCCGATCTACAGACGAAGATAGGCCTACTTACCTGCTACCGTACAGAAATTTTACTATTTTTCGTAAAATGGCACAAAAATCAATACAGAACTAAAAATGCATCGATTTAAGCAATTTTATTAACGAATACTGAAAAAAACATAGAAAAAATCTACTCGTCCGACGGACTAGTTGTCAATCAAAATCACTCGTCCGTCGGGAAAATCTACTCGTCAGGACGAGCGACGAGTGCTTTTGCCGGGCCCTGACTATAAATCGGCAAAAGTTCCGGCCTATCACAAGGAGACTTAACACGAACATACCGCAGCCTCCCAAAATACACATACGGACTCGCCACACGCTTGTATGTCGCACGCACGGGAGGCCGTCCTAAACAAAATAAACCAAACCAAACCAAACCACTTTAATTTGGTCATTTACTTTGTTTTCAGAACGAGGCTCGAGCATGTGCGCCTGCAGACGACTCGTTCTTGACAAATTAATGTCGGGCACAATCCCCGATCATTGGTGATCATGTCGATCCAGATGATTGTCATCATAACAACAACACCATTATAAATTTGGAAATGAACCATCATCTCTGGGTAAGTTTATGTAAGGTACATGTAATAACAATATAATAAAACATATTTACAATTTAACAACTTCACAGAATTTCTCGGCATTGTGAATTATCTGGATTATAATATGGCGTATCCCATGAAATTGGATTCCATCTATTGTTCAAGTAACATGTACATATATAATTTGTTAAGAAATATTTATGAGTTATTAGAGATTACTATTTACATTCTATAATTACCTTTCATTGTAATGAAAGATGTACTATTTTAACTGATAGGCGTGATATAAAATCATAACATGGTAGAACGGCATAAACTCAGCCAGTACTTCCAAATAAAATTGTTACTGTGTCACATGTCTTATATCAATATTATCAAAATTAGCAGTTTAGCATCACCAAGGGCCCTCAAGTTCATAGTATTCACATTCTGCTAGGATTTCTCTCAGATGAAACCTGGTCACCGGTAGAAAAAGTTCTCCATTGGGATTACTTAGAAAGTTGAGGATGGTTCTAAAGTGTTTTTTGAATCCCTATCAAGGAAATAGGTGAAAGCATTTTCCTTGTTATAGGGTTGTACGGTTTTACCTCGATCCTCGATTAATCTAGAAAGCACTGAGGTTGGTTCGGAAAGAAGCGTGTTGGGATAGGTTTCAAAATGGGTTCCCCTATGTTCAAAATAATTCTCTGGCTTTGGTTAACATCTATGGTTGCTAATTTGGTGTCCAACTTTACGGTGATTTTACTTGCTTCAGAGATCGCATATTCCTCGAATTCGTTGGGGTTGATGGAAATAGCAGGGTCAACAGGTGCAGGTGGGGACTTACAGCTGCAGTTCCCTCCGAAGACTCTAAGACTGCTTCCGCTGTTCTCCGCCTCTTGTTATAAACCTTGGCAGGTTTGGTTGGCCTCCTAACTGGCACTTCCTCTAAATCTACCAAAACTTCAGGTACCGATTTTCTCTAAAGAGTCACTTCTGTTCCCTTCCTTGAATCTTGAACATTCTTGGAGACTTGGATGGATGCTGGCATGTCCTTAGAGGTGGCCTTCTTGCCCTGTTGTAAATCAGATGGCCTTCTGATTACTAACACATCTTTGTGCCTATTCTGCTGGAAAACTTCAAATTCTTTTCTTCTTCGCCAAACTTCATTGTCTCTCTTTTCACAATATTCATAGGCCCCTTAGGACAGCCCATGTGCTTAGAATCTGGCCTAGAGAAGGTAACTTTACAGGTCGGACATCTATAGCCAAATCCAGAATGGGAGGAAGTGAGATGCCTCTCACACAGGAACCGCTTCCCGAACTCTCTCTCACATCTTATGCATTGGAATATGGTTACCTGAAAAATCAAGAATACTTTGGGAAGTCATTTATAACTTACTATTTGGTATTTACAAAATTATTCCCCTTTAACCATTCAGGTTTATTCTCGCCCTCGTCGCGTTTAAGAAAATTATGGTGTACCACTTTTGGTTTTGCTTTGGGACCGTTCTTTACACTGTATATAGCATCATTTATTCTGTCTAACACCACATATGGCCCTTCCCACAGGCAGCACAGTTTCGGACCATTTGCTTTTCGTGAATTATATAACCAAATTGGATCTACTCTTTCAAACTTATTGAGATTCCTATCATGATTTTTCTTCATGTGTGTGGTTGATATTTGAAGTTTTTCACGAGCAAAGTCATGTATCTTGTCTAGCCTTTTTGATAGATCATATGCATAATCTGTGTGTATTTTGAATGTTTCAGCATCAACCCTGCCCAGTACCAGATATACCAGTAGAGTGATGGATCGACCGAAAACCATTTCATTCGGAGAAACTCCCAGTGACTCATGATCAGAAGAACGATGTGCCATCATCAGTAGTTATAGATAGTCATCCCAATCTTTGTGATTTTTGGAGACAAATGCTGATAGCATAGACTCAATCGTACGATTGGCTCGTTCGATCATTCCATCAGACTTTGGTCTGTATGGAGTTGTACATGTTTTGTCAATACCAAGTATTTTGCAGATTTCTGTAAAGACATCTGACCGGAAGTTTTTTCCTCTGTCTGAATGTAACTGGGTTGGACAACCAAAGATGCTTATCATCCTTTCAATAAACTTGTGGGCTACAGTTGTGGCTTGCTGGTTCCTCATGGGATTTGCATCTACCCATTTCGAGAAATAATCCCCAACAACCAAAATGTACATCTTGCCTTTATTAGTTCGAGGTAGAGGACCAATAACATATAAAGCCCATCTATCCATAGGAGATCCCACGGTGTATGTCTGCTGTGGACTATTTCCCTTTTTGTTTGGATTTTTCCTAACTGCACATTGGTCACATATCTTACACCAGTGTGTAATATCTTTGCTCATTTTGTACCAGAAATACCTTTCTCTGATTTTGATAGGGTCTTCTTGACCCTAAGATGTGCTCCTGCTATACCATTATGTAGCTGAGTCAGCACATACAGAGATTTGAAGGTATCACTATTTGGTAAATGGGTGATATCCCTTTGTTTGTTTCCCATTTATGACATAGAATGCCATTTTAGTTTAGCCCACCATCTTGATGATGGTGGGCTATTCAAATCGCCCTGCGTCCGTCGTCCGTCGTCCGTCGTCCGTCCCTCCGTCCGTAAACAATTCTTGTTATCGCTATTTCTGAGAAAGTACTGAAGGGATCTTTCTCAAATTTCATATGTAGGTTGCCCTTGGTCCCTAGTTATGCATAGTGCATTTTGGGATCGATCGAAAAACAACATGGCCGACAGGCAGCCATCTTGGATTTTGACAATTGAAGTTTGTTATCGCTATTTCTGAGAAAGTAATGAAGGGATCTTTCTCAAATTTCATATGTAGGTTCCCCTTGGTCTGCGGTTATGCATATTGCATTTTGGGACCGATCGGAAAACAACATGGCTGACAGGCAGCCATCTTGGATTTTGACAATTGAAGTTTAGAAAGTACTGAAGGGATCTTTCTCAAATTGCATATGTAGGTTCCCCTTGGTCCGTAGTTATGCATATTTTATTTACGGACCAGTCAGAAAACAACATGGCCGACAGGCAGCCATCTTGGATTTTGACAATTGAAGTTTGTTATCACTAATTCACAGAAAGTACTAATGTGATCTTTCTGAAATTTCATATGTAGGTTCCCCTTGGTCCCTTGTTACATATAGTGCACTTTGGGACCAATCGGATAACAACATGGCCGACAGGCAGCCATCTTGAGTTTTGACATTTGAAGTTTGTTATCGCTATTTCTTAGAAAGAACTTAAGGGATCTTTCTGAAATTTGATATATAGGTTGCCCTTGGTCCCTAGCTGTGCATATTTCATTTTGGAACCAGTCGGATAGCAACATGGTCGAGAGGCAGCCATCTTGGATTTTGACAATTGAAGTTTGTTATCGCTATTTCTGAGAAAGAACTGAAGGGATCTTTTTCAAATTTGATATATAGATTGCCCTTGGTCCGTAGTTATACATATTTCATTTTTGGACCAATCTGAAAACATTGTCGACAGACAGTCATTATCACTTAATCTCAAATTTCATATATAAGTTCCCTTGGAGGGATGTTTCTCAATTTACACAGATTAGTAAGAGGAAGGGAAAAATAGAGAAAAGATCAATCTGACATGGAACTTATAAAGATCATTCAATGGTGGGCGCCAAGATCCCTCTGGGGTCTCTTGTTAATTTGTAGAGAGTCAAACCGAGACCAGTAGTACTTTGAACTCGTCCATATGGGATATGGCTTGCCATTCTGGCTTTTTGTCTCCCCGTACCCAGGAAATAACTTCCTTTAGGATGTTGTCCTCAATCTGCTTTACTTTTATATCTATATCTTTATTTGCTGAAACTGTCAGTTTTTCAATTTCACCATTTTGCTTTCTCTTTTCAGACCCCTGTATTTGATCCGAGTTTGGAGTTCCAGTTTGTCTTATGTTAACTATACAACAATGCACCCCGCCATCAGGATCATCATAGTCCTCAGACTTCAAATTTGCATTACCAGCTAAGGTTGGGCAAGACTTCACTGTTAAAGTGTAACGTTTCGGTCGCTACAGTTGTCTGCAGTGACTTGTTACATTAAAAGATATCCGTCTTGGTACCAATTTCACCAACAGAACAAAGAACAAAGAGTTGGATTTGAAGTTCAACAATTTAATAAAACATCAATAGAATTGATATTAATATTTACAATGAGGTAGTTTTCAATACACTCACACTACATCTGTTCTAGTACAAAGAAATCCGGATAGTTTGCCCAATGTTCAGAGCTTTACTATAAATTTATATTATCTGATGCTATCTGTTTATATTAACAATATGCCTCAATAAAAATGGGCTAAAACAACATCCCTGAGATTAGTCGAGGGATAGAACAATGTCACTCTTACCATTTCTGGCTCCTTCATTAGGTGCGATACTAAGTCAGATATGTTATATAAAGTCAAATTTGCGATATAAAGTCATATGTGCGTTGTAAAGACAGATGAGCGATATCAAGTCATATTCGTGATACGAAGTCAGATATGTACGGAAACGTATATGGACCTCTGCGTGTGCTAAATGTTACTTTCTCGACAAAATCTATGTCGATTTGGCAACATCTAATTGAACATATAGTCATTTCAATGTCGACATGTTTAGATAATATCATAACTTCTCGTCATAATTAAGTCGTAAAACAAAAATATCAACATACAGAAAGTCGCCTTACAAAATGTAGTTACGATGCCGAAAAACAAAAGTCGACATTTTTCGTTATAAAGCAACTTAAGGTAGTATTTAAGTCGTACCATTAAAATGTTCGGGATGCGGAACTCAACCGAAATGTTATATCCAATAAAAATATTCGACTCTTTGCATTGAATGTCGGCACGTCGACATAAGCATATCGATACCAAAGTGAGGCTAGACATTTTGCACTGCATTGGGCTGCACTACATATGTCGCAAGGTTCACTGCCCTGCATGTAGGGCGTAAGAATTGTACCTGCTGCCCCCATTGCATGATCGTAAGAGGCGACTAAATTTGGGATCTTATCTTTTCTCTTCTTTCTGAACAACTTTCTTCTTCCTAATGTCTCCCTTGACAATGCCTCACTTTTGGTCTTTAGTTGAGCGTTCGCCCCTGTGAGGAAGGCTTTGGGCCCTGTCCCCTAGCCGAGACATACCGGAGTCCTTAAAAATGGTAGTTGCTGCTCCTTGCTTAGCGCTCAGCATATTAGGAGTGGGACGACTGGTTCGCCCGTTGTCAGTACAATGTGACCGGGTGGGGTGTGCAGCTGGGTGTCTTCGGTAGTATGCTTCAGTGAGGTAGCACTATAAATCGGCAAAAGTTCCGGCCTATCACAAGGAGACTTAACACGAACATACCGCATATCCTTAAATGACCTTAGCTGTTAATAGGACGTTAAACAAAATAAACCAAACCAAACCAATCGCCCGGTTTAAATCTTGGGCCCTCTACACAGTCAACGCTGTAGCAGCCAACCAGGTATGTAGTTTAAATATCATTATTTTCAGTGCCTTAATTATTCTGGATATTTACTAAACAGTTCAGTAGATACTTCCACACGCGTTGGCATGGAAATACGCTAACATTAATGAGGAAAAGTGACATGGTTAAAATGTCCAATGAATACATGTACAAATGTATATGAATAGCACGGAGTCATAAACAATAGATTATAGGACGATGCTTGCGGTTAGCAGTATTAGCAACATTTAAAGGTATTTCATCAATAAATTTGGTTCAGTTGTACGTCAGTTAGTTTACAAGAAAAAAATTTTTTATTCTCATTCATTAATTGTTAAATTAGGAAAATTAGTGTTAATTTGTTAATGATGATTAACGTTTTGAGAAAAGTATTCAGACGGTTGTTCATTTTCGCCGCTGAAAAACTGAATGGGAATCCGGGATAAATTTAATCCCGATTCGGGAACTGTACCAAATCGGGATTAAGGGGAAATTTTAATTATTTTCCGGGCACTTCCCGCGTAATCCGCGATGGTTGACACCTATGAAATCCATGCAAAGATCACTAGGTAAAGATACACAGACGTATACACAAAATCGTAGTTAAATACATGTAATAATATTCAGGATGTAAGGTACTATTTTGAAAGAAAATGACACTAATAGAGAGAAAAAAAACGAAATCTTGATGTTTGTCGTCAGTCATCCTTGCTCATCATGTTGTAAGAAAAGGTGGAGGTGAAGCTGCTAATTATTTTGTACGTAAATATCGAGGTAAAGTTGATGATCGTTTTGTAGGTAAAGATCGAGGTTAAGCTGATGGCCATGTTGTAAGTAAAAATCGAGGTAACGCTGCGGATCATTTTATAAGTAAAAATCGAGTTAAAGCTGCGGATAATTTTATAAGTAAAAATCGAGTTAAAGTTGCGGATCATTTTGTCAGTAAAAATTGAGGTAAAGTTGATGATCATGTTGTAAGTAAATATCGAGGTAAAGCTGATGATCATGTTGTAAGTAAAAATCAAGGTAAAGCTGATGATCATGTTGTAAGTAAATATCGAGGTAAAGCTGATGATGTAGAAGAATGTATAGCTTCTCGTGTGTAATGGAGAGTATCATCAAAGTTCTTCGTCAGGTCTGCGTGAAGTTTCCTTATAACTCCTTCAATAAATTCAGACTAAAGAATCAAGTCAGACGGATGAATGGTACATCTTGATTTCTTGTGGATTTCTCGTGAATTTTGTTCTTAATCCTTTTCATGTAGTTTAAAGGACACTAAAATAGTTTCTAGTTCTGTCTGTCTGTCTTATAACAGCACGTGGAATATGCTGATAAGCATTGTTCTCATTTGCTTAAGTTAACTGCCTTATTTTACGCAATATTAGAGGAATACTTTCCAAGATAGGATTGGCTCAAATGTATTGAATAATACTGATGATGTACACGTCGAATAATCACGTTATACAATAGTATTATACAATAATTGTATGTTACCTGTCCTTCAGAAACAACTAGACAATTACCGCCAGACATGAAATTGCCATGGAATACGATCTCAACGAGAAAGGGACGTGCCACTGGTATACCCGATGTCTTGTTTCACCAGCTGGAGGTGACGAGTGTTCATATCGCCTTCCTTGCAACGCTGCAGTCCTTAACGAGATCTCTTCAATATACTGAATCTCTCCCACACTTTGGATGCTATACGGATTTCGTGCAAACGTTGGAACTGATCATGGGACAGAATATAAAGCATGGCCATCTTCCGAAAAACTCAATGAAGCATATATGTTATTCACAGAATTGGTATCCTTATTTGACACTATCAACTGATTTTGGTGATGCATTTGTTTTTGCTGCAAAGTAGCCCACTCATGACGACTGGTTTTACTTGATGTTACGTTATTCATTGTGTTGCATAATGAATGGAAAATAAGTCTTCTGCCGGAAAAATGAATTTAACAAGTGTAATATGCATTATCCTTATGTATTAAATATTAGTATTACATTGATTATTGTTGTCGTGTATTCTATTGTTCCAAGCACTATTTCTTTTTAAGCGGAAGAACACAGGTAGGCGGTTGCAGGAGTCGTGGAGCGGGATAATTTAAATTCTTTGATAATAGAGAAATGGGATTTAAAATCACAAGTGTTAAATGCAAGCATTGGACTGCTTTCAGTTGGCATTCATGAACTTATGAAATCCAACTAGACAAAGACAAAGAGATATGGTCGTTTCCCGCTTATCCTGACCTACATGTAGGCCACGCACAGCGATAGTCTGGGCTAAAAATACAGGTAAAATATCACGTGATCCCAGTGATTCCCACACTACCAAAATAGATCGTCATGGTCCATCGATGCGCTGGTTTGATGAGGCCAACACAACGACATTCTATATTTTCGGTGACGGATTTATTGTAAAGATTGATAACGCAATTACATTCATTATTTAACTTAATATACGTCTTAATGGCAGGACAGGTAAATTATAAAATGTCATAATATATACAGTAAAGCCTAAATGTGACTGCATAGTAAATATTGTTCATCTTATGAAAATGGAATTGTGCTTTTATTTGACATTGTGTAGTTATCTGTCAAAACACAATATAATTGTGAAATATACAATATGTTTAATGCGGACACGGATACTGTTATATCGGGATTTTCATCTTATATAACAATATTTGTGGATATATATCCGAGTCGAGTCTGCTGTACGAGCCGGAGTCCGAAGTTAATTGTCTACTCGGAGCTATCCGAGCTACATGTACCACAATCGCTACCCCTGGTGTCCGGAAGATTAGCAGCATCCAACAGCAGTTCCGAAAATTGGTCTGGTTTGGGATTGTAGTTTCCATGACGTGCAAATGACAAGTACCACATAACAGTGGCAATGTGCACGCAACACCCTACTGCCCTTGCCCCAGCACGACACTCGCAGTACCACCCAGTAAAATCCGACCCCGTCCGAACACGTCCGATGCCTCACTGATTAAGTGCTCATCTGCATTATTCCGGGCCTGGTTAACTTGATATACACCAAATGTAATTGAGGGCAGATCATCTTCACCAAGGACATGGAAATCCGAAACAGCATCAGGTGAATCCATTGGAACATCTTTCCATGATTTTGCACGACGCTGAATATTCTTACCGGATAATACACGTTGGCGTACAGCGTTATCGGACTCTGCCGCTGCAAGCATCTGTCGGCCCATGTCACAATCGGATGAGAGGGACACGCGTAATGGCGGCCGATATTTAAGCATTGAACTGCTTTCAGTTGGAAGTTATGGGCTGATGAATGCCAACTGGACAAAGGCAAATTTAATGAAACGCGCTGTTGAATTTGCCTTTGTCCAGTTGGCATTCATCAGCCCATAACTTCCGACTAAAAGCAGTTCAATGCTTATATTTACATTTGGCAACGATTTTTAAAGACTATATCCAGGAATTTTGCTCCGACAATGAATGAACAATTAAGCATTAAACTGTCTTTTTATGGATTATATGGTCTATATAGATGCCAGAGCTTTGCAGACAATCTTCATAATGCGCGCTAGCGCATTATGAAATGATTGTCTGCAAAGCTCTGGCATCTATATAGACCATATAATCCATAAAAAGACAGTTTAATTCTTATATTTACGTTTTCTATATTAGTTTCTTTTCGATTTCATTTTAATTTTCATTATAATTTGAAATCTGACTTTTACCGACGTTTCCACTGTCAGAGGTCAACAAATTGAACAGCCTATTGTGATTCACGTGCTGATTGGCAAAAAAAAAATAGTGCGTGGAAATCCTTAAAAAAATACTGAAAACATCATCAGATATTTTAATAACAATATCAATAATATTGGTAGTCAGTATTTCAGAATATACGGATGAATTATTCAGTTTGTTAACGATTTCGGATTTTTTTTTTAATTTACCATCCGGAACAATTATGCGGATGGAAATTTCACCCGTCACCACGCGCACGCAACGGCTGACAGCATTGACAGAGTTTAGCTATGAAAGTTGAATGTGCAGTGGGAGAAAGTGGAATTCGCCAAAAAACCAGATGTAAACATGTTCTTTGATTGCATGGAAACCTGATTACAGTTTATAGTAGCTACAACAGCACCGGTGTCAGGGATACGACCAATGAGAGAAGTGACAGTGGCCGAGGGAGTTAGACGAGCTTCAGCGACAACGTTGCTTGTGACGGGTACCATGGCTGTTTCAAGTTTAGGATGCGTTAGACACGATAATGCACCACTTGATGCTTTCTTTTGTGAAGAAGAAACTGTTCTATTGTACGACCGGAGAGAAGCCTCGTTCTTATGATTTGACATAAACATGATGTGTCGGGTTTCAAAATTTTTGTCATTCAAACATTGGATGGCGGTGGCGCGCAAACAATGTGGTGTGTACTGATTTTCCACTCTGGCCCCGGAACAAATATCTGTCAACATATGTGTTTATTAAATCTTGTTTTATTTCCATTTTCGTGATTGTTAACCATTCTTACCTTTATTTTCGTTTTACATTTTAAGATTTGTTTTCTGGTCTCGTACTCTATCCGATAGCATGATGAGCAATGATAAGATGCCATTATCCCATCCGTAAATCCGGTCGCGTATGAATAACACCCGAATGCACGATTTGGGTGTCAGTTATGCATAGAATGGTGTCACGCTTTGGGTGTCAGTTATACTCTCATAGACTGCAAATTTGTTTAGTTTGTTTATATCATGGCTTTGCCATCCAAATGTAAATATATTATTATCGTCAAAGACGGAACAGCCTTTTCAAAAGCCATCTTTAGTTATCGCCGACGTCCATAACTTCCAAGTGAGCTCGGTAAAGTTATATAGTGGGGCTCAGTACGTGTAAATGTAAATATTTGTTGCACAATGCAGAAACGATAGAAATGTACTCCCATACATTTGGCAAGTCCTTGTTTGGAATCACCTTTTCAAGGTATTGCCAGGTCTTTATTCGTCCATTTACCGTTTCGACTGCCCATCTTAACTTTGTGACAAGACGGGACCTTTTTCCCTCCGCCGTGGACATTTGCTTTTCTCCCTTCCCTAAGAAAGAAGGCGAGTATGTGTCAATACCAATATCACTAAGGAAAGGCAAAACATCGCGAAACTCCCTGTCCAATAGCAGGATATCGTTTTGTTTCAGCCATGACGAAATGTTATCAGCATTTGTCTGAAACATATGTCTTGTGATAGATGCATCATTATTTTTGCCATCGGCAAAGTACGGTCCAACAATGCTTACGATATATCCATCGGTGGTGACAATCATCATCGGCTTTATTAGGGGACGGTACTTGTGCATTGAAAAACACTTCCGTTGGAATTTGTGTTTGGTACTTTTTTGGATGTACAGGTATGTGCCATCCATTACCAATATCACGGAGTCAGATATAAAGTTCGAAGACAGTTGAACAGACAAACCTGTTGTGTGTTTTTCAGGAACTTCCTCATGCGACATGTGGCTAAATTCCAAATGTAGTGGAACGAACTCCACCGACAATGCTCATTTAGCGGCAATGATGCTGCGCGAGACTTTCTATCCCAGAGTGTTCCAATGACCCTGGAATAAACCAAGCAACCATCAAATTATCAAAATTAATTGTAAGTCACGAGAAAGGTAACAACGTCCACAAAGGGCAGCTATATATTAGCATTGCATAGATTATTTTCTTTAGTAGCTATGGTGGCCGATTTCGGCCATGTCTCACTGTCGCATTGGCGCCCCCGCGAAAATGCGGTTTGCGCCGAGCGACAATGCGCCAAGCGACAAAAATGAACACTTCAGTACAACAAAATTCAATGCGACTGTGAGACATGGCTGAAATCGGCCACAACAAGTATAGTTGAAGACAGGAAGTAATTACTGATCGACATTCAATGTGGCATCTTAAAATTCACAAAAATATTTTTCTGGAAAAAAACTTGAGTTCATCTTGTCGACTATAAAAAGTAAGAGAAAAGTACCATGTCATCGGCACACTCGACACAATCTCAATCGTGAAGGTATATCAGATGTGCAGTCTTACCTGTCACAAAGCCTAGTTCTGAGTTTCATCTGGAGCATGCCAATCGCCTGTCTGGGTGTGCGGGTTTTGGATTTTTTAAGCGATTTAACTCTAGAGGACAGGTCCTGAAACTGTACAATCTTCAGACCAGTGGTATTGTAACACTGTTCATCAGCCATCGACGGGTTATCAAAATCGATCTTATTTGTTGCTCTTGCTGCATTGCGAAGACTACCCAATAGTTCAACGAGGTCCTCTGTGACAACTTTCGCGGTGTCTTTTAGCATATAGGAATTGAAGGCCACGTCAGGTTTAATGTTCTTTCCTGATAGATGTGACCTGCAGCATCTCACTCCCAATGGAACCAAGATGCCGTTCACAATGAAAATCTGCAATCTGGCCACTGCTGGCATTTTTATTATGTTTTTACCTGTGCGCCTGCAATGATTCAACATGCCTTTATCCTTCCCACACTTTTGAAGGGCAATATTGATTACCGTTAGGTGACCTTCTCTGGCGATTTTTACCTGTAATCCCATTGATATAGGTTTTCCTACATTTTAGGCAAATGGTGTTTGATTTAATGTGCGCTCCAGAACACTTTTCATAAAAGTCTCTCTGAAAACTGTTGATTTTTCTTCCTTGGCCTTTTTTTATTCGGCATAAACAAACACCACATGTTATTTATTTCACCATTGTCAACAGACTATGAAGACGTTTATATATATCATATGCTATAAGGTCAATCGATTCCGTACGAAATAAACTAAATTGGCAAATTAAATCGGGAGCTTCATACTACCTATCCATATCCATGTATGTTGTCGACGTGGCTGGTTGTTTACATTTTACTTCAGCAGATACGGGGTAAATCGTTTATTGTACTTTTTATACCAATGAAAATTTTCTATCTTCACTTTTTTTCTTTCATACCAATATTAATATATACCTTTAAATATTGAAAATATCTATATATATCTCAATATTGAATTATTTAAATGGTTGTTAAAATAAAAATATGTAAAAAAAAAAAAAAAAAAAAAGACATTTGATGATTCGTACTCCCAACCTTTCTCTTGATTAACGGCGATTCTACCATCTGAGCTATGTAGTCTTCGCTTAGATACGGTTTATGTTATAATTTATAGTCAATCTAGTTGATATTCAAATGAAAATATTTTATCATCTACGTTTTTTGGATTTTTCGATACCAGCGCATCGGAGGACCACTTTTTAAGAATAGGATTTTAGGTGTCTTTTGGTACATAGAATAAAATAAGACATTGTAAAAGTTAGTCTTCCGATGCGCTGTATGTCAAAACATGATTTGAATGTGGGAAAAACCCCCCTCGAAAGTTGCAAGTAGCCCGATGATGCAACTTTACGGTCATTTAATAAAATATCCACTGCAATAAACAACCACATTTTTCACAAATAAGAATATTAATATGTTATTTATTTAAGGTTTAAATTTAAAAACTTTTTTTAACATTTATTTTTTGACTTTGAAAACGGTCACCATTAGGTCGAAACAGGCCAATATGCGCCATACCTCTTTAACATGAACAACTAGCGCGCTTCAATAAATTTGCTTTTGTCCAGTTGGCATTCATAAGTCCAGGTCTATAATAATAAGCTATCATTAATGATGTGTCGGTTAAATGTTTTTAAAGAACGAGACTTGAAGACGACTGGGCGTAACAATGGAAGCGGTAACTTTAAAATATTCGTTTTATTAGCTCACCTGGTCCGAAGGACCAAGGTGAGCTTATGCCATACCGTGGCGTCCGTCCGTCCGTCCGTCCGTCAACAATTGCATGACTTCTTCCTCATAACTACTGATCAGAATTTGACCAAATTTGGTCAGAAGCATCCCTATGGGGTGGGGACTTAAAATTGTACAAATGGTGGGGCTGACCCCCCAGGGGTCTGAGGGGCGGGGCCAAAAGGGGTCAATTTGGCTCTGTTAATATAAACGACTTCTTCTCTGAAACCGAGCAATGGATATCGCTCATGTTTGCCTGGTAACATCACTATGGGGTGAGGATTCAAAATTGTACAAATAGTGGGGCTGACCCCCTAGGGGCCTGAGGGGTGGGGCCAAAATGGGTCAATATAGCTATATTGATATTAACAACTTCTTCTCTGAAACCGAGCAATGGATATCGCTCATGTTTGTCTGGTAGCATCACTATGGGGTGGGGATTCAAGATTGTACAAATGATGGGGCTGACCCCCCAGGGGCCTGAGGGGCGGTGCCAAATGTGGTCAATTGGGCTACATTGATATAAACGACTTCTTCTCTGAATTCGAGCAATGGATATTGCTCATATTTGCCTGGTAGCATCACTACTGGATGGGGATTCAAAATTGTACAAATGATGGGGCTGACCCCCCAGGGGCCTGAGGGGCGGGGCCAAATGTCGTCAATTCGGCTATATTGATATAAACGACTTCTTCTCTGAATCCGAGCAATAGCTGTCGCTCACATTTGCCTGGTAGCATCACTATGGGGTGGGGATTTAAAATTGTACAAATGATGGGGCTGACCCCCCAGGGGCCTGAGGGGCGGGGCCAAATGTGGTCAATTGGGCTATATTGATATAAACGACTTCTCTGAATCCGAGCAATGGATATTGATCATATTTCCCTGGTAGCATCACTATTGGGTGGGGATTCAAAATTGTACAAATGATGGGGCTGACCCCTAGGGGCCTGAGGGGTGGGTCCGAATGTGTTCCATCGGGCTATATTCATATAATTGACTTCTCCTCTGGAACCAAGCAATGGATATCTCATATTTTACTTGTAGCATCACCTTGGGGTAGGAATTTGAAATTGTAAAAAGTAATGTATATCGCTCATATTTGCCTGGTAGCATGGTTATGGGGTGGGGATTCAAAATTGTACAAATGGTGGGGCTGACCCGGGGCGCCAGGGGGCTGAGGGGTGGGGCCAAAAGGGGTCAATTTGGCTAAATTGATTTAAACAACTTATTCTCTGAAACTTAGCAATGGTTTGACTGGTAGCATCCTATTGGATTGGAGTAGGGATTCAAAATTGTATAAAGGAAGGAGCTGACCCACCAGGGGGCAGAGGGCAGGGTCAAACGGGGTCAATTGGTCTAAACAAGTTTTCCTCTGAAACTAAGCAATGGATATCACTCACATTTGTGTGGTAGCATCCTAATGGGTCGCGCCAAAAGTCGATTTCATTTCATGGATTAATGCACTTTGTGGCATTTTTAGTATTAAAATAAAACCAATGTACATGTACCCATATGCTTATGATATATATTGACATAGAATGTAGCAATACCAGCAACAAATATACTCAAGCATCATTCTTGTTTCATATCTCATGAAACCAGGTGAGCGATACAGGCCCTCTGGGCCTCTTGTATCATCTCGCGAGAATATTAATATTATGTTCACTTTTGCAGTTGACGTGTTAATACCAACCAACATTGCTTCAGTGTCTAACAAAATATTGATCAGTGAATAGATGCAAAGTTTGGCCTTAGTCCTTGGACCCAATGGCCTTAAACTTTGACCTTGATTGTTGACATATGTTGTTTTGTTAACTGAACATCTTTCATATCAATGAATCAATAGTCAGTCGGCAACAAAATCTGTGGACGAACGGAAGGACAAATAAAGTCACTTCTATAGTTCACCTTTATCTCGGATACGGGCCCTACTTTTGATTGTCATCTTCCAATGTTGTTTCAGACCAATCGGCAAAAGTTCCGGCCTATCACAAGGAGACTTAACACGAACATACCGCAGCCTTCCAAAACACACATACGCACTCACCACACGCATGCATGTCGCACGCACGGGAGGCCGTCCTTAAATGACCTTAGCTGTCAATGGGACGTTAAACAAAACAAACCAAACCAAACCAAACCAGATGTGGTCGAAATCCGCTTTGGTGCGTTTTGAATGTAAACGTTTTCGCACGGCACACGAGGTCCGACGAAGCACGATGGGCAGAGATCATCTCGACCCTTCGGGTCGGCTGACCTTTAAAATAAAATTTAATAAGAGATGTTATTACAAGAGTACCGCGGGGCGTTTAAACATAATAGTCAAGTGAACCAACAAGGTGCAGAATTGTTTTATATCAAGACTAAATGTACTCTAGAATAATCTTAACCAGGCAAAGACAATACAAGACATTCTTCAATCTTGTAAATATCTTTAATATAAACAAGAGATTCCAAAACCACGGTACAATATTTGAGAATGATAAATGAAAAAACTTTCTTGGAATGGCAATAAGACACTTTAACACTAACGATTCAAAATGGCGCACTGTCAGCCGTTTCGTTTTGGGGATCAGCTTCAATATTAATCGTGTACAAATAGAAAACAAGGGAATCCTACAAAATAAAATTTGAGAAAGTTTCTAAAAGCATTTCGAAAAAGTGTTAACACTGATTGTTATGGGTGTATGAAATGACTGGCGAATTGAACAGGCTATGCTTATGGCAATCCAAGTTGTCATTAATTGACGGAGCAACGTTGATCCAGGATTGTACCAAATTATATAAGATATCTTATATAATTTTACAAGATATCTGATAAACTTAAGATATCTTACGTACTTTATAAGATATATAATAAATGAGATATCTTATATACTTTCCTTTATAAGATATCTTATTAAACATATAAGATATATCATAAAAGATATAAGATATCTTATATAATACATAATATATATCATAAAACGTATAAGATATATTATAAAGAAAATTAAATAATATATCTTATGTATTTCATAAGATATCTTATATATCATATGAGATATCTTATATATTATATAAGATATCTTATAAAGGAAATTATATAAGATATTTTATATAATTCGATTATAAGATATCTTATAAAGAACGAAATTTGAATTTGAGATAATGAACTCTCCTCCATTCGATGAAGTAGCCGAGATGAAGCTGAAACTACATATAATGGTTTGAAACAGATTTATAATTGCCATATATTCATGTTTGCTCGAACACGAGATCTGCTCCGTGTCTAGCCGATCTTGGTCGCGACGGAGGGTTGATTGAGTATGTTCCGCGTGCCTTTCGGTTTTGCTGGTCTCACGAGAGCCTCGTTCTTGATAAGATATCTAATAAACCTTTCTTTACAAGATATCTTATATATTATATAAGATCTCTTATGTATTTTTATGCGATAACTTATATACTTTATCAGATAGCTCATAAAGAAAAGTTTATAAGATGTCTTATAAAAGACATAATATATCTTATATATCATATAAGATATCTTGTAAAGAAAAGTTTATAAGATATCTTATAAAAGATGTAAGATATCTGATATCTTTCATGATATATCTTGTATATTATATAAGATATCTTATCAACTTTTAATAAGATATCTTATAAACATGTAAGATATCTCATAAGCATATAAGATGTCTCATAAATTGTACTTTGGGAATGTAATAAAGTCCAAAATTTAATTATGGCTTTCCAAATTTGGTTGCAAGCTACTTGTAATGAGACATTTAATGTATGTAAAAAAGATTTCATTTTTGGTAAAATAGCACAAAACCCACACCAAAATAACAGAGCAGAAAATATTATAATACTAAATATGAATCACTATATTTATTGTCAAAAGTGTTTAGGTAAAGCTCTGTACTTACCCACTCTAATTAGTAACCTTAAAACTTCATATAACATCGAGAGATACTTAGCAAAAAAATGTGACAAGGAAGCTACTTTTATTGAGGATTTCAATGCTTACCATTCAGCTTTTAGAAAATAAATATAACCATTACATTAATGTAGTGTCTTTCATTATGAAATAGATTTCAATTTACCAACGTAATTAATTTTTATATTTTTTCAATTTGCTTGTGTTTTTGTTGGACTCGTTTCTTTTCCATTAAATGTTTTTATTAGCAATAGTCAGTTATTTTTTGTCACCCTTTCAGAAATTGCCTTTGCTTTCGTCGGAAATCTCGTTCCCTCTTCTCTTCTTCCTTTTATGTTTCCTTTCTCTCTTATCTTTGTATTTCCTTTTCAAAACCAGCTTCTACTTTTTATCCAAACTATCCCCCAATCCCATTTTTCAATTAGCTCCAGGCAATATATTCATTGGTTGATTGTTTTCAATTCTACATACACTATACTGCCCAATAATTCAGAATGTAATAGTAGATTATAGTAAATTTAAAATACACCAAAAATGTAGGAGTATTCATAAAAATTGATTACATGTACATAATTAAGAGAGTATTGATGTATATGTTTGTCTGGAACTAATAAAAAAAATGTCTCATAAACATATAAGATGTCTTATATAATATGTAAGATATTTTATACAATTTGGTAAAATACTGGATCAACATTGCTCCCCGAATAAATGACAACTTAGCTTGCCATATATGCTACTTGTCAGCTGTTGGTGAAATCAGATAATGGGCTAAAATTTCCTTGAAGAGAATAAAGCATTTTTCTTGAACTCATTTAGAATTGTCCAGCATCATAATTCTCAGGCTGAAGAGATTTGAGGTGAAATTGAACATGTGATGAATTGATAAATCAAAGCAAAGTATCATATTCCTGACACATATCATTAATCTATGAAAATAGTCCCTTAGATTATTACGGTCCCACAGTGGATCAGATGTAAGCAAGATAAAAAAAATCCTGGGAAGTATTTTTGCCCAATATAAACGAATAAGGAACTGTACCTCATAACAACATTCTCCTATCGGTCCCTATCAGAACTCGGACTTCAAAATCCTGGTACAAATATCTTAAGTTTATCTCGACCATTTTAGGAAATTTTGGTCTATGACGATTAATATTGATTAGGCTCAATAGTAGGGAAATCATCTGAGAGCAATGTTTTATAATCTATTAATATAATATACAGAAAACAATTTCAATATATTTTCAATTCAATAGGTAAGAATGCAAGACAAAGCAGACACTTCTTTGTAAATTTGTTATAACTACTGTTTTCACTTCCGGTAGAGAATAAATGAAAGCAAGGCACGTTTTTGTTAGTCTCCTCGTTTACATCAACGTTGCAACCTCTAGCTGCCAAGCCGAGCTAAGCATCCCCGAACTAACAACGCAAACGTTGATGCGACAGTACACGTACTTGACAATGTACTTAACAATACAACAAAATTATCCCTGTCAATTTAACAGTTAGTGGTATTTCCATTCCAGATGTAAAGATTGTTAACATTCGTAACTGTTGTTCTAAATATTACGATCATTCTGGTTGTGGATTAAGATGTAAGGCGCAAACCAGACAAAAGTTAATTAAGCTTATTTTTAAATGGTATGCCTTCAAATAGAATTACATGTAATTACCCACTTGTATCTTTAGTTGTATAACAGTATAACTGTATTCTTCAGAAGAAAAGAATTTCACAGATAGGTACCAAATAAATCTCGTGGATAAACGAAGGAAACATTTTCTTAATGTCAACACACGTGCTTTAACCTTAGCATAGCTAGATATATGTAGGTGTAGGCTTAGCATACGATGCGTTTAATAAATTTACTTGAAGCCGTACTCCCATGTTAATGACACATGGCATTTCGACGTTAAACTGAAACACTGAACACTGGAACGGTAAGAAAAATGGAACAAGTAATGCTGAAAGTACGTAAGCTACAAATGATGCCCGATACTTTAAGTCCACATCACGACGGTAATCGGATTAAAATTATAATTAATTACCTGCTGCACTTGTTCAAATACAGCCACCATGAAACTTGTAGTGATGTCCCCTATAAATCATAATAAAGCTTCAGAAGTTTTTATCTGACACTCCGACCATATATACGAAACATGAGCAACACATGAATATGCACTTATAATTAACAACAGACAATAGATAACACTCGTATAGTTAACATGGAGACTGAAATGTTTGCATTATAAAATGGAGAAAAGCGCATAATCTTTTCAATACTTTCAAATTTGTTGTACAAAATAATTCCGAGTATTTTATAGTATTTGGATACTAAATATAGTATTTAGGAATATATTTATTTCTTTCAATCCGGAAAATTCACATTCAAAAACATAGTGGTATTCATCACCAATAGATTGTTTATCACACAGTACACATATACGTTCTTCCCTAGGAACGTTTTCCCATCTTCTTGTTTCAATTGGAAGACGGTGATTACCTGTACGATATCTTACAAAGGTATCTCTTAAACCTTAGTTAAATACATTTTTTAAACATTCTATAGCATACACTTGTGGGAGGGGGGAATCTAAAGAGATACTATACTGAAAGTTTACCTTTTAATTCGCCCCTTTAGTACAGCTACATGCAGCCTGGCCAGTCCCCCTGCTAGTACTAACAGGCACCTATCTGTACGCGTGATAAGGCGATACTGATAGTTTATGTCAACAAGTTTCATATATGTCGAATTTTAAATATCGACATACTGCTTTCTTCTAATTTCCATAACTCCATCATCCATTTTGCGGCTAATTTTTGGCGACAAGTTGTGATGCCGATCTCGAACATTTTATTTATACGAGTTAAATATTCCGATAGGTTATGTACATGTATAATGCAAGATATCGAATTCGGTATTTTGACATTTTTTATTTTACGACTAAAATATGACGACAAGTTGTGATATAATCGGAATATGTCGACATTTATATGCTAATAAGTTTAGTTAGATGTAGTCAAGTCGACGTAACTTGTATCGCGAAAGTGACACTTATCACAACAAGTAGAGGTCCATATATACGTTTCCGTAGATATGTGATATGAAGTCAGATGTGCGTTATAAAGACAGATGTGCGATATAAAGTCAGATTCGTGATATGAAGTCAGATGTGCGATGTGTCTGATATGTCTGATTCCGTTGTCACCACCCTAGCTCTCGTGTTGAGGATGATTTGCTAGCCGAGTGTTGTGATGATTCAGATGACGTCTATGCTGCCGGAACGCCTGGTATTTTGTTAGAGTATTGTCTCCGTTTGATCGATTTGAGTAACTGTTATGTTTACGTTAAATTATGTCGGTATACTTTGTATAACATATGACATGTTACATCTTGTCCAGGCTGTTTTTCGTATCAGTTATAAAGTTTCTAATATCAATGCTTTACACGATCCTCGTTCCTGCAGTTCTTCAGTTCAGAACACTGCGTTTTCTCCGTCCGTCAGATATTGCTGATGTTTGTGACTGCGGGATCGTTAACCACATGCCAGCATAAACGAAGTGAAAAAGGGTAGACGGTGACTTTCAAATACACTTGCATTCGAACTATTTCGTCATCGTAAAGTGATTGTAAGTGACAGGCTTAAAAACTAGATAACTAAAACCTTTTTCAGTATTTCAATGTATAAATTATATTGTCAGATTGTGTGTACGGTGTGTGGGGTGTTGGGTTATTTTTTTTTCCATTTAAAATTAAATAGAATGGAGCGATTTCATCATTATGAATTGGGGGTATCACTATACAGAGGATTTGTCATAAGATTCTCTTCATATTAGACTTATGATACGTTACGAATCGTTCATTTTTGTGATCTTTTGGTGAGTAAAAATGAAAAATTCAAAAGAAATAGCTTTGTCAAATGGCAAAACACGGCGAGAACTCCATACCATATAAAATGAAGACATATTACGAAAGTCGGTTTGAATAACAATTTACGCGCAGATCAGTTAAAGAGAAATGCATATTATAAAATACATCAGAAGATTTATTAATTCACAAAACATAGGTTTTCTGAAGAGTATCCTGGGAACTGCAATAGTGCCGATAACACAAAAGGGACACGTTTATGTTGAATATGTAGTATTTCTTGCCGATATGTCATAAATTAACATTTCAATTAACATATTTATCATTATCTAAAATTGATTAAGAAAAAAACAAAAACAAATGTGCGTCGGCCGGGAGTCGAACCCGGATCGACTGCTTGGAAGGCAACCATGCTGACCGTTACACCACCGACGCATTGATGGCTGTGGGGAAAATATTTTATATGTCCATAAGTAATTAAACATTATCACTATCTTTGAAACTTGAACGTTAATTACGGTGCATTAGCAGTGAAAAATTTGAGTTTCTTGTGTTTCATTGTATTTTATATCCATTATTTATATATCGCTGCAAGAAACGTGTAGTCTGAACAAAACGGTATCGACACCGGTGTTTTCACTTCCGCCGAATTCCAACATGGCATCCAATTTTGACGATGACCAGGCGGGTAAGTTGTTTTTTGTATTTTGACAGTGTTTTCAGATTTTCCTAACATTGATTTTGAGTATAAATGACAATTTTAGAAACAGTGATTATATATTATATCATTTCATACATCTATTATTCAAGAAAAGCTCGATAATTGCCCTAAAATAAAGCAAGTGTATCATTGTTTTGGCAAAATCGTGTGTGGCATCAAATGGAAATTCATATTGTATTTCTTTAAGAATTTCTTGTACAAATTAGGTTTCTGTTAACTTCACAATTAAAACATGGCGTTTACTCGGTGGATGGTGCGTGTAATATTTTTGGCTTATAATAAAGGCTCAAGCTAACAATGGTTCCCAAAAATACATTTGGGGATAGTCTCAAAAGTAATTTCTCACAGCGATACTCGCGTGTAACACTACTAATTAGTGCCATTTCCTGAATGGACTTGTTCTGACACGAGCTTAGCTTTAACTGGAATCCGTTCAAGTTCGAGCTATCAGTCGTGAAAACAAACAGTATCGGAGACACAACTTGTTCAGGAAATATTTTGATATATTGTTGTGGAAAGACAGCCATCTCAACATGAGTGTCAGTGTGTGTTGTAAGTATGTTATTAAAGAACAAAATTAAGTACGGTAAATATATCTTTGATATTGTCGGCCTATGTGATGGTTGCCAAAACATATGCTTAAAATATCTAGCTTTGTCATAAAATAAATAATTATGATTTATTTCATTTTCTCTTTTTTTTATGTTTTGGTAATACATTTATATTACTAAAAATGTTATGCCTACATGTAATTTTCAAACCATTTGATGGGTAGGCCTACATTGATAAAAAAAACAGTTGCCAGTATTTGACTTTATGTCATTGCCATGATGCAATGTGGAGTCATGATCATTAGGCCTAGTGTAAGGGATCGAGGTATGTGGAATTCAACACCAAACTTTTTGAATATTTTTATTAATTTCTTGTAACATTACAAAAATATATGATTGTATCAAGGTTGAATTTTGCTATTTTGGTTGAATTTTCTTGATTTTTTTGTGAAATAAATAAAAATCACATTTAAGAAGAAAATAACAGAGGAAAAACATGTTCCATGTCTGAAACAAGGTGACAATTAATAAGTAGTCTTTTAACTATTACACCCCCACAGTAGTTTGCATTTTATCAATATAAATATTTATATAATAGACTCTAATTCCCCATAAAAATACTCTGAATATGATTTAATATTTATATATATATATGTATACCTCATATACATCACTTAATATCCCTCATAAGATCATAGATGATCATGGAAACAAAACATTGTGTATCCTTTGGCATATACCATGGTGATTTTCATAAATGCTTTAAGGAAGTACCGTTGTCTCCCTTGCGATTGTTTACAAATTGTAGATAAACAGAATTAAATTCAAATGTTTTCCTGCATTTGAAGAAGCAGCATTAGAAATACTGTAGATAAAACTCTGCAAAGCAAGATTGCTTAATACACTGAAATGTATTCATATTAGAGCCGTATATTGCATGGATGCATATACAACACAATGTATGTGATAATGCTATTTAAGTATTTGCACATTGTCAGAAAATAAACTTTATATTCATTGATCATTTCAGATGGTATAGAACCGATGGATTTCTCTTTCCATGAAGATGAGGATCTTGCTGTTTCTAGGTCTGTATTCACTCAGGCATATTTCTCTAATGTACAACTTGCAAAATATATTTTATGATGCATGTAAGTCCAAATGGCGTCCTACAGTACAACATATAAATATATCTAATACTTAATCAATGAACACTGGTTTTAATGTTGTTATAGTCGATTGACAGCAAGGAATCAATCATAACAACATCAAAACTACTGTTCAGTACTTATTTACATTCTCTTATCATTTTCGTCATCTTTGAAAAAAACTGAACCAACAAAATAATTCATGCCTTTTTTAATGTCACATGATCATGATCACCCACCGGGTGTTATAGGCGTATGGTGGCAACTGCCTCTTAGCATGTATTGGTGGGAAAACACAGAGCAAATGTAAAAAATATACATGTATTAAAGAATGTTTTCTTTTTTCTGATGGGAAATGTTGATCATATGAGTTATGCCAAAGCAGCCAAACAGTTATAATCTGATATTGAAGTGGTTTTGTTTTTGTAATTTCAGTTCCAGTGCTGTAGATACAAAGTTTGATGAGACTATTGGACATGTTGAGGATATTATTATGGGTGAGTATCAACTATATATACCAAGTAAGGTGTGTAGATTGTAAATGTTTACTGTGACATTGATAAGGGAACAGATGTATTGTGGAAGGTGAAAACCCAGGGGGAAACAGTAAATTGTACCATTGGTGGGGAACATGTGCATCTCAAAACTGAATTGGCTATATATATAGGGGAGAGAGTGGTTAGAAGCTTGTGTTTGACTGCACACCTCACAGAAGCATTTTGTCAGGGGCTTTATATATGTAAAAGAGTTATCATAGCTCCTGACTTTCCATTATAATTTTAGATATCATATACACTCTATGTCACTGGTTACGTGTTTGATGAAATGACTCAAAATGCTTCTGCTGGTACTTGTTAACAACCAAACCTTTGGTTGGTGCAGGGCTGTACTTGTACTGTATATATATATATATATATATGGGTAATTGTATCATGATACCCAACCATAGGAAACCTCAGGAAACATTTTCTTCACGTTATCTAGTCATTAGTATTTATGTGAATATACATTAATATTCCTGCTAAACATCACAACCAGTACAAAAATTTGTCTATTTGACATGTGTCCATACTCTTAGCTTTCATAGGATTGCCTGAATAAGGCGATAGAGTGTACATTCACTAAAATGTTGGGAATGATAAAACCTTTAGTTGGTAACACTACTACCGGGTAAGTCTATTCACATTACCAACCAATATGGTGTTGAGCGATCTCTGAATAGACAATATTCTGGTGGACATTTTGTTATATATGTAAACTTAGTTTATTTTACTACAATTGCAAAACAATTTATATCGACTTATATTAATCACTCTTGTTGGAAGTCACTTCAAGTGCGAGAGGAAACCAGAGTACCCAGAGAATACTCACATGATCGGGCATGTGACCCCAATTATACCTTTCACATCCAATCAGGTAATCAAGCCCTGGCTGCCTATCTAGATGAATGGCAAGTGTGTTTCAACTGCGTCACCCAACCACAATGTAATATTATATCACTATTCCAACCTTTGTTGGATCAATATTTAAGCCGCTTCAGACAAACCTTGACTGTATATCCTTTTACTTTGTTTGCAGATGATGACTTCCAGAGAATACAGACAGAATTTTTAGAGAAATATTACCAGGAGTTTGACGACTCTGAAGAAAACAAATTTATATATACAGATATCCATAGAGAATATGTAAGTTCACAACAGCTGGCAGGATAAGGGCAATTCGATAAAATATCTATCCAACCAGAGATCTCTAGGTTTTTCAAAATTAAAACAAAATCATTATTTGGTTCTCAAGTCTGCGCACATCTCCTTCAAGAAAAATCTTGAAATCTGGCCACACTTCTGTTTTGGTACCAAGTCATCAAGAATGGCACTCATTTGAGCAGAAGACACCAAAGCAAAAGTAAAATGTTTGATTTTTATTACCGTAAGCAATATGTGCTTATAGCTCTTTCAGTACCGTTGTCGACTACAGTTGACATAATTTCAAGCTCCCTCTTCCCCACTGTTGACTAAAGTTGACAGGCTAAGCTGACATTATTTAAATGTTGATTTGTTAAACAGCATTCGACGCATACAAATATCCAATGCAATGGCATATATATAAAAGGTGTTTAAGACTTTTGAAACAAACTTTTGGTTGATGAATTCATGTTTGTTTCGTTCAGGTTACTTTTTTCCACTAGAGTTGAGTTGTTCAAATATTTAATGCAACATATGGTTGACATGATGGGATTGAATTGTCAATATGATGTCATTGTGTTGTTGTCATTACATTGTTACATCATTGTATTGGTACCAACACGTGTTATTTTACCCTAGGGGTTGACAGAGATATTCTGAGTAACAGAGAAATTTTCAATGAGTGAAATGGTTGACAAATCTGTTCACATGTTGTTTTTTCAATATTAGATATTTTTTGAGAATCCACCATGCATATAATCTCTTGTCAAATTTTTCTTCATTTGAAATCAACATTGGAGGCTAATTAGTATTTCAGGTATGATAGAACATACTATGACCTTAGAAATGTTTTAATTGGAAGTTTTGATTTGTTATTAACAGGTTCAATTAATAGAAACACATTTAAACGATGAACTCACAAAACGCATGCCAGGGTTTTCCATGGGTGAATTTACACACCAAATTATGTAAGTATAAATTAATATCAGAGGCCTTCCTTAATTCTATGGCTGTTAGTGTTTAATAGTTTGATACTTTGTAAGCTTTTATTATATAATGAGGACTATTCATTAATATGATCCGAACACCTGTAAAGAAAAAGCAGCTCAATATTTCATGGTACTGTTTGAATTAAATCACTTCTATGGATGGATATCCCTGTTTGTCAAACCTGGAGTCTTCCTATTTGCGAGATATTTTAATGGAATAGCCCTGAAAGGAAGGAGGAATGAAATACAACATTATAATATATATACATGGCTCAAACTAATGACCTATCTCTCTGTATAAAATGAATGTCCATCCTGTTACCACACAACTAAAACCAATACATTGTATTTCCAAATTTTACACTGCTTCTTCATTTACAAGGTTGTTGAAAAATAATTTGTCATTTTCGAAATATTCTCAAAAATCCTTGAACCAATTATGATATGACATGTATATACATATACATTTAATTTGCACTTGCTTCAGAAATGTTACACAGTCACTGTATGTTTTCATTTGACAGGGAGAGAAAAAATGAGCTGGAAGGCGAGATATTTGAGATGCTGCTAACATTTAGTGACTTCATGGTGTTTAAGGAAATGTTTCTTGATTTTAAAGCAGTAAGTAATGTATACAGCGTTCCAGTAGATTTTATAAGACGAAGCATATCTGTTGTCAAGGACAAAATTCAGATTGATGAGAGGAATTGAGTATTGAATGAGTATACAAATGAAAATAAATCTTCTGTGTTGAATATACATGATTCATGCAGTCAGTTTTATGCATGAATATAAAACTTGGGAGGCCGGGGAGGTTAGGGAGAAGCTGGTTATGTATTCATGAAAATGTGGTATGTTTTGTAATGTTGATATTGTGATCACCTTTTAAGTCCTTTGACCATGGTAATACTGAAAACTTCTGAGTCATCATTTCATGTATGAACATCAAACTCAGACAGTAGGTTTATAGCTAGGTATACATACATACAACATAGCAAAGTTACATGTCCTGTACTGAAATGAAGTGTAATTGCAACTTCTAGTTGACTTTTGGCATTGGATTTAAGTCCTAAAATATAATTTCAATTTAATGTTTGGACTGAAGGTTTCATAGGAAGGTGTGAATAAGCCCAATCTGTATACATAATCATTTGAAACTTTTAGAGATTTTTAAGTAGGTTTCCCAATCAAATTACCAAGCTTAATAGAAGTGCTTATATGGAAAACTAATACGGATACCTGTATGAATCTTAAGCTGCTCTTTTTTAGACTAATTGAAATGTTAGAAACTTTACTGACATCTTAATAATATGTCTAAATTTAGTATCCAAGATCGAGAGTTTCCCTACTTGATAGGGAGAGCTGGGAAGTACGATTGATATACATCATTGCATATGCAATGTTCCTTCTATAGGTATACACTTGCTGTACATATCTTGGGTGCAGAGATATAAAAAATAAACCATACTTTAATCTATGGATTTGTATGCTATGCCATATCATATTTGTTATAGATTGTAAGCAACAGAAAAATCACTGCACAAATTTGGTTCTGTTTCAAAAGTTTTTGCGTGAATTTGATCATGGTAAAGTTTTTTGTAACTGTCTGTCTTTTCCAGGACAAAGAAGGACGAACAGTGGACCTGAGTGGAGGAATTATGGTGACTTCCATGCAAGGTGGCGGAGATGACTGTGCAGATGACGGTGGAGATGATGGAGGAATCTCATTGGACGACTGCACATTTTCTCTAACGGGACATTCATTTGGAGATGGACCGGAGCAGAAATAGTGTCTATCCCTAGTGAATTAGTGCTTAATGAAATGTTACCATGTCCATCGCAGGTGAATCAATACTGCCTGGAATGTGTGGATTTGTATGATGGTGGAGTGTCCGACGAATCTTTCTGCCAAAAAGTTCATATGTTCACCGTATTGAGTCGGTGTTCATGTGTATACATGGAGTTGAGATATGCTCATTTTGAAAGATATCCTCTTTCTTGTAGTTAATGAAATTCACCATTTGATGGCAGTGTCCATCTTGAATTATTGTTGTATCGTATAACCTTACACCTTGTCTGAAGACTTCCTTGTTTAAACTGTTCTATGGGGGAGTAAAATCCCATTTCCATTGACACAGAAAATGTTAAAATGTGTCGCAAGATTTTCATTGTGATTCCACAAACACAACTGGTATGGTGGTTGTTTTGTATGTTATTGAAATGTAATCAAAAAACATGATTTGTTAAATTTTAGATCCTGGACAAGTAAAAAGTTACATAATAATAGACTGAAGATTTAAGGATAAATATATGTATTCTACCTCTACACTATCACATAAACGTTTTATTTATGAAAAGGCAAAGAAATTTGTGAAATAGGCTTCACTTGGCTATAATCGGGACTTGATATGAACTGTTATACGAGCTAAAGGGAAATAACCACCACATCACGGATACATTGCATTATAGGGAAGTACAATATACGAAAGTTTTGAGATATTGAAATAATTTACATTCAGTGTTCCTTTCTAAGTCTTAAAAACGCTACATTTTTTAGAATTACCGAAATGTAACCAAATATTGCACAATTTCCATAGTGTTGGATCCGGAGGGGAGCAGACAAGTCTTGTTTAGATTGAAAATAACGAAAGAAAGATTTAATTCCAAGCATCTTCCTTATGAAACTTTAGACAACTAGAGTTTCAGGGAGCCGAATTTAAATTCACTGTGCATTCTACTGGTATGAAATTACTATTGTTTCATTTCTCTGTACCAGTTTGATTTTTCCAATCATCTAACGGTAGTGTTATTGTAAATAAAACATGCATCTCTTTGATCTTTAAACAATTATAATTCTGTGGCATATACCCAGGCATTGAGTGGTATTATTATTTTGATAGAAACTAATGAATAACATCATCAGTCTTAAAATGCCCCCTGTATCTCCTAAAATGTTTAACCAGGTTTAATCCTGTGTGATACAAAATATTGTTTTGATAGGGAACATTAATTTGTTTTATTAGTTATCTCGAATAGTCTCTCCATCTACTCTCAATCCCAAGTGTACGTCACGCCTTCCAGATAAAACTGGAGTTAGTATTTTAGACTCCGGTGTTATCCTACAGTGACTGTTAATCTCTACTGCCTTCCATTTATATCTCACCATCTCGTCATCTCATTATGTTTTTCATTCCACAACTCACCTGAACTAGGTTTCAATAAGTACTTGTAAATAATTATAATCACTGAATGTAAAAAAAGTCCGTCCTTAGATTTGTGACATATCAACTGTTTTTATAAAGTTTATTTTTCAATAAGGCTGAATGAGAGACTTGGTATGTCTTTTTGGACACAGGGACATGGCAATATTCCCAACCCAAAGTCCACAGGTATTATATATTATATAGATGTACGTAACCTCCTTTTTTTGACAGGGGTTGGAAATTTGTACCAAGTCCCTGTGTTGTTGGGCATGACCTTTACTGTTAAGAGAAGGGCATTGTAGCAAAAAACAGTGACAATGCTTTGAAGAAAATTTGAAAGGTTGTTTATATTTCTTTATTTGTTTACAATTTTATTCTCGCTTTGCGTTGTTGTGTAATTTGAAAACGAAATATGAAAGGAGGTTCCAACTTCTTGTTGATGTTTTCTTTCTTGACAGCACTTGAATAAAAATTACGTTTTATGTTAAGGGAGGTTGACAAAAATTGATTGAAAGATTGATGTGTGTGTGTTTAGCTATATGGTCGAAACTTTTTTTTCTTTTTCTGGTTTATATTTTGTCAGGTGATCTGATCATAGAATGATCTGATTTGTCGAGGCTGCTGATAAGTCAGTTGATCAAGTAAGATGAGCGGTCATTTGATCTTTTTAATCAAGGGACCAGGCATTGGTTTTATCAGAGTTCCATAACTGAAGGGCATTCCTTAGCTTGAAATGTTCCATTGCAAAGCCTAACACTATTGAAGAAAGGTTTAAATTCTTAACTAAATTTTTTTGGTTAAATCCAATAATGCTCTCCTATGGAGTTTTTTAAGTTAAAGAATTTTAAGGGATTAAACCAGAGCCTGGTCAGTTGATCAATATGTTTGATCTAGTTAGGTGATTGGTCAATTAATTTCATTAGTGAAGTAACCTGTGGTCATTTGATTTTATTCGTGCAGTGACCTAGGCCTGTGGTCATTTGATCTTATTCGTACAGTGACCTGATTGGTTGATTGATCTAATATGGTCATGCATGGTTATTGCATGTACAGCAGTCTGATTGGTTGATGATATTAGATAGTTGATATTGGTTACAGCTCCATTTGCAGTTGATCATTGAATGCAGTTTTCTTTTTGTATTCTTTTCATAAACATTTGCATCAGCTAATCTTGTTTTCTAGATTACTAGATTTTATAACAATGTGACTGACTTTGGGGAATTACAAATAAATAACAGTAAGATCGTACAGACGTTATCCTTTACAGTACAGTAAATACAAATTAGATTGTAAAAGACTTTCTGAAATTGACTTCCTGGCAAAATTTCTTCCATCACCTCTTGTCCACACATACTGAAAAGCTGAAACTTACTATGCTTTTGTTCTTTTCCATAATTAGAATTATTCTATTGTAGGATTTCAGATGTACCAAAAGTTTATATATCTAACTTCAAATTTTCCTCAGCAATGAAAATGAAATCCTTAAAGGAAGTATATTGTTAGCCTGTATAACAAGAGAAGAGTTTATTTGTTGTAAGTGGAATTACACAGTGTAGTTTGTGAGAACGAAAGTGTCTGTATGTAGGTTGTAAGTTTCTGTGTCGGTTGTAACAGCGAGAAAGTGAATGTTTGTTTATTTCTACATGTAAATTTATTATATTTACATGAATAAATTATTATTTAAACTCAACCTGTGTTTCTCTTGTTTAGTCAGTTTGATTCAAGAATGCTGATTTAATCGCATTTCAGTGTCAAAATCAAATCAGAATTTAATAGCCTTAATTTTCTGATATCCATGAGCTGGGACATAAATACAGGCACTTACCTAACGGCCATACCAGTAATATTCAATTACTTAGTTCTGTAGGGACCGCGGTGGCCGAGTGGTTGAGGTGTCCCGGCACTATCACTAGCCCTCCATCTCTGGGTTGCGAGTTCGAAACTTATGTGGGGCAATTGCCAGGTACTGAACATAGGTCGGTGGTTTTTAGCTCGTCTCTTCAAAGAAGAGTGAGAGCTTATGTCGTCGCATCGGTGTCGGCGTTGGTTTTCCAAATGTTAAATTTTTGGTGCAAGTGTTGAAAGGCATAGTAATTTATGGTAATATGGTCCCTGCGGGGGTGAAACTGATAATTGGCAATAGAGTCCCTCTGGGGTTAGACTATCCCCTGCCAGAGTTAAACTAAAAGATTTTTTTGGGAAAAAACCAGAATTTTCAAATTTTTGGACTTAGAATATTTCTGCGTTAAGTTTTTGGTGCAAGTGTTGAAAGGTATTAATACATCACTTTATAATTGTACTAGGGTGCTGATAATTGGTAATAGACTCCCTCTTGGGTTAAACTATCCCCTGCTGGAGTTAAACTAAAAGATTTTTTTGGAAAAAACCAGAATTTTCAAATTTTTGGACTTAGAATATTTCTGCGTTAAGTTTTTGGTGCAAGTGTTGAAAGGTATTAATACATCACTTTATAATTGTACTAGGGTGCTGATAATTGGTAATAGACTCCCTCTTGGGTTAAACTATCCCCTGCCGGAGTTAAACTAAAAGTTTTTTTTGGAAAAAACCAGAATTTTCAAATTTTTGGACTTAGAATATTTCTGCGTTAAGTTTTTGGTGCAAGTGTTAAGAGGTTTTAATACATCACTTTATAATTGTACTAGGGTGCTGATATTTGGCAATAGAGTCCCTATGGAGTAAGGCAATCCCTTCCTGGTAAAAAACTTTAGAAAAAAATTGGATTTTTTCTTTTTAAATCTGTGTTTTTTTGTTTTTCTTTTTAAATCTTTGGACTTTGTGTTAAGTTAATATTGTGAGTGTTGAAAGGCATAGTAATACATGGTATTAGGTTCATTGTGGGGGTTAAACTATCCCTTGCCGGAGTTAAACTGAAATATTTTTTGGGGGAAAAAACACAGTTAAAAAAAAAAAAGGTGCAAATGTTGAAAGCTATTTAACACATCACTTTATGATTGTACTAGGGTGCTGATATTTGGTAAAAGAGTCCCTATGGAGTTACACTATCCCTTCTTGGGGTGAAACTGAAAATAAAACAATGTGAAAATGCTCACAATAGACAATTTATACCGATCCACATTTTTCAAGGGAGACAACTCTCATCAGGATAATATTTTGTCAAAAAATTGAAGAAATATGTCCAAAAGCAATTACATTTGTATTTAATATATTCATTTAATCTACAACCAACAGCATAGCTTGTCTCCCGAATGTTTGTCAATAAATAATTTATATATATATAAATTCGTATGGTTTTGAAAATTGCATGAATTGATCACAAAGCATAATCTGATCAAGTAAACAATATAAATATTATTAATGCAATTTGCGAAACCATTCCAATTAATATATTTTGATTATTTATTGACAAACATTTGCGAGACGAGCTATGCTGTTCTCCAACAGCTCTTGTTCTCCGGGTACTCCGACTTTCCTCCACCTCCAAAACCTGGCACGACCTTAAATGACCCTGGCTGTAAATAGGACGTTAAATAAAAACAAACCAAACTTAGTTCTGTACATTAATTTTCACAGCAACATATACAAAAGAATACATACAGTAAGACACATTATTGAAGCATACAGAATGTAACAGAAAAATACCCATCTTTGCATCACAAGTCAACATCATCTGTTGGATGACTTAATTGTTATTACTGTTTCCTTTGTTCCCGGGCTATAACTCAAAAACCGTTTGCCGCAGCTCCTTGAAACTTTCTGTATATATCAGACTAGTGCCCTAGTTGTGCCTTTTACTATTGCGGACCTTCCATTTTCGGTATTTTTTCTGTCACCATGGAAACTTAATCAAAAATACCAAATTTCTGTTTCCTTTTGATTCTGGGCTATAACTCCAAAACTGTTCAACGCAGCTGCTTGAAACTTTCTGAATATATCAGACTAGTTGTGCCTTTTGCTATTGCGGACCTTCCATTTTCGGTATTTTTTCTGTCACCATGGAGACTTAATCAAAAATACCAAATTACTGTTTCCTTAATAACTCTTACTTTGAGCTTGATATATACATGTATTTGGGTTTTCACACCAACTGCGGGGCGCGGGGGATAATGCCAAGCTTTGCGGCTCCTTGTTTACAATTTTTTTTAGCTCACCTGCTTGTCCATCATCAACTTTTCCCTTTAAACAATTTTTGCTCAATAACCAAGATGCCCAGAGACCTGATATAGGGCCAGTAGCATGCTGCAGTAAAGAACTGCTAGGTTTGTTAAAATTAATGACCTTGACCTACTTTCAGGGTCACCAGTGTCAAATATGCTAAAATATTCAAACGACTTAATAACAAAGAGGCCCAGAGACCTGATATTTGGTTGTAGCATGCTGCAGTGAAGAGCTACAAAGTCTGTTTATAGTGAATGCCCTTAACCTACATTCAAGGTCACAGGGGTCAAATATGTTAAAATATTTCAAATGTTTTCTTAATAACCACGAGGCGCAGAGATCTAATATTTGGCCTGTAGCATGCTAGGTTGAAGAGCTACAAAGTTTGTTCAAATGACTGACCTTTACCTACATTCAAGTTCACGGGGGTCAAATAAGCTTAAATCGTTTAAAAACTTCTTTACAATGACCAAGAGGACCAGAGACCTAATATAAGGTTGTGGCTTACTGTGGTGAAGGGCTACCAAGCTTGTTCAAATGAATGAACATAATTTTAAACTGCATAATCTGTCCAATATTAGAAGTTTAGTATCCCAAGTTTGAAGAGTTTAAGTGTCCTGGAACTAGGAGTTTTTATTTCCTGATTAGCAAATTCTGAAACATTACGTTCTGATTAGTGAAATTCCTTTAAATAGTCAAGAATTAAAGCAATAGGTTCATCGACTTACAGGTTAGGGTGTCCTAGATATAGAATTTTCATTTCCGGTATATACAGTGTTCAATCAATTCTTCCCCGTCCAATATAATGAGTTTAAAAAATATAGAACTTAAGGGTTTATGAGTCCAAGAATAATGAGTTTAACATAAATTTGTAAGGTATCGGGTTTTGAACTACGTAATCAGTTCAATATTAGGAGTTTAGTCTGTTTTAATAGATTTGAGAGTTAAAGTTTCGGAATTACAAGAAAATGTATGAGGGGATTTCTTTGATTCCCTTCCGTTTAGCGCGCTTCATGGAATTTACCTCTGTCCAGTTGGCATTCATATTGACTATGAATGCCAACTGAAAGCCGTTCAATGCTTAAATGTCTGTCAATAAACTTAGTTCATATATCCGAGTAATTAGAGTTTCATTTTAGAACCACTCTTCAACCCCCACCACCCCCGATATTCCAAATGATATAATATATAGAGAGAGATACATTTACAAAAGTTTTCTTTCTTTTTTTTTTTCAATAAATATAACGTTCTATAATTACTTAACTGCTCATTTTGTTGAATGCATACATGTGTGTTCTAAGAAAATGGAAAAAAACCAATTACAATTCTACTGTATGATTTGTAAAACAACCTGGACGATTATTGCTCACAATGGAAATTAACTGTGAATAGTAAAAAAACAAAAGTTGTGGTTTTCCGTAAAGGCGGTAAAATTCGAAATAATGAATCGTGGACTTACCACGGGAAAAAACTTGATAGTGTTGACGAATTTTCTTACCTTGGTGTAAACCTTAGATACAACAATAAATTCACGAATTTACAAAAAAAATTGGCGGACCAAGGACGTAAAGCCATGTTTGCTTTATTTTCTAAATGTTCAAATATGAGTTTAAATTGTAAAACCATGTTGAGTTTGTTTGATACTTATGTAAGTAGTATTCTGTTTTATGCATGTGAAGTGTGGGGCTCGACCAAAGGACCAGATATTGAAAATGTACATGTTCTTTTTTGTAAGAAATTACTTAAGGTTAAAAAATCAACAAATAATGTAACAGTTTACTGGGAACTTGGTCGTTTTCCCTTAGAATATACAATGTACACGCAGATATAGAATTATTAAATATTGGTTCAAACTACTCGACACAAAAAACTGTATTTTGAATACTGCATATGATTTTTAGCCCACCATCATCAGATGGTGGGCTATTCAAATCGCCCTGTGTCCGTGGTCCGTCCGTCCGTCCATAAACAATTCTTGTTATCGCTATTTCTCAGAAAGTAATGAAGGGATCTTTCTCAAATTGCATATGTAGGTTTCCCTTTGTGCCTAGTTATGCATATCGCATTTTGAGACCTATCGAAAAACAACATGGCCGACAGGCAGCCATCTTGGATTTTGACAATTGAAGTTTGTTATTGCTATTTCTCAGAAAGTAATGAAGGGATCTTTCTCAAATTTCATATGTAGGTTTCCCTTGGTGCCTAGTTATGCATATTGCATTTTGAGACCAATCGGAAAACAACATGGCCGACAGGCAGCCATCTTGGATTTTGACAATTGAAGTTTGTTATCGCTATTTCTCAGAACGTACTTACGAGATCTTTCTCAAATTTCATATGTAGGTTTCCCTTGGTGCCTAGTTATGCATAAAGCATTTTGAGACCTATCGGAAAACAACATGGCCGACAGGCAGCCATCTTGGATTTTGACAATTGAAGTTTGTTATTGCTATTTCTCAGAAAGTACTGAAGGGATCTTTCTCAAATTTCGTATATAGGTTCCCCTTGGTGCCTAGTTATGCAAATTTGCATTTTGAGACCAATCGGAAAACAATATGGCCGACAGGCAGCCATCTTGGATTTTGACAATTGAAGTTTGTTATCGCTATTTCTCAGAAAGTAATGAAGGGATCTTTCTCAAATTTGATATGTAGGTTCCCTTTGGTTTGTAGTTATGCATATTGCATTTTGAGACTAATCGGAAAACAACATGGTCGACAGGCAGCCATCTTGGATTTTGACAATTGAAGTTTGCTATCGCTATTTCTCACAAAGTAATGAAGGGATCTTTCTCAAATTTTATATGTAGGTTCCCCTTGGTGCCTAGTTATGCATATTGCATTTTGAGACCAATCGGAAAACAACATGGCCGACAGGCAGCCATCTTGGAGTTTGACAATTGAAGTTTGTTATCGCTATTTCTCAGAACGTACTTACGAGATCTTTCTCAAATTTCATATGTAGGTTTCCCGTGGTGCCTAGTTATGCATAAAGCATTTTGAGACCTATCGGAAAACAACATGGCCGACAGGCAGCCATCTTGGATTTTGACAATTGAAGTTTGTTATTGCTATTTCTCAGAAAGTACTGAAGGGATCTTTCTCAAATTTCGTATATAGGTTCCCCTTGGTGCCTAGTTATGCAAATTTGCATATTGAGACCAATCGGAAAACAATATGGCCGACAGGCAGCCATCTTGGATTTTGACAATTGAAGTTTGTTATCACTATTTCTCAGAAAGTAATGAAGGGATCTTTCTCAAATTTGATATGTAGGTTCCCTTTGGTTTGTAGTTATGCATATTGCATTTTGAGACTAATCGGAAAACAACATGGTCGACAGGCAGCCATCTTGGATTTTGACAATTGAAGTTTGCTATCTCTATTTCTCAGAAAGTAATAAAGGGATCTTTCTCAAATTTTATATGTAGGTTCCCCTTGGTGCCTAGTTATGCATATTGCATTTTGAGACCAATCGGAAAACAACATGGCCGACAGGCAGCCATCTTGGAGTTTGACAATTGAAGTTTGTTATCGCTATTTCTCAGAACGTACTTACGAGATCTTTCTCAAATTTCATATATAGGTTTCCCTTGGTGCCTAGTTATGCATAAAGCATTTTGAGACCTATCGGAAAACAACATGGCCGACAGGCAGCCATCTTGGATTTTGACAATTGAAGTTTGTTATTGCTATTTCTCAGAAAGTACTGAAGGGATCTTTCTCAAATTTCGTATATAGGTTCCCCTTGGTGCCTAGTTATGCAAATTTGCATTTTGAGACCAATCGGAAAACAATATGGCCGACAGGCAGCCATCTTGGATTTTGACAATTGAAGTTTGTTATCGCTATTTCTCAGAAAGTAATGAAGGGATCTTTCTCAAATTTGATATGTAGGTTCCCTTTGGTTTGTAGTTATGCATATTGCATTTTGAGACTAATCGGAAAACAACATGGTCGACAGGCAGCCATCTTGGATTTTGGCAATTGAAGTTTGCTATCGCTATTTCTCAGAAAGTAATGAAGGGATCTTTCTCAAATTTGATATGTAGGTTCCCCTTGGTGCCTAGTTATGCATATTGCATTTTGAGACCAATCGGAAAACAACATGGCCGACAGGCAGCCATCTTGGAGTTTGACAATTGAAGTTTGTTATAGCTATTTTTTCAAAAAGTACTGAAGGGATCTTTCTCAAACTTTTTTTTAAGTTCCCCTTGGTCTGTAGTTCTGCATATTGCATCTTGGGACCAATAGGAAAACAACATGGCCGACAGGCAGCCATCTTGGATTTTGACAATTGAAGTTTGTTATCGCTATTTATCAGAAATTGCTGAAGGGATCCTTCTGAAATTTCATTTGTAGGTTGCCCTCTGTGCCTAATTATGCATATTGGATTTTGAGACCAGTCAGAAAACAGCCTGGCCGACAGGTAGCCATCTTGTATTTTTACAATTGAAGTTTGTTATCGCTATTTTACAGAAGGTACTGAAGGGATCTTTCTCAAATTTCATATGAAGGTTCCCCTTGGTCCCTGGTGTTGCATTTTGGGACCAATCCGAAAACAACATGGCCGACAGACCGTCATTATCGCTAAATCTTAAATTTTATATATAGGTTCCCCTTGTTTGAAAAGTACCAGAGGGCTGTTTCTGAATTTACACAGATTAATAAGACTTAGAGGAAGGGAAAAGTAGAGAAAAGATCAATCTGACATGGAACCTATAAAGATCATTCAATGGTGGGCGCCAAGATCCCTCTGGGATCTCTTGTTTATTAAGTAAAAACACTGGTTTATGTTTTAATTGGGTACACGGTGTAAAGGAGTTATTATGCTCTTTAGGTTTCGGCGAAATATGGTTCTGTCAATCACCAAATAACTCTGAAACTATTTTACCTTGTATACGACAAAGAATTTTTGACCAAGCCCAACAGTATTTGAGAGATGCATTAGAAAAGTCCTCGAAATGTGTTTTATATAAAAATATTGTGAATAATTTTTCTATTCAGTTTTATTTAACTAAGTATATACCTATGAAATTCAGAATATGTTTATCAAAACTATGCATGTCTGCGCATTCCTTAGCAATCGAAACTGACCGCTTTAACAATATTGATCGAAATTTGAGACACTGTTTAATTTGTAAATCAACGACTGAGATAGAAGATGAATAGCAGTTTGTATTAATATGTAATAAGTATACAAATTTCAGAAGACGTCTCATTAAGAAATACGATTGGCAAAAACCTTCAATGTTCAAATTAATACAGTTATTAAGTGTACAAAATATCAAAGAATTAAGTCGCTTAGGCAAATTTATATTTGAAGCAAACAAAATCCGATCTTTATATTTTTAATCCGTACTCCACTTTGTATTTGTACTGTAGCATTGCTGTTCTATGCCATTATCATGTATTGTTTTGTTTACAATATGTACTTATGGGCCGTATGGCCTACAGTCAATAAAGAAATCACAGGTAAATCTCAGGTGACTGTACAGGTAAAAAAGACAGCTTATATGAAGCAGTATATAATTACCATCCCATTGTTTCCTGAAACAACAACTGCCTATTGTTAAAAAAATGTTGGCGTTCAGAGAACACCCCGCTAACAGGTGGTAGGGGTCCTTTGTTTATATAATCAGGCCAGGGTCGAAGTGTCTGAATTTTCCGGGGATTTTATGAGGGATGACTGCAGAGAGCAGAAGATGGCTGACAGAAATCGGTCGCTATAGAAAATAAATGAGCGACCGTCGTTCCAAAATCACCGGTCGTTTCATACCCTAAGAAATTTGTTCATATGTAATTGGAAAAATGATGTTTTCAATTCTCCGAAAGGAACCAATTACAGAATTTATAAACATGATTTAAGTATAGAAAAATATCTACTTGACCTCCCTCCTAAGCTAGCTAATTCCTATTGTAAATTTCGAACTTGTAACATTAAATTACCAATCGAATACGGAAGATGGAATAACATCCCAAGAGAAAATAGAATCTGTAGTCTGTGTAACCTGAATGAAATAGGAGACGAATTCCATTATCTATTTAATTGTAGCGATCATCAAATAGCATTAAACAGAAAACAAATATATATCTAGATACTATTATGAAAGACCAAGTACATTCAAATTTAATACACTTTTTAATTTTGTAGTAGACGATGAATTGAAATCACTTGTGAAATTAATTAAACAAATAAGTATACGACTCAACAATATTTAAGACAATCGCTTGCTTAACAAATGTATCGATGCATTATATCATACATGTATGTCCTGTACAAATTTTGTATGTATATAATTCTCTACACTTTATATGTTTATGAGAATAAAATATTGTCATTGTCATTGTCATTGTCATTTGTCATTGTCATTGACAGAAATCGGTCGCTATAGAAAATAAATGAGCGACCGTCGTTCCAAAATCACCGGTCGTTAGTCACATTAGACAGGTAGTCGCTATACAGAGAGTCGTTATATAGTAAAATCTCACGGGGAATCTTAAAACCAGTCGCTATAGAAAGGCGATCGTTATATGCAGGCGGTCGTTAGAGCAGGTTTGATTGTATTTCTATTGAGTTAGTTCTTATCTATTTCACTTTCAACAGACCAAAAGGTCCAATTACAGAATTGATAACAAATTATTAAGATATAAGAGTAACTAAAATACATAGTGAGAACAAATACGGTATATAAAGAGCATACACGTGTAAAATAGAATTTAGGGTCCTAAATAAATATCATCTAGACATGTTCATGTTATGAACAGTAAAAAACCTGGTTCTAAAAACAAATCTCAAAGTCCAACTTAAATCTTTCAAGTAAGACGTTAAAAACCTGTCAGAAACATGCCCAAGGTAGTTAATTAATTTGGACACAACTGTAGTGTCCAAATTGATTACATTTTCTTACATTAATCCGGCATTTACGGGGATAAAACAGAGTTGAGCTACTCAACCTTAAAAGCCGACGTGGAACTAAAAAGTGGATTTTCCTGTGAAATAACTTCAAAATTCAATTTTACGTCTACATTCCAGACTTGGAATGTTGAATTGTGTACGTATTTGCAAGTAAGATAGACTTTTATAGTTTAATTTTGATTACCGCTAATGCAGAAACTTTGTACGAGAGTTATTTGATATGGTGACCATATTTCAGAGCAGTATTCTAACTGAATGTGTACCATACTTATATACAGAGAGTGGTAACAGTCACGTATGTAAAAGGTACGCACGTGCATGGCGGACAGTGTGGACGCGGGTACCTAGCGCTTCGCTGTTTTTTTGAAAATGGACACTATATGTGTGTGCTGAAGTCATATTCAACATTGTGGAATGATTCCTAAGAGTGCTGTGAAGGCGTACAACTGCCTTCATGCCCCCAAAGAAGAAAAAGAAACAAGAAAACCAGAAAAAATCATCCGGTAAAGCAGACTCACAGGCGAGTCATGTTAACCCAACCGTGAGCTCATATACTTTATATGATATGGACATGGCGTCACATATACAGCCAGGTCAACCAGGTGTTCCAATTCAAACCTTTCCACCTTATAATGGTCAACCAACTGCAAGTTATTACTTCCACGGTCCCATACCGTATCCTACACTCTCGCCTACAGCCACAGGTCCACCCAGTGTTTGTATGTCATCACCCAATCCGGACCCCCCCTCGCCATGGGCGAAGTCCTTGATATCCAACTTGGACAGTCTTTCTAGTAAATATCCAAACTTGATTCAATTGAGCGTTCTATCCATGATATGTCTGATGATGTGAAAATATTGAAAATACGTGTCGACGAAGTAGAAAAATCCCAACAATTTATTGACTCTAAACTTGAAAACCAACGTAACCTCGGTGACCTTGAAGGTATACACAAGGCTCTAGAACGGGCCACTGATGAAATTTTGGAACTTAAATGCTGGTCAATGAGGGAAAATTTGCTGTTTTTTGGTATGGAGGAACAGGATGGTCTGGACTTCGAGTCAGTAGCCGGCGACAATGGAGTTAGGGTCAGATCCCCCACTGAGGATTGTATTGCTAAGATACAAACTCTAGCTCGTGATATGTTACATATCCCTAATGTCCTAGCAATTGATAGTGCCCACAGGATTGGCGAGAAAAGACCGGGCAAGACCCGTCCGATCGTCGCCCGTTTTAACACGAAGCATCGCCAGCAAAAGGAGGAGGTGAAACGGAGGTCAGGGAAACTGAAAGGAACCAGTGTGTATATTTCGGACCAGTATCCCACCGAAATACAGGAGACCAGGAACCGTCTATGGTCTTTTTGGTAAGAAAGCTAGGGAGGAAAACAAGAAAGCTTTCATTAAGCGTGATAAACTGTATATAGATGGGGAGCTCTACAGTGAAAAGTGTTCAGCCTCACGCGCAACGGACAGGAAAAATAATTCGATACCCACCCGTCAGGGAACATCCAGTAGAGGGAAGCGATAGGACATACATGTAGTGAATGAGAGACTGACTATTCTATCGTGGAACATTAATGTAGGTTTAGACTCAAAGTTAAATATACATGATTTTGTATCCTTTATAAAAAGAAATATGATATCGTTTTTCTCTCAGAATATTGGATCCCTAATGACTACAGTGTAGAAATCGATGGTTTTAATTCTAATTTTATACCCAGAAAACGTACGTCCCACATTCAAGGAGGTGGAGTGTGTATCCTGATAAATTCAAAATTTACAGATTATATTTCTCTTTGTGAAATAATATATGAGTCTATAGGATGGTTAAAGATATCCAAAACGCTAACAGGTAAAGAAAAAGATATATTTCTAGCATGTGTATATATGCCTCCTGTTGGTTCCCAATATTATAATCAATATAATTATGATTTATTCTATGAATTAGAAACAAGTATATGTAAATATACCCGAGAGGGTGATACAATGTTGTTAGGTGATTTTAATAGCCGCACTGGTAGCTTGAAGGATTATATTCAAAATGATAATATACCATAAGTGTTTCAAGACAACTTTCAAATTTAATCACGTATATACCAGATGTGGATGTACAGAAGCGGGTCAACCCTGATAGTGTAGTAAACCAGTTTGGTTACCGTTTAATTGAATTATGTAAAACCTGTGGTATACGTATTTGTAATGGAAGGGATGCTCTATGCTCTATAAATAGTTATACATATTGTGGACATAATGGTTCAAGTGTAATTGATTATCTTTTGATTTACATCTGTTCATAAGTTTTTTGTTGGAAATTTTAATATGTCGTCTGACCACGCCCCACTACACATGGAAATGAATACAGGTTTCCCATTGGTCGAGAACAGTGACACACGCGTAGACATGAGTGCATACAACACACGAACCGTATATCGATGGAACGATAGTTTGAAAGAACAATTTCTGGAAAAACTAGAATCAAATATAATGAAAATTAATGACTCGGTACTCGGTTGATGTTACACAAGAGGTTATTGATAAGTGTGTCCATTTATTTACTGAAGAGATCACTGGTGCTATGGCACATTTACAATTCGACTCGCGGGTGTCACCGGCTCACTCAGAGCGTGCAGGTGTAGGTGGACGTGGTGAACGTACATATGAATACACTAATACACGTGAAGACAAGCCATGGTTTGATCCAGTATATGATGAATTAGATTCTGAAATTTCTATAGAAGAAATATCACGAGCAATTCTGACACTGAAACGTGGAAAAGCACATGGGTTGGGATGGTATTTTAAATGAATGTTTATTATCTGGGAAAACTCTCCTTTTACCCGCATTGTGTACTTTGTTTAATGAAATTTTAAATTCAGGATATTTTCCGGCTGAATGGTCTAGAGCCGTGATTACTCCGGTGCATAAAAAGGGAGATAAATCAAATCCTAACAATTTCAGGGGTATAAGTTTGTTAAGCTGTCTTGGAAAATTATTTACTTCAATATTAAATCGTAGGTTATTGAAATGGAGTGAATCATATGACATTATATCTGATGCCCAATTCGGGTTTCGTCCTGGAATGAGTACAATTGATGCTATTTTTGCATTACATTCAATAATTACAAAGTCTTTTAACAACAACAAACGATTATACTGCTGTTTCGTTGATTTTCAAAAAGCGTTTGACCGCGTTGATCGTTTAAATTTGTGGTACAAATTATCAAAATTAGGAATACGAGGGAAACTTTTGAATTTGATCAAATCTTTATATGGACACGTAAAATCTTGTGTAAGTCTTCAAGGTCGTATCTCTGATTTCTTCGATAATGAGATCGGCCTCTTCCAAGGGGAAATTCTCTCCCCGATACTTTTTTCTTTGTATGTTAACGATTTTGAATCTTTCTTTATATCGCATTGTAATTCACAATACGATTTTCAAGACCTTAGTTTATTTCTCATGCTTTACGCTGACGATATGGTGCTATTTTCGGTGACTGTCAAGGGTTTGCAAGATCTACTCGATAATTTAGAAAGGTATTCAAACCAATGGGAACTTACTGTAAATATTGAAAAAAAACTAAAGTCGTTGTTTTTCGAAAAGGTGGTATAGTTCACTACAATGAGAAATGGACATATCATGGTAATGACCTTGCCTGTGTAAATGAATTAACATATTTAGGAGTAAATCTGAAATTTAATAATAAATTCAACAGTATTCAAATACAGCTATCAAATCAGGGTCGGAAAGCAATGTTTGCACTTTTTACAAAATGTAATCACATGCAATTAAATATTGAAACTGTGCTTCATCTTTTCGATACATATGTTGGAAGTATTTTAAGCTATAGTTGCGAGATATGGGGATCGTCAAAGGCAATTGACATTGAAAAGGTCCACACACATTTTTGCAAAAGAATACTTAATGTAAAAAAATCAACCTCAAATGCGATGGTGTATTGTGTATATAAACACAGAAATCCCCAAAATACGGTCATTAATAAATTAGATAAGATTTTGTATGCATTAGCATTAATTGCATTCCGGTTAATCGTAAACAATTATATATTCCGATTACTTGTCTGCCCTAGAGTCTGAGGCTAACACTTTCGCTAATATATGATGTTATTTTTACGTAGTCACACACTGACAGAAAGCAGCGTGTTTCCTTTCGTCCACTCGAGTATCCACCAAGCGGAGTCCAGCTTTCTGCACAATGGTTTGTAATTGTCCCAGGGTATATTTACAGCTAAGTCCAGCACCTTCGTGGAAATATAGTTGTTCTCCCTTTTCCATCACCAAGTCGGTACCTAGACCAGCTGTGCATATGTATAAAAAATAACATATATGATACTTTTATCAATTTAAAGATACATGTAGTACACAATTGCATCAATACCTCAAACATCATCCTATTTCAACTCCAGTTTGAAAATATTTATCTTTATGAGTTTCCAGGGCTATCACCTTCATGTAAATAAGTGGTTTTGTGATGAAAAACATTTATTTTTCCCGATATCGGGATATGAACTATGATATAATATTTAATTATTTCGGATAGTACCCAACATAACATATTATTCTGAATATTCATTAGTATTAAAAACCTAACAAAATTATCTGTCAATCGTTGTTAAACAGGTGAATATTTAATGTAATTACACAAGTTTGGCTTACGTATAGTGTAACGGATGTCCTCTCTAGCCTCCATGTAAGACCTGACGTAGCTCATGTACTCGGGACTTGTGTTACGTACAAAATCTAGCTTGTACATGAACTTGTCAAGATCGATCTTACTACCTTCCTCCTTGTTCATCCTTGTAATAGCATATTGATAGAATCTTCTTTTAAGACCTAGGCGGACAATTAGATAATTGTGTATTGTGAAAGAAAGGTTATTAATAAAACAACCGAGAAAGTATTTGATGTTGAAGCTACATTTACTGTATTGGTATGTTTAGTATAGTGTATTTAGCTATATTATTCTCTGACCTTGGTTAAGAATATTTCGAGTAAAATATGTAAATACTGAGAAAATCGTAATATATACCTAACACTAGCTATTATATTGTCTCTATTATGTGATGGCATGACTGTGTTGGTGTCGTACGCACGTTCATCATAACATAACTTTTATAGGGAACTATAGCAAAATCATTATGGGTGCTCTTTGTTGGAACTGGATTCATTGCATTACACTAATAGTTGGTAAGAGAACAAAGTGATCTCTAAAGACATATAGCATGTCAAGGATATATAACATCAAATCAAATCAAATATATAATATGGCTATGAAGATAATTTTGTTATGATTTCATGGTTCGATAATTATTTTTTCTTTGTTTTCATGGTAAATACTCAAATGTGATTGGTCGAAAAATTCTTTTCATTCTTCTATGAAAGAAATTCCGAGAATGGCGCGAAAAATGTGACGTCACAATACGCCATTGACGTTGCGTAGAGATTTGAGAAAAATAATCCCATTTAAAACCAGTACAATTGTACATAAAACATGTTTTAAATTAGAAAATCATTTTCAAAAATTAATTATAAGCGTTGATGTCATTTTTTTAGTTTCATCGGGGTATGAAACAAATTTTGTTTGCAAACTTCTGTAGGATTCATACAGTTTTTCATACAAATTTTGTTTGCAAACTTCTGTAAGAATACGCTACGCGGATTCATACAGTTTGCAAACAAAATTTGTTTCATACTTTGGTTTGGTTTATTTTGTTTAACGTCCTATTAACAGCTAAGGTCATTTAAGGACGGGCCTCCCGTGAGTGCGGGCGACAAGCATGAGTGTGGTGGTTGCGTATGTGTGTTTTGGGAGGCTGCGGTATGTTCGTGCTAAGTCTCCTTGTGATAGGTCGGAATTTTTGCCGATTTATAGTGCTACCTCACTGAAGCATACTGCCGATGACACCCAGCAGCACACCCCACCCGGTCACATTATACTGACAACGGGCGAACCAGTCGTCCCACTCCAAATATGCTGAGCGCTAAGCAGGAGTAGCAACTTCCATTTTTAAATGTCTCGGCCAGGGGACAGAACCCAAAGCCTTCCTCACAGGGGCGAACGCTCAACTAAACGCCAAAAGTGAGGCATTGTCAAGGGAGACATTAGGAAGGGGAGACATTAGGAAGAAGTTGTTGTGAAAGAAGAGAAAAGGTAAGATCCCAAATTTAGTCGCCTCTTACGATCATGCAATTGGGGGCAGCAGGTACAATTCTTACGCCCTACCTAAAAATAATGTCATCAATGCTTAACTGTTAGTTAGCTGAACTCTGAACTTCGCATATTTTAATATAAGTTGGTAACAAACGAGTACACCTGTGTACTAACTTTTTTTGGGAAGTACACTTTTTTGGCTTCATGGAAACATGATTCTTTGCTATATTTGTTCTTAACACGGAATGTAGTTAATATGCTAAAGTTAACCAAGTTACTTCCTGTACTTAAAACATTATATTTAGTCTAAATAGCTCCATAAAGTTCCCTCCTGTATGAAAAGGTCCCAATATACTGAAATAATTCAAGAATTTCGTTTTTATAACTTTTAAGTTTGTGTATTGTCATTTTATTGTGCATTGGATTTATTGATAATTCTGTTTGCACTGATTCCATCAAAAATTTATCTAACAAAACTTTGTGTGTAATACCATCAACAGACCGTTAATGCACAAAATATATAAGAGAATGTACTCTACATCTTAATCTATATACCATACTAAAATCTCCCAATTACCTGCATCATCATTGTAGGCCTTGATAATAGATTCACTGTCCTGTGTGATGTCCACGACAAAAACCAGTCGACATTTATCTGAAAAAGGATAGGGGTAAACTTTAAATAATATCGGGGGGCGCAGCACCACTGAATGTAGGAGCCATTAAAAACCAATGAAATTACCATTGAATTGCCACTAAAATCAAATCATTCCAAATTACAATTAAAACTCGTACCAATACAATTAAAAAGGGTAGTCATAACGCCATTAAATGATACTGAAGATTTTTTTGATGGACTTTCAATACATAATTTTTTAATATCCAAACTTTTGCTTAAAATATTAAAATTTGTATTGCAATTAAAAGATTAATTTTGTTTCTTCTGAAGTAAAGTTAGTTTTCATTGCAATTAAACTGGAAATGTAACGGTACACACTATCTTGAGCACGTTTGTAAATGTTACCCATTAGTTTTGATAACTATTAATTTCGTTTACCATTCAACATTTACAGGTATTGCATCAAACACTGAAAGGTAATATTCATTAATATTGGCAATACACATTGGTCTTGCCGAATTCAGTAAATTATATCTTTATCAAAATTTCAGAGAGCAATCAGTTAATAGGTATTAAAATTGTTGATGAACAACAATTCATTAAATCATTTATGGAAGTTGTTTGGTTTATTTTCTTGAACGTCCTATTAACAGCTAAGGTCATTTAAGGACGGCAGGCTGGTAATATTCATACATATTGTCAATACACATTGGTCTTGTAGAATTCAGTAAATTATATCTTTATTAAAATTTCAGAGAGCAATCAGTTAATAGGTTTTAAAATTGTTGATGAACAACAATTCATTAAATCATTTATCGAAGTTGTTTGGTTTATTTTCTTTAACGTCCTATTAACAGCTACGGTCATTTAAGGACGGCCTCCTGTGCGTGCGACATGCATGCGTGTGGCGAGTGCGTATGTGTGTCTATCTCATATCGAAGCACCAATACAATTTCATTGGGCAATCAGCAATATTTGCATTGTTTTTATTTTAGCACATAAGTACAATTGGTTGCTTGGAAATTTTTATGTCTCCAATATATTAATATAAAAAGTAGCCAATACTCATTTACATGTTGTGTCACTATGCCTAAATACAGGGCTCGAAAATGGCGGTATTTCGTAATCACTCGGATACCAAATTTCTCCTTAGGATACCAATCCATGTATCTCCGGTTCTGCTCCGATTACCGATCTTTTGGTACCTGAAGCGGTTCCTATTTGTTTATAATTATATATTCGACTCCGTTATTACATATTTTAGGTCGTGACTGGGTTTCATTCGGTAATAATACTTCAAGTAAAATGTCTGTGTCAGACAGCTGCCCTGCAGGTAGGGCGTATGAATTGTACCTGCTGCCCCCATTGCATGATCGTAAGATGCGACTAAATTTGGAATCTTTTCTTTTCTCTTCTTTCTTAACATCTTTCTTCTTCCTAATGTCTCCCTTGACAATGCCTCAGTTGGGCGTTCGCCGCTGTGAGGAAGGCTTTGGGTTCTGTCCCCTGGCCGAGATATACCAGAGTCTTTAAAAATGGTAGTTGCTACTCCTGCTTAGCGCTCAGCATATTTGGAGTGGGACGACTGGTTCGCCCGTTGTCAGTATAATGTAACCGGGTGGGGTGTGCTGCTGGGTGTCTTCGGCAGTATGCTTCAGTGAGGTAGCACTATAAATCGGCAAAAGTTCCGGACTATCACAAGGAGACTTAACACGAACATACCGCAGCCTTCCAAAACACACATACGCACTCACCACACGCATGCATATCGCACGCACGGGAGACCGTCCCTAAATGACCTTAGCTGTTAATAGGACTTTTTTGGTTTAGTGTTTGGTTTATTTTGTTTAACGTTCTATTAACAGGCATTGTCATTTAAGGACGTGCCAGGTTTGGAAATGGAGAAAAGCCGGAGTACCCAGAGAAAAAACCATCGGCCTACGGTCAGTACCTGGTAACTACCCTACGTAGGTTTCGAACTCGCAACCCAGAGGTGGAGGCCTAGTGATAAAGTATCGGGCCACTTTTACCACTCGGCCATCGCGTACAATACGCGATCTAATGTTTTGTATTAACGCTACTATATTATTTAGGTCGGTTGTTCGATAGCGCGTTGTTTACAGGTAATGAATGCATGCGCGGAGGTGAGGGCTAAGTTGATACTTATCTGATGGAGACAATAATCGAAACAATGGAAATACCCTGGATCTCATCCGCCAAGAAGGCTGAGATGGCTAGGTCTCGATTTTCTTTGATGAAGATGGTATTCTGCTGATAGATTATCGCAATTTTTGTGTAGTGTAGCGATGTGTCGCGTTGCGGCTGACATTGATTTAATGATAGCCGATCTCGCGTGAATGCGCGCTTATATAGGCACCGGTCTCGTATCCAAGCAGGCTTTAAATAAAATGTCAGGCACTTCATTGGAAACATCTCTAAACCATTTCAACAATTATAATTTGTGTTTATTTCAAAACCGAAAGTTTTTCAACGTGCGTTGTCAGCTTTAACAAATCTAAGGCAACATGTTCATAATGAAATTCTTAATAAAGCTATATGTTCTGGGAGACATTTGAAAAAGTACAACACCGGGTGCTGTAGAAACTTGAGCCGTAAAGAACATCCAAGGGCGGACACATTTTCAAAATGGAACCACAAATATGTCAACCATGTTAATGTACTTCATAACACGAACGGGAATAGAATATCAGGAAATATATCAAGAGCTATCGTCATCATTAAACGTTTCTCTTCAACCACGTTGAAACCCTGTGTGGTAAATGTTTTGCTAGTTGACATGAAAATTCAGTTAGATATAAATATGTACGTAATGCACCTGTCATCATAGTTGAGATCATTCTGAGTGTGTTGATCTGGTCATCATATGGTAGGCTGATCATACTGCCAATCCAAAGAATCATTTTAGCACCGCTAATCTGTCTGTGAGAAATCAACAGTGTATTAATACGTGAATTTATATTCAAACATGTCATATAATGCCAGCCGATATAATTCTGCAAACGGCGCAAGAATTGCGTAGTCTTTGTTGTGAGCCAATTTGTTGCAATCGGGAAAGTAGTGTAGCGGCAGGTGGTAACAATTTGCAATGAAATAATTTGAACTTTTTTTCTGAAACCAGCTTCACTTTTGGTCTTTAAATGGAAGTTTACACAAGATTGGAAGACAACAGTTATGTTCCAAGCCAATAACCTACCAAATAAATCAACAATGACTCGTTTCGCTCCCTAAACACTCAACATTGAAATGATTTACAAGCAAAGCTACCGGACTATTCCCGTCGTCAGTATAGTGGACCGTTGGAAATGTCATTCTAATTTTTCTACAACATAACAATTCAGCTGAAATAGCAGGAGCTCAAACATTTGTCCCATTCAATAATTCACCACTCTTAATATACCTTGTTTCGTTTAACACAAAATACAGACCGCATATCGGTTCTTAAAAAGTAATTTCACAATATACCAGATGTATTCGGAAGTCTGGCTGAGGTGACATCATCTCCTTACTTACCTAAGTTGATCTATTCCTTGCGCGTAATCGGCAGCTAAAGGTCGAACAACAAGGGAGTCGTCATATTCCTCTGACAATTCTTTCGTCGACTTCAACAGAAACTCTGGCAAAAAAAGAACAAGAAATTAACGAACAAAATTTATAAGCAAACCTATCTGAATCAAATCGAGATAAAGGTGATTGGCAAATGTCGGAATCTCGGTGTAAGGATAGACACGGGTTAGACTCCGACGATCAATACGAAACTGCATAACTGTGAAGATTAGCCAGATATATATCGCCATCTCTTGGTTTGGTTTGGTTTATTTTGTTTAACGTCCTATTAACAGCTAAGGTCATTTAAGGACGGCCTCCCGTGCGTGCGACATGCATGCCTGTTGTGAATGCGTATGTGATTTAGGAGGCTGCGGTATGTTCGTGTTAAGTTTCCTTGTGATAGACCGGAACTTTTGCCGATTTATAGTGCTACCTCACTGAAGCATACTGCCGAAGACACCCAGCAGCACACCCCACCCGGTCACATTATACTGACAACAGGCGAACCAGTCGTCCCACTCCTTGTATGCTGAGCGCTAAGCAGGAGTAGCAACTACCATTTTTAAAGACTTTGGTATGTCTCGGCCAGGGGACAGAACCCAAAGCCTTCCTCACAGCGGCGAACGCTCAACTAAAGGCCAAAAGTGAGGCATTGTCAAGGGAGACATTAGGAAGAAGAAAGTTTGTAAGAAAGAAAAGAAAAGATAAGATCCCAAATTCAGTCGCCTCTTACGATCATGCAATGGGGGCAGCAGGTACAATTCTTAGTCTGAGGAATGTATATTATAATCAACATTATAATCAGCGTTTCTGTTATATAGCATACCTCCAGAAATATCCACTGGGTAAAATGTAAGCGTTTTCTGTCTTTTCAGGAGCTCGTCTATAACAAACCGCGTTTTGGAGCAATCTCCGCTTCCTAGGTCCACCAAGGTAAGGTCGCCGGATACTTCCGGAATTATATCCTGTGTTATGACGAAAAAAGAAAATTTCAAACATACAACAAAAAGTTTACAAGATGGATTCTGATCAAAGTCAATCTTGTGCATTATTTGGGTGATCCAGCATTACATCTCCAAGAAAAGAGGTCCTAGAGGTATCTTGGCGCCCACCATTAAATTATCGTAGTTGGTCACACGAGAGACAGATCTCAAGTTTTCTGCATTTTAAGCAAACATTCATGATATTGCGGGCTATTTAAATCGGCCATTATCTCGACTTTGTCGAATGTCCGTCCGGACGTGAAAAACGCATTGATATCGCTATCAATTAAGAAGTACTGAAAGAATATTTATCAAACGTCATACATAATCCATGTTCCCTTTTGTTTGCCCCTAGGTTGTGCCAATTTTATTTTAGTTGAATGGGGGGGGGGGGGGGGTTGCTGACAGGAGGCTTTCTTATGTTTTGGATAGTTTAATATAGTTATCGTTATACCTTGAGAAAAACTCAGTATTGTTTATAACTAACTTTAACTGTATGGTTTATATAAATGTTTCCTCCTTTCCCACTTTTTTGCAAGTTTAATATTGATTTCAAACCTTGAAATTGCTGGTATTCGGCCATCATGGATTTTGACAGTTGATGTTTGCTGTTTGCTATCGATATTTCTCGAGAAAAACTATTGGTTTAGATATCGATGTAATTTTTGAGTCTCACTGAACGGCATAAGAAAACGGCCAACAGGTGTTGCCCACTTATTATTATTAGGTATCTTAGCCTCGTGATTATGTATAAGAATTCGTCAAAAGTTGACCCTTTTGACCGATCTAGTCTGGAATGTCGGTAGAAAGTCATTCGTTTGATCAAACTTTGTAGCTCAGCATTCAGTATGCTACATGACGTATTTCAGGTCATTGCGCCCCATTGATATTGAGAAGAAAATGTTTATATTAAAAAGTTCACAACGACCAGAAAACGGACGCCGCGCCATGGGATCAACTCACTTGTCCTTCCGTCAGATATACCACTACCTCCAAAAAACACACACTAAGCATTTGCATGTAGCTCGCACATTAGAAGGGGCCATATTCAAATGACAGTAGTCATTAAACAAAACTAAATCAAGCCGAATTACTGAATTTCTCTGAATTAATTTCTTAGCAAAAATGTTAATGCGTACCTTTGCATTTTGCTTTAGGAACGATATCTGACTTTTCGTGAAATAATAATCCCGGTTTGTCTCGCAACTGTCCCGCTGTAGTCTCGATCCGACGTCATCGTAATTATACCAGGTAGGAATATACTTTGGGCATGACGTCATCCCTGCCACTAATTTTTGCTTGAGGTCGTCCGCCATTTTCTTCAAAAATAAAGGCAGGGCAAATTAAAAAAAGTATTCCATTAACGACGGTCATTTAAAAGTGATGTAATTGAAGGTTTATTTTCGCAAATCTATGAAGAAATGTGTACGCCTTCAATTAAGAGCATATCTGCGACAACCTGAATGGACCAAATTGTTTCCAATTTTAAACAGAGACCTTGATTATATAAATGAAGGATATTGTCAAGTGTTCTCAAATGTAAATTAAGCTCTACTCCGGAACTAAAACGTCGGCTGTAAAATGAAAACAATTAATACGACGCGTTCTGTTTATATAACCAAAGTACTGAAAGATTTAACGTTTTGATAAAATATTATGCAATTTATAAACCTTCATGTTCTCCTTAAGCTTATTGATAAAATGAAAAGTTTCATCATCGCATTATTTGTTCCTGTTGTGTTCCGATATCTGCTTTAATTTATCTACATTATGTGTAGACATTTTATTTTTGTATTCTGTTACATATAAAACTGTTATCGTGGAAATCGTCGGAGGTTGATCCGGGAAATGAAATAAAAGAGAGGATAGATTACAATTCTATGATGATGATACAATAAAACAAATATGGTATATAGATATTTATCACACACTTGCAATTCCATACATTTTCTCAACAAAGAAATAGCTTCACGCTTGACAAATTGCCACGTCAAAGAGGATGCAACACTCGCTGAAGCACGACTCGGCTTAATCTAGAGCCTCTTAATGTCAAACTTTTGGCCTTTTGTTGAGCGTTCGCTCCTTCACAAAAGGCTTCGGGCTCTGTCCCTTTGCTGAAAGATATGTCTTTGAAAATGCTACATGTTACTCTTGCGTAGCACTCAGCAAATTGGGAGTGGGACGACTGGTTTCCCCGTTGATAATATGAGCGGGCTAGGTTTTCTACTGGATGTCTTCGGCAGCAAGTTTTAATGACGTAGCACAATAAAGTCGGCATAAGTTATAGATATAGAACAAGATATTTTGAACTACATATGAAACATTTGTATTTTATATTTTAAATCACTTATATTTTGCGATGTCTAGACTTTATATCTAATGTCTCTTTCTTTCATAGATATGTATGTATGAAATGCTTACCTTCTTTACAAGTTGTCTACGTCGAATATTACAACATTGCTTTGTTAAAAGGTTAATATTACCACTGTGTATATCGTATTGCGACAACAAGCTGTCAAGAGAAATCGATGTAGATAAGTAGTAAACTTCCCGTGACAGATGTTACATTTTACAAATGTACATTGGCTATCTATTGCACAACGATCACATGCAAGTAGGACAAAAGAATGTTACCTTGTCCCCCCGTTGCATGATTGTAAGAGGCGACTAAATTTGGGATATTATCTTTTCTCTTCTTTTCTTCTTAGAGTAAAGGTAGTCTACCTGATTTCACACATATTTGCATTTTTTTCTCAAATGCATCTAGAAGTAGATTTTATCTACATCGACCTAGAAGATGTACACAATCTGCGATATTTTTGGTAATGTGACGTCATATGCGCAGAAATGCACTGCGCAGGGGATCTTTCCTTTACCATTCTTTACTTCCGTGTTTAGCGGCAGTTGGGAACGTGATTTCGTACACCCATCAAATGTGTCATTCTAAGTAAATATGGCAAATGTAAGTATATGCAGATTTAATACAGCATATTTTAATCAGGTCTGCCGGTTGTCAACCAACAGAAATGTTTTTTGAAAGAAATATGAATTTTTTAAAAAACGTGTAACTTTTTGTGATGGCATTGATCCATTCTAGAATCTACTTTCATTTTAGATAGAGGTTCATGAGTTTGTAAAGTGAAAAGTACTCATTTATCATATTAATGTTATCAACCAAACTAAAACAATACGTCAATGATTTATTATTCACATATTAACTCTAAAAGCATGTTTATTAATTGTTCACTCAGCTGTAAATAATTTGTCAACACATTCAGACTTGCGTTTACCTGTGACTTTCAGTTTCAGTTTTGGAGGTTCTCTGAGAACAAATTCCAGTTCCTCATTGATCAGACCCATCTTCACAAGCACATTCTCTTGTTTGGGTTTCCCACAGTTGCATAGATGTGAGGAGCTGTCATTTTGTGCTTCATCAATAGGGAGATTGTCCTTTTCCCTGTTTACAGATTGGAGTACAAATTTGTGTGCATCAAAAGGAGATATGTTGGCTGGTGGAATTTTGTTGAGGGCCAAATGAAGTAATTTCGGGAACTTGTGTCGAGGAATTGTTTTCATGCCAGTATACCCTAGTGAGGTACACATTTTGGCAACATTTGCTTTTAGAAGATGAAAGACACCAACATCTAAAGGTTGCAGTAAATGAGTAGAATGTGCTGGAAGACAAAGAAGGTGAATGTTGTTGGCCTTTGCGATATCTATGACTTGTTTGGTGACATGGGAATTGTGGTTATCCATGATAACTAATACTGGAAGGGCACGGCCACACTGTGGTACAAATTCCTCCTCAAACCATTTTGAAAATATATCATTGTTAATATATCCACTCTCTGTGCATTCAAAGCTTCATTCCTTGGTCAGGCCATCTCGAAAACTCTCCCTTGGCTTACACTTGCTGAAAATGATCAGTGGAGCAATACTTTTTCCTGATGCTGATACAGCCAAATTCAGGGTAAGGTGACCTGAAATCCCAACTGAAGGCTGATAAGGATGTTTTGTTCCCTTGGGAACAACTACCTTTTCCTTGCAAAATTCTTTACCAGAGAACATAGTCTCATCAAGGTTATATATTTGTGATGGTTCATCTGTTAGTTCAAGTTTGAGCAATGTGTCCTTCAGTAACTGGAAATAGTCACTAATCTGGACTGATGTCAACTCGCTCCTGGACTGTTCAAGTGGACTGCCCTGCAGGTGGGGCGTAAGAATTGTACCTGCTGCCCCATTGCATGAGGTAGCACTATAAATCGGCAAAAGTTCCGGCCTAACACAAGGAGACTTGACACGAATACATGTATACCGCAGCCTCCCAAAACACACATACGCACTCACCACACTCATGCATGTCGCACGCACGGGAGGCCGTCCTTAAATGACCTTAGCTGTTAATAGGACGTTAAACAAAATAAACCAAACTAAACTGCCGAAGACACCAAGCAGGACACTCCTTCCGGTCACATTATACAGACAAGGGGCGAAAAAGGCTAAAAAATATAGTATCTTCTGTCTACAAGATACGCACTTTTCTCCTGACCAGGGAAAATATTATTAGAAACGAATGGGGCTACCATATTTAGTTTAGCTCTTTTAAATCTAATTCGCGCGGTGTCGCAATTCTTTTAAATAATAATTTTGAAGCAAAAGTGTTTAAGGAAAAAAGAGATTTGAATGGCAATTTTCTCGCTCTTGACATAAGCATGGATGGACCTAGAACAACACTCATTTCTCTATATGGTCCAAACCAGGATACCCCGACCTTTTATAAATTTGTAGCAGATGTTGTTGATAGCTTTGGGAATGATAATTTAATTACATGTGGTGATTTCAACCTAGTTTTAGAACCTTCTTTAGACTATGATGATAATTATAGACATGTAAATAATGCTGCAGCTAGAGATACATTTTTAGAAGTTATTCAAAGTTATAATCTTATTGATATTTATAGAGAACATCATCCGGATACTAGACGTTATACTTGGCGAAGAGTTAATCCCAGAAAACAAGCTAGACTGGACTTATCTCAGAATCTCTTTTATCTAGTGTAAACAAGTCCAAGATAGAGCCAGGTTATAGATCAGACCATTCTATTCCTATTTTAACTTTAACATTGAGTGAATTTAAAAAAGGGAAGGGTTTTTGGAAATTTAACAACTCATTACTATTTTAATCTGAATATATAGATATGGTAAAAAAATGTATTAATGATACCAAGCTGCAGTATTTTTTGCCTGTGTATAACCTTGACAACATTGAACATGTCCCTGACTATGAGTTACAATTCCTAATAAATGATCAATTATTTTTGGAGACATTATTAATGGAAATAAGGGGTAGAACTATATCTTATGCATCATTCAGGAAAAAACAGGCCAATATTCATGAAAATGATCTTTTTGATTCTATAGCTATATTAGAAGCAGAAACAGATCCAGACCTGGGGAAATTAGAAGGGTTAAAGAAAGATTTAGAGTCAATTCGTTTGAAAAAAGTAACTGGAAATTTAATTAGATCAAGGGCAAAATGGATTGATGAGGGAGAAAAACATACAGCATACTTTCTTAATTTAGAAAACAGAAATTTTACTTCCAAAATTATACCAAAAATTCAGAAAGACAATGGTGATATTATAACTAAACTAGGGGATATTTTATCAGAAGTAAGGTCATTCTATGAAAATTTATATAAGTTCAGGAAAGTTGATGATATTGATTTAGAAGCACACCTCGAAAATTGTAATATTCCGAAGTTAAGTAAGTCTGAATCTGACAACTTAGAAGGTAGGATAACGATTGAAGAAGCAGCGAAAACACTTTAACATTATCTGTTAATAGGACGTTAAACAAAATAAACCAAACCAAACCAAACATCAAATTCCAAAATTAAACTTTGATAATAAAATTGTAAAGCTTAAAGCACTTATTTGTGCGTGGAAAAGGCGGAGTTTGACTCCAATTGGCAAAATTAATGTCATTAAGTCCTTATTGATTTCACAACTTAACTATTTATTTATTACTTTGCCTAACCCACCTGAGAAATTTATCGCACAGTTAAATTCTTTATTATAGGATTTTTTATGGAATGGAAAATGTCACAAGATTAAAAAAGATGTTATTGTACAAGATTATATAGATGGTGGGCTTAAAATGGTCGACTTATATGTGGTTATCCATTCTCTAAAGCTTAGCTGGATAAGAAGGCTATTTCAGTCATCAGGAAAATGGACTTTGATTCTCAAGTCATCTGTTGATTTTAACAAGCTGTACAATTGTGGAACGGAATATATACAAATGTGTAGATCTAACAGCAGAAATTTATTTTGGAAAGATGTATTTAAAGCTTGGGACATTTTAAACAACTCAGAGTATATGAAACAGAACAGGAAAAAGTATATTCTAAAGTCTCCTCTTTGGTTTAACAAAAATATCCAGGTTAATAATAACTTTGTTTTTTTCTTCAAAATTGGTTCAAGGCAGGTGTTCTTATAGTGAATGATTTGATAAAAAATCCAGACAACTTGACCTTTCTTTCTTATGAGGAGTTTTTGCAAAATTTCAGAATAAATACCAATTTTCTGCAATATCATGGATTAATTTTGGCTATCAAAAGGTATTTTAGAAATCACAATTTTTAGATAGAAAGAATTTCTCAGGCTATTATATCACTTATGCTTGAAATATTTTTCAAAAATGAAAATGGAGTTAAAAGACTTTTATAATTCAATGATAGCTCCAGCATCAATACCTACTGGCACCAGTAAATGGAACTAAGAGTTCAATTTTGATAAGGAAAAATGGTCAAAAATATATAAACTTCCTTTTACAGTAACTAAAAATTCAAAATTGATATGGTTTCAAACTAGAATCATCCACCATATTTTAATAACAAACACCTTTCTCCATAAAATAAACTTAAAACCAAGTCCTTTATGTACTTTTTGTAATTTAGAAAATTAGTCAATTTTGCATTGCATATGGGAATGTAGAGAAGTACAAGTGTTCCTACAGAGATTAGATAACTTGTTAGATATACTTTTAGTACCTTTTGCTTATAATAAAGAATCATTTCTTTTTGGAATAGTTTCACACCAATGTAGCTATGTTGATAATGAAATATTGATTATTATAAAACACTATTTATACAAAACTAGATGTCTTAACAGATCTTTGAATATCAACGCTTTGATTAATACCATCAAAGATAATTTCAAGGTTCAAAAATACATAAAGGGCCAAAAAGAAAGTATTAAAAAACAATGGAATAAATGGAAACCTCTATTAGACCTTTAGATTATCAAACTTTCAGTGTTTTTGAATGAACTTGAACAGCCATGAAGTATTATATATATGATTACACGCCCTTCGACAACGGTCATATTTTGGAACTCTTGTTATATATTGTAATATATATTCAGGCTTTTAATCGATAAAGTAAGTGTAAATTCACTTATTATATTTACGTAGTTGATTAATTTACATACTTTTATTATTAGTTTTAGCACTCTGTATATCATTTATAGATATACATATATATTTATATATTCTATACGAAGTCTATTATATCATCAAATGTTTAAAGGAAAATATACCTCTTCCCTCCTCTCTTCTTTCCTCCCCCTCCCACATCTCTCTCTCTCTCTCTCTTCTGTCTCTCTCACTTTTGTGTGCGTGTGTGTGTGTGTGAGGTGTGCGAGGGTGTGTCTGTGTGTGAGGGTGTGAAAATGCTTGTTTGTAGTTTGTTTGGCTAATAGGTACAAGCACATTACCATCTATCTGCTTTCTTGCTGCTTTATTTGTGTATTTATCTACTTATTTATTTATGTATGAACTTACTATACCTTGTATGTACTTAGTATTCACTTATTTTACCTACACATGCTTATTCTCCCCTTGTTTTTTTCATTTTATCTCTTTCCTGCAGTGAAAAGCTGTATAATGGTATTGAAAGTCGATGATATGTACTATTAAAATGTACCTTCTATTTAATTGAGAATGTGTGAGTGTGTGAAAGATGTTTATGTCATTTATGTTTATCATGCTTAATTTTGAAAAATAAAACAAATACAAAAAAAAAAAAAAAAAAAGACAAGGGGCGAACCAGTTGTCACACTCCTAATATGCTGAGCACTAGGTAGGAGTAGCCACTAACATTTTTAAAGACTCTGATTTTTGCGCTTAAAAACATAAATTTCTCCTGAAATTAAAAACAATATGGCCGCATGTTCCTGATGGAAATGGTACAAGTCACTGTATAATTAGGGAAAGAAAATCAATGAAAATATTTTCATTTTCGATGTAGATATATAGTAAGCTAATCGTCGTTGATTCAGCTGTTACATTTTACAAGGGTACAGACCAACACTCAAATTAATGCGATATCAGGTTGCATATTATTCATAATTATATCTAAATTTATCGTTTGAATATTTTACAACCTTGTTGAATTCACACACTATATATACATATATATGTTCCACATAAGGATCAATACTGATGCGAATATTGGGTAATTCAATATTCCTGCCTGATGTAAAATGCCAAGCTCTTGTAAATTATTAGCAAAACAAACAAGAAAACGTCGATGATCCTATTAAAACATCGCTGAAGTTTTTACCATCGTCTTTACGTACTGGTTATAGAAGCTCTCTTTTATAGGCCGTAGATGAATACAATCCAATAATGTGTCTGACGGTAAATGGTTCATTTCATAGACTGCCCTGCAGGTAGGGCGTAAGAATTGTACCTGGTGCCCCCATTGCATGATCGTAAGAAGCGACTAAATTTGGGATCTTATCTTTTCTATTCTTTCTGAACAACTTTCTTCTTCCTAATGTCTCCCTTGACAATACCTCACTTTTGGCCTTTAGTTGAGAGTTCACCCCTGTGAGGAAGGTTTGGGTTTTGTCCCCTGGCCGAGACATACCAGAGTCTTTAAAAATGGTAGTTGCTGCTCCTGCTTAGCGCTCAGCATATTTGGAGTGGGACGACTGGTTCGCCCGTTGTCAGTATATTGTGACCGGGTGGGATGTGCTGCTGGGTGTCTTCGGCAGTATGCTTCAGTGAGGTAGCACTCTAAATCGGCAAAAGATCCGGCCTATCACAAGGAGACTTAACACAAACATACCGCAGCTTCCCAAAACACACATACGCACGCACCACACGCATGCATGTCGCACGCACGGGAGGCCGTCCTTAAATGACCTTAGCTGTTAATAGGACGTTAAACAAAATAAACCAAACCAAACCAAACATCAAATTCCAAAATTAAACTTTGATAATAAAATTGTAAAGCTTAAAGCACTTATTTGTGCGTGGAAAAGGCGGAGTTTGACTCCAATTGGCAAAATTAATGTCATTAAGTCCTTATTGATTTCACAACTTAACTATTTATTTATTACTTTGCCTAACCCACCTGAGAAATTTATCACACAGTTAAATTCTTTATTATTGGAATTTTTATGGAATGGAAAATGTCACAAGATTAAAAAAGATGTTATTGTACAAGATTATATAGATGGTGGGCTTAAAATGGTCGACTTATATGTGATTATCCATTCTCTAAAGCTTAGCTGGATAAGAAGGCTATTTCAGTCATCAGGAAAATGGACTTTGATTCTCAAGTCATCTGTTGATTTTAACAAGCTGTACAATTGTGGAACGGAATATATAGAAATGTGTAGATCTAACAGCAGAAATTTATTTTGGAAAGATGTATTTAAAGCTTGGGACATTTTAAACAACTCAGAGTATATGAAACAGAACAGGAAAAAGTATATTCTAAAGTCTCCTCTTTGGTTTAACAAAAATATCCAGGTTAATAATAACTTTTTCAAAATTGGTTCAAGGCAGGTGTTCTTATAGTGAATGATTTGATAAAAAATCCAGACAACTTGACCTTTCTTTCTTATGAGGAGTTTTTGCAAAATTTCAGAATAAATACCAATTTTCTGCAATAGCATAGATTAATTTTGGCTATCAAAAGGTATTTTAGAAATCACAATTTTCAGATAGAAAGAATTCCTCAGCCTATTATACCACTTATACTTGAAATATTTTTCAAAAATGAAAATGGAGTTAAAGACTTTTATAATTCAATGATAGCTCCAGCATCAATACCTACTGGCACCAGTAAATGGAACTAAGAGTTCAATTTTGATAAGGAAAAATGGTCAAAAATATATAAACTTCCTTTTACAGTAACTAAAAATTCAAAATTGATATGGTTTCAAACTAGAATCATCCACCATATTTTAATAACAAACACCTTTCTCCATAAAATAAACTTAAAACCAAGTCCTTTATGTACTTTTTGTAATTTAGAAAATGAGTCAATTTTGCATTGCATATGGGAATGTAGAGAAGTACAAGTGTTCCTACAGAGATTAGAAAACTTGTTAGACATACTTTTAGTACATTTTGCTTATAATAAAGAATCATTTCTTTTTGGAATAGTTTCACACCAATGTAGCTATGTTGATAATGAAATATTGATTATTATAAAACACTATTTATACAAAACTAGATGTCTTAACAGATCTTTGAATATCAACGCTTTGATTAATACCATCAAAGATAATTTCAAGGTTCAAAAATACATAAAGGGCCAAAAAGAAAGTATTAAAAAACAATGGAATAAATGGAAACCTCTATTAGACCTTTAGATTATCAAACTTTCAGTGTTTTTGAATGAACTTGAACAGCCATGAAGTATTATATATATGATTACACGCCCTTCGACAACGGTCATATTTTGGAACTCTTGTTATATATTGTAATATATATTCAGGCTTTTAATCGATAAAGTAAGTGTAAATTCACTTATTATATTTACGTAGTTGATTAATTTACATACTTTTATTATTAGTTTTAGCACTCTGTATATCATTTATAGATATACATATATATTTATATATTCTATACGAAATCTATTATATCATCAAATGTTTAAAGGAAAATATACCTCTTCCCTCCTCTCTTCTTTCCTCCCCCTCCCACATCTCTCTCTCTCTCTTCTGTCTCTCTCACTTTTGTGTGCGTGTGTGTGAGTGTGGGTGTGAAGGTGTGCGAGGGTGTGTCTGTGTGTGAGGGTGTGAAAATGCTTGTTTGTAGTTTGTTTGGCTAATAGGTACAAGCACATTACCATTTATCTGCTTTCTTGCTGCTTTATTTATTTGTGTATTTACCTACTTATTTATTTATGTATGAACTTACTATACCTTGTATGTACTTAGTATTCACTTATTTTACCTACACATGCTTATTCTCCCCATGTTTTTTTCATTTTATCTCTTTCCTGCAGTGAAAAGCTGTATAATGGTATTGAAAGTCGATGATATGTACTATTAAAATGTACCTTCTATTTAATTGAGAATGTGTGAGTGTGTGAAAGATGTTTATGTCATTTATGTTTATCATGCTTAATTTTGAAAAATAAAACAAATACAAAAAAAAAAAAAAAAAGACAAGGGGCGAACCAGTTGTCACACTCCTAATATGCTGAGCACTAGGTAGGAGTAGCCACTAACATTTTTAAAGACTCTGATTTTTGCGCTTAAAAACATAAATTTCTCCTGAAATTAAAAACAATATGGCCGCATGTTCCTGATGAAAATGGTACAAGTCACTGTATAATTAGGGAAAGAAAATCAATGAAAATATTTTCATTTTCGATGTAGATATATAGTAAGCTAATCGTCGTTGATTCAGCTGTTACATTTTACAAGGGTACAGACCAACACTCAAATTAATGCGATATCAGGTTGCATATTATTCATAATTATATCTAAATTTATCGTTTGAATATTTTACAACCTTGTTGAATTCACACACTATATATACATATATATGTTCCACATAAGGATCAATACTGATGCGAATATTGGGTAATTCAATATTCCTGCCTGATGTAAAATGCCAAGCTCTTGTAAATTATTAGCAAAACAAACAAGAAAACGTCGATGATCCTATTAAAACATCGCTGAAGTTTTTACCATCGTCTTTACGTACTGGTTATAGAAGCTCTCTTTTATAGGCCGTAGATGAATACAATCCAATAATGTGTCTGACGGTAAATGGTTCATTTCATAGACTGCCCTGCAGGTAGGGCGTAAGAATTGTACCTGGTGCCCCCATTGCATGATCGTAAGAAGCGACTAAATTTGGGATCTTATCTTTTCTATTCTTTCTGAACAACTTTCTTCTTCCTAATGTCTCCCTTGACAATGCCTCACTTTTGGCCTTTCGTTGAGAGTTCGCCCCTGTGAGGAAGGTTTTGGGTTCTGTCCCCTGGCCGAGACATACCAGAGTCTTTAAAAATGGTAGTTGCTGCTCCTGCTTAGCGCTCAGCAAATTAGGAGTGGGACGACTGGTTCGCCCGTTGTCAGTATATTGTGACCGGGTGGGATGTGCTGCTGGGTGTCTTCGGCAGTATGCTTCAGTGAGGTAGCACTCTAAATCGGCAAAAGATCCGGCCTATCACAAGGAGACTTAACACAAACATACCGCAGCTTCCCAAAACACACATACGCACGCACCACACGCATGCATGTCGCACGCACGGGAGGCCGTCCTTAAATGACCTTAGCTGTTAATAGGACGTTAAACAAAATAAACCAAACCAAACCAAACATCAAATTCCAAAATTAAACTTTGATAATAAAATTGTAAAGCTTAAAGCACTTATTTGTGCGTGGAAAAGGCGGAGTTTGACTCCAATTGGCAAAATTAATGTCATTAAGTCCTTATTGATTTCACAACTTAACTATTTATTTATTACTTTGCCTAACCCACCTGAGAAATTTATCACACAGTTAAATTCTTTATTATTGGAATTTTTATGGAATGGAAAATGTCACAAGATTAAAAAAGATGTTATTGTACAAGATTATATAGATGGTGGGCTTAAAATGGTCGACTTATATGTGATTATCCATTCTCTAAAGCTTAGCTGGATAAGAAGGCTATTTCAGTCATCAGGAAAATGGACTTTGATTCTCAAGTCATCTGTTGATTTTAACAAGCTGTACAATTGTGGAACGGAATATATAGAAATGTGTAGATCTAACAGCAGAAATTTATTTTGGAAAGATGTATTTAAAGCTTGGGACATTTTAAACAACTCAGAGTATATGAAACAGAACAGGAAAAAGTATATTCTAAAGTCTCCTCTTTGGTTTAACAAAAATATCCAGGTTAATAATAACTTTTTCAAAATTGGTTCAAGGCAGGTGTTCTTATAGTGAATGATTTGATAAAAAATCCAGACAACTTGACCTTTCTTTCTTATGAGGAGTTTTTGCAAAATTTCAGAATAAATACCAATTTTCTGCAATAGCATGGATTAATTTTGGCTATCAAAAGGTATTTTAGAAATCACAATTTTCAGATAGAAAGAATTTCCTCAGGCCTATTATACCACTTATACTTGAAATATTTTTCAAAAATGAAAATGGAGTTAAAGACTTTTATAATTCAATGATAGCTCCAGCATCAATACCTACTGGCACCAGTAAATGGAACTAAGAGTTCAATTTTGATAAGGAAAAATGGTCAAAAATATATAAACTTCCTTTTACAGTAACTAAAAATTCAAAATTGATATGGTTTCAAACTAGAATCATCCACCATATTTTAGTAACAAACACCTTTCTCCATAAAATAAACTTAAAACCAAGTCCTTTATGTACTTTTTGTAATTTAGAAAATGAGTCAATTTTGTATTGCTTATGGGAATGTAGAGAAGTACAAGTGTTCCTACAGAGATTAGATAACTTGTTAGATATACTTTTAGTACCTTTTGCTTATAATAAAGAATCATTTCTTTTTGGAATAGTTTCACACCAATGTAGCTATGTTGATAATGAAATATTGATTATTATAAAACACTATTTATACAAAACTAGATATCTTAACAGATCTTTGAATATCAACGCTTTGATTAATACCATCAAAGATAATTTCAAGGTTCAAAAATACATAAAGGGCCAAAAAGAAAGTATTAAAAAACAATGGAATAAATGGAAACCTCTATTAGACCTTTAGATTATCAAACTTTCAGTGTTTTTGAATGAACTTGAACAGCCATGAAGTATTATATATATGATTACACGCCCTTCGACAACGGTCATATTTTGGAACTCTTGTTATATATTGTAATATATATTCAGGCTTTTAATCGATAAAGTAAGTGTAAATTCACTTATTATATTTACGTGTTGATTAATTTACATACTTTTATTATTAGTTTTAGCACTCTGTATATCATTTATAGATATACATATATATTTATATATTCTATACGAAATCTATTATATCATCAAATGTTTAAAGGAAAATATACCTCTTCCCTCCTCTCTTCTTTCCTCCCCCTCCCACATCTCTCTCTCTCTTCTGTCTCTCTCACTTTTGTGTGCGTGTGTGTGAGTGTGGGTGTGAAGGTGTGTGAGGGTGTGAAAATGCTTGTTTGTAGTTTGTTTGGCTAATAGGTACAAGCACATTACCATTTATCTGCTTTCTTGCTGCTTTATTTATTTGTGTATTTATCTACTTATTTATTTATGTATGAACTTACTATACCTTGTATGTACTTAGTATTCACTTATTTTACCTACACATGCTTATTCTCCCCTTGTTTTTTTCATTTTATCTCTTTCCTGCAGTGAAAAGCTGTATAATGGTATTGAAAGTCGATGATATGTACTATTAAAATGTACCTTCTATTTAATTGAGAATGTGTGAGTGTGTGAAAGATGTTTATGTCATTTATATTTATCATGCTTAATTTTGAAAAATAAAACAAATACAAAAAAAAAAAAAAAAAAGACAAGGGGCGAACCAGTTGTCACACTCCTAATATGCTGAGCACTAGGTAGGAGTAGCCACTAACATTTTTAAAGACTCTGATTTTTGCGCTTAAAAACATAAATTTCTCCTGAAATTAAAAACAATATGGCCGCATGTTCCTAATGGAAATGGTACAAGTCACTGTATAATTAGGGAAAGAAAATCAATGAAAATATTTTCGTTTTCGATGTAGATATATAGTAAGCTAATCGTCGTTGATATAGCTGTTACATTTTACAAGGGTACAGACCAACACTCAAATTAATGCGATATCAGGTTGCATATTATTCATAATTATATCTAAATTTATCGTTTGAATATTTTACAACCTTGTTGAATTCACACACTATATATACATATATATGTTCCACATAAGGATCAATACTGATGCGAATATTGGGTAATTCAATATTCCTGCCTGATGTAAAATGCCAAGCTCTTGTAAATTATTAGCAAAACAAACAAGAAAACGTCGATGATCCTATTAAAACATCGCTGAAGTTTTTACCATCTTCTTTACGTACTGGTTATAGAAGCTCTCTTTTATAGGCCGTAGATGAATACAATCCAATAGTATAATGTGACCGGGTGGGGTGTGCTGCTGGGTGTCTTCGGCAGTATGCTCCAGTGAGATAGCACTTTAAATCGGCAAAAGTTCCGGCCTATCACAAGGAGACTTAACACGAACATACCACAGCCTCCCATAACACACATACGCACTCGACACACGCATACATACCGCACGCACGGGAGGCCGTCCTTAAATGACCTTAGATGTTAATAGGACGTTAAACAAAATAAACCAAACCAAACCAATGTGTCTGACGGTAAATGGTTCATTTCATAGACTGCCCTGCAGGTAGGGCGTAAGAATTGTACCTGGTGCCCCCATTGCATGATTGTAAGAAGCGACTAAATTTGGGATCTTATCTTTTCTATTCTTTCTGAACAACTTTCTTCTTCCTAATGTCTACCTTGACAATGCCTCACTTTTGGCCTTTAGTTGAGCGTTCGCCGCTGTGAGGAAGGCTTTGGGTTCTGTCCCCTAGCCGAGACATACCAAAGTCCTATTAACAGCTAAGGTCATTTAAGGACTGCCTCCCGTGCGTGCGACATGCATGCGGGTGGTGAGTGCGTATGCGTGTTTTGGGAAGCTGCGGTATGTTCGTGTTAAGTCTCCTTGTGATAGGCCGGAAGTTTTGCCGATTTAGAGTGCTACCTCACTGAAGCATACTTTCGAAGACACACAGCAGCACACCCCACCCGGTCACATTATACTGACAACGGGCGAACCATTCGTCCCACTCCTAATATGCTGAGCGCTAAGCAGGAGTAGCAACTACCATTTTTAAAGACTCCGGTATGTCTCGGCCAGGGGACAGAACCCAAAGCCTTCCTCACAGGGGCCAACGCTCAACTAAAGGCCAAAAGTGAGGCATTGTCAAGGGAGACATTAGGAAGAAATAAGTTGTTAGAAAGATGAGAAAAGAAATGCATAACTACAGACCAAAGGAAACCTGCATATGAAATTGGAGAAAGATTCCTTCAGTATTTTCCCAGAAATAGCGATAACAACAATTGTTTAATTTCCATTTTATTGATTTAAAACGGGTTTCATTTTCATAATTAAATCAATCAATCTAATTAAAATCTAGATGGTCATTATCACTACGTTACATGTTCATGTAATGTAGTGAGAAAGACCATCTAGATTTTAATTATATTGTAAATAAATATACATGGCTTATAACATTAAAACGTAGTTATTTGCCACCTCCCCTATGCAGGATTCGGAGGTCATATTAATGATAGTACAGAACAATTCTTGTAAAGCAATACATTTTGGTTTGGTCATTGAGTTTTTTTTGGTCAAACATGCATGCGTGTGTATTGTGAGAGACAGGATGCATAGTTTGTCTCCTTGTGATGGTGCGGAACTCATGCCAACTTTTTGTGTTGTTGGGCCATGCAGATTTATAGCTAACTTCACGCCTTACCTGCAGGTAGATTATGATAGGTCGTTGTAAAAACATAGAATGAGAAATCACGTATTTGCAGCTTTGTGGATGGTTCGGAATAATCTTATAATTAACTTAAATTATTACTTAAATGTGTTATTTTCCCTGTCCCGTGTTTTTGCAGTACTTATTGAAACTCTCATACTGTTGCAGTAGCTCCTTATTCATGATCGCCTTACGGGGATACTTGCCAAAGTTAACCCCCGGTCAATCAACAAAACGTGTCAATGTCCATGTTTAAAATGCCAGACTAGAGGTTTGCCAATCCGAGCCATTGGAATTCAGAAATAACCTATCGGAGGCTCTGAGAGTGGTTACACACCGTGGTCAGTGTAGTTTATTGAGACGTTTTAAAATGCAATAACAATATCATATAACAGTAATAAAATATACCACTTAAATATAATTAAAACACGAAATTTAAATATATTTAAATCTTACGTAATAAGCTTTTATATATTCAAGTTGAATGACACTTTCGAAACTTAAACGTTAACAGCTGTCTTGATATTGCACTGTTTACAGCATAAATTCATTTGAGAGTTGTGTTCGTATACCGCTACACAACTTTGATGTACGATAGACACATAGGTGAGTAGAGATTTCTTCTTTGTTTTCTCTCTCTTTGCCTGCATATGCTCAAGCGGTTTTAAGTAGTGATCGGACTCGGAGGCTAGATTAACATATATAGTTTTCAACATATGGAGTACTTTCCTTGATAATTGGTAGTTGGTATACTTTACTTTTTAATTTAAAATGATAACTGATCCATAGAAATCATATAAAAAGTATAAATTTATATTAATTACATGATTATGTAGATTCTTCAAACTGGTAAATTTAATTTGTAAATGTGTTTTATTTTTTTAATTATTGAAAGTGAAATGAAAAACTTGACAAGCTTTTCCGGCCGTAGTAGAAAAGAAATGCATAACTACAGACCAAGGGAAACCTGCATATGAAATTTGAGAAAGATTCCTTCAGTATTTTCTCAGAAATAGCGATAACAACAATTGTTTAATTTCCATTTTATTGATTTAAAACGGGTTTCATTTTCATAATTAAATCAATCAATCTAATTTAAATCTAGATGGTCATTATCACTACGTTACATGTTCATGTAATGTAGTGAGAAAGACCATCTAGATTTTAATTAGTACATTAAAACGTAGTTATTTGCCACCTCCCCTATGCCGGATTCGGAGGTCATATTAATGATAGTACAGAACAATTCTTGTAAAGCAATAATTTTGGTTTGGTCATTTGAGTATTTTTTTGGTCAAACATGCATGCGTGTGTATTGTGAGAGACAGGCTGCATAGTTTGTCTCCTTGTGATGGTGCGGAACTCATTCCGACTTTTTGTGTTGTTGGGCCATGAAGATTTATAACTAACTTCACGCCTTACCTGCAGGTAGATTATGATAGGTCGTTGTAAAAACATAGAATGAGAAATCACGTATTTGCAGCTTTGTGGATGGTTCGGAATAATCTTATAAATAACTTAAATTATTACTTAAATGTGTTATTTTCCCTGTCCCGTGTTTTTGCAGTACTTATTGAAACTCTCATACTGTTGCAGTAGCTCCTTATTCATGATCGCCTTACGGGGATACTTGCCGAAGTTGACCCCCGGTAAATAAAAAAAACGTGTCAATGTCCATGTTTTAAATGCCTGACTAGAGGTTAGCCAATCCGAGCCATTGGAATTCAGAAATAACCTATCGGAGGCTCTGAGAGTGGTTACACACCGTGGCCAGTGTAGTTTATTGAGACGTTTTAAAATGCAATAACAATATCATATAACAGTAATAAAATATACCACTTAAATATAATTAAAACACGAAATTTAAATATATTTAAATCTTACGTAATAAGCTTTTATATATTCAAGTTGAATTACACTTTCGAAACTTAAATGTTAACAGCTGTCTTGATATTGCACTGATTACAGCATAAATTCATTTGAGAGTTGTGTTCGTATACCGCTACACAACTTTACATGTACGATAGACACATAGGTGAGTAGAGATTTCTTCTTTGTTTGCTCTCTCTTTGCTTGCATATGCTCAAGCGGTTTTAAGTAGTGATCGGACTCGGAGCTTGATTGACATATATAGTTTTCAACATATGGAGTACTTTCCTTGATAATTGGTAGTTGGTATCTTTACTTTTTAATTTCAAATGATAACTGCTCCAAAGAAATCATATAAAAAGTATAAATTGATATTAATTACATGATTATGTAGATTCTTCAAACTGGTAAATTTAACTTGTATATGTGTTTTTTTGATTTTTTTAATTATTGAAAGTGAAATATATTTAATTTACCAGGAGCAGATGTTCACTTTAAAATGGGTTTTTAACGTTTTAAATCTGATAGAATGTGTATCTAAAGCGAAGCTTATATGCTGCTAATTTGTCGACAACAGATGCCAGTGCCGTTTCATGTTATACGGTGTTTCCAAATTCGTACCTGTCGGTAATTAGTATTACTTTATTCACGTTAAAACCGTGCATTCTTATCCGTGTTGTGTTTCTGTCTTGTTCTCATTTTGAAATTAATCAACTTCACAAATGATCATCAACTTACCGAAAATATGTGATGAAGTTAAACAAAAAATCGTATGAAGATATACATATTGACTTACCAGACTAGTGCAGACGACCAACACACAGGTCTGAGGATTGCTATACAAGCATATAAGTCGGAATGTTCCGGATGTACAAGATTAAGTTTTTATCGTTGCATTCAAGAAACATTTTCGGTTCGAAAATTTTCAGATATTTATTGAAACAAATATTAAAATTCGTTTTTGTTTTTGTTTTTTTGTTTTAGATGTTAGGTGTCCAAATGTTTTGGGGCAAAGATACGCTTCCTACGCCGGTGGAATAGTTCACTGTTTTGTATACAAGACAGAACATCCAATTTAATGAAGTGTTCAATTTTAGTATCCCCATGCATATGCTGTATTTTAAAATGTCTTTCTAACCCTCCACTGTAAGCGCTATATGAGTATGTAAATAAATTGAGCAGAAACTAATTTTGTTGTTATATTCATGATAGAAAGAATTGACTTAAAATCATCATTTAAAATAACATGATATTGTATCGTTTAAGAACATGGAAGTAGATAAAAAACGGATATTAATCAGAGGGTTGACGGCAAATCCTAAGTACATACCTTCTTGGTACATCTACGATGAGACTGGATCAAAACTTCACCACATCTTTGCGACAGAAAATCCTAACTATTATTTAACAGAAAGCCAGGTGTCTGTACTTCAAAACAATATACAGGTATGTCTGACATAAGTACAGGGACCAGTTACATGAGAAAAACTTTACTCCAGATCGTTATGCATTTGAAAAGTTTAGTTTAGTTTTATTTGTTTAACGTCCTTTTAACAGCTAAGGTATGCGTGTGGTGAGTGCGTATGTGTGTTTTGGAGACTGCGTTTTGTTTGTGTAAAGTTTCTGCCCTGCAGGTAGAGCGTAAGAATTGTAACTGCTGCGACTAAATTTGGGATCTTATCTTTCATCTTTTTCTGAACAACTTTCTTCTCTTTCTAATGTCTTCCATGACAATACCTCACTTTTGGTCTTCAGTTGAGCGTTCGCCCTTGTGAGGAAGGCTTTGGGCCCTGTCCCCTGGCCGAGACATACCAGAGTCTTTAAAAACTGCCCTGCAGGTAGGGCGTAAGAATTGTACTTGCTGCCCCCATTGCATGATCGTAAGAGGCGACTAAACTTGGGATCTTATCTTTTCTCTTAACAACTTTCTTCTTCCTAATGTCTCCCTTGACAATGTCTCACTTTTGGCCTTTAGTTGAGCGTTCGCCGCTGTGAGGAAGGCTTTGGGTTCTGTCCCCTAGTCGAGACATACCAGAGTCTCAAAAAATGGTAGTTGCTACTCCTGCTTAGCGCTCACCATATTTGGATTGGGACGACTGGTTCGCCCGTTGTCAGTATAATGTGACCGGGTGGGGTGTGCTGCTGGGTGTCTTCGGCAGTATGCTTCAGTGAGATAGCACTATAAATCGGCAAAAGTTCCGGCCTATCACAAGAAGACTCAACACGAACATACCGCAGCCTCCCAAAACACGCATATGCACTCGCCACACGCATGCATGTCGCACGAACGGGAGGCCGTCCTTAAATGACCTTGGCTGTTAATAGGACGTTAAACAAAATAAACTAAACCAAACCAAGTCTTTAAAAATTATAGTTTCTACTCCTGCTTAGCGCTCAGCATTTTGGGAGTGGGACGACAGGTTGGCCCGTTGTCCGTATGTGACCGGGTGGAAAAGAGGTAATTCCTTTAAATCGCTACTTGTCATAAAGTTATGAATGGATTTAAACCCAATTTGGTCACTGGGGGAAGGGGAACAAATTTTGCATAAATGATGAGTCTGACCACTAGGGGCAAAAGGGTGGGGTTCAATAGACATTGACCTTTGAAGGACAATACAAATGTAAGTATGCAACTTAAATTCTCATACTGGTTAACACGCATGCGTGGTTTCGTCCCTGTTATGACTGGTTTCAAAATTATGAAGCAGATACGAATGTATTTTGGACATATGCTCACATGGACAAATATAATGTCTCATGAAAAGCCCTGAATTTGTGAACTTATCCTTTAAAGGAAAAACGGGAATTTTGTATGAGACACATACAATTAGCGGTTAGCGATCATGCATGAGTTCATTCCTCTACAATAGTCACAAAATAATGGAGCGGACACAATAGTGTTTCGGACGCACGCTATGACAGTGCAATCACAATAGGGTTTCCGGCACTTTGTCGATTTCTGATGTTAATTATATATATTTGTATACTATAAATGGTAAAAAAAAACATGTCTCGTTATTTCGACTCCTGTTTAATTGACCGAGTGTACATATATGACTTTCACATCAGTCGCAAAATTATAATCAATATTAAGTTTCATCAACACTGTTCTTGTTTGCAGGAAATAATTCCCCGTCTTCCTTACGAAATAAAATTGGTTGACCTAGGATGCGGAAACTGCTCTAAAACAAGGCATATTATAGACGATATACTGAAACGACAACACCAACTGTCGTTTTACCCTGTAGATGTGTCTGAAGGTTTGTGTGATTTTTTGAGCTGAAGGTCGGGTGAACTTATGCCATGTCACGCCGTCCGTCGTGCGTCAACATACAATTTAAATCGCTACAAAAATCTAAATAAAATGCTTAGTGGATTTTAACCAAATTTGGCCAGAAACATCCTTGGGGAAGGGGAACAGATCTTGCATAAATGACGATTCTGACCCCGCATGGGCCAGAGGGTGGAGCTCAATAGGGGAAATAGAGGTAATTCCATTAAATGAAATTAGTCAAAATTCCTTTAAATCGCTACTAGTCAAAATCATATGGAATTGAACTCAATTAGGTCAGAAACATCCTTCGGGGAAGGGGAACAGATTTTGCATAAATGGTGACTCGGCCCGAAAGGACCAAAGGACGGGACGCTATAGGGAAAATAGACGTAGTTCGTTTAAATCGTTACTAGTCATAAAGTTATTAACGGATTTGAACCCTATTAAGTCAGAAACATCCTTGGGGCAAGGGAAACAGATGTTGAATAAATTGTGACTGACATCAAAGGGGCAGGGCCCAAATTTGGAAAAAAAGTGATACCTTTAAATCGCTACTGGTCATGAAATTATGAATGGATTTGAACCCAATTTGGTCATTAACATCGTTGGGGAAAGGGGAACAGGTTTTGCATAAACAGTGACACTGTGAGTCTGTTAGTATATACAAAATTTTGAATTATATGAAAGTTATTGGTCTTTATCACAAGATTTGAGTAACCATAGCCACTTTTTTTTTATTTTCAACTGATCTTGAGTGTACAAATATATATTTCATTTTTTACATGTTTCGCTCGTATTTCTAATCATTTTCTTTTTTTTTTTGTTCCTTTATAGTGTTGATGGGCCGTTAAGCTCTTTTGATATAGGGTTTCATCGTTGCTGTCTTCTTCCTTTTCGTGACATCATTACACGGCGACTTTTCCTTGTTAAAAATTATTCCTTTTTTCCGGTAGACTGGCTTTCATTTCACACAATTATTATCTTTTTGGCCGATTTTCAGAAACTCCTCATACTCCCTTATTACCTCAAATGTTTACGTCATCATGCTCCTTTTTACTACTGTTGTCATTCTGTTCTCACAACCTTGATGTTTTGCATCTTTGCGAGACATGGTGATCTTTGACCGGGTAGTCTGGAATTCCGCGATCCATGTTGTATAGGAATTATGCAGTAAACGTTTCTATACGTTTATTTATTTTTCACACAATATTTAATGACCAATCCATCCTCCTTGACACCACAAACCACTCAAGTCAAATAAACCCTTATCAGAAAAGTCGGCTCCGCGCTCAGCATATTGGGAGTGGGACGACTGGTTTGCCCGTTGTTAGTATAATGTGACCGGGTGAGGTGTGCTGCTGGGCGTCTTCGGCAGTATGCTTCAGTGAGGTAGCACTATAAATCGGCAAAAGTTCCGGCCTATCACAAGGAGACTTAACACGAACATAACGCAGCCTCCCAAAACACACATACGCAATCAATACACGCATGCATGTCGCACGCACGAGAGGCCGTCCTTAAATGACCTTAGCTGTTAATAGGACGTTAAACAAAATAAACCAAACCAAACGGCTCCATTTGATTTTCAGATTTTCTGATGACGTCAGCAAGGGAACTGAAAGAGGAATATGGCGATTCTCTTCTTCTTTCACCTATAGCTAAGGACTACATAAGAGCAATAGAAGAACTGAAGTAAGTCGTAACTATGACAGCATTGGTGTTTTTATCGATGATACTTCTTAGCTGTCAAATATCTATGATGACGGTAATAATCGCAGGTAATTCACTAAGAAATAACGAAATACTACATATTTACACAATGTCTGTGTCGTATGCTAAAAAATCTCCAGATCTTTCAAGTTTTAATAGATTATGTAAGAATTAAGGTCACAGAGTTTTGGAGACAAAATAAATAAAGGTGACATTTCAATTGCTAATATAGCTGTAGCAGAACAGCTTTGGTTTCTTTAAATTTCATCGGAAGCACAATTTGTCACAAATTTTAGTTGTTTTATGTGTTATAGAAAGGTAGAAGGGCCCAAGATTATCTTGTGGATTGGTAGCATCTCCAACCTGACATATACAGACCAGGTGACCATTCTGAGGATGATTTCTACCATGATGTCAGGTACTTTCCAGAGTAAAAATTAATTGCTGCACTATTTACATAACCCCAGGTTTGAAAAAAAAAACACAAGTCCTTATATTTATTTTCCGTACTTTTCATCATTACAATTAAACGCTTGTTCAATTGAAGTTAAAAATACTCGCAGAATCTAAATTGAATAATATCGTTTGGTTTTCACGGGCTATTTATGTAGCCACTATATGATGTCGGGATCTTTTCATTAAATGAAATATTTTGGTATCCTTTAGAAATATGAATCTCGTGTCATTTTTATAGTACAAGGCTTCAAAATACACCAAATAAAGTAGAAACAAGCGGCAAAACAATTGTCTATATGCAGCCAAAAGGACCAAATTTGTTAAAATCCACTAAGTATTTGATGACTAGTCGCGAATAAAGCAAATGTTGACGGATGACGAAAGCTGAGCCATGGCATAAGCTCACCGCAACTTCGGCCCAGGTGAGCTAATTGTTACAAGTGATAGTCAAAAATGTGATTTTCCTATATAAACGATAGTGAAGTTTGACTCCTCCCCCGTTGTCAGTATAATGTGACCGGGTGGGGTGTGCTGCTGGGTGTCTTCGGCAGTATGCTTCAGTGAAATAGCACTATAAATCGGCAAAAGTTCCGGCCTATCACAAGGAGACTTAACACGAACATACCGCAGCCTCCCAAAACACGCATACCCACTCACCATACGCATGCATGTCGAACGCACGGGAGGCCGTCCTTAAATGACTTCAGCTGTTAATAGGACGTAAACAAAATAAACCAAACCAAACCAAACCATCAAACCCTGCCTCTTCCCTTGTATTCGATCCGAATTATAAGGATTTGTGCCATAATAAACCAAAATGTATTCCATCGTTTGGAATACGGATGTCCTCTCTTTTAGAAACTGCCCGAATTAATGTCGACTCGATCGCATCCTGCCGAACAATCGAAATCCCTCCATGGACTTTAAAATTACCGAAAATTGACCTCTCCCTTCATGACACAATTAAATCTGATACTGACACTCATGTCTATGTTCGTCATTCTTATACCTACAGACAAAATACAGTGCCTTCCAATCATTCTACACTGATGGTTCTAAGAACGATCATAAGGTAGCGGCAGCCATGGTTACTACAAATGCAGCCTTGGGATGTCGACTTCCTAATGACGCTTCGATATTCTCTGCAGAGGCCCATGTTATCTGCCTTACTCTCGAACACATTAAAACTTACAATGTAACGAGAGCAATTATCTATTCTAACTCTCTATCTGTCTTACAGAGTCTAAGTAACAGAAATCTAGATGACATGTCCATTCGAAAAATACTGATTCTACTCCATAGTCTCACCTTAAATTGTCATATCATATTTTGCTGGGTTCCTGGACACACCGGAATACCTGGCAATGAAAAAGCAGATCGCGCCGCAAAATCGGCATTATCACTTCCACCAACTGATTTTAAACTTCATTTTACCGATTTTAAGCCGTTAGTTACTAAATTTTTATTATCACAGTGGCAAAATGAATGAAACCAATATGCAGACAATAAACTATACTCAATCTAAGGAAATAACGGCGAATGGTCTCCTTGCTACAGAGACAATCGACGAGACGAGGTTGTTCTTGCCCGTCTTAGGATGGGCCATACATATACAATGTATAACGCATTCCTACTTATTGAAGCGTGAGGACCAGCCCCAGTGCATCGTGTGTGCAATGAACCATTTACCGTCAAACACTTTTTTATTGGATTGCATTGATCTACAACTTGCAAGAGAGAGTTTTTACAACAGCAAGGCAAGACTGAAGACTCTGTTCGAGTCGGTTAATATATACAAAATTTTGAACTATCTGATAGTTATTGGTCTTTATCACAAGATTTGACTAACCATAGCCACTTTTTGATTTTAAACCTATCGTGAATGTACCAATATATATCCACATTTTTACATAATTCGTTGATTTATGTCATTTTGTCTCTTGCCCTTTTTGCTCGTATTTTTAATCACTAATTTTGGCCCTAATGACCTTGATAGTGTTGATGGGCCGCATACCGCAGCCTCCCAAAACAAACATACGCACTCACCACACGCATACATGTCGCATGCACGGGAGGCCGTCCTTAAATGACCTTAGCTGTTAATAGATCGTCAAACAAAATAAACCAAACCAAACCAAATTGCTGTGGAATAGTCATGTCTGCCTCCTCGCGAGATGTTCTCATGTCAGTTCTTTCTAGCAAGACAATCATATGGACTTCATGTGGCGCAGGGTCAAGTCCAGTTACCACGAGTCTGATTGAACGCAATGTCTGTAGGCTGAAGAATACGCACCCGTTCTAACAACTGCAGCCAAATAAGGTTTGTGACCTGCACTCTGGTTTGTTACTGTTCAGATAACTTGTTGAAAAGGTAAGGGAGTAATGAGCGCAAATAAGTGACATCTTCTTGCCCTTTCCCCTGCACACAAATTTCAAGTGCCACTCTTGATGCTTCCTCGTAATGTATGTCGAACCCAAGGTACGTATACGAGCTGGCATATACTCCCTGTGTGAAATAACTTGTGGTTTTGTGTCTTCCTCGCGCATGTCTGCAATGTCTTTGATAGGGCGACTGCAGACATGAAGGCTCAGTGCCCATCGTTTAAGAGCAGATTGGTTAACAATTATTCCGACAAGTCATCCAGGACGATGGTCATACCGCATGGATGTTATGATAAACATGTTTAACCACATTTTATTCCACAATCCAGGTTGATGACGCTTCACATGCTGACCTCCAAGAATGCTTTATAGCACTGCATATGGAAGGGCTTCTATGGGTTGCATATAATATAATCAATACCTGGCATAACATTTAATCATAACCTAATTTCCATTCATACTGAACAATATTTTGATTGTGATTGTGTTACTATGAAGCAATCTCCATATCAAAACATAAACACCAATAACCATTTTAAGGAAACAATACATGACTTATTGCAATTTTGAGGTTTCGGCGGCCATTTTGGAGACTATTTTAGATTGAATTAAAGAATTGATTACTGCATTGTATTTTACATGATTTTAGTGGTGTCTATGACCCTAAAAAAACCAGTATACACACAAAAAATGTAACTCTAGAGTAATAAACTTATTGCCATTTTTAGATTTTTCAGCCATCTTGAATATTTCAAAATGCTCAAGGGTGCCAGAGTGGCACCAAGCAGTTCTGGGATCAGCACCCATCCAACATGCAAAAATCACTGAAAAACATTATGTGGACGTAAATGCAAGGTTAAGAGAAAAATCGGAGTTTGGCAACCGGACTATTTAGGATAATGCTTTAAAGCAAACTTTTGGCTAAGTTCCCCTTTTGGGGCCTCGCCCCTGTGTCCCCAGGGGTCACACTAGCCTCCTTCATATAAAATATGATTACCCTCCCCTAATGATGTTTCAAACCAAATTTGGATGCAATATAGCCAAAGGTTAAAAAGGAGTAGGGTTTTGAAGCAATAATTCACCAAATTTACCCCTTTGGGGCCCGCCACTCGGTCCTCTAGGGGTCATATCAACTTCATTTATATAAAAATTTATTATCCTTCCCTGATGATGTTTCACACCAAATTTGGATGTAATCCACCCAAGTGTTAAGGAGGAGTAGGGTTTTAAACCGAAATTTCAGCAAAGTTCCCCTTTTTGGGCTCCACCCCTCTGGCCCTAGGGGTCGGACCATCCTCATTTATATAACTATGATCGCCCTCCCTCAATGATGTTTCACATCAAATTTGGTTGTAATCTAGCCATGGGTTAAGATGGAGTAGTGTTTTAAAGCAAAAATTCACCAAAGTTCCCCTTTTGGGGCCCTGCCCCAGGGGTCAAACCAGCCTCATTTATATATAATATGATTGCCCTCCCCTAAAGATGTTTCACATCAAATTTGGTTTCAATAATCGAAATGCAAGAGATAAATTACTTGATATTATAAATGAATGTGATTTAGTTGATTCGTAGAGAATTTCACCCAGATACAAAAAGATTTACATGGGGACGAAAAAATCCTACAAAACAAGCTAGACTAGATTTTTTTCTAACCTCAAGGAATGTCCTATCAAATATATTAAATTGTACTGTTGAATCAAGTTATAAGTCTGACCACTCCATGATTACATTAAAAATAAAATTTCAAGAATTCAAAAGGGGTTAAAGTCTATGGAATTTCAACAATACTTTATTAAACGATATTGAGTATGTACAGACAGTCCAGAAAGTAATAAAAGATGTAAAGAAACAGTATGCAGTGCCAATATATCATATAAATAACTTGGATAACATAAATGAAAATGAAATACAATTTATTATTGATGACCAGTTATTTTTGGAAACTTTATTGATGGAAATCGAGGGAAAAAAACAATTTCTTATGCCTCTTTTAAAAAAATTGAAACAGAGTTGATTACCAAAATTCAGAACTTAGAAGAAAGGGAGGGAATTACAAATAATGATGATATTTATCAATATAAAAAAATGAGTTAGAAGAGATTAGAGATAAAAAAAATTGAAGGGAAACATGTTTAGATCAAAGGTAAAATGGATAGAAGAAGGAGAAAAACCATCAAAATATTTTTGTAGTTTGGAAAAAAGAAATTTCACAGAAAAAATAATACCAAGGATAGAAACAGAGATGGGAATTATTACAAAGCAGGAGGAAATTTTAGAAGACACCAGAAAGTACTATGATAGACTCTATAGAAATAATGATAAACCCTCTAATTACTCATGGATTTATGATCTCTCACTGATATCCCTAAATTAACAGTCGATGAAAAAAATAATTTAGAAGGTAATACTAATTATAAGGAAGCAACAGATGTATTAAAGAGTATGAAAAATGATAAAAGTCCTGGGTCAGATGGTTTCACTGTTGAATTTTTTAAATTTTTTCGGAAAAATCTTAATTCATTTATTATTCGATCAGTAAATCGGGGATATGAAACAGGTGAATTATCTGTAACTCAAAAACAGGGAATCATTATTTGTATACAAAAGGGAGATAAACCCCGTCAGTTTTTAAATAATTGGAGACCCATTTCTCTTTTAAATGTTATATATAAAATAGCTTCAGGATGCATCGCAAAAAGACTTAAATCAGTTCTAGATAAACTTATACATAGTGATCAAACAGGTTTCATTCCGGGCAGATATATAGCTGATAATACTAGATTAATTATGATGTAATGGATTATACAGAAGAACAACATATACCAGGCATGCTTCTTTTAATAGACTTCGAAAAAGCTTTTGATTCTGTTTCATGGACATTTATAAATCAAGTTTTAGAATTTTTCAACTTTGGGGACTCAATTAAACATTGGATAAAAAATTTACAAATAATATTTCTTCTTTTGTAAACCAAGGTGGACATTTATCTAAACCCATTAAACTAGAAAGAGGCTGTAGACAAGGAGATCCATTATCACCCTATATTTTTCCTCTCTGTGCAGAAATATTAGCAATTAAATTAAGAACAAATACACACATAAAAATTGACACAACAGAACATCTTATATCACAATTCGCTGATGACACTTCTCTTATTCTAGATGGTACTGAAACATCACTTAGGTATGCTTTAAAAGAACTTAACTACTTCTGGGAAATATCAGGACTCAAATTAAACTACACAAAAACACAAGTTATATGGATAGGGAGTAAAAAATACAGTTCAGAGAAATTAGTCAATAATCTTACTCTAGCATGGGGTTCAACACATTTTAATCTTTTAGGAATTAACTTCGATGTTGACCTCAGTAAAATAGTTCAGTCTAACTTCAAAGAAAATATTACAAAATTAAAGGCACTAATTAAACAGTGGAATAGACGATATATAACTCCGATAGGTAGAGTAACCGTAATAAAAACACTGCTACTACCAATACTTACACACTTATTTATAGGATTACCATCGCCTAACCAATCTACTAAGAAAGAGATTCAAAATATGTTCAATGAATACTTTTGGGGAAGTCCAATAGCAAAGGTCAAAGGAGATATTATTGTGAAATGTTATTAAGGTGGCTTGAAAATGGTTAATATCCAACATTTTGAAATGGCCTTAAAATCAACATGAATTAGAAATATTTGTCTTAAAAATTCAAATTGGCAGACATTTCTTTTTACAAAAATTAATAGAAACAAGCTTTTAACGTTAGGAAATAGATATATTGAATATAATATCAAAAATGTACTTCTTAACAAATTTTGGATTGATGTTTTTAATGCGTGGAATACATTAAGAGGGAAAATTGAAATATTTATGCCAGAACAAATATTATCTCTACCAATTTGGTATAATGATTTAATAAAAATAGGTAATAATACTGTATATTATAAGCAATGGTTTGAATGAATTTAATGAAGCTTTTAATTTAAATACTAACTTCCTTGATTATAATGGTATTATTTTGGCAGTTAAACGATTAGGATGGAATTTTGAAAAAAAAACTTACATTACCATTGATACCACTGTATATTGATATTGTTATTAAAAGTAAAAAAGGTACAAGAGATATGTATAATGTATTGAATAAAAATAATGTATTGCCTACATGCCAAGCAAAGTGGGACACCATATTGGGAAATATACCTATTGAGGAATGGAAAAAATATACAGATTGCCTTTTGACACCAATAAAAATTCAAAACTACAGTGGTTGCAATTTAGAATTAATCATCATGCCTTAGCTACAAACACTTATTTGAAAAAGATTCATTTTGTTCAGTCTGATTTATGTAATTTCTGCTTCATAGAAAAAGAAACAATACAGCATGTACTTTGGGAATGTAATAAATTCCAAAATTTAATTATGGCTTTCCAAATTTGGGTGCAAGATACTTGTAATGAGACATTTTAATGTATGTAAAAAAGATTTCATTTTTGGTAAAATAGCACAAAACCCACACCAAAATAACAGAGTGTTTAGGTAAAGCTCTTTACTTACCCACTCTAATTAGTAACCTTAAAACTTCATATAACATCGAGAGATACTTAGCAAAAAAATATGACAAGGAAGCTACTTTTATTGAGGATTTCAGTGCTTACCATTCAGCTTTTAGAAAATAAATATAACAATTACAATAAGGTAGTGTCTTTCATTATGAAATAGATTTAAATTTACCAATGTAATTAATTTTTATACTTTTTCAATTTGCTTGTGTTTTTTGTTGGATTCGTATCAACCTTTTTGTCACCCTTTCAGAAATTGCCTTTGCTTTCGTCGGAAATCTCGTTCCTTCTTCTCTTCTTCCTTTTATGTTCCTTTCTTTCTTATCTTTGTATTTCCTTTTCTAAATCAGCTTCTACTTTTTATCCAAACTATCCACCAATCCCATTTTTCAATTAGCTCCAGTCAATATATTCATTGGTTGATTGTTTCAATTCTACATACACTATACTGCCCAATAATTAAGAATGTAATAGTAGATTTAAAATACACCAAAAATGTATGAGTATTCATAAAAATTGATTACATTTACGTAATTAAGAGAGTATTGATGTATATGTTTGTCTGGAACTAAAAAAAAAAATTTGTTTCAATCCAAGTAAGGGTTAAGATGGAGTAGGGTTTTAAGCATGAATTCACCATATTCCCCCCATTTTGGGGCCCAGCCCCTCACGCCCCAGGGGTCAGACCAGCCTCATTTATATAAAATATGATTGCCCTCCCCAATGATGCTTCAAGCAAAATTTGAAAGTAATCCACTCAAGGGTTAAGGAGGAGTAGCGTTTTGAAATAAAAAAAGTCTTACGCACGGCGGACGACGGACGGAACACTATGGCTATAGGTCATCCTGACCCATTGGGTCAGATGACCTTAAAACTCACAAAAAGTATAGATCCATACTACAATAAACATAGGTAGAAATAAAGTAGGGCGTAAGAATTGTACCTGCTGCCCCCCATTGCATGATCGTAAGAGGCGACTAAAATAGGGATCTTATCTTTCTTCTTCCTTAACTTTCTTCTTCCTAATGTCTCCCTTGACAATGCCTCACTTTTGGCCTTTAGCTGAGCGTTCGCCGCCGTGAGGAAGGCTTTGGGTTCTTTCTACTAGCCGAGACATACCAGAGTCTTTAAAAATGGTAGTTGCTGCTCCTGCTTAGCGCTTAGCATATTAGGAGTGGGACGACTGGTTCGCCCGTTGTCAGTATAATGTGACCAGGTGGGTTGTGCTGCTGGTTGTCTTCGGCAGTATGTTCAAACATACCACAGCCTCCCATAACACACATACGCACTCACCACACGCATACATACCACACGCACGGGAGGCCGTCCTTAAATGACCTTAGATGTTAATAGGACGTTAAACAAAATAACCAAACCAAACCAAACCAGTCTTCGGCAGTATGTTCAGTGAGGTAGCACTATAAATCGGCAAAAGTTCCGGCCTATCACAAGGAGACTTAACACGAACATATCACAGCCTCCCAAAACACATACGTTCTCACCACACGCATGCATGTCGCACGCACGGGAGGCCGTCCTTAAATGACCTCAGCTGTTAATAGGACGTTAAACAAAATAAACCAAACCAAACCAAACAATGAATATATATTCACGGTTTGGATAGAATGACATCGATACTTTTTTAAACAAGAGGCCCAGGGGCCTTAACGGTCATCTGACTCTAAATTAAAAACCTTATATAATTGTAGTATGTATTCTCTGTAGCAAGTATATAGTGGCACCATTTGCCATGGTGGCCATCTTGGATTTCTGACCGACCCAATAAATAACAACACTTGGTAAGGACCATCTCAGGATCATTTCTGGTAAGTTACAGCTGAATCACATTGGGGGAATTTAAGAAGTTTAAAATAGGCATTGTTCAGGAAAACCATGATTGCACAATCATGTTACTAATGGCCGTCATGGCTGTCAAGTCAATGATTTTACGAGGCAGAAAAATATTAACACTTTGTTGGCCCTCCTTCCTTAAAATCCTCACCAATTTCCAACTCAATGGCACCAGTGGAACTGGAGAAGAAGTTTAAAATGTTTTTACAAGATGGTTGCCATGGTGGCCATCTTGGATTTCTGGCCGACCCGATAAATAACAACACTTAGTAAGGGCCATCTCAGCATAATTTCTGGTAAGTTAGGGCTGAATCCCACTGATGGAATTTGAGAAGAAGTTTGAAATAGGTGTTGTTCAGGAAAACCATGATTGCGCAATCATGTTACAAAATGGCCACCATTGCTGCCATTTCAAAGTTTTTACGAGGCCGAAAAAATAACAACATTATGTTGGCTCGCCTTCCTTGACATCCTCACCCATTTCCAGCTCAATGGCACCAATAGAACTGGAGAAGAAGTATAAAATGTGTTTTTCAAGATTGCGGATCTGGCGGCCATCTTGGATTTCGGACCGACCCGAAAAATAACAACACTTGGTCGTGATCATATCAGGATCATTTCAGGCAAGTTTCAGCTCAATAGCACTGGTGGAACTTGAGAAGAATTTTAAAATATGTTTTTCAAGATGGCGGCCACGACGGCCATCTTGGATTTCGGACCGACCCGAAAAAAAACAACACTTGGTCGTGATCATATCAGGATCATTTCAGGCAAGTTTCAGCTCAATAGCACTGGTGGAACTTGAGAAGTTTAAAATGTGTTTTTCAAGATGGCGGCTATGGCGGCCATCTTGGATTTCGGACCAACCCGAAAAATAACAACACTTGGTCGGCATCATATCAGGATCATTTCAGACAAGTTTCAGCTCAATAGCACTGGTGCAACTTAAGAAGAAGTTTAAAATGTTTTTTCAAGATGGCGGCCATGGCGGCCATCTTTGATTTCGGACTGACCCGAAAAATAACAACACTTTGTCAGGATCATATCAGGATCATTTCAGGCAAGTTTTTGTTTAATAGCACTGGTGGAACTGGAGAAGTTTAAAATGTGTTTTTCAAGATGGCGGCCATCTTGGATTTCGGACCGACCCGAAAAATAACAACAATTGGTCGACATCATATCAGGATCATGGCAGGAAAATTTCAGCCCAATAGCACTGGTGGAACTTGAGAAGAAGTTTAAAATGTATTTTCAAGATGGCGGCTATGGCGGCCATGTTGGATTTTCGACCGACCCGAAAAATAACAACACTTGGTCAGGACCATCTCAGGATCATTGCTGGCAAGTTTCAGCTCAATAGCACTGGTGGAACATGAGAAGAAGTTTAAAATGTGTTTTCAAAATGGCGGCCATCTTGGATTTCGGACCGACCCGAAAAATAACAACACTTGGTCGGCATCATATCAGGATCATTTCAGGCAAGTTTCAGCTTGATAGCACTGGTGGAACTGGAGAAGAAGTTTAAAATGTGTTTTCAAAATGGCGGCTATGGCGGCCATCTTGGATTTTGGACCGACCCGAAAAATAACAACACTTGGTCAGGACCATCTCAGGATCATTTCTGGCAAGTTTCAGCTCAATAGCACTGGTGGAACATGAGAAGAAGTTTAAAATGTGTTTTCAAAATGGCGGCTATGGCGGCCATCTTAGTTTCGGACCGACCCGAAAAATAACAACACTTGGTCAGGGCCATCTCAGGATCATTTCAGGCAAGTTTCAGCTCAATCCCACTGGTGGAACTTGAGAAGAAGTTTGAAATGTGAAAAGTTTACGCACGGCACACGGCGGACGGCGCACGACGACGGACGAAACATGATGACTATAGGTCATCCTGACCCTTCGGGTCAGATGACCTAACAAGAGGCCCAGGGGCCTTAACGGTCATCTGACTCTAAATTAAAACCCTTATATAATTGTAGTATGCATTCTCTGTAGCAAGTATATAGTGGCACTGTTGGCCATGGTGGCCATCTTGCATTTCTGACTGACCCAATAAATAATAACACTTGGTCTGGACCATCTAAGGATAATTTCTGGTAAGTAAGAGCTGAATCCCACTGGTGGAATTTGAGAAGAAGTTTAAAATAGGTGTTGTTCAGGAAAACCATGATTGCGCAATCATGTTACAAAATGGCCACCATTGCTGCCATGTCAAAGTTTTTACGAGGCCAATTTCCAGCTCAATGGCACCAGTGGAACTGGAGAAGAAGTTTAAAATGTGTTTTTTAAGATAGCGGATATGGCGGCCATCTTGGATTTCAGACCAATCTGAAAAATAACAACACTTGGTCGGGATCATCTCAGGAACATTTCAGGCAAGTTTCAGCCCAATAGCAATGGTGGAACTTGAGAAGAAGTTTAAAATGTGTTTTTGAAGATGGTGGTTATGGTGGCCATCTTGGATTTGGGACCGACCTGAAAAATAACAACACTTGGTTGGGATCAAATCAGGATCATTTCAGGCAAGTTTCAGCTCAATAGCACTGGTGGAACTTGAGAAGAAGTTTAAAATGTGTTTTTCAGGATGGCGGCTATGGCGGCCATCTTGGATTTCGGATCGGCCCGAAAAATAACAACACTTGGTCGGGATCATCTCAGGATCATTTCTGGCAAGTTTCAGCCCAACAGCACTGGTGGAAGTTGAGAAGAAGTTTGAAATGTGTTTTTCAAGATGGCGGCTATGGCGGCCATCTTGGATTTCGGACCGACCCGAAAAATAACAACACTTGGTCACAAACATATCAGGATAATTTCAGGCAAGTTTCAGCTCAACAGCACTGGTGGAACTTGAGAAGTTTAAAATGTGTTTTTCAAGATGGCGGCTATGGCGGCCATCTTGGATTTCGGACCGACCCGAAAAATAACAACACTTGGTCGGGATCATATAAGAATCATTACAGGCAAGTTTCAGCTCAATAGCATTGGTGGAACTTGAGAAGAAGTTTAAAACGTGTTTTTCAAGATGGCGGCTATGGCGGCCATCTTGGATTTCGGACCGACCCGAAATAATAACAACACTTGGTCACAATCATATCAGGGTCATTTCTGGCAAGTTTCAGCTAAATAGCGCTGGTGGAACTTGAGAAGAAGTTTAAAATGTGTTTTTCAAGATGGCGGCTATGGCGGCCATCTTGGATTTCGGACCGACCCAAAAAATAACAACACTTGGTCGGGATCATCTCAGGATCATTTCTGGCAAGTTTCAGCCCAACAGCACTGGTGGAAGTTGAGAAGAAGTTTAAAACGTGTTTTTCAAGATGGCGGCTATGGCGGCCATCTTGGATTTCGGACCGACCCGAAATAATAACAACACTTGGTCACAATCATATCAGGGTCATTTCTGGCAAGTTTCAGCTCAATAGCACTGGTGGAACTTGAGAAGAAGTTTAAAATGTGTTTTTTTTCAAGATGGCTGCTATGGCGGCCATCTTGGATTTCGGACTGACACGAAAAATAACAACACTTGGTCGGGATCATCTCAGGATCATTTCTGGCAAGTTTCAGCCCAACAGCACTGGTGGAACTTGAGAAGAAGTTTAAAATGTGTTTTTCAAGATGGCGGCTATGGCGGCCATCTTGGATTTCAGACCGACCCGAAAAATAACAACACTTGGTCGGGATCATCTCAGGATCATTTATGGCAAGTTTCAGCCCAACAGCACTGGTGGAACTTGAGAAGAAGTTAAAATTTGTTTTCAAAATGGCGGCTATGGCGGCCATCTTGGATTTCGGACTGACCCGAAAAATAACAACACTTGGTCAGGACCATCTCAGGATCATCTCAGGCAAGTTTCAGCTTAATCCCACTTGTGGAACTTGAGAAGAAGATTGAAATGTGAAAAGTTTACGCACAGCGCACGGCGGACGGCGCATGACGACGGACGAAGCATGATGACTATAGGTCATCCTGACCCTTCGGGTCAGATGACCTAACAAGAGGCCCAAAGGGCCTTAACGGTCACCTGAGATTTGAAATATTTCGGCCAACTAAATTGACCCTTTTTGGCCCCACCCATCAGTCCTAATGGGGTCAGTCTATGAAGAGTATTTGATTCTAACATATAGTAGATAAGAAGATTTTTGAAATTTCAGTCAATTTGACCCTTTTAGGCCCCGCCCACCAGCCCCTGGGGTCAACTAGGGCCAACATGTACATAACATCAAACTGTAATCCCATGATGATAATTTGAACCAAGTTAGAATGAATTCCAATACAAATCCAACAAATAATAGTCAAAAATGTGATTTCCCTATATAAACTATAGTAAAGTTTACCCCCTCCCCAGGGGCAAACGCAAGACCCCAGGGTCATGAAATTCACAATTTTGGTAAAGCTCCATAAGACCCCTTCCTCTATGCAGAGTATTTGATTCTAACATATCTGAGAGTATAGAGAAAGATTTTTGAAATTTCAGTCAATTTGACCCTTTTTGGCCCCGCCCACCAGCCCCTGGGGGTCAACCAGGGCCAACATGTACATAACATCAAACTGTAATCCAAAGCTGATAATTTGAACCAAGTTAGAATGAATTCCAATACAAATCCAAGAAATAATAGTCAAAAATGTGATTTCCCTACATAAACTATAGTAAAGTTTACCCCCTACCCAGGGGCAAACGTGAGACCCCAGGGTCATGAAATTCACAATTTTGGTAAAGCACCTGAAGAGCCTTCCATCTATGAAGAGTATTTGATTCTAACATATCTGAGAGTAGAGAAGAAGATTTTTGAAATTTCAGTCAATTTGACCCTTTTTGGCCCCGCCCACCAGCCCCTGGGGGTCAACCAGGTCCAACATATACATAACATCAAACTGTAATCCCATGCTGATAATTTGAACCAAGTTAGAATGAATTCCAATACAAATCCAACAAATAATAGTCAAAAATGTGATTTCCCTATATAAACTATAGTAAAGTTTACCCCCTCCCCAGGGGCAAACGTGAGACCCCAGGGTCATGAAATTCACAATTTTGGTAAAGCACCTTAAGACCCTTCCATCTATGAAGAGTATTTGATTCTACCATATCTGAGAGTAGAGAAGAAGATTTTTGAAGTTTTAGTCAATTTGACCCTTTTTGGCCCCACCCCTCAGGCCCCTGGGGGCTGGGGACCATATAATTCACAATTTTGGTTGACCTTCAGCCATAGAAACTTTCTGCCAAATTTCATTGAATTTTGTTAAGTGGTTTTGGAGAAGTCGAAAATGTAAAAAGTTTACGGACGCACGACGGACGACGCACGACGGACGACGGACGACGACGGACAAAAGGCGATTAGAATAGGTCACTTGAGACTTCGTCTCAGGTGACCTAAAAACCGAGTCGCTGCATTTTTCGTAAATGAAGAAAATCCGGAATATCGATTATGGAATCTCACTTCATTTTCATAAACCATGTCTTTGTTATGTTGTACTTTTTAGCAACGGATTTAATCACAAAACTTCAAAAGCGAACTGTTTACGAGGCCAGGTAACTTATTACGAGAAATGGAAATTTAAAATCAGAAGTTGCTGAGACAACATTGATAAGTATATACATGTGTATGTATAATAAGTAAATTTTTCAAATGAAACATCCTTTTCCAGACAAATGTCGACTGCTGTTCAGCGCTGATATCACACAAGATAAAGAGGCTATTATCAAGGCTTATAATGACGATACAGGTAAGATTGTATTCATTCAACAAAATCAAAATCAACAATTCTTACGCCCTACCTGCAGGGCAGGCGATCGAGTAGTTCGAAGAAGAGAAAAGATAAGATCCCCCTGCCCTGCAGGTAGGGCATAAGAATTGTACCTGCTGCCCCCATTGCATGATCGTAAGCGGCGACTAAATTTGGAATTTTACCTTTTCTCTTCTTTCTTAACAACTTTCTTCTTCCTAATGTCTCCCTTGAAAATGCCTCACTTTTGGCCTTTAGTTGAGCGTTCGCCGCTGTGAGGAAGACTTTGGGTTCTGTCCCCTAGCCGAGACATACCAAAGTCTTTAAAAATGATAGTTGCTATTCCTGCTTAGCGCTCAGCATATTTGGAGTGGGATGACTGGTTCGCCCGTTGTCAGTATAATGTGACCGGGTGGGATGTGCTGCTGGGCGTCTTCGGCAGTATGCTTCAGTAAGATAGCACTATAAATCGGCAAAAGTTCCGGCCTATCACAAGAAGACTTAACACGAACATACCGCAGCCTCCCACACGCATACATGTCGCACGCACGGGAGGCCGTCCTTAAATGACCTTAGCTGTTAATAGGACGTTAAACAAAATAAACCAAACCAAAAAAGATCCCAAATTAAGTCGGCTCTTACGATCATGCAATGGGGGCAGCAGGTACAATTCTTACGCCCTACCTGCAGGGCAAGAATAGTTCCAGATAGATTAGTTCATATTTGGAATAAAGGATCACTTGGTACAAGTCGACATATTTTCGATGTTGTGCTATCACGTGTTATCAATTTTTACAACACATCTAAATTGATTCAAACAAACCTGCAATTATTGAAAATAACCCTCGTCTTCTTTAAAGTTTGTCGTTGTAATAAGTCGTTAATCATCTTAAAATATCCATATTATTTCCTTTTAACACATTAGGACTGACACGGGAATTCATTCAAAATGCTGCTGTCCGGCTGAACAAAGAAACCGGAAGTCAGATCGACTTGGCTAGATTCACATATGAGGTGGACTTTATTTGCGACAAAACTCCGCAATCTTTGAGCTATGTAAGGGCTTACATCAAGGCTAAAGAAAGCATCCAGGATCCGATACGTACGTGTTTTGTTCAATCGTTTTCACTTACTTTCTGTTTTTAATTTACTTTAAAATTATATTAATACAGAACAAAAATTATATTAATACAGAAACGTAAGAAAGTATACAATATGCAAATATAGATGTTGGTATATAGATAATGTTCATGATTTGTATGTCTTTGTCCTTGTTATGTTGATTTTGAGTTGCAGGAAGGACGTAAGAATTTTTCCTGCTGCCCCCACTGCATGATCGCAAGAGAAGTCTATATTTTGGTTATGTTTCCTTTGTTTCTAGTTACTTTAGTGCCCCCCTCTTTCACAGAAATGGGGTTATTAAGTTTTATCCATCAGTCCGTCACGCTTTGTACCCGTGCAAAAACTTTTAATTGCATTTTTGCCAGTGATATATAGAAATTTATCAAACAAATATAACCAATATTTTCACTGCATCGATGAGCTGCCCGCAGGAGTTGGACAACTGGTTCGCCCGTTGTCAGTATAATGTGGCCGGGTGGGGTGTGCTGCTGGGTGTCTTCGGCAGTATGCTTCAGTGAGGTAGCATTATAAATCGGCAGAAGTTCCGGCCTATCACAAGGAGAATTAACACGAACATATCGCACGCAGCCTCCCAAAACACACATACGCACTCGCCACACGCATGCACTTCGCACGCACGGGAGGCCGTCCTTAAATGACCTTAGCTGTTAATAGGACGTTAAACAAAATAAACCAAACCAAACACAATTGGATGACGTAATGAGTTATGTTACGGATACCCGCACTTTTTGACGCTTAATTTTTCAATGTTTTAGATTCTGTTTTTAAGTAAATAAAATGCAATAAAATGATAATTGAATGGTTTCCTGTTTCAGATAACCGAATTTTCACTCGTATGACAGACTATTTCAATATGTTTTTACTTGTGATTTGCACTCGTGAAAATACCGATATTCTGTTGTACTCATGAGATATATGTTACTATGTATATTAAACGGTAAACCATTCAATATCCTCTATTTCTTCGAGTTTCAAGCAATACATCATGACTCAAAAAAAATTATCATTCTGTTGTGCTATAATGACACGTTTACCTAAAATATGCGAGGACAATGGGGATATATATTCTACGAATGTGCTTGCTTGTTATTCCTAATTTTACCTTTGACATTGTCTCACTTCTGGCCTTTTTTCGAACGTTCTTTCCTGTGAGAAAGGTGTTTAATTCTGTCCTATGATCGAGATATACTACAGTCTATTAAAAATGATACTTGCTGCTGTTGCTTGCTGTTGCGCGGCATTTATGGAGTGGGACGTCTTGTTATGCCATTGTCAGTACTTTGGTAGTATGCTTCGGTGAGATAGCAATATAAAGCCATCAGTTTCACGCTTTCACAAGGAAACAAACGCAAAACATACCGCAGCCTATAAACGCACGCACTATTTGCATTTCAAGGTCAAAAGAGAATCTACGTTTATGCTTTGATAAAGTAAAATCTGGTCAAACAAGCGCTCGCACTACCTGCTATAGACACTTGTGACCATAACAGCATGGTTATTTTATGCAATATGACTGATCCACATGAGCTTTATTTATCCTCCTGAAACATGCGTTTTATGTCTGTTTTTGCCGAAATGAACAGGTATCTTAACAAATTAAATGTCAAAATCAAGACCAATGGAAAGCCTTGATACATTTTAACAATGATAAAGTTACTAATGTTTAACTGCAACAGAATAGTGATATTTTAATCTGGATAAATATTAATTGATTTACTATTTACATGAACCTTAAGCCATGACACAGAGCCTAAAGTCATCCCGAACGGGGGCCATTACGCACCTAAAGGCCACGCATGAGGCAGTGTCAAGAGAGACATTGGAAAACTTGTTAAAAAAAAAAAAGTGAAAGATAAAATTCTAAGTTTAGTTGCTTCTTTCAGTTGGGGCAAGCATATATAAATAACTATTATGCCCTACCTACAAGGATTGTTGCAAAATGAAAAGAAAAAAAAAACATAAAACGTTACATGATATGAAATTATGTCGCATTACAGCTGGACTTGGTATTGACCTGGTAATTGAGAAAGGAGGAAGACTTTATTTCCACGAGGGAGATGGATTCAGTAATAAATATACCCTTGAACAACTTCGGAACATTGTCGAGAAATCCGGTCTCCAACTGGCAGACAGCTGGACAGATGACCAGAAGCATGCAGTATTCTGTTCGTGTACAACTGCAACTTAATTGTTCTGTTGCTTTTGAAAAATAATGATAAAATGATATGAAAATATCAACATGTATTATGTACTGCAAATTTCATGAGAAAGTTAGGAAGTAAACATGCAGTTAAAACTTGTTAAATACGTTAATCTCAGACAGACCATTGTAAGTGACAGACAAGCGTTTCGCAATTATCAGGACGAGACTGGCCTGCCTGTGGTACTCGTGTCAAAACTAACATCCAATGTCTTTGGTTCAGATACTCTCGTGTCAAACTAACATGCGAGGTCTTTGGTTCAGATACTATCGGCAACAGCTATGTTGTCTTTTAACAAGAATAAGCAATAAAGATTTAAACTGTAGGGTGTGATGGTTGTCTGTACTACAATGTAATTACGTTTGGTTGAAATCACATTGATGCTTTACGAAAATCCGAGTTAAATACGAAACTTAAGAGTCCAAATTCCACGCATATCTAAATTCTGGATGATATACCATAAACCAGGCTATGTGAGATGTCTATTTATTATAAATTGTCTAAAACATCTTTCATCCTCTTCCTGGTTTAAGGCAATCGTCTGCCAACCGGTGCAGGAGTGGGAATATGCCCAATGTGTCTAACTGCCCAGCAGGTAGGGCGTAAGAATTGTACCTGCTGCCCCCATTGCATGAGTGATTAAAAATACGAGCAAAAAGGGCAAGAGACAAAATGACATAAATCAACGAATTATGTAAAAATGTGGATATATATTGGTACATTCACGATAGGTTTAAAATCAAAAAGTGGCTATGGTTAGTCAAATCTTGTGATAAAGACCAATAACTATCAGATAGTTCAAAATTTTGTATATATTAACCGACTCGAGTGGGACGAACTGGTTCGCCCGTTGTCAGTATGTGACCGATCGGAGTGTCCTGCTGGGTGTCTTCGGCAGTATGCTTCAGTAAGGTAGCACTATAAATCGGCAAAAGTTCCGGCCCATCACAAGGAGACTTAACACCAACATACCGCAGCTTCCCTAAACACACATACGCACTCACCACACGCATGCATATCGCACGCACGTGAGGCCGTCCCTAAATGACCTTAGCTGTTAATAGGACGTTAAACAAAACAAGCATTCTGTGAGTATTGCTAAACCAATACATGTCCCCTACCGGTGCCCCCAAGTTAAAACTTAAGCCAAATTTGAGTAAAAAAGTTTAGCCACAACTGAAACATGATCATTTTATGAAAATAAGTTCATTCCAAACAATGTGTGAATTCAACTCTATTGGAGTGAATAATTGGAGTGAATAAACAATGTTTCCTGCCCATAAAAGATATTCAGGAATTCTTTTGGAATGTCTACTGTACAGAGTAAAACAATCTAAAGTGAATTTAAATTGAAATGTGTAATAACAGCCTTGGATTGAAATATAAACATAATTCTGCATAGCACAGCATAGTAGTACACTGATTTTATTTCAAAAGAATCTCACATCAGTGAAGCATTCAATACAGAGAAAACAGTTAAGTCCATATTATGGAAAAAAAAAATCAAAAAAACATTTTTCAACTGTACAAAAGTAATGCCACACACCCAAAGAACCTCTATGCAAAGAATCAGCATCCTAATACCATTATTAAGTGAATGGTGTGCCACTATAAAACTTTAACCAAGTTAGCTGTTAATAGGACGTTTAACAAAATAAACCAAACCAAACCAAACCAAACCATCAAACCCTGCCTATTCCCTTGTATTCGATCCAAATTATAAGGATTTGTGCCATAATAAACCAAAATGTATTCCATCGTTTGGAATACGGATGTCCTCTCTTTTAGAAACTGCCCGAATTAATGTCGACTCGATCGCATCCTGCCGAACAATCGAAATCCCTCCATGGACTTTAAAATTACCGAAAATTGACCTCTCCCTTCATGACACAATTAAATCTGATACTGACACTCATGTCTATGTTCGTCATTATTATACCTACAGACAAAATACAGTGCCTTCCAATCATTCTACACTGATGGTTCTAAGAACGATCATAAGGTAGCGGCAGCCATGGTTACTACAAATGCAGCCTTGGGATGTCGACTTCCTAATGACGCTTCGATATTCTCTGCAGAGGCCCATGTTATCTGCCTTACTCTCGAACACATTAAAACTTACAATGTAACGAGAGCAATTATCTATTCTAACTCTCTATCTGTCTTACAGAGTCTTAACTAACAGAAATCTAGATGACATGTCCATTCGAAAAATACTGATTCTACTCCATAGTCTCACCTTAAATTGTCATATCATATTTTGCTGGGTTCCTGGACACACCGGAATACCTGGAAATGAAAAAGCAGATCGCGCCGCAAAATCGGCATTATCACTTCCACCAACTGATTTTAAACTTCATTTTACCGATTTTAAGCCGTTAGTTACTAAATTTTTATTATCACAGTAGCAAAATGAATGAAACCAATATGCAGACAATAAACTATACTCAATCTAAGGAAATAACGGCGAATGGTCTCCTTGCTACAGAGACAATCGACGAGACGAGGTTGTTCTTGCCCGTCTTAAGATGGGCCATACATATACAATGTATAACGCATTCCTACTTATTGAAGCGTGAGGACCAGCCCCAGTGCATCGTGTGTGCAATAAACCATTTACCGTCAAACACTTTTTTATTGGATTGCATTGATCTACAACTTGCAAGAGAGAGTTTTTACAACAGCATGGCAAGACTGAAGACTCTGTTCGAGTCGGTTAATATATACAAAATTTTGAACTATCTGATAGTTATTGGTCTTTATCACAAGATTTGACTAACCATAGCCACTTTTTGATTTTAAACCTATCGTGAATGTACCAATATATATCCACATTTTTACATAATTCGTTGATTTATGTCATTTTGTCTCTTGCCCTTTTTGCTCGTATTTTAATCACTAATTTTGGCCCTAATGACCTTGATAGTGTTGATGGGCCGTTAAGCACTTTAACTAACAAATATAGAATGAATAATAAATGAAAGTCCAGGTTAGTCTGAAAATCAAAAAGAAAACTTGAAAAGGAAATGAAAACACAATACAGACATAAGTCCAAATAGATTCTGAAAATCACAAAAAAAATTTGTATTGAATCTGAAATAAAAAATTATACAGCAAGTACAAATCAATGAATATAAAAGACCAAAATATAAGCAAAGTCAACGCACAAATACCAAAAATAAGTCCAAAAGCAAAAGGAATTATCAATAAAGTCCCGTATTAGCTCACCTGTACCTGTATATATACAACTGGTACCAAGTAAAGGGAGATAATTTATATATCGCGTGTCGCAAGCGCATAAGTTATACTCGAGAACACAAACAATAGTCTGCACTTAACATATTGTAACGAATATGCATGACATGCAAGTGGTTATTATAGTCTGCAGCATAAAAGTTTGTGAACGAGTGATCAGCTGATCTTTGTTTACGTTTGTACCCCCCGTGTGTTCAAAAGGCTATACAAGTCATTTATGTGTAATTTGTGAATAGTGGGCAGCACATACTGATAGAGTACATGTTTTACTATATGTCCATGTACTCGGTTGTTCATTTAACGGTATTTCTGATTTTATATGTTTTTTATTGTCAACAAGTAGCGTATCACAGGCAGCAGCAGCCGCCATCTTGGATCGTCACTAAGCTCAGCGTTCAGTGGCCGAAATCTATATTTCCATAGTGTAAGTCTCATATCGATAATTGTAACATAATTCATAGTTAATAAGATCCATAAACTTTCTAATGTATGAGATATTCACATTTTATACGTACTTGTAGCGTAAAACCGTTATTTTAAAGATATTTTCGTCTCGGTCAGTCGTACTGCTCCCACTGAAAAACTGTTGACGATGACGATTCGACCGGTTTTTGTAAACTCTGTAAATACGGCTCGAAATCGGTACTAGAGGTAATTGATTAGTTAAGTGTATAAAGAACAAATTCACACTGTAAAACAATTGTTGTACGTTAAGGAAATTATTTTGTCTATGCTTTCATTTTCGGCACTATATTGCAGTGCCGCAGCGTAACACTATAATAGTGAGTAAACAGTCTAACATTCCGCCATCTTGCCTCCACTTCTTCCAATATGGAATTGTGGAGGCTGGGAAGAGTATATAAGGCGGAGCGATCACCGTGAAATATAACACTCTCATCTCGGCATCGGATTATATTCATCCGCCAGTCTAGTTTTTCTGATAAGGTACATTTTTTTCTCAGGAGTTATCTCCCTTCCATAGATTGTAAGATATTTGGCAATAATCTTACAATAGGGAAATTGGTAAAATAACCAATTTCCATAGAATTTTAATAATATAAATATTACAAAGATACAATTAAATAACTAAATGTAAATCTTACTACAAGAGTCTAGTATCCTCTTGTATATTTATTACAAGATAATTAGAGTTTAATCTTGTAATATTGAAATTGATGGCTTGATCAATTTCCATAAATAACTTTATGTAGTTCTTATTGTTACTACAAGAGACTAGTATCCTCTTCTATGTTTAATACAAGATAATTAGAGTTTAATCTTGTAATAGTGAAATTGATGCCTTGATCAGTTTCCATAAACAACTAACTGTAGTTCTTATTATTACTACAAGAGTCTAGTATCCTCTTGTATATTTATTACAAGATAATTAGAGTTAATCTTGTAATATTGAAATTGATGGCTTGATCAATTTCCATAAATAACTTTATGTAGTTTTTATTGATACTACAAGAGACTAGTATCCTCTTCTATGTTTAATACAAGATAATTAGAGTTTAATCTTGTAATAGTGAAATTGATGCCTTGATCAGTTTCCATAAACAACTAACTGTAGTTCTTATTATTACTACAAGAGTCTAGTATCCTCTTGTATATTTATTACAAGATAATTAGAGTTTAATCTTGTAATATTGAAATTGATGGCTTGATCAATTTCCATAAATAACTTTATGTAGTTTTTATTGATACTACAAGAGACTAGTATCCTCTTCTATGTTTAATACAAGATAATTAGAGTTTAATCTTGTAATAGTGAAATTGATGCCTTGATCAGTTTCCATCAATAACTAACTGTAGTTCTTATTGTTACTACAAGAGTCTAGTATCCTCTTGTATATTTATTACAATATAATTAGAGTTTATCTTGTAATAGTAAAATTGATGCCTTGATCAATTTCCATAAATAACTAAATGTAATTCCTATTGTTAATACAAGAGTCTAGTATCCTCTTGTTTATTATTACAAGATAGTTAGAGTTTAATCTTGTAATAGTGAAATTGATGCCTTGATCAATTTCTATAAATATTAGTGACTAAAAGCTAATTGTTTCTCTCTTAAAAGAGTTGTATTTAATATTTGTTAGTTTAAGTTTAAGAGAATACTCATTGTTGTTAAATTATTTACTTGTACTTGAGGTTGTTTTACTCCAGTATTAAACTAACTTAGGAAATATAGATCTACAAGTTGTTGAATTGTAAAGTTTATTTTGTTATTGAAATCATGTTACAATAACTAGTTCATAAAAAATACAAGTCATTTACAAACATAGAAAGCTATAAACAGCTTGGCTGTGATATTCTGTACATTTGTACCTATACGCTACCATTTACAGTAATTGTTACATTATTATACTGGCACAGCTTCTAATTATTCAATAATTAGAAGAGAGAGAGAGTGAGAGACCATTGTGACTGTATCTGAAATACTGAAATTATATGTATTGAACTTGTACTGAGGCGTTGAGTTCTTCTTTCAATTAATTGGCTAATCTGATGATCTGTGATCATTCTCGAGACCTGAAAAGGCTTGAGTGAGGAACCCTCAAGTAGAGGCGAAGGCGAGATTCGCTTCATTGGTGGCAGCGGTGGGATCCCAAATATTAGCCAATTACAGACGTTAAATTAAACCTGTCACAATGGAAAGCCGAGACATTCAACCGAATGGAGATGAACCCAGGGACCTTAGCCCTGAGGGAGATGAGACCGTGGCCAGATCCGATCCCAGGACGACTCGGTTCCCACGGTCTAATTATACCTTGAATTCACCAAGTGGTAAAGTACAATTAAGGTTACCTTCCTCGGATTCGGGGTTGGATACCATACACAGATCAACATATGTGCAGGATTCTGCACTGCACTAGAGAGGGAGAATGAAAATCATCGTGGACGCATAATGGCATTAGAGAGAATGCTGGATGCTGTGCCAACTCCTGTGAATAGTCGATCATCAAGTAACCTAACGAGTGGTGATTCGACAATGATGGGAATACCAGAGGGATTACAGGGGGCAAGTCGGCTGCCTGCACCTCGGGTAGCTGATCCTTTTGTCCGGTTATTTTCCTCGGATCAAGATATAGGGCGATTTCCTAGTGAGATCAATAGTGATGACAGGGTGTCACACAGAGGTATTTCTATGGGTTATAGGGCTGGAACTTTAGATAAAGACAGTACTGTGCTTCGGGATTCATCGAGGATGATGAATACAATTTTGTCCAGTAATAACCATATGCACGGGGAGTTGGGTGCAATGACTCAGAGGAAGAATAGGAAGCCAGCCTCTTATGACGGTATAGATAAAGGGGGGGGGGGGGGGGGGGGGGGGGGGGGGGGGAGAGGTTATGTAATTCAATTTGAACTTCTCGCAGAGATGAGTGGATGGGATGATAGAAGCAAAGCCACGGAGTTAGCTACTGCTTTAAGAGGAACTGCTCAAGGAGTCTTGGGTGATTTAAAGAGTACACAACGTCAGAACTACGCTAGCTTGTTTGCAGCTTTGACTGCTAGATTTCAGCCTCAAAATCAGTCAGCAATATACAAAACTCAATTAAGGGGGAAATTAAGAAGAGATGAATCACTTCCTGAACTCGCACAGGAAATAAAACGACTAGTGAGATTAGGATATCCCACTGGAGATGATGATATTAGACAGCAGATATGTATCGACAGCTTTGTAGATGCCCTGAATGACTCGGAGATGGAATGGGCTGTGCATGCAAATCATGCCCGCACCATTGACGAGGCTGTAGAAATTGCACTTACCCATGAGACATTCAAGATGGCGAGACGGAAACGGGTGACTGGAAATGTCAGACAAATTTAGGAGGAAGACAACAGCTACATGCAAGAGATAGTGGAGAGGTTAGCAGCATTAGAAAACAAAGATGAACAAAAAGATGTTAGGACAGATAGGAGTAAAACACGAATGTCAAAGGCATGCTATTACTGTAAACGAACAGGACATCTGAAGAAAGACTGTTGGAAACGACAGACAGATGAAGTAACCAACCATAACTCATTCCAAGGAAAGAGATCGGAAAACTACAACAGGCTGGGATAAGGGACCATATCCAAGCCTCTAGAAGTAAAGAAAGGTCCAATAAGTATTGTAAAGCAAAAGAAAGGGCAACCCCAGATGGATTATATATCACATTAGACATATGTGGTACAGATGTCAACTGTCTTGTAGATACAGGAGCCACTATTTCTGTCCTACATACCAACATATATGATAGATTTCAGGACAACAGAAAACCTACCATAATTAATCAAAAGAAAAACCTCAAGGTTGCTGACGGAAGAACCGTTACTACTCAAGGTCATTTTGAGGCATTTCTGACCATAGATGGAAAATGGGTTCAACATACAATGGTCATTGCAGATATCAAGGAGCCTGCTATAATAGGTTATGGTTTTTTTTACATGCACATCATTGTCAGATTGACCTTGGCAAGGGAACCCAATTTTTGACGGGGATCCATTAAAATGTAAACGACAGAGTTGGTTTGTTTTGGTTTGTTTTTGTTTAACGTCCTATTAACAGCCAGGGTCATTTAAGGACGTGCCAGGTTTTGGAGGTGGAGGAAAGCCGGAGTATCCGGAGAAAAACCACCGGCCTACGGTCAGTACCTGGCAACTGCCCCACGTAGGTTTCGAACTCGCAACCCAGTGGTGGAGGGCTAGTGATAAAGTGTCGGTACACCTTAACCACTCGGCCACCGCGGCCCCGTTGTAAACGACAGAGTCAGATGGAGTCGGTATTTAGAGTCATATTGACAGAAAACCTGGTATTACCACCCGAGAGCGATATGATAGTGTCCGCTCAGGTGGAGGGGGATATGGAAACAGTTGAGAGTTTGTTGGTGGAGCCTAACAGTAATAGCCAGAAACTCTTGGGGAAGGACATTATTGTGGCGAGACAATTAGTTGATCCCAGGAATGGTACCGTACCACTGCGACTAATGAATACCACAGATGAGGCCAAGATGTTATATTGTGGCACATGTACCGCCATGGGAGAAGTTATACCAATACAAAACCCGGATCATGTGACCACCTCATCAGAGCGGATTGGAGCACTTGATGTGGAAGATGGGCTACCAGAGCATCTGGAACCACTTCTGGAAAAATCCCTTAAACAAATTCCAGAAGGAAAACAGGAGTCCGTAAAACAGCTCCTTCGTTCATACCAGGATGTATTCGCCAAATCGAAGAGTGACCTCGGGAAAACTAATGTAATCAAACATGAAATCAACACTGGAACAGCTATGCCAAGTAAGTTACCCCCTAGGAGGATACCTCGAGTACAAAAGTTGTTGGAAAATAAAATCATCGAGCCGTCAAAGAGTCCATGGGCTGCTCCTGTCGTACTAGTCACAAAGAAGGAAGGATCTTTGCGATTTTGTAAAGATTATAGACGTCTAAATAATGTGACACTTAAGGACTCGTATCCACTCCCACGTATTGATGACTCACTTGATGCGTTACGAGGGTCAAAATGGTTCTCTACATTGGATCTTGCTATCGGTTACTGGCAGGTGGAGATGGATAGAAACGACAAAGAAAAAACTGCGTTCGTAACTACTCACGGCCTTTTCCAGTTTAATGTTATACCGTTTGGGCTATGTAACGCCCCGGCTACTTTTGAGCGATTGATGGAATATGTACTGTCAGGGTTACACTGGAAAACCTGTCATATATATTGACGACATAATCGTGTTCTCTACCGATTTTGAAACACACATTGCTCGATTAGAGGAGGTCCTTAACAGAATTCATGGTGCTGGACTTTACATTTCTCCAAAGAAATGTGACCTATTTCAAAAGAAGGTCACTTTTCTGGGTCATATAGTCTCAGGACAGTGTATATCTACTGATCCTGCTAAAGTGGACATGGTAAGAGATTGGCCACAACCGCAGAATGTACATTACGTACGCAGCTTTCTGGGTACCTGCTCCTACTACCGTAAGTTCATCAAGAACTTTTCGGATGTTGCTTAACCTTTAAGCAAGTTAACAGAGAAACAGGAAGATTTTACCTTGACATCAGACTGCGAGGAGTCTTTCAGAAGACTCAAGAACCTGTTAATTACAGCCCCAGTGCAACGATATCCAAACATGGAACTTCCCTTTATTTTGGATACAGATTGTACCTGCTGCCCCCATTGCATGATCGTAAGAGGCGACTAAATTTGGGATCTTATCTTTTCTCTTCTTTCTCGGTAACTTTCTTCTTCCTAATGTCTCCCTTGACAATGCCTCACTTTTGGCCTTTAGTTGAGCGTTCGCCCCTGTGAGGAAGGCTTTGGGTTCTGTCCCCTAGCCGAGACATACCAGAGTCTTTAAAAATGGTAGTTGCTTCTCCTTGCTTAGCGCTCAGCGTATTAGGAGTGGGACGACTGGTTCGCCCGTTGTCCTGCCCTGCAGGTAGGGCGCAAGAATTGTACCTGCTGCCCCCATTGCATGATCGTAAGAGGCGACTGAATTTGGGATCTTATCTTTTCTTTTCTTTCTTACAAACTTTCTTCTTCCTAATGTCTCCCTTGACAATGCCTCACTTTTGGCCTTTAGTTGAGCGTTCGCCCCTCTGAGGAAGGCTTTGGGTTCTGTCCCCTGGCCGAGACATACCAGAGTCTTTAAAAATGGTAGTTGCTACTCCTGCTTAGCGCTCAGCATAAAAGGAGTGGGACGACTGGTTCGCCCGTTGTCAGTATAATGTGACCGGGTGGGGGTGTGCTGCTGGGTGTCTTCGGCAGTATGCTCCAGTGAGGTAGCACTATAAATCGGCAAAAGTTCCGGCCTATCACAAGGAGACTTAACACGAACATACTGCAGCCTCCCAAAACACACATACGCACTCACCACACACACGCATGTTGCACGCACGGGAGGCCGTCCTTAAATGACCTTAGCTGTTAATAGGACGTTAAGCAAAATAAACCAAACCAAACCAAAATCGCCCGTTGTCAGTATAATGTGACCGGGTGGGGTGTGCTGCTGGGTGTCTCCGGCAGTATGCTTCAGAACACATATACGCACTCACCACACGCATGCATGTCGCACGCACGGGAGGCCGTCCTTAAATGACCTTAGCTGTTAATAGGACGTTAAACAAAATAAACCAAACCAAACCAAATTTGGATACAGATGCAAGCAACTTTGGAGTTGGAGCAGTCCGATCACAAGTAGAAGATGGACAGGAAAGAGTAGTCGCTTATTACAGTAAAGCTTTAAGTAAGAGTGAACGTAACTATTACGTCACTCCACAAGAATTATTAGCCGTCATTTTAGCAGTTAAACATTTTCACTATTACCTCTATGGAGTGGAATTCCTAATAAGAACAGATCATGGAGCTTTGAACTGGTTACTCAAGCTCAAGAATCCCGAGAGCCAGGTGGCTAGAAGTTCTTGGAACTTATAGAGCAACAATACAACACCGACCTGGCAGACTCCATGGCAATGCTGATGGAATGTCTAGAAGACCGTGTCATCCATGTGATCATTGCAGCAAGAAAGATGATAAAGAACCTGTGGGATAAGTCAATTCTGAAGCTGAGGACCACAAAATTAGTCGACCAAAGTCAACAATGGATAGAACAAAATCTTCCTAGACTTTCGGGAAGAGCAGCTGAAAGATCCTGTATTGTCTCCAGTCATTAGATGGAAAGAAACTTTTACTGAAAATCCCAAGTGGGAGGACATTTCAAGTAATAACATAGAAAGTAAGGCCTATTGGTCATTATGGAACACCTTACAACTAATAGACGGAGTCCTGTATATCAATAAGGAAGATGAAATTTCTGGACAGAAGATGTTGCTTGTCGTACCACAGTCAAAAATAAGATGAAGTATTTTAGATGTTACATGACGATCCAGGTTCTGGACATTTCAGGATACATCGAACACTAGCTAGAGTCAAAGATCGGTTCTTTTGAACAGGATGTCAAGAAACCGTTACAAAATGGTGTACAAATTGTAAGATTTGTCAACAGAGAAAGGAAACTAACCCTACTCATCGAGGACTAATGAAACAATACATCGTAGGAGCTCCATTAGAGAGGGTCGCTATGGATATTCTGGGCCCTTACCAGAATAAACTTTAGGAAATAAGTATAGTTTAGTCGTAACCGACTACTTTACACGGTGGACCGAGTGTTACGCCATGCCTGATCAGGAGGCTGTAACAGTAGTACAATATTTGTAAACAACTTTGTGAGTCGTTACGGAGTACCTCGTCAGTTACATACGGACCAAGGTCGTCAGTTTGAATCCATATTGTTTCAACATCTCTATAGCATGTTGGAAATAGACAAAACTAGAACTACAGCCTACCATCCTCAGAGTGATGGAATGGTGGAGCGATTTAATCGTACCGTAGAAGATATTCTGAGCAAATATGTGACTCAGAATCAGAGGGATTGGGATGTCCACCTTCCGCTAGCAACATTTGCCTATGTGTCATCTGTACACAGCAGTACTGGATATACTCCAAGCATGCTGATGTTTGGCAGGGAAATAGAGTTACCAATTGATTTACTGTACGGGAAACCACCTGCCGAGGGAGAAAATTCGAATTATACAGATTATGTAGAGTCACTACAACAAAAACTCTTGAATTTACATGAAAAGGCAAGAAAAGAAATGATTGATGACAGCAATCGTCAGAAGAAGACCTATGATCATGATCAGATAGCACTATAAATCGGCAAAAGTTCCGGCCTATCACAAGGAGACTTAACACTTTGGTTTGGTTTATTTTGTTTAACGTCCTATTAACAGCTAAGGTCATTTAAGGACTTTTTTTTTGGAGGCTGCGGTATGTTCGTGTCAAGTCTCCTTGTGATAGGCCGGAACTTTTGCCGATTTATAGTGCTACCTCACTGAAGCATACTGCCGAAGACACCCAGCAGCACACCCCACCCGGTCACATTATACTGACAACGGGCGAACCAGTCGTCCCACTCCTAATATGCTGAGCGCTAAGCAAGGAGCAGCAACTACCATTTTTAAAGACTCTGGTATGTCTCGGCTAGGGGACAGGGTCCAAAGCCTTCCTCACAGGGGCGAACGCTCAACTAAAGGCCAAAAGTGAGGCATTGGCAAGGGAGACATTAGGAAGGAGAAAGTTGTTCAGAAAGAGAAAAGATAAGATCCCAAATTTAGTCGCCTCTTACGATCATGCAATGGGGGCAGCAGGTACAATTCTAACGCCCTACCTGCAGGGCATAGAGACTTAAAGAGACTTAACACGAACATACCGCAGCCTCCTAAAACACACATACGCAAACACCACACGCATGCATGTCATACGCACGGGAGGCCGTCCTTAAATGACCTTAGCTGTTAATAGGACTTTAAACAAAATAAACCAAACCAAACCAAACCTATGATCATAGGGCTAACACTAAGCACTTTGGAGTGGGGGGTGCTGTTTGGAAGCACACATCAGTACGTGTATATAAAATAAAGACAATGTGTCAGAACCGGGACACAAGAAGAGGACAAGGCGGAATCCTTCGTGGATGAAAGATTTTCTGCTCTAGTCATGCCACAAAGATTTATAAAATACATAATTTTGTTTAGTTTAGATGAAGATAAGTCCGGTGGGAATTTACATAATTCCAGCACCCTTGCTGTCTGGAACGGTTGCCCTTTGCATGCTGGGTAGGGGCTGGTCGAAATTCCTGGCTACTTGTATCCTTAGTACTGTACATCACGGATCCTTGATCTGGTGAAGCTGTCCTGCCCAGGCAGATAAACTTAGACTACCATCCCGAGTCCCTGGCGACCACCTTGGATATATCGGAAGAGGATCCCTGCTGTTGATCCATAGATGTGCAGGAACACGTACAGATTGCCTGAAAGAACACTTTTTTTTGTTTCATATAGAATAAATTTAGATGATAATGCTAAATGAGAGAGTTGTGCCAGATAAGCTAGGATTATCTACTAATGTTATCTTAGGAGATTCATTCTTAATAAAATAATAACTCTTGCTTTTACAGAATGGGATACCCATGTGCGACATGCGGTAGATTCTACTAAACAATGAAAAGCCTAAAACAGCACGTGAGGGATAAGCATGGGGAGGGGAAAATATGCCCATATCCGGGATGCGGCTATACTGCGGGCCGCCAGGCTCACATCCAGGTACATGTTGGAAGGGTCCACCGTATCCTTCAGACTCCCGTGGGAAGTCCAATACCATACAAAGTCAAATCTACTGTAAGGAAGGTGGTGCGAGACAGGAGTCCTCTATGGGTTCCAGGATGTCTTGGATATGGTGACCCCCCTTACTTCACCTGAAAGGGTGGAGCTTGGGGAACCATTATTTCTTTCTCCAAAGAAGGTTGGCATCAGCCCTAACCTGTGTGACTCCTTAACTGTACAGTAGTCCACAGAGGTAGAGGAGACGAGCCAGACAACGCCCTCCATCCCTATCCTATGTGACTCCTTACCTGTACAGGAGTCCACAGAGGTAGAGGAGACGAGCCAGACAACGCCCTCCATCCCTACCCTGTGTGACTCCTTACCTGTACAGGAGTCCATAGAGGTAGAGGAGACGAGCCAGACAACGCCCTCCATCCCTACCCTGTGTGACTCCTTACCTGTACAGGAGTCCACAGAGGTAGAGGAGACGAGCCAGACAGGAGTCCAAGAGAGGGCAGTGACACTCCTAAGGAGGGGAGGTATGCCTGTTTCCCCCGGCGCTGAGAAGGTGGGACCTGGTGGAGGGGTAGTCAGTTAACTTGGGCCCCATGCGATGGCCTCCATCTGGTTGGAGATCATTTGACAAGGGGACCAAACTGTTGTGGTGGGAGACTGTCGCCTTCCAACTGGGGCGGAAGGGTTCCCGGAGAAGTAGGGGAGTTCTGGTGTCAGAATTTCAGTTTCTGGCCCTGAATTTCCCCGCTTCCTCGGGAACTGAATTTCCCCGCTTCCTCGGGAACCATTCCGCTCTGGCCAGGTTTCACCTGTACCAGCAGCTCCGGGACGTGGTCAAGAGTGGAGCAGATCCGGAAGGGATTGTGACAACTCTGGAGTCGGTGGATCGTCCGCGGGACAATGAATTATTAGATATCATAAAACATGTAGAATTGCTAATTTAAAGTACATACGGAAGAAAGTGGTTTTCTTTTTTTGGTAGGGTGGTTTTAAAGTAAAAGTAATCTATAGGCATAGCCTAGTGGCAACTTACTGATATTGTGATTTTTCCCTTGGGTAACGTTGATAATTTTCCTTCGTAATATTCTGAAGTAACTTTTGTAACGTAATATAGATAATTTATAGGCATAGCCTAGCAGCAACTTACCCGCCTTTTAATTTTCCTTGGGTAGTGTTGATATTCATCATAGCCTGGTAGGATAAGTTCATCATAACTTATACCAAGAACTGGTTCAATCTGGCAAACTATATTAAAATAAAGCTGAATAGTCATCTTGGGAATTTTATAGAAACTGTTATAATAGACAAGCCGTGGTAAAATAACTCAAACTTGTAAATTATTTATTATATGTACATTCCAAATTTATTTATTCATTCCATAACCTTATAAATCTATAAGAACATTGGCAAGGATTTAGATTATAAGAACTTACCTGATTTATGTGGTAAAGTTGAAGTTCTTCGCCTTATTACTATTACAAGGATACTTGTGTATATGTACGTATCCTTGGATTTTAGAGTTGTGTTCAGAGAGTGAGCATGTGTGATATAAATTGTATTCAGTAATTGGAATACTTAAAAGTCCAGCTATCTATTACTGTAGTAATATGAAGGAGTATATATTAATTGATTAGTTATTTAGTGAAACTGTCATGGAAGTGCCAAAAGTTATACTTTGTGTTATCATGAATAGCATCTGTGATATAATTTAAATATATGTAAATATGTTAAAAGAAGAAGATTAAATACAGTCTAACAGTCTACACAGTAGCTATAGACCTATCCAGTTTTAAACACTATATGGTGTGTAAAAATAATAATAATAATAATACACACCAGCAATGTATTATTGCAGATTGACAAGTGAGAGTTAAGTGTGTTAAGATGTGTAAGATACATGCTTGAAAATGTTATTTTAATTTTAGAACCATACTATGCAATACTTACTGTACTGTTAGTTGTAATACTAAGACATTGAATGAAACTAAGTTCACATTCGTTATATGAATTATGAAAATATAAATATTTAGTTGACGCGGTCGTCAACGTTTTCAAAGTTGAGGGGTAGTGTAACGAATGTGCATGACCTGCAAGTGGTTATTATAGTCTGCAGCATGAAAGTTTCTGAACGAGTGATCGGCTGATCTTTGTTTACGTTTGTACCCCCGGTGTGTTCAAAAGGCTATATAAGTCATTTATGTGTAATTTGTAAATGGTGGGTAGCACAGACTGATAGAGTACATGTTTTACTATATGTCCATGTACTCATTTGTTCATTTAACGGTATGTCTGATTTTATATGATTTTTATTGTCAACAAGTAGCGTATCACAGGCAGCAGCCGCCGCCATCTTGGATCGTCATTATGCTCAGCGTTCAGTGGCCGAAATCTGTATTTTCGTAGTGTAAGTATCATATCGATAATTGCAACATAATTCATAGTTAATAAGATCCATAAACTTTCTAATGTATGAGATATTCACATTTTATACGTACTTATAGCGTATAACCGTTATTTTAAAGACATTTTCGTCTCGGTCAGTCGTACTGCTCCAAATGAAAAACTGTTGACGATGACGATTCGACCGGTTTTTGTAAACTCTGTAAATACGGCTCGAAATCGGTACTAGAGGTAATTGATTAGTTCTTAAGTGTATAAAGAACAAATTCACACTGTAAAACAATTGTTGTAGCGGAATGTTAGACTGTTTCCTCACTATATTGCAGTGCCGCAGCGTAACACTATAATAGTGAGGAAACAGTCTAACATTCCGCCACTTCTTCCAAATATGGAATTGTGGAGGCTGGGAAGAGTATATAAGGCGGAGCGATCACCGTGAAATTTAACACTCTCATACCGGCATCAGATTATATTCATCCGCCAGTCTAGTTTTTCTGATAAGGTACATTTTTTTTCTCAGCTGTTATCTCCCTTCCATAGATTGTAAGATATTTGGCAATAATCTTACAATACAGAAATTGGTAACCAATTTCCATAGAGTTTTAATAATATAAATATTACAAAGATACATTTAAATAATTAAATGTAAATCTTACTACAAGAGTCTAGTATCCTCTTGTATATTTATTACAAGATAATTAGAATTTAATCTTGTAATAGTAAAATTGATGCATTGATCAGTTTCCATAAATAACTTAATGTAGTTCTTATTGTTACTACAAGAGACTAGTATCCTCTTGTATATTTATTACAAGATAGTTAGAGTTTAATCTTGTAATAGTGAAATTGATGCCTTGATCAATTTCTATAAATATTAGTGACTAAAAGCTAATTGTTACTCTCTTAAAAGAGTTGTTGTATTTAATATTTGTACGTTAGTTTAAGTTTAAGAGAATACTCAATTATTTACTTCTACTCGAGGTTGTTTTACTCCAGTATTAAACTAACTTAGGAAATATAGATCTTGAATTGTAAAGTTTATTTTGTTATTGAAATGTTACAATAACTAGTTCATAAAAAATACAAGTCATTTACAAACATAGAATGCTATAAACAGCTTGACTGTGATATTCTGTACATTTGTACCTATACGCTACCATTTACAGTAATCATTACATTATTATACTGGCACAGCTTCTAATTATTCAATAATTAGAAGAGAGAGAGTGAGAGACCATTGTGACTCTGTATCTGAAATTATATGTATTGAACTTGTACTGAGGCGTTGAGTTCTTCCTTCAATTAATTGGCTAATCTGATGATCTGTGATCATTCTCGAGACCTGAAAAGGCTTGGGTGAGGAACCCTCAAGTAGAGGCGAAGGCGAGATTCGCTTCAATATAATCACACACATGGATGTTGTGCTAATGTAATATCAGTTACTATCTCTCGGTCAGTATAATACGACAACTATTGACAATGCAGTATACAAACACAAAGTAGCAATGATATAGCTCGCCAGGTGGTGCGCAGACGAGATTTCCAAGCTCGCACGGGTACCCTATTTATACGGCTTTTGATTGCAATGAAGAAGCCCGAGAAGTGAAACTTAAAATAGACAGGGGATTCCTCCTAATCTACCTTTTTTTACGCAGCAATAATAGTTTGAAATTGTAACAATAATATGTATCATATTATGTTATAAATATATATTTGCCAAAAACCACCGTGATATATGTGACAAACCCCTTTAAAGTGTAGTGGGGGTAGACGACAAGAACGACAACTCTTGTTCGCGCCGTATTTGTTTACAACTTGTCGCGATTTATTTTGACAAGTTGCGACTGATTGACGCAGTATTGAGGGGTTTAACTAAGGAAAAACAATTACAAAACATAAAGGAATAACGTAATCTTCCTTATACACATATATATAGTTGCCAATGTATTTTTATCAGAATGTAAACTTAAGCTTGTAAACCTATTAGTGTTTGGTTCGTCAGTATTGAATTATTTATTAATAGATATTTTTATTTTGAATACAAAATTATCAAGGCCGTCTTAATATTTTATTATCAATATGAATTAATGACAATGAACTGAAATGAGCATTATGCACTGCATTTGGGTGAGGATTATATTAATATTATAATTTATAATAATAATTTAAATCAATTTGACTTTTTGCCCATTTATGGAGGTGTTCCGAGTTTTATTACTAGAAGTGTAACTACAGTATATACATATAAGGGTAGCTATATAACATATGAACACAAATGACGAAGGAAGGCAACTTTTTGACTCGTGCCCTCACTAGGCCTCGAACTCGCAATCTACGACACCCAATCGCCTAGCCAGAGATGACCTTAGCTGTTATTAGGACATTAAACAAAATAAACCAAACCAAACCCGCAGCTAATACCGCTGCGCCACATCGCCGTTCTTAAAAAAGAACGTTTCACTGATTGTCGGCCCGATACCCTGATATGACCATTGTGGAAGTCTATTTAGATTATATGAATACCTGGATCGCAATGTATTTACATACATGGATACGAATTGTACATATATTTTAAGTTTTTCTCTCTTAAAAAGGGCAACACATTTTATTACAAATTACAAAAAGAGTCCTCTTTACTAACCTCAGTATGGATGAACCAAACAGTCAAAGCTTGTTGAAAGTTAGATTGATCAGCAGCAGGTAATGCCACAATTTTTTTTTATTAAATTGTGATGTGTAGCTACCATTCAAAAACTGACAAATTACCTTCATCCACTAAGTAAAATTATTTTTCCACTACAATATGAATACAAAGATTGTTAAGAAAATATATGGAAATGTTAAAATAATACGCATAATTCACAACAGTTTTTTTTAGCTCACCTGGACCGAAGTTGTATGCCATGGCGCGGCGTCCGTCGTCCGTCAACATTTGCTTCAAATCGCTACTTGTCATTAAGTTATGAATTGATTTAAACAAAATTTAGTCAGAAACATCCCTGGCAGAAGGGGAACAGATTTTGCATAAATGGTGACTCTGACCCCCAAGGGGCCAAAGGGGCGGGGCCCAATAGAGGAAATAGAGGTAATGCCTTTAAATTGCTACTCGTCATGAAGTTAAGAATGAATTTGATCTTAATTTGGTCAGAACCATCCTTGGGGGAAGGGGAACAGATTTTGCATTAATGGTGACTCTGGCCTCCAACAGGCCAAAGGGGCGGGGCCAAATAGGGGAAATAGATGTAATGCATTTAAATCGCTACTAGTCATAAAGTTATGAATGGATTTGATCCCAATTTGGTCAGAAACATCCATGGGGGAAGGGGAACAGATTTTGCATAAATGGTGACTCTGACCCCAAGGGGCCAAAGGAACGGGGCCCAATACGGGAAACAGAGATAATTCCTTTAAATCACTACTAGTCATAACGCTGTGAACAGATTTGGACCCAATTTGGTCAGAAACATCCTTGGGGAAAGCAAAACAGATTTTTCATTTATGATGACTTTGACCCCCAATAGGGCAAAGGGGCGGGGCCACATAGGGGAAATAGAGGTAATGTCTTTAAATCGCTACTTGTCATTAAATTATGAATGGAATCGAACCCAACTTGGTCAGAATCATCCTTGGAGAAAGCGAAACTGATTTTGCATTAATGACTCTGATCCCCAAGGGGCCAAAGGGGCGGGGCCCAATACGGGAAATAGAGATAATTCCTTTAAATCAATACTAGTCATAAAGCTATGAACATATTTGGACACAATTTGGTCAGAAATATCCTTGGGGAAAGCAAAACAGATTTGGCATTAATGATGACTTTGACCCCCAATAGGGTTTGGGGTTTATTTTGTTTAACGTCCTATTAACAGCTAAGGTCATTTAAGTACGGCCTCCCGTGCGTGCGACATGCATGCGTGTGGCGAGTGCGTATGTGTGTTTTGGGAGGCTGCGGTATGTTCGTGTTAAGTCTCCTTGTGATAGGCCGGACCTTTTTCTGACTTATAGTGCTACCTCACTGAAGCATACTGCCGAAGACACCCAGCCACACACCCCACCCGGCCACATTATACTGACAACGGGCGAACCAGTCGTCCCACTCCAAATATGCTGAGCGCTAAGCAGGAGCAGCAACTACCATTTTTAAAGACTCTGGTATGTTGGTAAGGGACAGAACCCAAAGCCTTCCTCACAGCGGCGAACGCTCAACTAAAGGATCCAAAGTGAGGCATTGTCAAGGGGACATTAGGAAGAAGAAAATTGTTCAAAAAGAAGAGAAAATATAAGTCCCAAATTTAGTCGCCTCTTACGATCATGCAATGGGGCAGCAGGTACAATTATTACGCCCTACCTGCAGGGCAGCCCCAATAGGTTTGATTTGGTTTATTTTGTTTAACGTCCTATTAACAGCTAAGGTCATTTAAGGACGGCCTCCCGTGCGTGCGACATGCATGAGTGTGGTGAGTGCGTATGTGTGTTTTGGGAGGCTGCGGTATATTCGTGTTAAGTCTCCTTGTGATAGGCCGGAACTTTTGCCGATTTATAGTGCTACCTCACTGAAGCATACTGCTCGTCCCACTCCTAATATGCTGAGCGCTAAGCAGGAGTAGCAACTACCATTTTTAATGACTCTGGTATGTCTCGGCCAGGGGACAGAACCCAAAGCCTTCCTCACAGGGGCGGACGCTCAACTAAAGACCAAAAGTGAGGCATTATCAAGAGACACTAAGAAGAAGAAAGTTGTTCAGAAAGAAGAGAAAAGATAAGATCCCAAATTTAGTCGCCTCTTACGATCATGCAATGGGGGCAGCAGGTACAATTCTTACGCCCTACCTACAAGGGCCTCCAATAGGGCAAAGGGGTGGGGCCCTATAGGGGAAATAGAGATAATTCCTTTAAATCGCTACTAGTCATAAAGTAGTTATGAATAGATTTGATCCCAATTTGGTCAGAACCATCCTTAGGGGAAGAGAAACAGATTTTGCATAAGGGGCCAAAGGGACGGGGCCCAATAAGGGAAATAGAGATAATTCCTTTAAATCACTACTAGTCATAAAGCTATGAACAGATTTGGACCCAATTTGGTCAGAAACATCCTTGGGGAAAGCAAAACAGATTTTGCATTAATGATGACTTTGACCTCCAATAGGGCAAAGGGGTGGGGCCCAATAGGGGAAATAGAGATAATAACTTTAAATCGCTACTAGTCATAAGAATAGATTTGATCCCAATTTGGTCAGAACCATCATTGGGGGAAGGGAAACAGATTTTGCATCAATGGTGACTGACCCCTAAGGGGCCAAACGGGCGGGGCCAAATAGGGAAAATAGAGGCAATCCCTTATATTGCTACTAGTCATAAAGCTATTAATGGATTTGATCCCAATTTGGTCAGAAACATCCTTGGGGGGAGGGGAACAGATTTTGCATAATGGTGACTCTGACCCCGAAGGGGCCGGAGGGGCGGGGCCAAATAGGGGAAATTGAGGCAATTCCTTTAAATCGCTACTTGTCAAAGTTATTAATGGATTTAAACCAAATTTAGTCAGAAACATCCTTAGTGGAAGGGGAACAGATATTGCATTAATGATGACTCTGATCCCCAAGGGGCCAAAGGGGCGGGGCCCAATAGGGGAAATAGAGGTAATGCCTTTAAATCGCTACTTGTCATTATATTATGAATGGATTTGAACCCAATAAGGTCAGAAACATCCTTGGAGAAAGCCAAACTGATTTTGCAGTAATGATGACTCTGATCCCCAAGGGGCCAAAGAGGCGGGGCCCAATAGCGGAAATAGAGATAATTCCTTTAAATCACTACTAGTCATCAAGCTATGAACAGATTGGGATCCACTTTGGTCCGAAACATCCTTGGGGAAAGCAAAACAGATTTTGCATTAATGATGACTTTGACCCCCAATAGGGCAAAGGGGTGGGGCCCCTAGGGGAAATAATGGTAATTCCTTTAAATCGCTACTAGTCATAAAGTTATTAATGCATGTTAGCAAACCTAGAGAGTCTGGAGTTCATTAGTTCTTTAAAGCAGTTGGGATTCCCACACTATAACCATATATAGCATTGCTTGAGGTTGACAAACAAAAGGAATTGAACATGAACATTATTTTGACATTTGGTCAAATCCAACCAGGTGAGCGATACAGGCCCCATGGGCCTCTTGTTGATGTATTATAATTTTTAAAAAGAGAGAGAAGAAAAACAAACAATGTTTTTGTTTTTATTTCCTACAGTCTGCTTCAGACTCGGATGGGACCCAGCCATCACCACACAGCCAGAGGTCTGGGGATTATACATTTGAATGGATCAGCCAGTATGAGGTGTCTACCCCAAACCCGCCTAGAATAAAAAGGGAAACTATCTTTGTCTAAAGTAAGATTTAATCAAACAATGAACTTTTAACTATAGATAATTTAGTCAACTCCTGCAGGAAGGGCGTAAGAATTATACCTGCTGCCCCCATTGCATGATCGTAAGAGGCGACTAAATTTGGGATCTTATCTTTTCTCTTCTTAACTTTCTTCTTCCTAACGTCTTCCTTGACACTGCCTCACTTTTGGCCTTTAGTTGAGCGTTCGCCCCTGTGAGGAAGGCTTTGGGTTCTGTCCCCTGGCCGAGATATACCAGAGTCTTAAAAAAATGGTAGTTGCTGCTCCTGCTTAGCACTCAGCATACAATGAGTGGGACGACTGGTTCGCCCGTTGTCAGTATAATGTGACCGGGTGGGGTGTCTTCGGCAGTATGCTTCAGTGAGGTAGCACTAAAAATCGGCAAAAGTTCCGGCCTATCACAAGGAGACCTAACACGAACATACCGCAGCCTCCCAAAGCACACATACGCACTCACCTCACGCATGCATGTCGCACGCACGGGAGGCCGTCCTTAAATGACTTTGGCTGTTAATAGGACGTTAAACAAAATAAATCAAACCAAACCAAACATATGGGCGGTTTATCTGAGAAAAGGACTCGCCACACGCATGCATGTTTCACGCACGGGAGGCCGTCCTTAAATGACCTTAAACAAAATAAACCAAAACCAAAACCCGTTAAGGCCCGTGGGCCTCTTGATGGGGAAAGGGTGACTTTGACCTATATTCAGGGTCACAGAGCATAGAATCGTATTTCTGGTAGGTCTGTAGAATGAGGACCGACAGATTAAAGCTTGAAGAAACGACATTGACACTTTATTCATTATCACGACAGTCTCCTCTTTAAAACAAACTATTTAATATAAAAGAGCTTCAGCCAAACAAAGTTTGCAAGACAATACCTTGGGCGTTATTCAAGGTTACAAGTAACTTTCTTGAATCATGTGTCACAGGAAGAAAATGCGGAACATAATAACAGACTCCCAAATTCCTGCTGGTTCTTTATTTATTTAGTAACCGGAGACATTTCCAGACGTACAAACATAAAAACCCCTGAAACATAAAAACAGCCGGACTAAGTACAATGTATATACGGTATATATCAATATATACCGGCTAATACTACGTGTATACGAATACGCGCTTAATGTTGATATTCAATAAATATCTATTACACGGTAAATACGAATTCTGTATAGTATATATACCTTCCAAGACTTCAGCAGTCTGGTGAAATAGTGTCACGTCGTATAATACATCGTAAGGTAGTAGTTGCTGGACCCCGGAGGATATGTCTCAGCCAACGGTTAAATGGCAACTGCGATGATTCGCACGAGTTATGGAGTTTTATCTAACGTTCTCTCACTCTTGCACGCTTTTCCCAACTTTCACACCCTAATTTACATATAAGACACAAACAAGACTAAATAAGGACAATTACGAGACGACCACCTGAACTACAGACAAGATACAGACGTTACTATAAATATATAAATAGACAAGGTACTTTCCACAATACAAGTAACTCGACGACACATACATATTTGTAAATCATATATACAAATATTTAATTAGCCCCATACTTGTACCGGTGACACATGCAACAAACTATATTTGAAATAAATTTTAAAGCGACCGTAACTATCAATGCCATCAATGGTGATTACTTATTTTTGAAGAGTAAAATTTCTGTAGGATATAGCAATACTTGAGACTATACCGTTATGTGCCTACAGGTTTAAAATACGGTTTACCTTGGTTGATGTTTTGAAACAACATAAACGCACGACAATAAATCCCAGTATATTTCCATAAAACATATGAAATGATACATAAAGACTACAACATGTTTTTTTCTGTTCACGTTTACATATATTTCAAATTTTCATATCCTTTAATCTGTCAGCGTCCTATGAAATCCGCGCATACTGCAATTTGACAACAGCTGTCATTTGGATCGACTTCTAAGTGACACCCAGGAGGTACGGTAGTCAGCGTCTCTGTACACGGAAGCCTGTAAAAGAACAAGCGTCACACAATATACAACGTATACAATTAGTTAACTATTTGTACTACTTAAATATGTTGAGCCCCTTTTCACCAATTAACGATTAGAATTTCGTGTCAGAATTGTACCCACTGCTCCAATTGCATGATAGTAAGAGGCGACTAAAGTTGGGATCTTATCTTTCCTCTTTTTTCTGAACAACTTTCTTCTTCCTAATGTCTCCCTTGACAATGCCTCACTTTTGGCCTTCAGCTGAGCGTTCGCCGGTGTGAGGAAGGCATTCTGTCCCTGTCCAAGACATACGAGAGTGTTTTTTTAAATGGGAGTTTCTATTACTAAGCGCTGAGCATATAAGGAGTTGGACAACTGGTTCGCCCGTTGTCAGTATAATGTGACCGGGTGGGGTGTATTGCTTGGTGTCTTCGGCAGGATGCCTCAGTGAGGTAGCACTATAAATCGGCAAACGTTCCGGCCAATCGTAAGGAGACTTCACACAAACATACAGCAGCCTCCCAAAACACATACGCACTCAACATACGCATGCTTAACGGGAGGCCGTCCTTAAATGACCTTAGCTGTTAATAGGACGTTTAACAAATCAAACCAAACCAAAATCGTGTACACATTGGTATTCTTACATATTGAAGTATGAAGGCCATTTACCATTTGATGGGATTGCATTGATCTACAATCTAAAGGAGAAAGTAAAGATAAAAAAGAAAGACTGATCTGTCTTTTAAAAGCTGTCGGTTTATACTACATGATACAGTAGCTATGTCCATATAATTCTAAATCATACGTTAGCATACAAATATATTCTTACATGTTTTGTGTCTTGCCAGTTTTTACTCGCCATTATCTTTTGGATGGGCCGTTAAGAATGTAATTACTAAATATTCTAGCAGCAATTTTGGGATCACCAGAATTAAGCATGTACCGAGGAAAACGCAATATCTACAGGTATCAGTAAACCATCGTCGTTGATTATTGTTTCAGTGAAACCATTGTGTTAATTCAGATGTCATGGAATATACCTCGTAAATTTAGTGTCGGTAAAATGTATGTAGATTCAGGTTTCATAGAAACCATCTTATTGTGTTAATTCTGATGTCATGGAAACCATCGACGTTAATTCAGGTGTAATGGAATCCAATGCGTTAAGTTTGTGTCAATAAAACTTGCGTTAATTCATTTTTTATGGAGACCGTCTCATTGTGTTTATTCTGATGTCAGTGAAACAATTTTATTTCATATGGATACTTTAATATTCGTGGTGTTGTGGCTATAACTGCTCTATTGAAAATAACTGTAAAGCCCGTATTATCTTTTCGTCACATGATTTTCACCATAATGGTATAAAAAGAGAAATGTCATGCGCAAGTTAGCAGTAGTCATGACGATCCGCGTGGCCGTGATAGGAGCGGGTGCAGCAGGTCTGTGCGCTCTGCGCCATCTCACCACTAGACAACCACAGTTCGAAGCCGTGTGTTTCGAACAGAACAGTCGTCCTGGTGGTACATGGATTTACACTGACCAGACTGGCGTGGATGACCACGGTCTCCCCATTCATTCCAGTATGTACAAGAATCTTAGGTAAGTCAATTAAGTTGTCTAGCTTACAACGTCGGCAGTATGGTTCAGTTAGGAAGCACTTTAAATCGGCACAAAAATTCCGGACTATCAGAATGACTTAACAGGATTGGACGTAAAACAATGATAAACCAGACCATACTGATTGATGCACTTCCCCTGCTATATTTTAACATGTTTGATGTCATTTGTTATTTCCCCCACTTCCCTTCTAAATTTCCATACATTTTGTCCCATTCTCGGACAAGTAGGGCGAAGCAGCTGTGCAATACATTTTAATATTCGTAATTGGATCTAAACTGTGTCTGTTATAGACGTTTCATTGGCTATATCTGTATGTTTTTCTTTTTCATTTTTACAAACATTGTAACGCTGCCAAGGTTGGGGCCTTTGGGTCAGGCTTTATTATAAATCATGTCCCCACACCAGGGTAATTCTCAAACATTCTGGTATCACCGGCAAAAGTTCCGGACTATCACAAGGAGACTTAACACGAACATACCGCAGCCTCCCAAAACACACATACGCACTCATAACAGGCATGCATGTCGCACGCATGGGAGGCCGTCCTCAAATGACCTTAGCTGTTGATAGGACGTTAAACAAAATAAACCAAACCAAACCAATCACCTGCAAATTTCTTAAAATAAGGTAAACAAATCAAATACTGAACCCAATATGCGATTCATTTTATATACTAAATAATTTATCAGTTATTTTTATACACACAAACAAGACAATCGAGAAAAATGCACAGAAATATACACATTCTCACAGCTTGACATACATGCGTACTGGTCACATAAATGCAAATGATCGTACAAAAACAAATGTAACAGAATGTATGGGAGTAAATTAAAAGTAAACAACATGTATACATTTAGTATGTACATAATACTAAAGTGTCATGAAAACAGACTTAAAAGTGTTTTATATCTCCGGATAGTAATGACACAAATCGGTATCAAATAATGTTGTGAAGAAATGGTCTTGTATGTCTGTCTTTAATTATTAAATTTCATCAAGCAGAAATAGACATGCACAGTGAAGTTTTTGAATGAGTATGCCCACACTCCATGACCAACATTATACACAAATACACACATGCATACATCTTTTTTTTTTCACACAGAAATGTAAATATTAACATATCTGGAACACAAAGCACAAAAACGACATTTGTATAGTGTCGCATTCTTCGTGGTGTTGTTTGCCAATTTGATTATATTGCTGTTGAAAGTGATGAATACGCACTCACCACACGCATGTATGTTCACGCACTAGGGGCCGTCCTAAAATAACCTTAGCTGTTCATAGGACGTTAAACAATAATGAACCAAACCAACCCGTTTTTTATCAATCAAGACTAACCTTCCAAAAGAAATAATGGTTTTCCCTGATTTCCCCTTCCAGAAGGATCTAACCTTCTAGATTTATGCACATTTGGCCCTATCCACACTCACGCCTATGACGAAGCAGCTGGGCGATATACTTGTATTTTATTATTCGATCTAAAGTGCGCCTGTTAGTCTTTTTTATTATATCAGTATGTTGAAAAAATGTATGAACGGTTCTTATATTATTCATCAGGTCAAACCTCCCAAAAGAAGTGATGGCTTTCCCTGATTTTCCTTTCCGGAAGGATCTTCCATCTTTCATACGGCATGAAAATATGTTAGAATATCTGGAAAGTTATGCAGATCGCTTTGATTTGTTAAAGTATATAAAGGTAAGCAACCAATCTTCATTAACGTGGATAAATTCATTTAAGGAAGTTTATTTCCTTGCATTGTTAATCTTGTACAGAATTATCTATTTCCTAATTATTTCCTAGGTATATTGTATGCATGATACTGTATACATGTAACGAGGCACATGAGAATTGATTCAGCTATCATCCAGTACAAGTACACACAATGACATTTAAAATAAAGTTGAATCGTAACACTTAGTGTACTGTTGTCGCAGGAATATTTTAACTGGGGGATTTTTCCTTCTGTATCTTTCAGTTATGTCACAAACAATGTTCAGAAAGATTAACAGTTTATTTGGCTTAGGAAAACACAAACCCGGACAGTTACCGGAAATATAAAGAACAATACCTGAAATATATACCAACACGTAAACGATGCCAATTATTAAATTATCTAATACCAAACGCATTCAAGATTTAATTAGTTATATCTATATATTTATATTTGATTCTATTTTATTCCATAGTTCAAAATTCGTTTGTACAAAGTGCAGTAGGGCGTAAGACTTGTATCTGCTGCCCCTATTGCATGATCGTAAGAGGCCACTCAACGACTGGGGTGTTCTGCTGGGTGGCTTCGGCAGTATGCTTCAGTGAGGTAGCACTATAAATCGGCAAAAGTTCCGGCCTATCCGCCTCCCAAAACACATACGCACTCACCACACGCATGCATATCGCAAACACGGGAGGCCGTCTGCCGGAAAACATATACGTGGCTGAAAGCGACAGTTATGGTGGGTACCGGCATGACCCACGTCCTCGGTTGTTACGAAAACGGCGATAAAATCACCTGTGCATTTTTCTTTAAATCCACCCTTTTTTTAATGAATTTCGAATTTGTTTATATTTTACTCACCTTAGCATTCCTACATTCTGCACAAGCTCCCCCATGCACTGTCACATGCCAACAGAGCTGCAGCAACCGGAATAAAATAGCACAACATCTGAAACCAACGCTTTTTTCTGTCTCCGCAGATGATAACTATGGCAGCACACATCTAACAACCGTGATTTGTTTTGGCGGAAAGGTTTGAATTTCTAAATGATATAGTACACAACATTTAATGATTACACAGGTTATGAGGTTTTTCAGTTTTAGCATTATAAGTTTTCACAGGGTATTACCGTAAATCAAATGTGATATGTAGTAATAATAGTGGATTCACAGAGAAAATTACCGTCAGTACCCACTTTACTCATCATCAGCCTCCTCGGCATCTGGCAAAAATGTACACAAAGCAAATGTAAGAAATTGTTTTTACTTAATTGATATTTTGCACATTACCACTTTGAATGCTAAAAAAATCAGCTGATTTATTTGTTTATCTGCTTACTTAATACGTGTCATTATGGAAAAGTCAAACATCAAAATAAATTGATAATATTTGGTCACAGGCTAAAGTAATGCACAGGTAAGAACACTAATTCGGGGTAAATCACAAGGGGCAAAGATGCAGAGGCAGGAGAACAGGCAAGATCAACATGGAATATATACAGAACCCACAAAAGCGCTCCTAATCCCTGCGGAACAGGAATTTCAAAGCAGGTAGATGTTGTCATAAATGTTATTTACTTTTGTTTGGTTTTTTTTTGCTTTTGTTGGGGTTTTTTTAGGGGGGGGGGGGGGGGGGGGGGGGGGTAATAAATCGCAAATTATATCTCCATTGAAAGTTATACACTGAACATGTTATTGAATATAGACATTTACCGTTTACAACAGAGGCCTCCTTGTAAAACTGCCCTGCAGGTAGGGCGTAAGAATTGGACCTGCTGCCCCATTGCATGATCGTAGGAGGCGACTAAATTTGGGATCTTATATTTTCTTTCTGAACAATTTCCGTCTTCCTAATGTCTCCCTTGACAATGCCTCACTTTTTGTCTTTAGTTGAGCGTTTGCCCCTGAGAGGAAGGCTTTGGGTTATGTCCCCTTGCCGAGACATACCAGAGTCTTTAAAAATGGTAGTTGCTACTCCTGCTTAGCGCTCAGCATATTAGGAGTGGGACGACTGGTTTGCCCGTTATCAGTATAATGTGACCGGGTGGGGTGTGCTGCTGGGTGTCTTCGGCAATATGCTTCAGTGGGGTGGCACTATAAATCGGCAAAAGATCCGGCCTATCAGAAGGAGACTCAACACGAACATACCGCAGCCTTCCAAAACACACATTCGCACTCAACACACGCATGCATGTCGCACGCACGGGAGGCTGTCCTAAATGACCTTAGCTGTTAATAGGACGTTAAACAAAATAAACCAAACCAAACCAAACCAAACCAAACTTTCATCAGGAATTCTAGAAGGCATCCAGTTTGTGTTTTTTCTATTATACACTTTCAGACTGAAGTCTCCTCCTTCGCCACGCATGTTATTATTAGACATAGAAAATGTCTGTTTGCCTCAAGGAAAGCCCTTACACTGTCTGGCGCGAGTACCCTGGTTCGTAAGTTTCTGAACTCAATTTCCTAATAGTTAAGTTGGTCGAGGCCATAAAACAGAGGTACAAACATTGTGCAGCCAGCAAGAATGACATCAGCGGAATTTCGGCGAATCCCACAACGTAATAATATATATATAAAAAAAAAAGCAATACTGAATCGCTTTTCAGGAATGTGTACTTTTGATTGGATGCAGTCGCAAGAAATTGATAAAAAGCTATGAAGAGATGGACGTGATTTTGCAATTCCACACTGTCTAATGTAAGTGAGAATAAGTTCATGCACTGGTCCAAAGAAAAACATAAGTACCTGAAATGATTTGTGATGGTCAAATGTATTTTTGAAGGAAGACAGTGATCTCACAGAGTTGAGGTTTAAAAGTTTTGCGACGTCGACAAGGACAACATCAAATAATAATTTAAAAAGACCTCGAGTCATGTTTATTTCAAAATGTCCTAAGCTAGGAACCATTAAAGTGCTTTGTAGAGCCGCCTCAGTCTCAATAGCACGAGTCCGACGGACCACTTCCTGACGTCACCTAAACATGTTTGCTGTATATCATGTAGGACTGTTTTAACGGCGCTGTAGGAACGGGGATTAACAAACGACCGTTCACCAAATAATCAAAGTAGGGGTACAACTTGGGTGACCATTGGGGATCGTATGATATAAATCTACCCATGAATTGCGCTTAAGATAGAATGTAATGTAAAGAATGTAATAATCGGTTGTTGGGAAAATATGAATTTTGGTTGTAACCACACTGACAAACAGTCGAGAGTCGTATATCGCCCTCCAATTTCTACAAAACACCTTCTTGTTATCGAAAGATGCAATGATGTCTGACCTCTGAGGACAACAAATCGGAGATGTACTACGAGAGTCCAGCCATTTCTTTGAAAAGGTCGCATATTATACGGCTTCCAGAAACCAGACTAGTTAATAATATTCTTGGCAAACGCTAGCGGAGTAACAAAGTCATCTAGCCTTGCTTTATACAGGCAGTCTACACTTGATTCCAAAGTTAACAGTGTTTTCATGTGTGATGATAAATGTAATCCTGCTGCGGACTTTAAAATGTTACTGATACTTTCATTTCTGCTCTTAAGCAATCCTAAAGATTAAAGTTAAATAAATAATCTCACTAGTATACAAAAAATCTTATGTCACATGCATCTTGTCGCCAACCTTCCGTATAATCAATTCACATCTAAAGCATGTAACATTTTGGTGACACGATGTCGTGAATCGCGGCGAGCTACACCACAGTAGAGGTCAAGTAAACTTGCCTGTAAGAAATCTATCCAAATTCCTTTCGTTGAATTCGTCGATTCCTGGTCTTTTTTCTATTCCCACCAGGGGGAATGGGAATCGAAGGTCAAGTCATTCTTAGTGTAACTGACCATGGCAGGAAGACATTAAAAAAGACCAGCATCCAAGACACTCCGGCGGTCACACAAATCAACATCATTCCAGCGGTAACAAATTCAACAACTAACTATTCTTCACGTTTGGAGGGATATCTGCAGATGGCAGAAGCAATTTTGGCACGTTCATCTTTATCAAAACAAAGCATTTTTGACACTATTAATTATTTATTGGGTGAATGTTTTTGTTTTTTCTAGGCACAGACTCTATGCATGCAGTACATAAGAAATTGGTACGTTTGTTACCAACTAACCGTTGTACGGTGTCCTTGTCAATTGTCCTGTGTCGTGTATCTTTTAACTTACGAATGTTTTGAATGATCGTCACAAACACTAACGGGAAACATTTGGACGCCTGCAAAACCAGTTTCAAACATTATTAAATAGATACTGATTGTAAGAAAAGACAGATAACAAATGTGGAAATAATACATAGCGTTTTTTTTATTTCTAAAAAACGCTATCAGTTTGATGGATGTATAATATTTTTAGAAAATTATGCTTCAATAAAAACGTGTCAACGGAATGTGTTCATAGTGATAGTATATGAAGTATAGTAAGCTTACGAATAGTACTTTAAATATATTTAAACCTTCCCGCCATAACAAATCACGGTTGTTAGATGCGTGTTTCTATAGTTAGCATCTCCGGAGATAGAAAAAAGCGTTGGTTTCAGATGTTCTGTTATTCAATTCTGGTTGCAGCGGCCCTCTTGGAATGTTTCAATGCATGAGAAAGCTTGTGTTTAATGTAGGAACGCTAAGGTGAGTAAAATATTAACCAATAAAGAATTGAAACAGAAATTGCATTTTTTCAGTAGAAAAAGGGTGGTTTTACCGAAAAAAATGCACGGGTGAAATTTTGATTTTAAAGCCGCTATCGTAACAACTGAAGACGTTGGTCATGCCGTTACCTACCATAACTGTCGCTTTCAGCAACGGATATGTTTTCCAGCGGAAGTAAGACGATTTCCTGCTGTTTACATAGTTATGTATAGCTGTTATAGTTATAATAACACTATAATAGCGAAATCAGGACTTCTCCCCTACCTGTCTATAGCCGGTGTGAGTTGCTCGGCAATAGTTCCGGCCTATCACAAGGAGACTTAACACGAACATACCGCAGCCTCCCAAAACACACATACGCACTCAACCACACGCATGCATGTCGCACGCACGAGAGGCCGTCCTTAAATTACCTTAGCTGTTAATAGGACGTTAAACAAAATAAACCAAATCAAACACCTGGGTAGGGCCCAGGTATGGCTTTTCACGTGCACGGGTATAGGGTCATGCGGGGTCAAAGTGACACACTCAACAAATTCCTGCGCTCACCTCTCATATGCCACAATAACAACTATAAACACTGGTACATAGGACATTATTTGACACAGTGACTTGTACAAACAGTATCTATATACCTTATATATGAGTTGGTTAAACTTTAATAATAATTTGAAAAATGTGATACTGTCGTCATTTTTTTCTAAAGCAGTATTATCTACCATATAAGGAGCGTAATATATACATATATTACGATCATAATTCGAATAAACGGTTATAGGTCGAATTGCCAAGACCAGAGTTCATGAAAAAAAAAATCTTAAGCGTTAAGATAACTGAACATGTATCTTGCAGAATTTGGTTCTCCCTATGGAAATAAAAAAATAACTTAACATAAAAAACTACCGTAAATTTCAGTTCTCCACCATAGTGAATTTGGTCAATCCACAAAAGTCCTCCGACAGGGTTATCTGGCAAGTGACATATACTACTCTGGGAGACTCTGATTTAACTATCACAGAAACGTTTGATGCCGTCATGGTTTGTAATGGGTAAGTGTGTTCTTTGTCATGTATATACTGGTAAAGTTTCGAGTTATTTTCAGGTATTTTATTTCGCACTATTGGCTGTCAGCAACCCAAATATTCGTTCGCGTTTGACGGACTATGCTGTTAAAGTAGTGCATAGTATGGCATTCTGTATATAAACCGAAATAAAAAATCACAAATTGGATACATGTATATGATTTATCACCTTATTGGTTAATAAATCAAAGTTGTGACCTCTTGAATATGTCTTCGGTATATCACAGAAGCAAACGATATAGAGAAAAATCGATAAATCTGTTGAATAACATTATCCTGTTCAGAGGAATATTCTTTTGTATTAATAAGACTTTGTATAAGATTTACTTTGCACTATTCAATTTATCATAAGAGTCTAAAGAAATGAACCAAGAGAGTTACTCGATAATTCCAAGATAAAGGGTGGACATTTTGTTATACAAATTTTCGTGTTTGCAGTCATAACTCTGTACCGCTTATACCAGTGATTCCCGGACTGGATCTATTCCATGGTAAAGTTATGCACAGCCATGACTATCGTTATCCGTCCGAATTCGAGGGGCAGCGTGTTGTGTGCCTGGGTGCTTCCTCGTCAGGTCAGGACATCAGTCTGGACTTGTCATCTGTTGCTCAAAAGGTACAAATCCCTCTCTGCCAAACTGTAAAACTCCTCCTGTGAGCTGCTGCCAAAACGGTACAACTTCCTTTATATAACATACTCCATATCACAAACAGCTACTGCTAAAGAGGTATATATATCCCAGTCTACATTACTTTGACACTGTCATGCTGCAGCTATCTCAATATAATAGTTATATGTGTGTACTGAATCCCCATATCACATAACGCAAAGGCTATCAAATGCCGGATATATCCACCAGTAGTATAAGTACACCCATGCAATTTTGTGTCATAAGTCAAATGTATGATTTATAGTGTCGTTGTCTATTACAATCACTCGAAATACACTTTTGGCAAAATCACTTTTCCAATCGTGCAAATCAAGATATATTAACTTGCACTATATTGTTATAATTGAGATATCATATTCGTAATATCTGTTTTCAGGTTTACATGTGTCATAGAAAACCATGTCTACAGACGTATCTACCTGATAATCTGGAACAAAAACCAGGAATCAAGTACGTTACAGAACATTCAGTTGTGTTTGAAAATGACGAGGAAGTGATGGTGGACGCGATAATATTCTGCACTGGCTATATGTTTACTTTCCCTTTCCTTTCTCCGGAGTGTCACGCAAAAGTTGAAAATGAACGTGTTACTCCCCTATACAAGCACGTCATTCACACTGAGTATCCATCTTTGTCCATAATTGGTATACTAAAATTAACTTGCGCATTTCCAAGCTTTCACCATCAAGTACTCTTCGTGATTGCGACATTAGATGGCACTGTGGAGCTACCGGGTCGTGAGGAGATGGATGCGGATACAGATAAAGACTTCCGCAGAAGGTTAGAAAGAGGAATGCCTGAACGATACGCTCACACCATGGGCTCCCTTCAGTGGCGGTATAATGAAGAAATTGCTGATCTTGTAGGATTCGAGCATCTTTCTCCTGTTCTTGAAGAGATAGTTGATGCAGTACTTCTAACACGCGATAAGGACATTGTACACTTTAAGACCATAAAATATGAACTGACAGAACAGAACACGTATGTAGCTATTAACGGGAAACTAATGTAATTGGTATTCCTTCTATGAAACAAGTTCGACTGTACAATCTGTATGTTATTAGTACCAGTATCAACGGTTGGTGTTTCAAATCAATCGTAGTTTGTTTTTAAATAGTTTTGTTTTCTGTATTTTCATGACGTTCCCGAGTAGTATTTCCCTGTTTTCACATGTTGACGTCCATTATATATTTGAAACTACTATCCAATAACATATAAAATATTATTAGGAATTTGGTAAGGGTCAGTTGTTCACGTCTATTATGTGTCAACATTACGTTGACACTCCTGCAACCCGATTGGTTTTCTCTGCTATATTAATTAATCTATAGTTGATATTACAAGCAAATCGGAGCAACGTTCGGTATTAATTATCTAACGTCATATCAACGTCTTTTAAGGAAAACCTCCCATGTGTCGAGATGCATTTGTGTTTTGGGAGGCTGTGGTATTCATGTTTTGTCTCCTTGTAATAGCGCGGAACTGATGCCGACATTTAGGTGCTACTACACGAAAGCACTAGCAGTAGACATTCAGTAGAGTACAATATGTCTCGGCCAGGGGACAGCCTTAAGACAATAGTGATGGTTGTGAACAAGTGCTTGTATTGGTGAAAAAATGATGCCGAGATACATTCATTGTAAAGGTGACCTCTTTTGTGACACATAGTTGTTGATATACAAGTACGTATAGTTCCATTGTAAAAAGGTTAAATGTATAGATACATGGCGATCAGACTTCAAGTTAAGCGTTTGTGCATTTCATATATCTTATCACAGGGGGATAGCAATTGTCCTGCTAAATTCAAGACGCGGAAGGCACGTACCGGTGCTGTATGAAGTGATGTATCAACTTGTAATGATTAGAAACTAGAAAAATGTTTCTGTGAACAAAACATATTTTCTTACAAATGTTTTTCTCGATCAGACAGTCATATTGGCTGTTCGTTACGAAATATTCAGCGAGTTAAACTTGCTATTTGACCATAATCTTTATCCATGGTTGTGCGAGTCATTTCATTGAAATTAATTTCATTCATTATCTCGAGAAAATATTCACCAGTTTAGACAAAAAAGGTTTACCTTTAATCATTCACATATATGGTCCATATTTGTCCTGGATGACACTGACCTTTAATAATTCTTTGGTTTTGGTTTGGTTTTTATTTGTTTAACGTCCTATCAACATCTAAGGTATTTAATAATTATTTACATAAGGTCCATATTTATCCTGGATGATATCGGTGTTTAATCATTAACATATGTGGTCATTTATATCTTTGATGACATTGACCTCAACACCGAAATTCTGCATGCTTCTTTGTTTAATTATATTTGAAAAAAGAAGATACACCAGTGTCCCATCTCACCATTTCCTTAAAAGTTGATCGTTTAGTTTCGATACTAATGTAGGAAATGTATGTTGGTGTTAAGAAAAAACGAGAAAAAAACCTTTAATGTGTCATTTCATATTTCTTTGATTTCATTCAGTATATTCATGTTACGTATAATGTGGCTTAAGGAGTACATTGTATATACTATAATGATTCCGCTGGTCTGTAATAGTCAACAATAAACTACAGATTTCAATTCAATTATTATTTACACATTGTAATTAAGATGGTCTAAACTTGCAATTTTTGGTAAACATTTTACTGAATATACGTTTTTCCGATATCTAGTTTTTTCATATACTTTCTTAATTACAAGGACTCCAAGAATTTGAAATAATCGCAAAATGTTATAAACTAGCTAAATTCAACGTGGCTGTGTCCTAACATGTAAACAGTTCACCATCAACAAGATTCGTCATGGCACAAATATTGAAGAAGTATTAGCAATAATCGTCTCGTTCCTTAATCAAATTCTGATCACTATTCCGCAAGCACTCCATTATTATCACTCATGTAAACGTATCGGTCTTTTCTATTATCACTACGCTCCTGTAGACTTAATTGAATAAATCTTTGTCTGCATTCATATCAGTATAATCCTATTCATCCAAGAATGTTCCATATCATTTGATCATAACATATTCATTCGCTCTGCAATTTAAATGATATTTCACTATTCCCCAAATTCGGGTCCCGTCCCTCCGACCTAGGCCAACAACACAATCCATATAGTAGCATTCAATCTCTTCAACCAAAAACTTTCTTGACAAAATTTTATTAAAATCCATACATTTGTTCAATAGCAGTTCAAACTATTCACCTCTTATTTCCCCTATCATGTCTCCGACCTTCTACCCGGGAAAACTTACACCTCCCATAGATACAACGTCATATCTCTTAACATTATGCCACAGACCGAATTTGTTTTATTCAGGGCAAGTGGCAATTATCTGTATTTTTCCTTCTGATGCCATGGGAGCCGTATTCTAAATTTAGAAAATGATGATCCCAGTCAGCCAATCGTGTTCAAGATCAATTTTTGAGAATTTGTTAAATTGTTCATGACTAGTAGCGATTGAAATCAGATCTTGACGGACGGCAAACAATTGCATAAACTCACCTATGCTTCGGAGATAAACATGGCATGAAAAAGATCACGGTATCTTAAAATAGTCATCAAAACAAGTGTCATTTTACTTAGTCCGAATAAGAAACTCTTGCAAGAACGAAATGGAAATCGGACGAACAACCACAGTGAAATCGTTTACTGTACAAACCTTTTATGACAAGCGAAAAACCCCGTGAAGACATTCTCGCATGTACAAGTTAATTCACATCCTTCTGACCATTTCTCGCCTTGCCCGTAGATTTGACCCCTGTATTCACAATGACCTAGAATGACACACAAAAAACCTGAATATATAGCTGGAAAACAATTCTTTATAATCATAGCAAATGAATGTAACATTCATAGGTTTTCTTATTTGAAGATTTTTGTCCGTAAAAAAAGAATAGTGTATCCAAGAATGATATTAAGATACTAAATGTGTCTTCAGATGGTTGAGCTGAAATGATTGGTAGGTTAGCCAGAATTATATTATTTTGAAGATAGATTTGTGGAATGTCGGTTTGAGGGGAAAGCCTTCAATATCATCATAACATTGAGAATAAATAGTTCAACTTGTAGAACTTTTATCAAAACCCATATCTTCTCTCATGGAGGCAAACGCTCATCCCAAAAACCAAACGCGAGGTAGTTTCAAGGAAATCATTACATTGATAAGGTACCAAAAAGGATATATTTGATGTAACTCACCTTGGCCAGTGTACTCCCTGGTAGTTGGAACTGCGTAAGCTGAAATTGTAGATAAAAATTTCCCCATAATTTTACATAAAACAAAATCCACTATCCAAGATATTAAATCATAATCAATATCCTTTTAAATCACAATTTAAAGGCCATGGGAGGTGTTTTTGATTAGATGTTACGGGTGATTTTGCGAAGAACTGGACGATAAAGACGAAAAATTGCACTAGAATCAAAACGAGATGGACGTCTCCATCCAGCTGTTTCGTTCTTCTAGGTCTCGTCACTCAAAATCGAACTAAATAAATGTCAAATCTTATAGAAATGTGCAACACTCTCATAATTCAATAAATGTAATAATTTTTAATAATGATTTCAATTTATTATTATTACTACATCCTTAAAGGATCGTTAAAACAAAATATGTCATCAGGGTCAATAATCAAAGTTAAAATGCCGTATAATAATTGAATATTTGTCATTCCCTGCTCATATTAAATAATGTACTCCTGGTCTCATTTGTTTTCAGCCCGAATTTTTCTTTCTTTTCATATATTATTACTTACCTTTGGACCAAAACACGGCACAAAACGCCAAGACAGGTAATATTCGAATCATCTGGATAATATACCACTTCTTGTAGACCGGTACTCTAATTTATCATTACTAACAGATAAAATGCGAGATAAGGCTTGAATAACAGACCATCTAAAGATAAGAACCTTGAACCGGTATGAACTTGTATTGAAATAAGATGGATTTTGCCTTTCGTTAAAATAGAAAACACATTTAATGTTCTTATGACCACCATAATCTTTCCGATTCCCGATCTGCTCCAACTTCTTCCTATAATGTATACAATCAAAGTACTAGATGAGCGGATATTAGTAGAATAAAAAAATCATTCAAATTTACAAAAAATAGTTTATTGGTACGAATTATAATGATGTTTCTTAACAAGCAATGAATAAATTAATGTTTTGAAATTAACATTTACATGGATATCCTTATTTGTTAACACTAGAATGCTAGTTGCCAGTTGGTTTCTTTTTCTTTATGATAGGCTATTGATACATAATAGCTTAACAACAACAAAATATTATATACCCTTTTTGGCTCCCAGCTTAAGTTTGAAGTAGTTTTAAAAACGAGTTAAACATACCTACAGCCAAATATCGTGACCCTCGTATGTTACTTAAAGATACTTTTAAAACGCTTTTACATTGCAAAACGTTCTACTCCATCTTTTGATACCAGCTTTGAAAAATGCATCAATTCTCCACTTGTGATATACAATGTTTTGATTATTCTATGCATTTAAGTTCGTAATTTTAGTGGGTTTTTTTCTAAATGTTTCAGGGTTTTTTAATGTAATATCTTTCTTTAAAAATCACATGGTGGTCGAGAATATCAATCTGTTCAAGCTGCTAGAAAGGAAATATCCAGAATAAAAAGCATTTTATTGAGCAAGACCTCTGTGCATGTATCAATGTATTTGTACAGATCACAAAACTCTCGATCTTTACCAGTGTGGCAACTGACTAAATTATAATCTCCGAGTTAAAAGCTATCCATTTCCAAATATTTTAATCATTTGACAGTGATGTAAATCTAGATGTAGGACCAACTGAGTCGCAGTAAGAATTCTCGATTAACATTCAATTATCGTTGCTGAATCATTCATTCTCTTATTCGCGTTACCGCTATATATTTCATGTTCCGACTAAATTTTTCATCATAATTAAAAGTCCAAAGAAATATGCTGCCTAAAATTGTATGGTTTTGGCATTTATTATCCCACAAGAAACGCGTTTACGGGGGATATTAAAGTTGGCTCCGTACGTCTGTCCGAGGGTTTTCCCCCGGGCTGCAATATCAAAACCGTTCAACGAATTCACAAAACGTTCTGTATATATAGTTGAACATAGGTAAAAAAAAAAACACAAAATTACCGTTTTATTTTCATTCCGGGCTAAAACTTGAAAAACCATTTCACTCAACTCCACAAAACTTGCTGTATACTTAGGTTGGTGCAACACTTGTTGTGCCTTTTCAGGTAAAACAAACGTAGGATCTACATGAAGATATATACTTTTAGGTTGATATATATATATATATATCATATTTAGGTTTTCATACGGTTGGACGATGGGGGATATTGTCACCCCTTGTTGCTCCTTGTTCAATATTTTGTTGAGCGAACTCGTATTTTAAAACAATGTGCAAAAGATAATGCACACTTGTAGAGGTTGAGACCTGTATATATTCCTGTTTGTGACGATAAGAAAACAAGATATGATTGTTGTGTTGCTTTCAACAGTGCATACCATATATATACTTTCATCTTCAAATGTCAGCGGCACGAGTGTCAGCACCATGCTTACCGAAAGTCGGGGCATATATCAAAATCATTCTACATTCGTTTCCTTATGTCTTGTATAGGGAGGCACGCTAGTTTACATAGGCCAATTTTCACTGATTAGTCATTTTCACGGGATGATAAAAAGACTAATTTTATTATTTAACACTTGAAAATGAAACTTTTTTGTACATAAATACATAACGAGTTTACAGTTAGAATATTATTAAAATCTGACCTCAAAATATCAAGTTATACAGCTTTGAATACTGTTTTGATTCAGCGGTTGCCCGTGGTCCAGCCCGGTCAGTTACGTCTTATCAGTTGGACTAATTAACCTTACTAATCCCGTCAGCTGATCGCTTGCGTCCTTTCTCAGACTTTGTTGATACGCTAAATTTCATTGGCTATGTGTGTGAGGTTATTTTAAATAATCGACCACTGAAATTAGGTTTGGTGTAAACCTGCCGACCTTGACATCGCACAGCGAAGCGAGCAACGCGAGATTCAACTAAAAAAAGAAATGGGTAAGTTTTTATCGTGTAATTATTTTATTATTGTACTGATTTATTAGCTCGCAAAACACATGAAAGATATTAACTATACCATTATACCTGTGCAAAAAAATAATTGAAAATGTTTTGAAACGTTCGCACACAATGCCGGCAAACTTGTCAGCAACCTGTTGACGATCTACGAAGCAAAACAAAATGGCGGCACATTAAAATAGCATTTTGTTTGCCAACTCATATCGGTATAAAACGTTTAAATGCCGTAAAATTACACACATTTCGTAATATATTTGATTAGTATATGGTTGTTAAATATTTTATTTATATACGCTTCTGCAAAATAAACAATATCTAGCATAAATTCTTTTGTGATTTTGTCACGGCTTTGGCTTTGTTTACATCACCGGGTCCGTCGAATTTGGGTTGTTTACATTTGGCCCCACGTGTACTTTTAGACGATAATTTCATGATATTTCATAGAATACCGTTAACATTATAAATGGAATGTCTAATTTATCATACCAAAGTCGATTTGAAGTGTCGTTAAATTAGTATTTTTGATTTTGAGGACGAATTGGTCCATTCAGCCTCATCAGTGAAATGTAAACCGGTCATGTTCCATCAAATTTAATGATAATGTTCTATGAAAGATATAAATGTTTATGGTCTGTTTATTTAAAGCATTTAATGTTTGATTTATATATATTTATTTGTATTTATTTTAATTAACTGATTATTTGGTTAACTAATTATTCATAAAATACATTTTTTACACATTCATGAACTCGCACGCATATGTAAACTGTTTAAATAATGCATGTCTGTAAGCTGTCCTTTAGTATCTATCATTCGTTCAAAAATGTTGAAAGTGTTTATTATTTTTCAGAATACGCAAACATCATATTTAATCCTCGAGATGTTCGTATTCAAAATATTTAACATCCAATGCCATCCTGGCCATTTTCTACAGCCGACATTTCAACATTCTTGGAGAATTTCGACCCATCTGTAGGAATTGTTTCCAAAAATTTGAATGTTGGTCAGTTTCTGTATCTAACACAAACAGCTATTAACTTTGAAGGTTATGGGTTATTGAAAGGAACCTGATATCATGAGTTGCGTAGCTGGATGTGTCATTTTACTAGAGAAACTCGCACAGTGAAACCATTGCGCGCCTTGGATACTAGACGTCTGAAACGTTTTAAAGAACTACAAAAAACGATACAACGTTAGAGGCGATGAGAAACTTAAAGGTATAATTTACAATTTTCTGGAGACTCCACTAAAACCAAACAAGACATACAGTGCAGCTTCAACACCGCATTGTACAACGTTAACTTACACAGAAACCGACGAGGGGTCAAATTTTGTTACACCGTCTAGTGAAACACCACGCAATGCGACGTTAATTGTGACAACAGGAATATTCACATATTCACTATGTAGAGAGGAAGACACAGGGTCTAAAGTTTTCAAGCCGATTATTGGAAGTCGATACTTGATTTTCATGCAGAATGCCATCCCAACATTAGCTGCACGAAAATCTGTTTTGTTGTTCCTCGAGGATATCAAAGATTCAAAAGAAAATCCTGGCCTCAACCGGTTAGAGCATTCGGCAGTATGCTTCAGACAGGAAGCACTATAAATCGGCAAAAGTTCCGGCATATCACAAGGAGACTTAACACGAACATACCGCAGCCTCCCAAAACACACATGCGCACTCACCGCACGCATGCATGTCGCACGCACGGGAGGCCGTTCTTAAATGACCTTAGCTGTTAAAAGGACGTTAAACAAAATAAACCAAACCAAACCAAACCCAAAACAAACATACGCACTCACTACACGCATGCATGTCGCACGCACGGGAGGCCGTCCTTAAATGACCTTAGCTGTTAATAGGACGTTAAACAAAATAAACCAAACCAAACAATTACCGTAAAAACTCCTGTAATCTCCGCACCTTTTTGAAGAAAATAAAAATCCCAAAGTGGGGGTGCGCAAATAACTGATATTGAGATTTTGTTTTTTTTTTCAGGGAAGATAGACGTTTCTGAAGGTCATCGCCATATTGGATAGTCGAGATTACATCTCTTGTTAAAAAAAAACAAGGCTCAAGCGGATTCAACAATTTATTTTAAATAAATACGATGAAAAAAACAACAACATGGTGTTCAGAAAGCAGTTTACAACATCTCACAAAATGCATTTTAATCAACAATACAAAATCTAAATATCGTTCTTTGAAGTACTGCAGTAGGCCTACTGCACACAATAAAATATAATGTACGGCAATCATCGTCATACCATGACCAAATTGATACACATATAACTGTAACATATTACATGTACAATCATTCACTTACGTTTTGTAATGAAAATCCGGGATCCCAGAAATATCCTCCGAATATAACCGTTTAAGTTAAACACTGATTTACTGAAACACTGAATGTCACTAAATTATCTGAAGTCTCCAGTCCAGGTGGGAAAATCCGTAAAAGTCCTCGTCATCGCCCGGGATAATGTCTAGGTCGGTAATATTTATTTTTTCTTATTTACAGAAATAGTACAGGCTGGGCGAACAAAGTTAATCAGTCATTCTGAGGAGAACCTGCCAGGCGGTATCTATGCAACACTATCGATGCAAGCCATATCTGCAGCCAACACTCTTGGGAATGCAACTAATGACGTCATTGAAAACACATTTGGAATGTTTGACAGGTCATAATTGCAAATACTATTATACTTCTACGTATTTACTGTATTTCCGATATCGACATTATCACTTTCAATTCTCCGCGGTTAATACATTTTCGTATTCACCTGAAAACAGGTTACTGTTCTATTGTACACCATTTTTTAATAAACCTAACCACGGATAGTTTAAGAAAATCTCCTGTGATGCGCCCCACATGATTTTGGATTATTTTAATTACCTACCTCTCGTGCTTGGTTTGGTTTGGTTTAATTTGTTTAACGTCCTATTAAACAGCTAAGGTCATTTAAGGACGGCCTCCCGTGTATGCCATATTCATGCGTGTGGTGAGTACGTATGTGTGTTTTGGGAGGCTGCGGTATGTACGTGTTAAGTCTCCTTGTGATAGGACGGAACTTTTGCCGATTTTTAATGCTACCTCACTAAAGCATACTGCCGAAGGCACCCAGCAGGACACCCACCCGGTCACATTATACCGACAACGGGCCAACCACTCGTCCCACTCCCTAAATGCTGAGCGCTAAGCACGAGTAGCAACTACCATTTTTAATGACTCTGGTATGTCGTCTGCGACCAATCAGTATAATGCTTTTCTCCAGGAAAATGAGTTTTGCTCCATCATCCAACCCAGTAAATGTGTCAAGTCTGATAGCTGCAAAAAGAGACAAACCTGTTAACTGGGTTTTGGAGACAAAACTGGACATGGATAAAGTTTGCGATGTTTCTATGATGAGTGCGAAGAGAAAACGTCGACTTTTTGGAACACGTGATCATCAAACAAAACTGAGATATCTTTCTATACAACTAGAGAGATTGATTTTGATAGCAAAACGAAGAGGGAACAGAGCTAGGAAGTAAAAGAGAGTAAAAGAGAACTTAATGAGAGCAAAAACTGAACTTTGTAGATCCTGTAAGGCTTTGAAAACTCTTACAAAAACTCAATTGCTAAAACAATACACATTGTGGACAACGCTGTGCGTCGCAAATCCAGTTCAAAGTGTTCATGTATTGAAAGAGTTTTTGAAAACAAAAATCATTGAAATTTCAAAAGAGGTTGCTAGGAACTTTAATTGTGAAATACTGTTCTATTATAAATGCTGTTCCTCAATCTTTTCCTGTAGAAATGCACACCACCTGCCAATTGCAAAATATGGATGACTGGTCATTCTCGGACGACGACACACTATCAATACAACGGCCCCTGGTGACCTTTAAAGAAGGATGATGAACCTTTGTGTGACTTAGTTCCTCTCGTTTCTAAAAAAAATGCAAAGCTTTAGGCTTCCTCAATTTGTTCCTTGGTGATTCGATACATTTTGATCATCTGGATGACATGACAAACAGAAACTTGTAAAATTGTGATGATCCTTACAAAATTGGTATTTTGGTAATGGAAATCTGAAAATATATGCATTATGTTATTGCTTGGAGATGTAGATATATGTGTGGCTTAAAAAACATTTCAGACTGAATTTAAGTCTCAAATTATTTTTCATTATTATTATTAGCGATTTCCATTTCGGATGGAAATCCCTATTGTTTTCGTTGTTTTTTCTTCTTCTTATTATTGTTATTCTTAACACCTCGTGTAAACACTTTCATTCAAAAACGAAAACAGATAGAACATTCATATTTTAGTACATGATATATACATGGGAGCTGAAGTTCACCTTAACATTTTGATGATCATAATTTCAAAGGTCAATGTCACACATCTAAATATAGAATTTTATTTGAACGACCATAACTTCATCAACGATCGTTCTATTTAATTTTGTTCAATGTGTCATGTAGATCATGGTCGGGGCTAACTTTTGTCCATTACATGTTTTCAGAAAATGTGTCGAGGTCAAGACCTCGCTATGAGGTCAAAATTAGGTCAAAATTGAAAGTCTCTTCTTGAAATATTCTTTCACATCGTAAGAAAGATCATGTTCCACGGAGTCGATAGGTGCAATTTTTTTTCTCATCGGATGTGGCGCTTTGAAAATTTCAAAGTTTTTCCCGCCAAAATTCAAAAATCGAGCAAAAATGCACTTAAAATGTTTCAGCTCCTTCATTTATATACATACAGACTTGATATTTGGCACAACAATAGCATGTAAGAATGACTACAAAAGTTATTACTTTTCATTGACCTTGACCTTCATTCAATGTCAAATAATTCAAAAAAATAAAATTGAAAAAAAATAATCTTTTGAATCAGGCTCTTTGTTCGTTTTTTTTTCTTGCACAATCAATCTATTTTGTAGTTGATGGTCGGGGCAAACTTTTCTCTGTAACATGTTATCAGAAAATATGTCAAGGTCAAGGTCTAATCACGAGGTCAAATCAAGGTCAAAAATTTTAATTTAAATTTTTTAATTGCATTGTAAAGTGCATGATTTACCAAGACGAACTATGCATTGGTTTAGTTTGGTTTATTTTGTTTAACGTCCTATTAACAGCTAAGGTCATTTAAGGACGGCCTCCCGTGCGTGCGACATGTATGCGTGTGATGAGTGCGTGTGTGTTTTGGGAGGCTGCGGTATGTTTGTGTTCAGTCTCCTTGTGATAGGCCGGATCTTTTGCCGATTTAGAGTGCTACCTCACTGAAGCATTCTGCCGAAGACACCCAGCAGCACACCCCACCCGGTCACATTATACTGACAACGGGCGAACCAGTCGTCCCACTCCTAATTTGCTGAGCGCTAAGCAGGAGCAGCAACTACCATTTTTAAAGACTCTGGTATGTCTCGGCCAGGGGACAGAACCCAAAGCCTTCCTCACAGGGGCGAACGCTCAACTTAAGGCCAAAAGTGAGGCATTGTCAAGGGAGACATTAGGAAGAAGAAAGTTGTAAAGAAAGAAGAGAAAAGATAAGATCCCAAGTTTAGTCGCCTCTTACGATCATGCAATGGGAGCAGCAGGTACAATTCTTACGCCCTACCTGCAGGGCAGACGAACTATGCAAGTTTTATGGTCGTGCGATAAAAAAATGACGTAGAAATGGCACTTTGAAAAATATTGGTTTTCCCGCCAAAATTCAAATTTGTCCCAAAAATGCACTTAATTTCCTTTTACTCCTATATCTTTACACATACAGATTTGATATTTGGCACAGTGATAGCTGGTACGGAGCGCGACAAACTAAAGGTCAAATGATCAAAAATCGAAAATTTCAAATTCTTTTAAAAAATGTTTATTTTGTTCCTCTATAGAAGAAAATGCTCTTACGAAGATATATGCAACGTTTCAAGGTCAAATCATAAAAAAACCCGAAGATAACGGTATGGTTTACATGATACCAGTAAGATACACAGTACTTGATACGAGATACACGGTACAGTATACACAATACACGGTACGGTATACACGATACTTTGTACGAAATACACGGTACTTGGTACGGTATACACGATACTTTGTATGAAATACGCGGTACTTGGTACGAGCTACACGGTACGGTTTATATGATACATGGTTTGAGATACACGATACGTTGTACGGGATACACGATATACGGTACAGTAAACACGGTACGAGAAACACGGTATGGTAAACACGATACAAGGTACGAGATACACGATTCACGGTTCAGTAAACACGATACAAGGTACGGTATACACACTAGGGGATACACGATACACGGTACGGGATAGATGATACATGTTACTGGATACATGATACAATACGGGATACACGATACATGGAACGGGATACACGATTCACGGTTCAGTGAACACGATACAAGGTGCGAGATACAGGAAACGGTTAACACGATACAAGGTACGAGATACAGGATACAGTAAACACGACACAGATTACGAGATATACGATTCACGGTACAGTAAACACGATACAAGGTACGAGATTCACGTTACAGTAAACACCATACAACGTACGAGATACAGGGTACAGTAAACACGATACAGATTACGAGATACACGAGTCACGGTACAGTAAACACGATACAAGGTACGAGATACAGGGTACAGTAAACAGGATACAGATTACGAGATATACGATTCCCGGTACAGGAGACACGATACAAGGTACGAGATACAGGGTACAGTAAACACGATACAGATTACGAGATACACGATTCACGGTACAGTAAACACGATACAAGGTACGAGATACAGGGTACAGTAAACACGATACAGATTACGAGATATACGATTCCCGGTACAGTAAACACGATACAAGGTACGAGATACAGGGTACAATAAACCCGATAAAGATTACGAGATATACGATTCACGGTACAGTTAACACGATACAAGGTACGAGATACACGATTCACGGTACAGCAAACACGATACAAGGTACGAGATACACGATTCACATTACAGTAAACACGATACAAGGTACGAGATACACGATTCACTGTTCAGTAAACACTATGCAATGTACGAGATATATACAGGGTACAGTTAACACGATACATTATACGAGATACACGATTCACGGTACAGTAAACACGATACAAGTTACGAGATACACAATTCACGGTACAGTAAACACGATACAATGTACGAGATACAGGGTACAGTTAACATGATACAAGGTACGAGATACAGAGTACAGTTAACACGATACAAAGTATGAGATACACGATATACGGAGGTCAAATGCTACAATATCAAAAATTTCAAATTCTCTTTAAAACGGTTTATTTTCATCGTATATGAAAGAAAACGTTATTTTGAAGGTGTTTTTAGCGTTTGAAGGTCAAAGCATCAAATATAACTCAGAAAAAGCACTTTGGAAAACATTTTCTCGCCAAAATTAAATATTATCCTAAATCTACACTTGAACTGTTTTTATTCTAATATTCTGATACCTACAGACTTGATGATTGGCACATCTACGTGAATTGATAAGGATATATGATTTTTTTTTCATTGCGACTTTTGTTAAAATAGTGATTTTTTGTTTGCAATTTATGTTCAGTTTTTTTCTATTTCTCAGTATTAATGATAACACATTTGAAAAGTATACATGTAGATGAATGCATTTTATCCTCATTGATGCAGTTATTAATCTGATGATGATGCTACGGCTTCTTGAACATTCTCATTTAATCAATTATCTTGCATGTTTTAAGAGGCATGAATTGGCATTTTCGGAAATTTCGAAATAGTGGGTTTTTTTTTTTCATTTGTAGAGATATCTCTCTGATTTTTGCTGTGATTGTTTATCGTAACATGTTTATGCCATTATTAAAAGGATGTATGATATAACATTTTGATTAAAAACCTATTTCAGTTTTAATGTAGTAATATGTTTGTTGTTTTTATAAGCCGTGGGCCTCCCTATCTTGTAGTCATTACCCTTACATCAATAATTTGTTTATGGCAATGGCTACAACGATCATTCAAAGTCAATCTAAGCCCTTTCTTCGGAGATAATCCATATTGTTGTCTTGAAAATATTTGTTTAACCTTCACAAAATTATCAGGCTATTTGAATAAGTTGTTATTTCTTACTAGATATCTAATTTTGACTGAAGTGCTAAAAAAAGTTGGCTTAACTTAATGATGGAGATGTTCGCCTGGCAGATATGTTTTGTGTAATATCCATATAACTTCAACGCTGATATTTTGCATGCATGCATATATAGTTCATCTATATGATGAGCGAGTCAAATGAAAATGCCAAATGAACAATGAAGAGTAATAGAATGGAAGTGAAAGTGGACGGTTGTGACGTTACGTCCCGTAGTTGATTGCAATATGACAGGTGTAAATGCCTCCATGCGACACAATAGACAGCCAACCAATATTCTGAAGGGGTTCCTTCATGTGTTGCCTCTGACCCACATGCAGTAGATAGCAGTAGGTGTGTGTGTTTTTTTAAGTTACGAAACTTCCGGAAGGTGTACCGATATCCCTGCGACCTGACATTTGTGAAATGACACTACAGAGTGGCCCTGAATTGACCTCCATGCAAGTAGATACCGTTCTTGAATTTGTACTTTGTGTCAATAAATAACTGTTCGCTTATCTATGTGGCTACAGATAACTAGAGCTGTCACCGAGGGGTTGACAAGTATACCCCCCGCTTTTCCATGATTGGTTTGGATACTTTGTGAAGCTGCCTATTTATGGTACTATAACCAAATCAAACATGTTCTATGTTTAGGTAAGAACTAAGTGAATGCATAGCTGAACAAAATTTTGCTCGTTTTTAAAGAAAAAGGGGCATAACTCTATTAGAACTGGTAATTCGGCAAAATCTTTGCATAGAGCTAAGCCTCATAGGGTCCTCTAACTACATACCAAATTTTAGTAAAATCCATTGAAAACAAAGCAAATGCATAGCTGGACAAGCTAGTAACCATTTTTACATCAAGGGGCATAACTCTGTAAAAAGTTTTTTTTTCGGAAGAAGTCATTACTGGAGACACAACTTCATGCCATCCTTCAACTCTGTATAAAGTTTCAAGAAAATCCATCAAAAACTAAGTGAATGCATAGCCGGACAAAATTATGACACATTTTGTATGAAAAAGGGGCATAACTCTGTTAAAAAGGGCTAAAGTGACGTAATTTGTTTAAAAGGACTACTTGGGGGAAAATCACAACACCGTATGGTTTTTTAACTATACACCAATTTAGTGAAAACTGAGGAAATGCATAGCTGGACAAAATTATAACCATTTTTCAAATAAACGGGCATAACTATGTAAAAAGCATTTTTTCGGAAAAAATCATTTACTGGAGGCACAAGTGCATGCAGTCCTTCAACTGTGTAAAAAGTTTCAAGAAAATCCTTTGAAAACGAAGCAAATGCATAGCTGGACAAGCTAGAAACCATTTTTTACATAAAGGGGCATAACTCTGTAAAAAGTGTTTTTTTCGGAAGAAGCCGTTACTGGAGACACAACTTCATGCCATCCTCCAACTCTTTATGAAGTTTCAAGAAAATCCATCAAAAACTGAGTGAATGCATAGCCGGACAAAATTATGACACATTTTGTATGAAAAAGGGGCATAACTCTGTTAAAAAGGGCTAAATCGCAAAATCACTGCGGGGGACACAAGTTCATATAGTCTTCTAACTATATACCAAATTTCAGTGAAATCCAAAAAGAAATGAGCGAATGCATAGCCGGACAAATTTTTATGACGGACGGACGGATAAGGTGATTCCAGTATATCCCCCCCCCCCCCCCCCCCCCCCCCCCCCCCCCCCCCCCTAACTTCGTTGCGGGGGTATAATAACTATTTATAGTATTGTGTTTATCAATGTTACCAATGACTGACGTGTAATACAAACAGTCAATAAAATCAATACACCTTCACTTACTCGACTTCCTGGTTGTCAAATTACCATCTTGAGATATTGTTGTTAAAATGTTTACAACTAACACTTCAATATATAATGCATGCAATTTAATATGGAAGTGTACGTAATGAAATAAAATTGATATTTTAGTATAGATTTTGTACAATACTATTTGACGTGCGATCAGGTCTACAACGAACAACAGATGGGTGTACATAGGAGAGTGCTTGATCAGTTTTAATTATAAAATAAATTAATTGCACTACAAAATAATTGAGACAATAGGAATGTTTCCTTGGGGTGTCTGATCTTGTTCAGACATGGACACATCAAAATTGGACTTTAAAAAACTATATACCGACATGGAATTGTAATTCGAAATCGATATAAATCCGCTGGCATGTTATCAACATAATGTATATTTACATGGGTAACATTTATATAATTCCATATTGATGTAAATGATGTGAAACGTATGCATCATCATCACAGAAAGAGAGTAAAACAACACCGAAAGAATTTAATTTTACAATGAATCCTGTCGATTATTTATGCTATATATATTGTTCGGATTGTTGGTTTGACTGTTGAAATGAAATCCGTCCGACACAGCCATACTGAGGTCACATGAGATAGGTGCATACTTAAATTTTACCGATTTACGTATCATTTATATTCTGAAAATATCAGGTCGCAGGGCTGGCACATCGGTACGAAATCCGTTCAACACAGCAGTCACCACGTAAATAAAAAGTGTCAGCTGAAAACACGTACATAGTAAAGTCGCCAAATGGCGGCGATATTAAAAGCACTGATCTTAAATAAAGTTGAATATGGATGTTTTCAAAGGTTTTAATCAAATACATGTACAGAATATGTTTTACTAAAATATGCACAAATAACTTTATACACAAAGAAAAAACACAGATAATATCACACAAAAATACAGATGTCACGCTACTAAATTGTATCAAAACATATAAAATATGATAAAGGAATCATTTAATTCACTCATGAATTATTTAGTTCGAAGTCAATTCTGATATGCTTTGTGACTTTTGCTGCAGTAAAGAATTGTACAATAAAGGGACACGCATGAATAGCACCTTTCAAATGAGAATTTCGTTACATGTACATTGTAGGTCTAATAATGAACACAAAACTTAACCTACAGCTCTGTTGTCCTCTAGGACCCTTGTCAGTGATGTTAGTGAATAAAGGGTCAAAAATCCGAAAAGCGTAGTCACTAAGATAAAACAAAGCTTAATATAGAAGCTAGGTGAAATAATGAACAAAAATCAATGTTAAGATAAAGAGTGATGTGTATTGATTGCAGGGCCTATTTGTTCATACGATGATTAGCTTAATGACATTATTAAAAAGCTCCTTTACTTCAAAACCGATTGGGTGTTTTCCTTGAAAAAGGCTGTTAGGAAGAGACTGGTGAGTGTTTTAGTTTCATGAAATTTTACAGCTTGTTTTATTAGAAATAATCACGATTTTAGAATTGTTGTTTAGCTAAATAACCTTTTCAACAACTGGGCCTTGATCTCTTGCTATGACGCTGGTATGACTTAAACATAATCATCAAATTATCCTCATCAAAACACTATACTACTATAAGAATGTTTCTCGAAAGCTTCAGTTCCGTAGATCAATTAAATACAGTTTCCGCTTACAATTAGTCTTGAAACAGAAGATGACTAATGGAAGAGTTTTTTTTCTGTCAGATGATACCAAGTGCCTATTCTGTAATAAAATCGGCCTTATACAGATATAATTTCATACTGGTTACAATTCTTATTAAGAAGGTATTAGTAGAAATTCACGTGAAGGGAATCGGATCAGAAATAAATTTGATTAGATGAGTTGACCTGCAAAAGGCGTCATTAAATGCGACTTTCAACAGTTTTTTAATGTATAAAAGTATTGATGTCATTTGTAGATGAATTATACTTGAAGGAGAGGTGTAATGTTGTTCATGTAGTTACTAGAGAAATGTTAGAAGAAACTATATCATTGCGTTCCTCAGATATACAGTATGGTTGTTATACTTCCGGGGTTTGATTATACATACTCATAAATGTGTAGAAGAGTTTATTACAAAAACGGTTTTGTACGAAATTTAATATTTGCTAACTAGATTGAGACAATCGCGAATCACGAGGCCTGTGAAATTTACCAACTATATAGAGTACATACCAGACATAATAAGAGCCATTTCATTGAATTAGAAGCTGTAATGATAGAGGAAATTAGTCTGTGCTTGATTTTGTTGTGCGTGCGGCACACTTGTAACACGGTATTTAATACATACCACATGTATGCGTAATTTGGGGGCGGCAAGTAAAGGAACTTATTAAGTATAAGACAAGAAGTACATCTGATAAAAATCCGGCAAATTAATATATCACCTTTCGGAAGACCACATTTGTACGAAAAGAACAAACTTGTCCAATGCGTATTTGTACACAAAAATACTTCACTAACGTGTTTCCCAAATTGGGGCGGTTATAAAAAGATAAGAGCTCGAATTTTTTTTTTCAAGTACAATGTATAACGGCAGTATTACCGCAATATTGTATAGCAATACACAGTTGGTTAACTAAGTTGTATAAACCTCCTTCAGACGATTCAGGTCTCTTAAAATACTGCATTATGTAAAACAATGTCACAATTTAGTCTTGACGATATCATTGCTGAATTTCTTTGACCTCCTGTCACGAAACTCCACTACGCTGTACAGACTCATTCCCACGACAAGCCATCCCATCGCTATGTACATTTTGATTCTAGTCTCGAGATAAGCGCTGTATCCGAAAGCCATTATAAATCCGACCGATTCCCACAGACGGTAATTGGCGAAGGCAGCTTCTGTATTTTTCGTGAATAGGTACCCGTACAAGGCTGAAACATAATAAATAAAACGACAGTCAAGACGGATTTAAAATCACACTGAAACTACATAAATTAACTGTAAGCGTTAAAGCAACATCTGCATTATATACACATCTGTACCTATATTTAGAAGGAAACCAGAGGCCCACGGGGCCTATACCGCTCACCTGGTTGGATTTGACCAAACGTCAAAATGATGTTCATGTTCATTTGTTAATAGCTTTATTTGTCAATCTCGAACAATGCTTTATAGGGTTATAGTGTGGGGATCTCAACTACACTAAAGAAATAAACCAGAAGTCCAGACTCTCTAAGGGTGTGAAAAGACCCCAGGGATTGTTTTACAGCATGATCGTGTTTAAAGAAATTAAGTCCTTTTGGGTGTGGAAAGACACTTGGGGCCCATTTTAACATCAGGATTGTGTTTATATCTCTATATATATGGTTATGGGGTGGGGCTCTTAAAGGTTTCTAAGAGATGTATCAAAAAAACTAAGTACGCAGGGGTGGGAAAAGGCCACAAGGCCTATTAGGTTTCCCTTCCCCAAGGACGTTTCCGACAACATTTTGTTAAAATCTATTCAGTACTTTATGACTACATTTGTAAGTAGCGATTTAAAGGACATAGCTCTCTTTCCCCTATAGGGCCCAATCCCCGAAGGGCCAGTGGGATCAAAGTCAGCGTTCAAAATCTGTTCCCCTCTTTTAAAAGATGTTTCTGACCAAATCATGTTAATATCTATTCAGAACTTTTATAAGTAGCGATTTAAAGGGATTGCACTACCTCTATTTCCTATTGGGCCTTGCCCCTCTGCCTACAGGGAGTGATCACAAACCACCATTTATGCAAAATATGTTCCGCTTTCCCCAAGGATGTTTCTTACCAAACTGGGTTCAAATCCATTCATAACTTTAGTACTAGAATCGATTTAAAGGGATTACCTGTATGTCCTCTATGGGGCCCCGCCCCTTTTGCCCATTTGGGGTCAGCGTCACCATTTGTGCAAAATCTTATCCCCTTGCTCCAAGGATGTTTCTAATTATATTGCGTTCATATGTATTTGTAACTTTATGACTAGTAGCGATTTAGAGGCATTACTTCTATTTCCCCTATGGGGCCTCGCCCCTCTCGCCCCTTGGGGGTTAGAATCGTCATATATGTAAAATATGTTTCCTTCCCCCAAGGATGGTTCTGACCAAATTGGTAACCCCAAGATTTATAAATTAAAGCATCCGACGAGATGGAACGCTGCTAATAAGCTACCCAGTTCCACGTGAGCTAAAAAGGATGTAATACACAGGGACTACTGTAGTCGATTGAATGTATGTGAATGACCAATCAGCGTGTGATTCGGAGTAATTCGGAGTGATGAATCTTTCTCATATGTATATGTAATCATCAGAATTGTTTTTTTTTTGCTGGGTTTATCGCCTCTTAACAACAAGGGTCAATCTTTAGGAGGGATCTCCTGAAGTAGTTGTTGGTTATCTCACTGAACAATATACGGGAGACCTGTCCGTTTCCCAGCTTACAGGGTTTGGTTTGATTTGTTTAACGTCCTATCAACAAGCTTCCCGGGAAACAAACCAACACGGTTAGGGAGCGTCGTACCACACGCCTCGAATCAAATACATTCATAACAATCAAAACACAACAACATGGACATTAATACGCGAGCATAAGGAATTAAGATATCTCTTTGCTAAATCTGGATTTAAGTTCAGCTATTCCCCTGTTTGTTCAATTGAAAGAACGGCATATGTGGAATCGATTCCATTGTAGTGCTTGGTTTGCATTCAAATTGATGTCTAATACAAAGCCTCGGCGTGAATATGATAAACAAAGCACCAAAATGACGTCATATTTACGCGATATTTCTAAGTCGAAATACTTGCTAGGTTTGATTCACCTGCAACTCATTGCCAAACACTTTTTTGACGCTGACGGAAATGACGTCATGTGATCTGGGCTGCATTTATACGGTGATCAATACCATCTGGTTTAATACAGGAGTAATGGGAGACTGTCACAGAATGTAAATATACATCGATAAACTCTAGAAATGTTTTTTTTTTCCATTCCAAAGCGCAAAACAAACTTGTTACACAAGATATTATTATGACATGAGTATTTGCCCGTTGTAAACATGATATACGCCATCAATGACACTCGCGCTGTATAAACATGTATTCATTATTTTTTATTATTGTTTTACGACCCATCGACAGTAAGTTTTTTTAGGCCAATACACAATATTGATCTTCAATTGACTACAAGAATTAAATAAATCAAGATAGTGAACCAAATTGTCGTAAACAAAGTAATAATATACGACATGTGACGTAAGTATAAAATGTTGATGAGTACATAACATAATAAATATCCAGGAAACTGTAAAGTAGTTACAAACCCTAAATCCTCTAAATAAAAATAAAAGTAGTCCAGTTAAAAACTGCGTACATTGGTCCACCTACCGATTTCTAGTAGTATGTCTTACAAAAATAAAGTTTACTTCACGCTGAGTCATAGACGTTTACGTATTCACATATGCATTGTGTGTTGGGCATGAATCAGCGGTCATAAAAGTACGAATCGGTCATTAAAAATGATAGCATAAAACAGGTACAAGAATTCTAAACTATGCAAATTATTGAATCATTCAGACTAATATCATAAGTGTATTACATATATCATCACTTAATAATTCACATGTATCACTTAACAATTCATACTTGTACATCGTTTTCTAATTAATATACGCTTCTAATTGGATTTCGATAAATGTATTACATGTTATAACAATTGAATATATGTTTTAAAATATATGAGTAAAACAGCATATAGGCACCCTTCAATATTAGAATCGATATAAGTATTAATTCGTTTTTTTTTCAGAAGGTAAAAATACTAAAATTATATTTCTTTGCGATTTATTTTATAAATTACACATGGTGTAAGTAATAGCCCTCTTACGTTATTCTTTTGTGCACACTGAAATGAATAGAGTTTTAACAGAATATTAACTTTCAAAAATAACATAATTACAATTCGTGAATAATATGTGAAATACTGATTGTAAATCGTTTCATAAGGAAATGCTAGCTGATCATAATATAATCATTTTGTTTGATTAGAACTACGCTTTTTCAAACATAAATTAATTGGCGTTATCCTGTTTTATTATCAGTACATGTATCTATTTGACATTTCCTCCCGTTTCTGAGCATCTCTAACTCAAATGGTGTGGAGAATACGATACTGGTGTCCACAGTCCCGAAAAGTATAAAAGTATGTTGTATAATTGTTTTTGTTTTATCTCGTGCCACTTCATATCAGTATGCAAACCAAATCGAAGAATACGTAAGGTGTTATGTATTACTGTTCTAGTGAGCAGAGTTATAGGGTAAAGGATAGTAGTTACTTGTAACAATGTATAAACTTTATTAGTAAGACTAGTTAGACTTACAGAAGGCTATACTACATATGAGTGTTAGTGTCGCTTCATACATTTTACGTGATTTTATTTAAAAGGAGGGATTAGTGTATATCCAGAAATACAGGTAATTAACTATACCTATGTAAAGATACCCAGGATATCTTTTATATTGTAAGTTGTTACTATTAACTAATATACCAATTTAAACATGCAGACATGTTTTTGAAATATCTTACTCTGTTGATGCTATTTATGTTCTCTCGATTTTTTTCTCCTGTGCATGACTTCCACTATGGCGTATAACGCCATTCCTAAGACAAGCCAGCCCAGGGCAAGGTACAGTTTTGTTTTAGTATAGAGGTAGCTGCTGTAACTAAACGCCATAATACATCCTAAGGATACACAGAGACGGTAGTTTGCGAATGCTGCTGCCGGAGTTTTTGAAAACAGGAACCCGTAGAGAGCTGTAAGAAAATTGCGGACAGTAACAAATTAAACCGATGATGAATCGACCTGCATCGCTCCTCTTGTATTCACTACTTCAGTATTAATTATTCTCTGCATTTCAGTTGATCAGATGTAATTTCAGTGACCCTGGTTGCATTGAGTATCGCTAAAGGCCATCTTTTTCGCACACAAGTTTAATAGCATCTCGGAAACCTACAAGTCTTTTTTTTATATTGATTCCATGGATTTTGTCATTCAGTAGAGGTCACTTGAGAGTTTGAACACATTTGACCCTTGTTACGTTAAATAAGATCAAGAAAAAATACCTTCACAACAAAATTGTTATTCCAAGGCGTCTGATTCTGGTTATTATTTAAAGAAAACAAATATTAACACATTTTCTACTATAGAAAGGTGAAACACTTGAAAAGTCGGAAATGGGGGGTGCGCTTTCGATTCACATTGAATTTAAATTTAAATCTGACAAAAATATAAAGTGCACAAAAACTTCAGTAACGTACATTGGTGGTTTAAAATCCTAAATTACCAATGCATGTTATTCCTTTTCCGTGTGAATGCTTTAGGAATAAGAGAATAGACCAAAAGCGGTCGTGATAGCCAACGATGCATCGACTGTGAAACGGAAGTAAGTTATATAATTAAGAACCGTTTGCAACGGGTAATCTGTTTGGTCGACAGCTCTGTAAACAGTACTAACTATAATCGTCGACCAATCAGACTGTCCATTGCAAAACAAGCTCTAAGATAAATAGCCTACGTATGTTCAACAGTCGATGCATCGTCCGCTCTTGAAGTGTTACACCTTGCTGATATAGTGCGAGTAGGGGCAAATATATTTTGTTCTCTCAATAGTAACCAGAAACAGACGCCTGTGATAAATTAAACTCAAAATCGATTAAACGAAGGCAAACATTTTCTAAAATTTATCATGCTCACTCTCAGGATTTGGTTTGGTTTGGTTTATTTTGTTTAACGTCCTATTAACAGCTAAGGTCATTTAAGGACGGCCTCCCGTGCGTGCGACATGCATGCGTGTGGTGAGTGCGTATGTGTGTTTTGGGAGGCTGCAGTATGTTCGTGTTAAGTCGCCTTGTGATAGGCCGGAACTTTTGCCGATTTATAGTGCTACCTCACTGAAGCATACTGCCGAAGACACCCAGCAGGATACCCCACCCGGTCACATTATACTGACAACGGGCGAACCAATCGTCCCACTCCTAGTATGCTGAGCGCTAAGCAGGAGCAGCAACTACCATTTTTAAAGACTCTGGTATGTCTCGGCCAGGGGACAGAACCCAAAGCCTTCCTCACAGGGGCGAACGCTCCACTGAAGACAAAAGGTGAGGCAGTGTCAAGGGAGACGTTAGGAAGAAGAAAGTTGTTAAGAAAGAAGAGAAAAAAAAGGTCCCAAATTTAGTCGCCTCTTACGATCATGCAATGGGGGCAGCAGGTACAATTCTTACGCCCTACCTGCAGGGTCAGCAGCAGGTACAGTTCTTACGCCCTACCTGCAGGGCGATCACTCTCAGGAAACCACCAGTTTAATAGCCAATATCGAACATACCGAAGAGGAATCATCAAAACCTCAGACATAACGAAGTAGATTTTGAGTCTCTGTTTTCATCACTATATTGTAATGTAGCTCTTATCTTACTGAAGCATCGAAGTAATTTTTGAGTCTATTCACATTTTTACCTGTAATTACGAAATAATTTTTCTCAGTCGACACGTTTCTCTTGGTAAAGCAATCAACGGTGCATTTCATTGGGTCACCTGCGAAATATATTCTTGCTTTGACCTACCTGTTCTGTATTTATCTCTGTTCATCATTATAATAAGACTTCCAAACAAAAGTGGAAGAGGTTTCAACCTTGAAAACAATATGAAAAGACCCCTTTCACGAACAATCGAATTTTGCCCACGAAACAATTTGACCATAACCAGATATTATTTGTAGCACCCTTAGAGTGAAATAGGTTTCAAAAATTCAAAAGGTCACAGGGGCCTGTGCTATGGCCAAAATAAACTTGTCCATCAGGTGTATGACTGGGTTCACCTTTTTATCCAAAACACTATCAAAACAATATTTTATTTGGTCAAGTGATCTTATTTTCTTAAAGAGTATAATATACTGCAAATGTTGATCCTGCATATGCAGCTTAATATCACACAGTAAAAAAATTAGCAGAAATTAAGACAAAATTTGAGGCGATTATTTAGCTGTTTTAATTGAAATCGTTTTGAAAGCTTTGGAGGGATGTCATACCAAATAAGATCAAAAATTGTTTTTAGGAAAGCGTGTTTCCTTGCGATTGAGCCAAATGACAAGATTCAGCCTCGTACCTAAGACGTTCACTACAGGACTTGTAATTTAGCTTGGGTTTTTAAGTTAGTTAGTTAGTTAAAATGCTTAACGGCCCATCAACACTATAAATGTCATAAGGGCCAAAACAAGTGATTAAAAATACGAGCAAAAACGGCAAGAGACAAAATGACATAAAACAACGAAACATGTAAAAATGTAGATATATATATTGGTACACTAACGATAAGTTTAAAATCAAAAAGTGGCTATGGTTAGTCAAATCTTGTGATAAAGACCAATAACTTTCAGATAGTTCAAAATTTTGTATATACTAACAGACTCGAACAGAGTCTTCAGACTTGCCATGCTGTTGTAAAAACTCTCTCTTGCAAGTTGTAGATCAATGCAATCCAATTGACGGTAAATGGTTCATTGCACACGATGCACTGGGGGCTGGTCCTCAGGCTTCAATAAGTAGGAATGCGTTAAATATGTATGGCCCATCCTAAGACGGACAAGAACAACCTCGTCTCGTCGATTGTCTCTGTAGCAAGGATACCATTTGCCGATATTTCCTTTGAGTAAAGTTTATTGTCTACATATTGGTTCCATTCATTTTGCCACTGTGCTAATAAAAATGTAGTAACTAACGGCTTAAAATCGGTAAAATGAAGTTTAAAATCAGTTGGTGGAAGTGATAATGCCGCTTTTGCGGCGCGGTCTGCTTTTTCATTGCCAGGTATTCCGGTATGTCCAGGAACCCCGCAAAATATTGTTTTTAAACGTATTAGCAGTGACGATAAGCTTTATGCCTGTCTCAATACATTCGGACATTTTGTTAAGTAAAATCGTGAAACATGTAATTAAATACAGATACTGCCCTTAATTAAATGAACGCTATACTTATAATAAGTCTAGTCTTGTTGTCGGTTTTAAAACCTTGTGAACAGGAATACCGAAATCCGGATTCAACAGGTGGTTTTTCTTTATAAACGAAGTTGACTGTATCATGATTCTTGACTTTTTGGTTTTTGAGAAGATTTGGTTCTGAAGGAAAATGTTAACATCAGACAGATAAACGGACGAATGGTTTGGTTTTATTTGTTCAACGCCCTATCAACAACTAAGGTCATTTAAGGACGGCCTCCTCTGTGTGTGATATGCATGCTTGTGGTGAGTGCGTATGTGTGTTTTGGGAGGCTGCGGTATGTTCGTGTAATGACGACTTGTGATAGTCCGGAACTTTTGCCGATTTATAGTGCTACCTCACTGAAGCATACTGCCGAGGACACCCAGCAGGACACCGCACCCGGTCACATTATACTAACAACAGGCATTTTATTATCGATTCACCAGCATATCATGTTGTGTAATACAGTGTACAACGATTCGGCAAAGTTTGATCCAACACCTGAAACATCTTAATTATTAACAAAAGAACCTTACCATAAGTAATTGACTGGGGCTAGCGAAAGATCCATCTCACAGAATGATGTTCAATTATTAGTTATACTTCTTATGTTTAAATGCAAAAACGTTACCTAAAAGTATGACAATTTCAATGTGCTTTTTATATGGGTTGGATCCAGGTATGCATCTCCAAGCAGAGCACTTAGTTTGGTTTTATTTGTTTAACGTCCTATCAACAGCTAAGGCCATTTAAGGACGGCCTCCCGCGAGTGTGAAATGCATGTGTGTGGCGAGTGGTTATGTTTGTTTTGGGAGGCTGCGGTATGTTCGTGTTAAGTCTCCATATGATATTCCTGGACTGATGCCGATTAAGCAGAAAATAAACTAAAATATCGACAGATACGATGAATGGAACATGCTTTGATCATAGTAGAATATCCCAGAAACGTCTGAATACTGAAACTTCTTACATTTTTAAATCTCAATTGTAAGCTTTTTAACTTGCACTGTCAGCTTTCATACAAAACATGTGTTCCCGTTCTGGTCACCAAATAAGATTAAACCCATAATGAAGATTCAATGTAACGAAAGTAGTTCAAAATCAGATACAGTATGTGTCGATTGATTAATATAGACCTGCACCATACAGCTGTTTTATCTTCGTTTGGCGTAAGTGATGCTACGGGTAAAAGTATCGGAACATGCAGGGGAAAAGGGATGATACAACTTTGGTTGAACAAAACTTTCAGTATTGACTTGATGTCTATTCGCCCCATAAGTTAATGGACATGTTCCAACTTAATTCAATCCAAAATGCAATTTCGTCTGAAAAATCGGTAGGTAATAACTGTTGGTACGGCAAAACGACGAATACAGCTCTGCCCACATTATGTAAACTCGATCTGACCCAATAGCTGCACATGTGCATCTTGTAAGCCTAAATCAACATGTCAACAAAACAAAGAGACCTAGGTCGTAGCATGAGATAGATAACAAAACTGTACTTGATAATTTCTATGTTGATGAAGCCCCCTTTCTGTCAAAGGTCAATCCGGTTTTTCGTCTAAATATATTTGAAACTATAGTCTGATAAGAATGACATGTCGTGTTGAACTTTGATTAGTATATTGATTGCAGACAGGTCAATAATCATATAGGGAAATGAGTGTATTGCATACGTACATAAGTGGTAGTTACCAAAGAACTGGTGACATTGTTAGGGTTCGAAATCCCGTAGGGAAGTTTTCCAATTAAAAGATATATTTGTTTGCGTGTTGTTCAACATGTATCAGTTCATATTTTGTTTGTATGTTTACATTTGATTTTGTTTTCATTTCTACATTCAATTAATGTGTCGACCCAGAAAAATAGTGTGTATAGGCTTATTGAGCGTGACACAGAGACGAGGCTCAATAAACTTCGTTATATTGCATATTTTTGCAAGGCTTCCCATTGTTCGCTGTTGGTCGCCCGAAATCACTTTGATCTTTTTGTTTTTTGTTTGTTTTTTATGATTATTTTGCAGCCTAGTTACTCCACTACTTGTACACGTGGGTTATGTATTCGATGTACGAAAACATCATTTAACAGTTTGACATATCTATGCACAAAAAGGATCGCCTACTTTAAATATATTACAAGAAAAAGTCAACGCGACAGGTCATTTTTGATAGACTATAACGACACAGGAAAAAAAACACCTTAAAACTGACCACGTTTTGTGGCATATTCTTGTGTATGTAAAGAAGAAATCACAATACTCGGAGCACCTCTGTATCTTTCATCCATATGTTCCTTTTGAATATCCAACAAACACTGTATCGTATGAATTTATCAATTATTGATATTAGCAGATAATTATATATGCATGTTTCTGAACAATCCTAAGTAAAGTGAAAATGTTTATCCATCATTTCATGACAAGCACTGGTACTATTAGTATAAAACACATTTTAGTTCAGTAGTTTGGCTTCTGGGATAGTATTACATAATTAATAAGCTTCGGGTTTTTTTCGGCTGCAAATTATTGCCTATTTATCGTCAATTACGATGATGATAGTGAAAATGAATTATTGCAAGCTATTATTTATTTATTTATTTATTCAACCTGGGAGTCTTTTCATTTAAAAGTAAACACCATTTTTACAAACGAATATCGTTATTGTAGATCATATGCATTTGAAAGCAATATTATTTGTATTGTTATAATATGCCAAATGGTTTAGTTTTATTTGTTTAACGTCCTATTAACAGCTAAGGTCATTTAATGACGGCCTCCCGTGCGTGCGATATGCATACGTGTGGCGAGTGCGTATGCGTGTTTTGGGAGGCTGCGGTATAAACGTGTTAAGTCTCTGAAGCGTACTGCCGAAGACACCCAGCAGGACACCCCACCCGGTAATATGCACACGTTTAAGTATCGTTGAGTGACTGTTCAGTGGTTAAACATATAAACTTATATTGATAAATTTTCTTTTACATGGGGAATTGTTAATGTTTATATCTGATTATACAGAAACGCTATAAAATATACTACTCTGCTGATTTCAACGAATATTCTCTCGATACTTTTCTCAAGTGAATGACTTCCACTGTGGCATATTACACCATCCCAGAGAAGCCAGCCCGAGGGCCTGGTACATTTTGGTACTAGTATAGAGATGGCTGCTGTAACTAAACGTCATAATAAATCCTAAGGATTCCAAATTAATAACGATTTGTATTAACCCCACGATTTAGTTAATTGATATATGATAATTCGTTAAATCTCCACCAAAGTTCAAATCTTAGTAGTAACACACTTGAGCTGTGTCCCAAACACAAGACAGCTAATAAATTCTATGAAAATACCACCCAAAGATTTTAAACCACTTACCGTTGATCTGTGTTTGTATAACAGCGTCGCCCATGCCCCATAGGGCGGCAAATATGTAGAATAGATACAATTGATCCGGATTTGGCTTCCACAGCAGTAGACCGATTAAAGAACCCCCGTGCACGAGGAATGCTGGATTGAAAAATACAACAGCATACATTTTTTTTAAATGAGACAAATCAACGCCAACATCTAAACGAATAAAAGCATCAATAATCTTGATAAAATATTAAATGATTTATTCTTTAAAATAGCTTTTTACTAGCATGTGAGGGGAATAATTGACATAAAATAAGTTCGGATTATAAATATTCCCGTTATGCTATTGTAAGGATTCGATGTAATAAGGCTTCTCAAACAATAACATACTGACGCATATTCTCATATATACTGTAAGACTACATTTCAATCACGGTTTTAGCATAGGAAATTGCTCTGAATTACTTAACAAGAAAACTATTGCAGAAGGAAATTTTGTACTTCGGGTTATTCTAAAACATTTGCAAAGCAAATTATATCTCTTGTTGGCCTAGGTGCACGCGTTAGATGGGTTCCGCGAAAGACATTGATGTTAAGGAGAAACCTCATATAGTCGGCAGGTAACCGCCATACGCCTTGCTTACGGATATTTGAATAAAGTAGCATTTTAACGTTATATAACGGTTGTGAAATTTCATCTTAGCCATAATACTCAATATATAAACCTATACTCTATCGACATAACACCCCTGCCTGGTCCCAAGTAAATAATTAAGGGTACGTACCAAGGATAAAGAACGGAATATGTCCAACATACTGCACCAGACGTCCGAATGTAAACGAGCAGATAGCGTCGACAACTCCGTAACAAATCATAACGTAACCAACATTCCAGATACCAAGTGTGCAGCTAATATAGGTCTGTAAGTAAAGGAGATATGTTAAGATTTATAATCAAACGCTGCAGATAGAGTATTTCTATACAATAGGAAAGGAATCGCAAACAGAAGAATTTGAACAGCGTCAGTAAAAAGTGATATTCTACAAATGAAACCGTACAGCCTCCAACTGGTACGCAAATACCATTTAACAGAAATGGGCCCACAGTTTTGTATAATCCGATCATGAAATCGCCGTATCTTGTTTACATCGAAAATACCTTTGTGTAGTCACCGGTGATGAAAGCCTGTTCTATACCACTGTAAATGGTTAGAGGCATCAGAAGCTTCTGGTACGGGGAATCCCACCAATGGCGGAAGGTTGCGATAAGAAGTTTGGGGGAGAGCCTCCGGTCCTCCTCGGGGATATCTTTGTCCTTGTCCAATTGAATTCGATCGAGGAGACCAGCGATGATGAGGAAAGCTACACAGCCACAGGCGATGTATATTCCGCAGACGATGTATACCTTGAGTAATATTTTTTGTTGTATTCTTAACGATCGAAACAGAGCTGTATCATATTAAGGTACATATGGTGATGTCACTTGTCACTAAAATGCCACAATCAGGAAATCATTAGGTGTCTTTGGTACAATTCTAAGATAGACGATTAATTGTTGATCAGAAGTGATTTATCTGAGAGCACTGAATGATAAGAGACGGTTTATCTGAGGGCCCGGGTGTTTAGAGGTCGTTATATGAAGGTCATGAATGATAAGAGGTGGTGTATCTGAAAGACCCCAATGATAAGAGGTTTGGTATTTGAAAGCCCTCGATGATCAGAGGTGGTGTATCGATTGTGTAAGAGGATTCTAAATTTTTATCACCCTTATGGTCAATATATGGTAGAAAACTTCAGGTCCTATAATGAATAGGGTGTTTTATTTTGAGGTGGAGTTGAATAGCCCGATATTGATTTGCTACCACTCCCATCCCCCTCCCTTGCACTACTAATCTTTTATCTTCTGTTGTTTCTTCTCTCACATCATAATTTTTTTCATGGACATAAATCACCACGGAAACAAACCAAATGCTAAACAAGTTTGCAGACAAAGTAGTCGTTCTTTCTGAAACCTATATAAGTGATAATGATAAATAATAATATATCCATCGAGCAATACATTCTGTAGTCAAGTTACCTTTTCAAGTGGCGGTCTGGCCAGGTTTGTATTGTTAACTGTGGACACGGTTGGGTCAAAGACAGCCCCACATTTCTCTAGATCCTCAGCCGACGGTTCAGTAATATTTTCAGGGCGTTGACTGAAGACAGTGGAAGAAATCAAATTTCCCCATACCTGACCTGTAAAATAGAATCACATGCCCGTATATACGTGCAAATATATCTTAATATATACATTGTTAGCGTATTTCCCTTCTGTAACATTTTGTATTGGACATTTTGCAGGTGACATATTATATATTAATAGCTGCATTGTGCAAGAGATCAAAATAAACAAGCATTCTGTGAGTATTGCTTAACTAATACATGTCCCCTACCGGCTCCCTCAAGTTAAAACTTTAGCCAAATGCGAGTAAAAAAGTTTAGCCAAAACTGAAACATGATCATTTTATGAAAATAAGTTCATTCCAAACAATGTGTAAATTCAACTCTATTGGGTTGAATAAACAAGGTTTCCTGCCCCTAAAAGATATTCAGGTATTCTTTTGGTATGTCTACTGTACAGAGTTTGGTTTGGTTTGGTTTGGTTTATTTTGTTTAACGTCCTATTAACAGCTAAGGTCATTTAAGGACGGCCTCCCGTGCGTGCGACATGCATGCGTGTGATGAGTGCGTATGTGTGTTTTGGGAGGCTGCGATTTGTTTGTGTTAAGTCTCCTTGTGATAGGCCGGAACTTTTGCCGATTTATAGTGCTACCTCACTGAAGCATACTGCCGAAGACATCCAGCAGGAAACCCCACCCGGTCACATCATACTGACAACGAGCGAACCAGTCGTCCCACTCCTAATATGCTGAGCGCTAAGCAGGAGTAGAAACTACCACTTTTAATGACTCTGGTATGTCTCGGCCAGGGGACAGAATCCAAAGCCTTCCTCACAGGGGCGAACGCTCAACTGAAGACCAAAAGTGAGGCATTGCCAAGGGAGACATTAGGAAGAAGAAAAAGAAAAGATAAGATCCCAAATTAAGTCGCCTCCTGCGATCATGCAATGGGGACAGCAGGTACAATTCTTACGCCCTACCTGCAGGGAATACTGTACAGAGTAAAAGAATATAAAATGAATTTAAAGTTAAATGTGTAATAACAGCTTTGGATTGAAATATAAAGATGATTCTGCATAGCACAGCATAGTAGTACACTGATTTTATTAGATTATTAGATTTAAAGGAATTACCTCTATTTCCCATATTGGGCCCCGCCCCTTTGACCCCTCGGGGTCAGATTCACCATTTATGCAAAATCTGTTCCCCTTCCCCCAAGGATGGTTCTGACTAAATTGGGTTCAAATCCATTCATAACTTTATGACTAGTAGCGATTTAAAGGAATTACTCTATTTCCACTATTGGGCCCCGCCCCTTTGACCCCTCGGGGGTCAGATTCACCATTTATGCAAAATCTGTTCCCCTTCCCCCAAGGATGTTTCTGACCAAATTGGGTTCAAATCCATTCATAACTTTATGACTAGTAGCGATTTAAAGGAATTACCTCTATTTCCCCTATTGGGCCCGCCCATTTGGCCCCTCGGGGGTCAGAGTCACCATTTATGCAAAATCTGTTCCCCTTCCCCCAAGAATCTTTCTGACCAAATTGGGTTCAAATCCATTCATAACTTTATGACTAGTAGCGATTTAAAGGAATTACCTCTATTTCCCCTATTGGGCCCCGTCTCTTTGGCCCCTCGGGGGTCAGAGTCACCATTTATGCAAAATTTGTTTCCCTTTCCCCAAGGATGTTTCTGACCGAATTTGGTAAAAATTCAATAAAAACTTTTTGAAAAGTAGCGATTTGAAGCAAATGTTGACGGACGACGGACGCCGCGCCATGACATAAGCTCACCGGACTTTTGGTCCAGGTGAGCTAAAAATGAATTTTTTTTTTTTTTTTTTAACCGTACAAAGGTAAGGCCACACACCCAAAGAACCTCTATGCAAAGAATCAACATCCTTATACATTATTAAGTGAATGGTGTGCCATTATATAACTTTAACCAAAACTTTAACCTGAAGAATACAGCAAAAACAGTTAAGTCCATAATATGGCAAAAATTTTCAAAAAAAAAGAAAATATTTTTTTCATAAATTCATAATATGCCAAAATTTTCAAAAAATGAAAATATTTTTTCCTGTTTTAACTGTACAAAAGTAATGTCACACACCCAAAGAACCTCTATGCAAGAATCAACATCCTGATACCATTATTAAGTGAATGGTGTGCCATTATAAAACTTTAACCAAAACTTTAACCGGACGGACGGACGGACGCAGGCAAAACCTATAGTCCCCCCGGTTTCACCGGTAGGGGACTAAAAATATCCAAAACAAATTGTTCTGTCATAATGTCCAACTTGACGCGTTATCTTTTTAGCGTTTGAAATAAAGGTCAAAACCAACAAATTGGTACAGAATGTTCTCTACTCGTATTTCACCTGTTAAGATAAGGCAGTGGTTATCATATAATGTGACCGTCATGGGTCACGTCTCCTTTAAAGCGTTGAAACCCCGAGACAAAGACTAGTGTTGTACAAAGTCTGATCCTTCCTACTAAAATACTAACATTCATAGGAACAACAAATAAGCAACTGGTCCATTCCGGAGTATAAAGGACCAGGATATACAGCATGTGCCAATATGCCTGCTGAACACACTTATAACCCGGATGCACTCAAACTTGTCTCATTTAAGCAAGTTGACTAATGCAGCGAGGACTGGACCAAGTATGAAACATTCAACAATTAACAAATTCATGTAATTTATAACCTCCGTTTTTCTGACATAGCGTTGATCTGATGACGTCTGATAGTGTTATTATTGTGCCTGGGCTCGCATGGATATTTCAGTATTTATGAAAAGAACAAATACGAATACTTTTCCCCCAGTTTGCGATCTGCCATTCAGCACCCTACATTGCATTAATAACTAATTTTGGTTTCCTTTCTTTGGCCCTTGGGTTTATCTCCATTATCCCATCTGGGACCTTTAGCTTCCCCTCAAACCCATAGGGAGCCAGAATCAATGTTTCTACAAAATTAGTTTCTGACCTTCAATACAATAGAAGTTATTTTTATGCTATGTCACGTTTGGTCAAAATAGGAGAAGTTTTGAAGAAATGTGTGATGTAAAACGTTGACAGACGATTGCTGCGGTTTACCACGAGCTCAGCTGGCTCTAAGAAGAATATTATGTTCAAAATACCCATATGTAAAATTTTGATTCTTTCAATAATACAATGTAATTATTTCTTTACAAACTACATAGTGATTATTTCTTTTCAAAATTAATATGTACAAAAGCCACTTCAAACGTGAAGCACATTACTCCCATTTCTACGAAATTGTCAGTTTTCGCTGTCTGCTTTAGCTTCATCATACAGCGATTGGGCTGGTGATAAGAACTTGCTCGCCAATCGTCAGTAAAATAAGATCGGGTAAGGTGTAGGGCTAGTGTTAAGGTGTGGCATTTCACTATAAATTCGCTCCTCAGTAGCCTCATCATTCTCGGACACCATCCTTTAATGAATTTGTGCTGATATGACGTCAGGCGTTACCAAACCAATCTAAACTATTTATCCTTAAATGGTTATTAAACTGATCAGGTTCATAGTGAGGGTATACAAATGCATAAATGCACAACTTACTCGTTTGGAAAACCATGAAGAAAAATCCAAAGAACCTATTGATGACGTCATCTTCGGTGGCACCTGTTTGTTTGGCGTACCAAACAGCAGTCTGTGTGAGGTAGGTACATTTTGCAGACCACAGGGGGGCAGCACCTAACCCGACGATTATTGACGCTACCGCCATTGTTCCCCAAACCGCGTAGAAATTGGCAGCCATGTACACAATGTAACATATCATAGACAGGCCAATAGTCCACTTACAGCCGAATTGACCAACAATAAAAGCCGGAAAGAACATGCACGATACTACAAGAGCGCCATATACGACTGACAGTCCTCCTGTACCGAGACCATCTTCCTTGTTCAGGGAACTCTGCAAGTTCGATAACGACTGAAAAGATGTAAATAGAAACAGAAACCCGAAGCTGACCACCACAATATTTTTTAGGATAACATTCTTGCTCATTTTCGCTTCCTCCGTCTTATTCGACGGGTTAGGACTGGCGCCATTTTGATATCCGTTTCCTATATCCGTCATCTCCATTGTTATTTCTGAAATAAATTAAAGAAGTATCAGTGGAACTGATAAATACTCCCCTGAATAACTGTTTTTTGTCTGTGAATTTTATATTTGGTCATATCAATGCCTCATATCTCTAAAATATGTTGAAAATTAAAAGAGGAAAGTTTAACATGCCACAAGTATTTGTGCCCGACATATATTTATGCCGGGGCTATGAAAGTATGGGCGTATGACACTCAGTCTGGTACTTAAATGTAGATGTCAGCTGCATCAATTCAAAGTAAAGTTATGCTCCGAACACGAAATTGGCACAAAGTGCCAGTGATCAATATATTTATTTGTTTTTATTTTCCTGGGTCCTTTACAACAGTATTGATAAAAAACAATGATTCCCACAATATCAAATTTTAGTATTTCCAGAAATTCTGCGAAACCCATCAAAATTGTATAAGTACAGATCAACTTTCAAAATTAAATGCAAAAATGTATGAATTGTTTGCAACAAGAGAAAGAATTTGCACTAAAAACAAGCAATGCTTCCCTGTTGGATCACCTGTGCAAATCACAAATACTAATTCAGGATCATAAGTGAAAAAACATCAAAGACATTTTAATTTCAAGTAGTATTTTAAGTTTTGTGTATTTTTAAATAAATACAACTATTTTTAGGATTTTTATTCCAGCATTTCACATTTTAACATATATAACATGGAATTTTAATAACGTTTCTATGTATATAATGTAGCATGCACTTATGTGATCATTGGCCTCGGTGACATCACTCAGATGACAAAACTCTCAAGAAAGACCACCCCATTTTAAGACCACCTAATGCTTGTCCAATAGGGGGACCACTGTAGCACTTTTCAAAACCATACAAAATATCTTAAATGCTAGCGAATCGGTTAAGTTTCGTAAAGTATGCTCATTTTATAATGATATATTTAATTGAAAGGTAAGATCACAAACACGACCAGACGTTTCATGAAATGTACACACACACAGCCATAATGTTTGATTTGTTAAGTATATTGGAATGACTTGATTGACTGTTATTACCAATACAACGTTCTAAACACCGTTTAATGTGTTAGCCAGTCATGTGAGGACGGGTGAACAGGAGCTAAAATGAAAACATAATCACCAATCAAAATTCTTATAGCTGCCTTTTCCCCTGATTTTACAGTATACAAAGTAGCCTGTAATTACATTAATATGACTTGGCTAAACCATTGGTCTCAAGTACGAGACAATGAGGTATTTAAAATGCAACCTTGAAACATGCAGTCTCGGAAGAGAAGATCGACGACAGGAAGTCTGTGCATATTCCATACCTGAGGTATTCATCCCTATTCATTAATATATGTTTACTAACCTTAAAGTTATGGTCGTGATCATCCGTTTACTGTTTCACATATCATGATAGATTATGCAGATTTTTTTTATTGTTAACTCAATGAAAACTCAATAAGACTCTCCGTCATTAATGTTTGATTATCTACATGCAGTTGACCTTTACCACGAAATTGCTGAAACTCACTTCCATCCCAATGAATGTTTGATATACTTTACGAGTGTAAATTGCTTTTTGATACGAAAGTTCAAAGGTATAGATCACTGCTAACTATTAATAGAAGTTTTGTATCCTTTGTTGTCCGGAAATGTCAATGCCGAAGACCGCGGGACATTACATTTCCCCGAATTTTGTCGTTTTTATAATCAAATGCAATGGGGGCAACAGGTACAATTCCGACAGATTCACCCGTTTTCAGTATAATGTACCCGATGGTGAGTGCATTGCAATGTCACTGTAAAGGAAGGTAGGCCCATCATTTGTGAATGCCGTCCTTTAATGGCCGTATTTAATATGTTAAACCCAGTACAGGAAGGAAATAAGACCCCCCCCCCCCCCCCTTGCCTTACAATGCGCATATGTTCTTCTAAGTTGTTAAAAATGATACGTTGATCAACGTTGGGTAGGTAGTTCTAGACTCTCGAGATTACATAATACGTTATCTTTGTCAGTCTGTTTATTATCAATACTCGTTTTATCTTTTTAATGTCACGACTCTTGAGATAAAGCACACCCGGCTGATCGACGATCAGCCTGGAAACTCTGGAATGTGTGTTGCGCCACATAAACCAGTGTCAAAAGTGTCTGAATTACTGGTGCTGTAATTATTACTGTGGTCATAAAATGGATCTACAGAAAGATTTCTGTGTTTCCCATAGTTAAAACATAATAAAGAATTGAAACCTTCTGGATCATCAATGCTGAAGATTTATTTATTGAGCCCTGATAAAAAAAATATATAGATTGACTTGCTCTGAAGCGGTGTGTCTAACGTTACACGTCTACTAGAATCTGATTGGCCAGATAAAGACACACCCATATCTTTGTCGGTCGTCGCATTTGATGATGTCATCGACACTGGAAACATGATTTTGTTACGAGAAGTTGTCATCAAAAACAAATTTTATGTGAAGTAAGCAGATTATTATGACAAACTGATTTACAAACTGGTCTGTAATGTTGTGTTTTAGACTTTCGTATTGCATTTTCTATATATTGACATTTGACCAAACAGTCATATGAAGGACCGCATGGTTATCTGGTCAGTAAAGGAATTAGGATAGCCGCCGGTCACTTTCTGTATCAGCATAATGATTGCCATTCTATTTATCTGCATAAATGTCGACTTTATACTGTCATTTAATGACAGTTCAATGCTTCATTGCACCTAACAAAACATCTATATTACAGTTAAGTATATAATATCTTTGTCGATATAGAGTATGGGTACATAGTTGCTGTTGCGATGACACAATGATTAAACAAATGCATCATGGAAAAGAACAAAAGGAGTATGGAGGGATAACTGTTATTACATTCTTAACGGGGCCCAGCCAAGATAATGCTTCAAGGGCCAATAAAGGACGAGTCAAAAATGGGTGTAAAATGAAACAAATACAATCACTCACTTCTATACTTTAAAATTATTAATGTGGCCATTGCCACAACCATTGAATCATGGAAGGGGGATGTTGTACCAGGCAGGTCATTTTATGTATCGGCAAAGTCCATTACGCAGACAAATAAGATACCACCTGCACTGAAAGTGCTATTCCCGATAACGTACAACACTCTTATTATATTTCCAAACCTACAGACGATGAGGGTATAAGTCTTACTTACATACCATTAGACTGTCGCGGACAGCCCTTTATCACATGTCTTGTGTGGTTTGAGATAAGATCCCGGCTGTGACTTATACCATAACCAATCACATCGTCTCAGGTATGTATAGAACATGTAATTCAAAAATTGTTCAACAGAAAAAAAAAATCAGAATTGACGCGAATTCAATCCGATAGACACATTTCACAGTAATTGCGCCTGTGTTCATCATATATTATCATATACTAACATCAGTAACGTTTGACCAACGGTCATATTTCGAATTATACAACGAATTATTATATTCCATTCTTGTTGTCCCATTCTACATACAATACGGAGTAATCCCATTTAGTTTGTATGAATTTATTATTGTCGTATTTTAAGAATGAAATTATATGACATCGATTTATATAAACAATTACCGATAATAAATAAATATTGCCAGCGACCTCCAAACTACTTTCAGAGTACAGTTGATACATAACGATAGGAATGATACATATGATGAATATACATAATTTGAAGACAGTGTTGACTTTGAACTTCACGGTGATAATAATCTTCGCTAGGCAGTATAATAACGGGTTTAAAATGCTGGCACCAGAGGCTAAATAAACCCGTCTGTTTAGCACTTTCAGCCTGAATTTGCTAAAATAGGTCATTTTCAGTATTCGAAATAATGCATGCTAACCATTTGCAACAAATTAAGCTGTATTATAGTTCCCAACAGAACTGCAAATAATACTTCTTTATCTTATCTTAATATGAAAGGAGAACTCGTTATATCGTAGTTGAAATATTTATATACAAGTACATTACCGATTTAAGGAACCACGAATGCGTCTATTAAGATCCTGATGTTTTAATATATGTTTTCTAGAAAAACCAAACGTTTAAGGGTACTGACATATATATAAAATATAATGCAATGTTCTCATGTTCTCTACATGATTACTCAATATTTGGCTTTTATACGCAGCATAAATATAAACATATAACATAAACAAAACATTTGAAAGTTTTCTGTAAATATACTAAAGAAACACACGTATCAATTAGTAATTAATATTTAAATGACGGCAATATGAATTATTATCTAAGAAAATTCCTAAGTTGCTTATAGATTTGAGCTTACCTTGATAATGAAAATCAGTTCAACTGTTAAAAGATCCACGTTCTGAGAGTTACCTGCGAAGAAAAACCAGGTGAATTAAACAACTTGCTTATATACGTATACCTACTAATGTAAACTTTGACGGGGTAAGCACGTGACTTCCTACATATCCCAGTTCATACGATACGCCCCACTATTATGACGGAGGCTACATTTAGGAGTGGTTTACGGGTAAAATTCAGAATAATTCTGATTTCCTGGAAATTAAACTAGATAAAGTATTCCAATAAAATTATTATTTTACATAAAAGAATATTATAATTAGTACTTTATTTTCTAAACTAAGTTACAAAATAATATCAATTGAATAATTACACGCAATGAAAAAAAAGGTCCAACAACAAATTATTACATCTATATAATTATGTTTCTTATGTGAATCTTGTTTTATTTTTTATCAAATATTGAACTATATACTTTATTCCAAGAGGATATGTATTGGGAATAAAGACATTTTATAAAGAATCGGATACCGAGTGGGAATGTAGACACATATTAGTAATATTATATTGAGTAGATAGGCACTATACATAGAATTTGTTATTGTTTGAATTCAGAAACTAAAGGAATTTTGTCATCAATTTGAAATTGAATGATAGTGTAGGACACACCATGTGGATTTCTTTGAATGCATGTTTTTACTTTTCCTCTTTTTTCCGCCCTTTGGCATACAGTGCCAAATAACAAAAGTAAAAGGCAATAAAAAACAAACTTAAAAGTCAGATTCATTCTAACAATCACACCTAACGAACCAACAACATGTTTTATAGTAAAGGTATATTGCTCCTTAATAACCGAATATAAGAGATACAGAAATAGTACAAGAGGCCAAGAGGGCCTGCATCGCTCACAAAGAGATCTCAGTGGTTATGGTTAGGTGACATTAAAACTTCATGGGTCTGTTTGTGTCACTGTATAATATTTCATTTAAGTGATCGTTGTGTTTTCGTTTTAGAATGGACAAATAGAAGACGATCGAGTAACGTCAGCGATATGTTCCCGGCTGACTCAAGTGACACTTAACTAGTGTACCAGGGCGTACGTCTTATATTTGATGAATTTACAATAGGTGGAATACGATACCTAGTGAATGTATAATGGTGGATGTATACCTCTGCACGTACGAGATTCAAAGTGACTTATGACAAGTGAAACATTACCAACTCCATTTATTGTGTCAATTATTTTCTTTTTCATAGATGACTTATGTGTAGACAGTAACTACATCAGCTTTTTGACGGTGTATACATGCTACCTGTCTCTTTATGGCCCTTAATATTGCAAAGGCGATCAAACTTGAACAAAAATAATCCAAATTGTGATATTTATCCACGATATATGGCAACATGTCTGGAAACGAAGAAACACGTTTCCAAACATTGATATATTGTAGCTTACAACGCCTATGGCAGTATGCTTCAGTGAGGTAGCACTCTAAATCGGCAAAGGATCCGGCCTATCACAAGGAGACTTAACACAAACATAGCGCAGCCTCCCAAAACACACATACGCACTCATCACACGCATACATGTCGCACGCACGGAAGGCCGTCCTTAAATGACCTTAGCTGTTAATAGGACGTTAAACAAAATAAACCAAACCAAACCAAACAACGCCTATGGTAAAAATATTTAGTTCAGACACTGTAACTTGAATTTTGATATACTGTTATGAACATTTTGTGTTATTTTGCTGTTACTATTAGGCACATTTCAATATTCGTCTAATAGGAAATGTGTCATTCTAACATCTGATCGATAGGACCTCTTTATATACATATATTGAATAAGCGACTTGATGGACCAGTAAGAACGGTACTTTCCCTTCTCTGGTCCACCTACAATTAAAGCGAAGGTAGATTGAGTATTTTGCTGCACTTTTGCAATATACATTAGTACCTATTTGACAACATTTATGTAAATACAGAAAACGATAAAACTGCACAGAGCAGCCCCTTCAAAATGGCAGCGCCCTGTCAAGTCTTGCGTAATAAGGGTACACAAAATTCCACCGATTCTCGTGCGTTTTTGGTCTTGGCGAAAAAATGAAAATTGAATGTTCTCCCGTCGAATATAACATCTATTTCACTCGTACAACAGGCTGCACCGGTAGTTTTACTCGTACTTCACACTCGTGAAATATATATCCTCTATATATAAAGCTGCATGTAGTTCAGCCAAGTTTCAAGTAACCACTGTCCATAACCGAATCGTCCTTAATTGACCCGTTAATAGTACGTTATACAATATTAACCACACCAAACTTTACCATAAATGATCTGATTGTAGCGAAAGAAAAATATCTCTTACAAGCGAGAATTCGGTGCAAACCTATTCATGTCTTAGAACCAACTGTATACATATCTACGTAAATTGTTCCGATGTTATCCAAAGACATGTTGATTGAGACAAAATTACATATCTTGCTGGTGGTAAGTTGGCGTGGATCTAATGCGACTTTAGTAATGGCAGGTCATCAATGTGCATTGGTTGAAGCATAAATCGGATGATTAATAGCTATACTTCGATATTGTACAGTTATAAATCAATAAATAACCCACTTTGCCTACATTTACCTTTGTCACGGTATGTGTACCTACCGTATATTGACAAATTGGTGTATATATTGTTAAGTATCTCTGGTAAACTTACAATGTTTACTTTGACTCAGCATTGAAATAGCACACTCTTTGTATATAAATAAGAACTCACATTTCCTGTGTATATTTAATCAACGTGGCTGTCTTGAGTAACATGCACCAAATGATGTAACTGCATGCGCCGCGCTCTCTGTTATTCCACGTGTATTATATTTAACGAATAACGATTTGACCAAAGGTCGTGCAAAAAAGAAAATATAATTTCAAAACGAATTTCAGTGTCAGCTACTACATTTCAGTGTGACAACACTATAGATTAGTTTTCGGTGTGCCCACTATTCGCAGTTTGGCTGCTTGATCATTTATTGTTTAGATTGTGTGGTTTTGGTTTTTCAAATATTACACGACTTGTCAACAGCATTGTCCTCCCAAATGTTCTAGCTGCATGCGTGTTTGGGGGCTGGGGGAGGTGATGTCGATTATAAAGTTTCCCTGAATTATTTCCCTGCCTAGGACACCCTATCCAATTGTTCAAAGCGTGACAAATTTCGACAGGTGTACTCCATGGAATCACTCTCAAACCAGATATTCATCGACACGAATTTATACACGCGCTGAATAAATTGTGTATATCAATAGTGATACTAACACCGATCTTAATTAAATGATATTTTTCAATTTATTTGTATTTAATATTTGTAGAAATCAATAATACCTGCTTGTTTTTCCATTTTATTCGCTGCAGCAGAGCAGAGGACAGAGAAGGAATCCTGGAATACCCCTACACCAATTTTAAACTGCATATTTGCTTTTTTATAGTTAACACAAGTCATATCGTATTGTTTACAACAGTTACGATATAAAAATTTGACATTTTCATCCGAACTAATTAACGTTAGCCCTGCCCGTAAATGTATTTAATTTATATTTATTCGTTTTAATGAATAATACCTAGATTGTGAGTCCATAAGCTCAACAATGCCTGCTTGTATTTGGACCAAACTTCAATAGTTATGTGTTTAGTAGTCAGCATCGTTGCCACCATTTAAAATCAGTGATCCTCCATCGTGAATACGGCACGTAATAACACTTCATGCCCAAAAATAGAGGTTTTCACTTTGTGACCAAGAAAATATCGAGAGGAAAAGACAAATACAAAATCTGAAAGATTTTGGTTTGGGTATTTATTGTTACTTCTATTAACAGCTAGTAGTCAGCACCGCTACTGCCATTTAAAATCAGTGACCCTCCATCGTTAATACAGCACGTAACAACACTTCATGCCCAAAAATAGGTTTTCACTTTCTGAGGAGGAAATATCGAAAGGAAAAGACAGAAATACAAAATCTAAGAGATTTTGGGTTTGGTTTTTTATTGTTTCTAATATCAACAGTTATAGTCATTTAAGGACTCCCTTCCGTGTGTGGTGAATGTGTTTTTGGAGGCTGTGGTAGTTAGGTTTTGTCTCCTACAAGCGCGGAAACGTACCACAAAAGTATACTGCCGAGGAAATCGAGCAGGACACCCAATCCGGTCAAATTTACTGAAAACTGGATAACGAGTCGGTCCATTCCCAAAATGCTGAGCGCAAAGCTGGAGGAGAAACTACCATTTTTACGGACTCTGTTATGTTTCGGCCTTGGGACAGAACTCAAAGCCGTCAAGGAACGATTTCTGTCTGAATAGTAATATTCGTCATATGGTGTTTTCTACAATAAAGGATTGATCCCGACTATTTTTCGCCCCCGTTTAAAATGCGCATTTCCTCGCAACAACTCCAAATACTCGCTTCCTTTTTTTGTAACTTACATAATTAAAACCTGCATATTTCTATTTTGTTTAAATAAACGGTATTTTACATAAGCCAAGTAGAGCGACCTTCCTTCACTTAACTGAGGTATATCTATCTATGTTTCGTCGTATCAACAGCTTCTACTTGGCATTGGATTGACGATATCAGTGATCTAGTAGAGGGCGTGCCTCTGAAATAAACAACCCACGCTTTGGGTGTGCCCTTTATTTAATAATATTTCAAACATACGATTGCAAGTCGAATTAAATCCCTTAAATGCATTCCTGTTTTTATTCCTTCTATATAAATGTTTAGATGTCTGAATAATTTCTCTAAGTACAAGTAGGTCTTAAAAGGAAAACGAGTATCTTTTCTATTTTACATAATGAAATCTTGTGATTAAATTAAAGTGTCAGTTGCGTTTGCTGTTGAAGTAGGTTTTAACGGGAAAAAGAGTCTGTCTTACATTATCATTTTTTCTCTTACATTTTCAAAACACAAAATTAAGTGTCAAATTTGCAATTTCAGTGTTTACATCATCTGCTATTTATTTACGAGTCGTTTTAACGAGAAAAAGAATCTTTCTTAAACAAATGCAAACATTTATTAGAATTGTTCACAGATGACAGGTTCATGGAAGCTTTACCTGTATCACAACACACTTGATTCTATTTTCCCGGACAGCAATCAACAGAATTCTAGTGTGAATTGACGTAATACGATCCCTGTTAAATTGTCTAGCCATTAACAAGAGTTGCGCTTCAAAAAACTCGGACTGCCAAAATTAAACAAAATACCCTGGTTGATGATAGTTTTTTCGTATCTAAAGGATGTGTGATTTCTGTCACTGAATTTTATGATGAATTCCCCCTTTTTTAATTATTTGAAGTTTAAAAAAACTAATAAATCCTGCCAGGTCAACGAAACTATAATAAAATATTGATTTCAAATCATCTCACTATATATTTAGAATATCTTAAATGAGTGACTTCAACTAACAGTATATAAAATGATAGAACGAATCAAATACATTCCATATGGAACAGTCACAACTGTGGGATCCTCGGTTGATGATATAACTAATATTCGTTAATTTCTCTTTATGAAATGCTACACATAACATTTATGTGAGACTGTTTCAATCATTAGAGCAAGAGAGATGAAAATGTCATTTCTCGTATGGGCACTGGGCATTAAACTTATCACAAGTATCATTTAAATTTACGATAAATTGTCTTTTATGTTGGGTTTTATACCCAAACAATATTGACACATGTTTAACAAAATATATTCGCTAGAATAACGGACTGTCTGGTTATCTGTCGTATGACTACGATGTGTATCAGCCTGAGAACATTCAGCGTACGAGACGGTTTTGTTAAAGCATAGAAGTCAGCCAAATTATTTGAGATCAAGTTCCATTGAGAAACCCGATATCTGTCTTCGCGACAGGGCATACATTTCTGCATTGAATATACTATCGCTTTAACCTGATTTTGACTGATAACGAGAGCCAATATGTACGTGTGAATATCCGTCAAAACAAACTTTCGTTATAGTTTGACAAGGTGGCAGGTATTATAAACTGTCAACATATGAGAACGCTACGAAAACTTTTCTCGGTCGCATTTGGTCTTTAGTTTGTTTAACAGAGAGCTTTACATATAATAAATATTGATGCAGATATGAAGCATTTGCGTTCAAATACCCCCAAGCAACTCGGCAAACCAGTCTTCACTAAAAATATGCCATTCTATATTGAATACATTATCGCGGATACCTTTCAATGGCTGATAGCGAGGGCAATATACGTACTTCAAGTTCCGTCAACACAAACATTTGATAAAGATTGACACGATAAATCATGGTCCCAGACAAAGTCAGCCATCACTATGGTTGACTATATATATCATATGCTGTTAGTTTGGGATCGATCCGCGTTTCTTTTCTAACGCCTGTTGTGGGAAACCTTGCGTTTAGCCTAAAAATGTCTTATGAGATATCTGAAATATAATGTTTTTGTTTTTATTGTTTAACGTCCTATCTACAGCTATAGCTATTTAAGGACGACGTACCCTATATGCCAGATGAATTGGTGTTGTGAGTGACTCCATTGTAGAGTACATCAAATTATCGTTAAGACTAGGTTTTCAGAACAGAAACTTCAAGTTCCTGGCTAATTCTGAAGCAACATGATAGTACATATGTACAGTGAGTTTGTTATAAATCACGACTTCTAACAATCTTGGTAGTGTCTGGATACCCAGGCATTATATATCGACAGCAAAGATTAAGATTGCGTAACTTATGTTTATCATATAATGTGTTGTGCATTGATGACAACATCATTATTGAAATATTCTAAACAAGTACTGATTGTAAAGGGGCCATTACAGATGTGCCCCGAACACCCCCTGTCATACCAATGTGTTCGGTATCACAAACTTTCCGAAAATGTTACCACGTTATTGGTCATCCCTAAAATACCGCTCGGCAGTATGCTTCAGTGAGGTAGCACTATAGATCGGCAAAAGTTCCGGCCAATCATAAGGAGACTTAACACAAGACAGGCCGTCCTTAAATGGCCTTAACTGTTGATAGGACGTTAAACAAATAAAAACAAGCTCAAAAACCCCTATGTACCAATTTTTACCGAAATTGAGGACCGAAATCAAAAAACGGAATCGGTTCTGCCGGCCGTCTTAGATTTCTGACCGTGAAAAAGAACAGGCGTATGGCAACATACAGGTTTAGTTTGGTTTATTTTGTTTAACGTCCTATTAACAGCTAAGGTCATTTAAGGACGGCCTCCCGTGTGTGCGACATGCATGCGTGTGGTGAATGCGTATGTGTAAAAACTGCGGTATGTAAACAGTGTATTCAATGGTTTCTACCTCTTTTCTGAGAACTAACAGTTACCACAAATCATTATTTTATGTACCAGATAATTTAAAAAAAGACATTTCAAAGGGAATTTGAGTTATGGCAGAGAAACTTATTTTTCTTATTTTATTTGGTAACAGTGATCTTGACCTTTGGGCAATTCCATGCAATTATTTTTAGAATGAAGGTCTGTATGAAGTTGAAGTTAAGCTTGATCAACCCAAGGAAACTTCGAGTTATGATACGGAAACTAATTTTCTTTTTATAGTAAGTGACCTTCACGTTTGACCTTCAGGCCCTAAAAGCAGTCCTATGCAAGTCCCATTGGTAAGATCTGTTCGGCGTTTGAGCTTGATCAGCCCAATAAACTTGAGTTATCGCACGGAAACACATTCTATTTATAGTAACAGTGACTTTGACCGTTAACCTCCGGACCTGAAATGCAATTCAAAAAAGCAAGCCGGTATAGAAAGGAAGATATGTATGAAGTTTTAGCTTGATCAGCCGAAGGAAAATTGAGTTATGGCACAGAAACAATTGTTTTAGTTAAAGTGAGCTTGGCCTTCGACCTTCAGGTCTGAAAGCAATCCCATACCTGCACTTCAGGTAAGGAATGTCTGTATAAAGTTTGGGTTTGATCAGCCAAACAAGGTTGAGTTATCGCACGGTAATATCCTGTGCGGACGACGCCGACATTGTGATCCCTATAGTCTCCTGCTTTTGTCAATATCAATGTCAATGCCAATATTTTGTTAAACTGGGGTTATTATCTTGAAATTTGCTTGTTGTAAAACAAACCATAACTTACATTTTAAAAGCCTGATGCTGCCCGATCCTATAGTTTGTCTTGGTTCTTTGCGCGCAGTGCGTTTGCTTTAGTAAATCTTGTTGAAACCTAACCATTACGTTAAAAATAGCCGTTTATAATCAAAATAAATGCATAATGGCCTGATTCATATTATATTGTCCTTAAGCACAGCATAGGACGTTAAACAAAACAAACCAAACAAACCAAACCTTAAGCACATTTGCACCACTGGTGTAGCCATTGAAAACACAATCACAATGTGTAAAGAAAACATTACTTTTCGTTTTTGACAAATATGGTTTTGTATTGGTTTACGGCCAATCAATAATATGATGGCAATTGAAGAGGCGAAAAAGAGGTACAGGCCAAATGAACCTGTTGTTTCAGATCAGGTTTCTGGAACTTGTCCAAACTTAATTGGACATATCTTCGTGGCGACATTAGAATGAGGATGTAAAATACTATTTTTACTGGCACAAGAATGACCAATCGCGACCGATCCATTTCGACACATATCTCACAACGCTATCAGTCTAAAAAGCGTTTAATCTTCTCAGTCAGGAGGTGAAACATCTAGTGTATATAACTACCTATGAATGTTATAGACGACATCACTTAAATTCTTTACTCGATGTAAATAATGATGCTGTTTTGTAGATTCGGATCTACGAGTGACTTGGTTGATAGTGACGTACATGAAGTGTATGCGGAGTTATAACAGTGCAAGTGTGACAACATAGATATGTTGGGTGTACTAGGCCACGTCACTAGTCGCTAGGATGGTATTTGGGTGTATTATACATACCGCCTTACATAACCTATTATAAGTGTGATGCATTATTAGAAGTCAATCAGATATAAAATAACAACAGAATCTTTTGGTTGCTGTATATTGATTGTTTTATTTTACATTATGTAATCTACGCATTAAAATTTACGTTGTTCGGGTGAAACAGAAAAGGGTGCTCACACAACGAATTCATCATTCTCGAAATTTTAATTCACGCGTAATATTCATTCACAAAAGGAGTAACAAAATAGGTTGTATAACAAGAATCTCATTGGCTTTATCAGGTCAAAAGCCATCATTGGAACTGGAAGAGAAATTAAATATCTTTCAAGATGTCGGCAATTGTAGCCATCTTGGACATCAGACCGACCCGAAAAATAACACAATAATGACCCCCATAGCAAGACCTTGACCTCAACACATTTTCTGTCTTCGCTCAGGTGACCAGAAAAACTTACCTTGAATGGGCATCAAACGAATCATCAAACGAATGAAATATGTCAAATATGTAAATAGCGTATATAGCTAACACGATCAAATGTGGTTATGATTATTAATATCTTGTAGTGCAGTCCTTTAGCTTAAGGATAGTTCAAACTTTTGTGTAATAACATTTTCGGAAAAAGAGCTCCGCAAGCGGGAGCTTGATACGCCGGTCAATGGAAAAGCTACCACAGGAAAATGTTGTGTAGTTGACGGGCGTATAAAAAACCCTATTATATGTGGAACATACTTGCTTCTTGTCGTAGTGAACAAATTTTGAAAGGAATTGATTAAGACATAGAAAAATTCCTGCATTTTGTACACAATGCCCACATTTGGCAATAAAAGGGACATAACTCGGCTGAAATAAGCGAAAATCGGTAACACGAATCACTGAACTCGCTTGAGCTATTGAACCATATAATATTTGTAGCAAGTTTCATCAAAATCCATTGATAAATAAAGGCTAGAGAGCGACAACAAGGAAAAGTTAACCAAACGGCGTATGGACAGCGTAGGGTATATGATAATACGACCCGTCGCTGGCGAGCTTATAAAAAAGTAAAGCTACTGCAGAACTCAAGAAATCTGTTGAGAGGCAATTAAATGGTTCTTTCTATAATGACGACGGTGAACGCATCGACATATCTCAACTATAGAAAACAGCAAAACAAGATGCATTTATGACGTCATTATAGCTTTAGAATAAAGTCACGCCAGTTTATAGAACGACAACATAGCATGTCTTGCGAGGCTGTGGTATGTTCGTATTTGTCCTTTGTGATAGCACGGAACTGATGCCGACTTCATAATGGCACCTTACTGAAGCATACTACCGAATACACAGCAGGACACCCAACCCGGTCACATTTTACTGGCAACGAGCGAACCAGTCGTCCCTCTCCCAACAAGAGATCGCCCACCATCGAATAATCTTTATTGGTAAGACTGATCTATTCTTAACTAAATTATTTGATATCAAGGAAAACATTCATATGAAGTTCGAGAAGTTTAAGAATCATTCAGGTCCTGTTAAAGAAATAGCGATACCAGACTAATTGTCAAAATCAAAGTATAGATATGTATCGTTTTGTTTGCTGGCCCATTTAACTAGCAAGCATACATGTATTTTCACAATAAGCATGCAACACCTGCTTAGGTATGTACACAACAAGATATTATGATCAAACACTAAATGAATGGATGTACCATCAAGAGTATTTTACATCACTGACACAAGTGCAAACACCGCGTTTTAGATTCAGAAAACTTTAGTTTCGTCAGCCCAAATTTTGAGTTAATTTAGACATTGCTGTAATTGCCTTTTTATGTGTTTTAACATCAGAAAATCCTTAACGTATACGGAACCATATACTGAGGAGGTAAAGTTGTGGCAATGCTATTTGTTTTCTGCCCAAAAAGGGTAAGAAAGATTTAAAGAGATTTAAAGATTTATTTTTTCCAAGACGGCATTCTTCGTTTTCCAAAAAGTATTTTTCACTGATAATTTGAAATAGGGATATCTCATGCATATAAAAACATCACCCTACACCTGTGATATGTTTGGTCGAACTTAGTTGAAATCTGACGGTCTAGTATCGCACGCACGGGAGGCCGTCCTTAAATGACATTAGCTGTTGATAGGACGTTAAACAAATATAACCAAACCAAAATATGGAATGACAAACAAAAGTAAAAGGATTATTACCTGTCATATAACCAAGTCGATCGTTGATCCAAAATGATAAGAAATATGACCGTATGGAATTAGAGATGACAACCTCGAACGAACCAGGAAGTGAAATCGTTACTTATCATACATAAACAAACAGGACTTAAATCATACCTATGTTATTACATATACCAGTGAGATGGACAATTTTATCACTGATGTTTACAAGCAACACATACTTAGATCGGCGTTCGTGTAAACATTCGTATACAGGTTATCTCAGCTTTACTTAGGCGAGCTTAAAGTACATAATTCATGCTTATCCACGAGAATCAAACTTCGATACCACGACTGTTTTAACTATATCGCCAGGTCACCTAAATTGAGTTAACTTACAATCTATTCGTTCAAGGGAGCACAAGGTGCGTTATGATAGTGGTTTGTGTTTTATTTATCAAAGTTATATTATAATATTCACGACAGAAAAGTTCATTAGCGTCAATAAAAGGCGGATAAATTACTTAAATAGGGGTACAAAGGTCACGCAATATCTTGCTGGTAGGTGCATAGGGCGTAAAAATTACTATCTGTTTGACTAATGCTATCGGCGCATTATACTTTATACCTAGTTAGTTAAAGTGCTCAACGGCCCATCAACACAATAAAGGTCATTAAGGCAAAAAAACTGATTAAGAATTAAGCAAAATGGGCAAGAGACGAAAAACGTGAAAAAAAACGAACCATGTAAAAAATCATAACTTTAAAATAAACAAGCGATCCTAGAGGGATTGGTTTGGTTTGGTTTATTTTGTTTAACGTCCTTTTAACAGCTAAGGTCATTTAAGGAGAGGGATCTTGGCGCCCACCATTGAATGATCTTTATAGGTTCCAGGTCAGATTGATCTTCTCTATTTATCCCTTCCTTTAACTAATCTGTGTAAATTGAGAAACATCCCTCCAGTATTTTTCAAAAAAGGGAAACCTATATATAAATTTGAGATTTAGCGATAATGGCTGTCTGTCGCCCATGTTGTTTTCAGATTGGTCCCAAACTTTCTGAAAAACAGCGATAACAATTGTCAAAATCCAAGATGGCTGCCTATCGGCCATGTTGTTTTCCGACTGGTCCCAAAATGCAATATGCACAACAACGCACCAAGGGTAATTTGAGAAAGATACCTTCAGTACTTGACGAGATCGAGTGTCGACAAACTTCATATGTCAAAATCCAAGATGGCCGCCTGTCGGCCATGTTTTTTTCCGATCACTCTCACAACAAGAGGAATGTACATGTAAAATTTTGTAATGATGCATTCAGTACTTTCTGGGAAATAGCGATAACAATAATTGTTTACGGAGGGACGGATGGACCACGGACTACGGACGCAAGGCGATTTGAATAGCGCACCATCATCAGATGGCGGGCTAAAATGTGGCTATTGTTACTCAAATCTTGTGAAACAGACCAATAACTTTTAGAGAGTCCAACATTTTGTAAATACTAACAGACTCGAAAAGTACTTAAGACTTGCCATGCTGTTGTAAAAACTCTCTCTTGCCAGTTGTAGATCAAACGAATCCAATAAAAAGTGTTTAAAGGAAAATGGTTCATTGCACACGATGCACTGAGGCTGGTCCTCACGCCTCAATAAGTTATATATGTATGACCCATCATAAGACGGGCAAGAACAACCTCGTTCTCGATTGTCTCTGTAGCAAGGAGACCATTCGCGATATTTCCTTTGATTTAGTATGTTAAACAAAATCAAACCAATCAATTTATATTCTTTTCATAGGCTTTTCGAAGGCCTCCAATGGCTAGACCTATCCCCTGGTGATTGATTGGGTCTATCATATCCAGGTATGATTTTCACAATTTCATGCAAACAAGTTCGAGTTTAATCGGCCCAGCGGAATTTGTGTTATCTGACGAACACACAATCTCTATTTTTTGTAACAGTAACCTTGACCTTTGGACTTAGAAAGCACTTGTGATAAGAGAGATCTGTATGAAGTACGAGATTAATCGGCCCAAGGGATCTTGGGTTATCACACAGAAACCTTTCAGCGGACGACGACACCATTGACTCCCGAAATATTGATACCTTTATGCTTTTCGCAGGCGACACAAAATGTATTTTTGTGCAAGCAAGTGTAATGTTTGTGCCGTACGCTTTTAGTGTTTGGTAAAAATGCATGCACAGCGTTTTAGATTTGAAGAATTTTTAGCCGTTTACGTCTGCCCAATTTAGTAGTTTTAAGTTGTTCCATCGTGTGCATAAGGTGGATGGTAATTATTCAATCAATTATAAAATTTAAAAAAAGAGATACAAAATCATTCAAACAAAAAAACAAAACAAGAGTACCGCGGGGCGAAACAATAAACAAACGTCGAATGCCATACTTGCTATCTTCAACGAAAATATGATTTGCTGGCTGTTATAGGTTATAAATTTCACAATTAACTGCAAAGTCAATGTTTATGTTTTGGACAGTATGGGGAAAATCAGTCATACATAGAATCGAACTAATTTATCACAACTTGATATGTGACAGCGAGTTTTCCAAGAAATTGACAGAAAAACTGTAGGAGATCTATTGTTTTAAGTATTAGATATAAACAAAGGACAATAACTTCTTCAAAAGTAGTCTAATCGAAATTCCTTTTGAATAAAGCTCCGGACGACAAAATATCAAATACTGAAATGAACAGAGGGCATTAACTTCCGCAAAAATAGCTGAATGAAAAATCATTTCATGGAAACACAACTTTATATCATGGATATACTATATAAAATGTTCAAAGAGATAAATCAGAAAAATGTAGGAGATCACCAGACAAAATCAAAATTTATTCTTAACGTCGTTAAATTTTATGCGATACGCATACAGCTACAATTTGTATATGTAAAGAGCTAATCTCTTTACTGTATAATTTGGAATAACTAAACGTATGTTGAACTTTATCAAACGTACATATTTCCCTTTACAACCCATAATAGATAGCCTGTAGCATAACGCTACCTTATACACAATACAGCCAAGATACGGTCTCTTAAACATGCCCTCCGGCCATATCGTCACTTGTGTATAAACAGACGGTCCATACTTATTTAACGTAGAGAAGAATAATGATATTTGTTTGCCAATATAATATCAACAGAGAGGATTTATTGTATGTATATATCAATGTATCTATATACATACTGTAAATATATGTGTCGTAATCTAGCCCAATATATACGGCATGCCTTCTTATCAGCAATACCTGTATATAAGATATCCAAAATGTGCTTTCTTACCTGTATCTTTAGAGTGTGTGCATCACTATTGAAACGGATGTTGTTGGCATGATAAATTTCTCGCAGATAAATCACAGCTTGTTACGTCAATATGTGGGATGGTATACTCAAAACGTTAAACAAACCGATACAGGTTTCTCCTGTGTGTGTGCACCGACGCGTGACTGACAGACGGCGCACAACAGATATTTATATTTTTGACGTATAACACATATGACGACCCGAAACATAGAAACGCTACATCAACAAAATACCAACTGTATAAGGGACCAACCAACCAATTATTTTTCCATAGACGTTAGTGTTAACGTTTTGGAGTATTTCATTCAAATTCTTGAATTCAATATAACAATTATGGCTTATAACAAAAGTTTAGGGTCTCATATAACACATAATCAAAAAAAATACTGGGTCCTTCAGCTCAAATTATATCCAGGGTAGCCATTTTGAAAATTGGTGAATTTCGCAGTAAAAATTCTCAAAAATCTGAAATGTTTACCTGTTAATTATTATTACCCGAACTTTTGGAAAAAAAATCAATCGGACTTACGAAATTTATATCAACATTTCTTATGGATAGTTACCAATCAGGCTACATATCTATTTTCTTACTTCATAACCTACTGCCCAATCAGTGGCTGCCAGACATTTTATCCTTGGCCTCAACTTTCTATACACAGGGGGATGTTTCAAAAATCAATTTTTTCAATTGGTGGGTTGTTCCCTATAAAGGTGGGGTTTTCAAATCCGCTGTCACTCCGTTCGCCTATCAACAATCTTTGTTATGGCAGTTTTGATAACTACCTAGATGGTTTTCCCCTTCCTCAGGTAGGTTCTTTTTGGTCTCTGGTCACTTTACTTTAGAAATTTATCAGAATAGAAAATGATCAGCAGGCAGCCACATTTGAAATTTTGTTATTTTGCAGAATTTTAAATCCTTTCAAACAACTGCTATGGTCATTTTGGGTTTTAGTTGAGTTTTTAACGGCCCATCAACAAATAAAAAAACGGAGAGTAAAAATTATGAGCAAAACGGAGAAAAGACTATACATCAAACAAACAAAACCTGTTAATATTATGGTACATTCACGATTAATTCAAAATCAAAAAGTGGCATTGGTTACTCAATACTTCTTGTGATACAGAATAACTGAAAGACATAACAGTGATAACAAAAGCTGTTGTAGAACAGCATAGCTCGACTCCTAAATGTTTGTCAATATATAATTAAACTAGAAATTGTCATAGACAATTGGACGGGCTTTTCACCTACTATTACTATAAAAGACATAAAGAGTTAATATTTTCATACAGAGACTATTTAAGAATATTTCAAATTCATCCAAAGACTGCATTAAAGCCGGCATTAGAGATAATAAGTGTCAACAAAGTAGATGGAAGAGAGGAAATAAATCTAGGGTTCTACAATGTCCCAAATAGAAGACAAAGGAGACACCACCCCGACCAAGGCGGGGGTTGCGAGGACCTAAAACCCCTAAAAACAAAACAAAACCTGAAATTTTTAGCACGCTATTCCGCGTCTTCGTTTGTCCTGCCTTGACTAATTTAAACGTCAAGATGTATTGGTCCCCAGATTAGGTTTGGTTTTAATTGATCAATTGATATTTAAGGACAGCCTCTCGTGCGTGGGACATGCATGACTGTGGTTAGTGCGTATGTGTGTTTTGGGAGGCAGTGACCCCGCAGAAAGTTACAGCATGCATATTTACCTCTGTAACCTTGAATGTATGCCAATATCATGTCTCTTCGTTATCGAGAACTCGTTTAAATGATTTTAGCCTTTTAACACCTGCAAACTTGAATGTAGGTCAAGGTCGGTTATCTGAACAAACTTAGTAGCCCTTCATTCTAGCATGCTACAGGCCTAATATTACTACCCTTTTGTTTAATTGTTAAAGTTGAGGCCGGAAGGATGCCGCGTCACGTTCAAGCTCACTTGCCCTTCGGTCAGGTAGGCTTAAACTCAATACCTCTTTATCTAGTTATTTTTGCAGATACTAATGAAAGGGAAAAGACATATTTGCACTTGGCTTCAGAAAAGTTTACACAACTCACATCGAGAGGAGGTAGGCCATACCCATGCTTAACACTCCTTTTTGTCTAAGGAATGAGGATCAACATCTTTATCGTGATAGCGTTTCTGCAATGAATTTGATCGTTTCTGTCACTACTGCCGTCCATGTAGGGCATAAAATGGTTGTCGACGCGACACTTTTCGACAGGGGGCGCATGTGTACTAGGGGGTTACTACAGACGCTAGTTTTCGAGATGAGTGGGTAACTACTTTCAGCATTGGTCGATACAACAAATGGTGCTACAACCTATGACAGAAAGACTGATTTAGTTGAGAGGTAACATAATGCATATTTTCTATTCAGTCGATACCTCATTTGTTTTCCGACTAGATCTCTTCCGTGCTTCGGCTGACCGTCCGTCATCGGGCGAAATGGAAAATAGGATAAAAATAAATATCTTAACTCGTATCAAAATGATCTTTTTAATCGACTTGATGGAATCAGATACATTGTATGATGATGTGTGTTTGTCACTGGAGCGAAACGTGACGCTAATCAGGAGAATCAAATCATGAAGTAGCCGTAGATTTTCCCTTTGTGCTTTGGGAGAGGGTATTCGTGTTAAACTTCTAAACCGTCTGTTAATGCTCCCTCCACATAAGAAAGGGTTAAATCACAGATCATGTAATTTGTTCCCGGGTCATCTAGTCTTGACCATTCAGACATTTTATCGCATAGCTTACAGACTAAGATCTATTTTCAGATATTTAAATAAACAGAATGCCATTAACTAGTAAGCATGTACAGCGCAACTGGTTTAAGGCGATCCGATCACCGGCGACCAAGTAGCTTAATTGGTTAGAGCTTGCGTCTGGAGTTCGAAGGTCAAAAGTTTGAATCCCGGTCTGGTCGTTTCATTTTCCTCTCTTGTTACACATTTATTATATTATTATATTTTCAATGATATCATATAATAGTTATATAGTATTAAAATCACACAACAAACCAGTAGAAGAGAAAAAAAAGATATTAATTGCAACAGCAGATCTATGTTGTTCATAGAGGAATTAGTTTGGTTTGGTTTGGTTTATTTTGTTTAACGTCCTATTGATAGCTAAGGTTATTAAGGACGGCCTCCCGTGCGTGCGACATGCATGCGTGTGGTGAGTGCGTATGTGTGTTTTGGGAGGCTGCGGTATTCGTGTTAAGTCTCCTTGTGATAGGCCGGAACTTTTGCCGATTTATAGTGCTACCTCACTGAAGCATACTGCCGAAGACACCCAGCAGAACACCCCACCCGGTCACATTATACTGACAACGAGCGAACCAGTCGTCCCACTCCCAATATGCTGAGCGCTAAGCAGGAGCAGCAACTACCATTTTTAAAGACTCTGGTATGTCTCGGCCAGGGGACAGAACCCACAGCCTTCCTGACAGGGGCGAACGCTAAACTGAAGACCAAAAGTGAGGCATTGTCAAGGGAGACATTAGGCAGCACTTGGTCGGGATCATAACAGGATCATCACTTGGTCAGGATCATATCAGGATCATTTCAGGCAAGTTTCAGCTCAATAGCACTGGTGGAACTTGAGAAGAAGTTTAAAATGTGTTTTCAAAATAGCGGCTATGGCGGCCATCTTGGATTTCGGACCGACCCGAAAAATAACAACACTTGGTCAGGACCATCTCAGGATAATTTCTGGCAAGTTTCAGCTTAATCCCACTGGTGGAACTTGAGAAGATGATTGAAATGTGAAAAGTTTACGGACGGCGCACGGCGGACGACGACGGACGAAGCACGATGGCTATAAAAATCAATATGTGACATATTTAATGTTTATGCCTTTATCTGCACTTGTGCTTTGTGAACAGGTATATAATAAATGCCATGTCATTTACTTATACAAAAAACATAATATATAATTCACTTATATATTTAATTCAGGACTAGCGGATAAACCCAACCTCATTTACAACATGGACAAATCTGGCTTCGGGAAAGGGGTAGTAGCCCAGGACAAGGTCCGTGTCACCAACGGAGGGGGCCTATACAAGACAGGTTTCCACTACCAACCACATTACAGGCGCAATTGGAAAGGTGTTGCCTTCTTTTGTAATTTTTGAAAAGTCCTTTCCTGGTGGAACCTACAGAGATGGTAAGAAACATGAAAAAATGGCAATTTTACAATAAAATAAGTTCCATTTTAACTAAAACTAAGCATGGATTTTTTAAGATATATAATCGAACAGTATTTCACTCAATTACTGTCTTGATTAAAAATTCATAATGATTTAAAATAAAAAATTTTAATTGAATCAGTTTCCATTAGGCATACCAGAGGAATGGCTTTTTGGAAACTCTCCGAACGGCTACATGGATGCAGCATTACTCAACAAATGGTTTGAGCGCATTTTTCTCCAACATCGAAGCATCGAAGGAAAGGCCACTCTTACTGATCCTTGACAACCACGAATCATCTTTCGCTGGACACCATAGAAATGGCCAGAGAAAACAGAGCGGAGCTGATAGGTTTGCCACCCTACACCACACACCTACTCTAGCCTCTAGATGTCGCACTTTTTAGACCACTTAAGAAGACAATGCGAGATTTGGCAGTCAATTTGGGCTGTGCCAACCCAAATTTGATAATTGGAAAGGGCAGGTAACCTGAAAACGAAATTCTTTACTTTACAAAAAGCAAAAAGCAAAAAAAAAAATAAAATCCTTTAAGATAGAAATATTAAAAATGACTCTTCCTGTCCCCTGGCCGAGACATACCAGAGTCTTTTAAAATGGTAGCTGCTTAGCGCTCAGCGACTGGTTCACCCGTTGTCAGTATAATGTGACCTGGTGGGGTGTCCTGCTGGGTGTCTTCGGCAGTATTCTTCATTGAGGTAGCACTATAAATCGGCAAAAGTCACGGCCTACCACAAGGAGACTTCACACAAACATACTGCAGCCTCCCAAAACACACATACGCACTCACCACACGAATGCATGTCGCACGCACGGGAGGTCGTCCTTAAATGACCATAGTTGTTAATAGGACGTTTAACAAAATAAACCAAACCAAATTACTAAACATGGAAGTTACAATGCAAGCTACAACAAGATACAGGACCATTAAAAAGTCATGTTCTCACTTTCTCACTCGAAATGGTCAAGTGATCTAAACCTTTAACAATAAAATGTATCTATATGTACCTCATTTTGTCTCATTTACAGGTTTGCTCAGATTCTCAGAGCAGCTATTGACAGGACTTTTAGTCCTCACCAAAATTTGCACCCACTCTGTGGTGGATAGTTTGAACATGGACATACCTTAGTCACAGAGGGACTCATTCGAAAGGGGCGCGCAGATATATTCGTGCCAATTATTTGGCCTGTAAACAAAATCAAAAATACTAGAATTGTGACCGTCAAGAGTTTTGACAGGTAAACATAATGGTTCTAATAGTACCATAATTTGATGTAATTATGTCGAAACTGGTTCTGCTCTTGTGGCTAAAATTCAAGTTCCTTGTTATAAATAAGTACATTATATACACATCTTTTTCTTTGTACAGGTAAGATTTTAAGATTTTTTTTTCAATATTGCTACAATGTTAAAGTTAGTTACCAAATTACATAATTATTTGTGAACAGGGAACGAAATTTATCAACTTCAAAAGAAATGACCAAAGGATCCAACAAACCACAAGCCAAAAAGAACAAACCCACAAAACACAACCAAGTAAGTAAAAAATTCATGGCTTTTTATATCATTTTTATTTTCTATCATTTTTAAAACTCTTGTGAGTTGAAAAAAACTAATCATAACAGAAGTAAAAAAAAACAATATCAAATCAAAACAAAAATACTATTATAACTACTCTACTAGCAAACAAAGCAAACTGTGAAGTTAACTTTCATTTATTGATAATAGGTAAATCGTGTTACCATCTCAAAACATGATGACCTGCCGAGAATGAATCCTCCGAAAAACAGAAAAAGAACATAACCAGGCACAGGAACAAAGAAGGCAGTCCTCTCACTCCCAAAATGCTGAGCGCTAAGCAGGAGTAGCAACTACCATTTTTAATGACTGTGGTATGTCTCGGCCAGGGGACAGAACCCAAAGCCTTCCTCACAGGGGCGAACGCTCAACTTATGGCCAGAAGTGAGGCATTGTCAATGGAGACATTAGGAAGAAACAAGAGGCCCATGGGCCTTAACGGTCACCTGAGATTTGAAATATTTCATTTAATCTAATTGACCCTTTTTGGCTCCACCCATCAGTCCCTGGGGGTCAGTCAGGGCCAACATGTGCATATCATTAAGCTGTCATCCCATGCTGATAGTTTTAAGAAAAATTAGAATGAATTCCAATAGAAATCAAACAAATCATTGTCAAAAATGTGATTTCCCTATATAAACTATAGCAAAGTTTACCCTCTCCCATGGGGCGAACGTGAGACCCCAGGGTCATCAAATTCACAATTTAAGTAAAACACCATAAGACCCTTCCATCTATGAAAAGTATTTGATTCTATCTTATATAGGTATTGAGAAGATTTTTGAAATTTAAGTCAATTTGACCCTTTTTAGCCCCGCCGCTCAGCCCCTGGGGGTCAGTCAGTGCCAACATGTGCATTCCATCAAACTGTTATCCCATGCTGATAATGTTGACCAGGTTAGAATGAGTTCCAATACAAATCCAACAAATTATTGTCAAAAATGTGATTTCCCTATATAAACTATAGTAAAGTTTACCCCCTCCCCAGGGGCAAACGTGAGACTCCAGGGTCATGAAATTCACAATTTTGGTAAAGCACCATAAGACCCTTCCATCTATGGAGAGTGTATGATTCTACTAAATATGAGAGTAGAGAAGATTTTTGAAATTTCTGTCAATTTGACCCTTTTTAGCACCGCCCATCAGCCCCTGGGGGTCAGTCAGGGCCAACATGTGCATTCCATCAAACTGTTATCCCATGCTGATAATTTTGACCAGGTTAGAATGAGTTCCAATACAAATCCAACAAATTATTGTCAAAAATGTGATTTCCCTATATAAACTATAGTAAAGTTTACCCCCTCCCCAGGGGCACACGTGAGACCCCAGGGTCTTGCAATTCACAATTTTGGTAAAGCACCATAAGACCCTTTAAGTTTTAGTCAATTTGACACTTTTTGGCCCCACCTCTCATGCCCCTGTAGGGTGGGGACCATATAATTCACAAGTTTGGTTGACCTTCAGCCATAGAAACTTTCTCCCAAATTTCATTGAATTTGGTTAAGCGGTTTTGGAAAAGAAGTCGAAAATGTAAATTGTTTACGGATTCACGACCCACGGACGGACGACGAAAAAAAGGCGATTAGAATAGGTCACTTGAGACTTCGTCTCAGGTGACCTAAAAAGTGTTCAGAAAGAAGAGAAAAGATCAGATCCCAAATTTAATCGCCTCTTACGATCATGCAATGGGCCGGGCAGCAGGTACAATTCTTACGCCCTACCTGCAGGGACTACCAGAGTGTACCGCACATTTGAAACGAGGAAGGCATCAGATTCATCCTAGTGCTTTAGTCACACTTGTGAGAATACTAGTCCATTTATTCAACAATTTAAAATAATTTATTTCATCCTAACTTCCCGTGATGTAAGTGATCAATATAATTACATTCAAATTAATGTGTTGAAATTTATACATGAACTGTGGTTTGGTTTGGTTTATTTTGTTTAACGTCCTATTAACAGCTAAGGTAATATGATACCTTGTTAAATCCTATTCATGGTATGTTGCGCGAATAGCACAACAGTGCTAATGTCGTCATGTTTTAAATATTCGACTTTAAATTAAAACTCTTATTCTGTTTAACGTCCTATTAACAGCTAAGGTCATTTAAGGACGGCCTCCCGTGCGTGCGACATGCATGCGTGTGGTGAGTGCGTATGTGTGTTTTGGAAGGCTGCGGTATGTTCGAATCGTGTTAAGTCTCCTTGTGATAGGCATGATCTTTTGCCGATTTATAGAGCTACCTCACTGAAGCATACTGGCGAAGACACCCAGCAGGACACCCCTACCGGTCACATTATACTGACAACGGGCGAACCAGTCGTTCCACTCCAAATTTGCTGAGCGCTAAGCAGGAGTAGCAACTACCATTTTTAAAGACTCTGTTATGTCTCGGCCAGGGGACAGAACCCAAAGCCTTCCTCACAGGGGCGAACGCTCAACTAAAGGCGAAAAGTGAGGCATTGTCAAGGGAGACATTAGGAAGAAGAAAGTTGGTAATAAAGAAGAGAAAAGATAAGATCCCAAGTTTAGTCGCCTCTTACGATCATGCAATGGGGGCAGCAGGTACAATGCTTACGCCCTACCTACAGGGCAGGATTTGTTATGAATGCATTTAAACTTTTATTAAAAAAAACAGTGTTTCATGAAAGAAGAACGGACTCTAGTTTATGTACGTTTTTAAACAATAAAGAGTTTAAGAGTATAAAGAGAATATTTTATTGACGCAGCATTTATTGAATTTGCCCATGTTTATGCTCAGTAGAGTTAATTCAATTTTTAATTCTCAATGAATCATGACTATAACAATAGGTACCTGTGTCACGTAACACATACACACATATATACATGTATATATATTTGCAGAATGTCACCCAAACCCTCCAAGAAAACGACATGTAAAAACGATAGAGCCATACAGAAGAGACTTTAGCTGTACATACGCTTTCAGGGCAGGGCTTCCTGTAAGAAAAGTACGGTATTGCTTAATCAACCTTAAGCGACAAGGTTACCAACAAAACGGCAATTGATGCTAAAATAGGGAGAAAGCCTGCCCTTCCCATAGAAGTCGAAAAGATAGTTGCGAATGTCACGAAGAATGCGGAACGCGGATATGGGGTTTCAAGACAACAGATGTTAACAAGAACGGGTCTATTGTGCCGTAAAATGAACGCGTCTGTGTTCAAAAATGGAGCACCTACTAAGCATTAGTGGAATGGTCTGAAGTCGAGACATCCAGAGCTAACTCTAAGAAAGCGTGAACAACTCGGAACAGTGCGCGCGAGAATGCTCAACAGTACAGTTGTCGATAGGTATTTCCTAGAATATTCTTAAATAGCAACCAATCTAAATCTCCAGAACGTATATTGAACGCAGATGAAACAGGCAACCAGTTAATGCACACGCCTGCCCGTGTTATGCAGGGAAAGGTTCCAAGAATGTCGTAGGAAGAACTGGCAACGAAAGAACAAATATAACTAGCATGGCAACTGTAAATGCCCCAAGGGCGACAGCATGCCGCCGATGACAATTGTGAGGGGGAAAACAAAAAAGTCTGTATGCCTACAACACAGCCGATGCCCCTCCAAATTCAGTATGGAGAAGGCTTGGATGACAGAAGAACTTGTTTTTCTTAAGAACTGTGGACCCGAAAGGCCGCAACTCCTTATACTCGACGGACATGGATCCCACGAAACCTTAGGGTTGTTGGAGCTTGCAGAGTCAGAACATATCCACATTCTAGCTCTTCCACCCCATACGACACATGTTTTACAGCCCCTCGACTGGTCAGTGTTTATGCCCCTTTAAAAAAGCCTACAATCGGGTATGCTCGGACATTTTGTCAGCATCACCAAGCAATATAGTAAATAAATGGACCTTCCCTAGGCTCTTCCGTCAAGCATGGGAGGGTGGTCTTACCCCTTCAAACATCATAAGTGGGTTAAGAGGATGTGGTATTTTCCCCATCGAAAAAGAGGCAGTACCTTGTAGTGCGTATGCACCAAGTCAATTATTTGACCGACCCGCAACATCTTCAACTATCACGTCTCCAGTCACGGATCGACCCGTATCATCTTCCACTTCAACTTCTCCAGTCACCCCTGCCTTTGCCAACAGAACTCCGCCCGCAACTTTCGCCACCGGAACTCCACCCGCAACTTTTGCCACCAGAAACTTCGCCCGCAACTTTCGCCATCGGCAGTCTGCCTGCAATTTTCGCCGCCGGAACTCCGCCCACAACTTTCACCACCGGAAGTCTGACTGCAACCTTCGCCACCGGAACTCCGCCCGTAACTTTCGCCACTGGAACTCCGCCCACAACTTTCGCCACTGGAACTCCGCCTGCCACCGACGTCATCGGGCTCTCATTGTCATTTCTCCCTCTCGTTGGGTTCTCAACCACTACTCTTCGTAATGAGATCGAGGGCCCTCAACAATTATTGGATTTGATAACATCTGGTCAAATCGATGTTGTTGCAACATCAGATGATGACGGCGTTGCCCTTATACTACTAGAATCAACATCACTCTGGAATTTTAACCTTAACGAAATATTTACACTTGAAAATCCAACCAAACGTGAACGTAACTCGATCAAAACACAGACTACTGACAAGTGAATATATGATGAGAGAAAAGAGGCAGCAGGAAAAAAAAACTTGAAGAAATAAAACGCGAAGAAAAGAAACATTAGAAAAAATAATGATATGTTACGTTACATAGACACACAGATGTATTCTGACAGTCAGTTCGTACGATGAAGATACTTACATAATTATAATTGTTATGTTATAGTTCATAGAACATTTTTTTCTTTAAAACAATATGAATATTTCCTTATATTTAGCCTCACAAACTCCTTATATATTTTTTGCATTGTGTGGTTGATGCTTTTTTTTTTTAATTGTAAATAAGTCTGTGGCTTCTTTGTCATATTTTCCGGGAATTATTTTATACACTTTTGTCATATCACCACACGATCTTCTATATGCTATAATGTTGGTAATATCAATTTCTGCTAACGTCCTGGTACTTGCTGCATACTCAATATTTGATCTGACCAATGATATATATAACGGTTCAAAACTAAATATATTCATGCATTCTATTGTTCGCCGCTTGCTTTCATCATATAATTTGCTTTATTTACTTTTGTGCATATGTGCTTATCAAATGTTAATTATCTATGTTAATTTCAATATCGTTTTTCTTAGTCAACGAATTGTAAAGGTGGTTTACCTATCTCCATGGCGCAGTTAAATTATGAACTTGTGTGTGTCCGGTTGGAATATTTGCCTATATTTGAATACGAGATGATATGTTTATGTTCCTTTCATGAGAATGTGTTAAATTATCCCCAAACTGCTTAGAGTTCACGTTTTCCTGCAATGATCATTAATACACTTCTTAGAAACAATTTACCTACTGTCATCATGAAGGTGTTAAGTATAATCATCTTCGATGTGGTGTGCCATAGATCATGTTACCCAACAAGGACAGCACTTGAACTTACCTGTTATTATATGTCAACCGTAATACAACGTATATTCTTTTAAATACACAATTAACATAAAAGTCATGATTTTTTGCTTTCTGTATAGCATGCCAGGACTGCCCGAATATAGACTTTACTCGCAGTCCGGAATTATCAGTCGACTGTCCGGAATTAGCGACCGCACAATATAGTTTTCTTGCTAGTTTATCCGTTTCACTGCCTGTCATTCGATTCTTCTCCGAGTATATGGTCAGCAGTGAACCTTTCTACAGGTGCTTCATTCGTTTCACTGTTGTTTTGGAACTCGAGTTTAGAACGCCACTAAGGTATTTGGCATTGTCTTAGAATTGTCCGAAATTACCGGCTTTTACCCTACCATATCATATCGGAACAGATTCACCAGTAGGGCCATTCTACCTACCTCCTGACGGCGACATGTGCCTCTCTCTTCAATATTCTATTCTAGTTATCAATTATAATTTTATTTCATGTTTTATGCAATTTTAATCATTTTAAAAGTGCATACATGTACATTTAGGATATTCGTCACAAAACATCGTTCAATGAAATCACGTGGGCTCGAGCTCAATGGGAAAACTCCGGGAAATACGGGCCGAGTTATTTGTATTTTCAGCTATGGTATTTATACACAAATTACTGATATTTTGAAAAAACACTAATGTGAATAAGTAAAAATACATGTACATATACCATTGAAATCACTCACATTCTTCATCATATTTTTTGGAAATAACTGAAAAAAATCGATGTTTCGCCACTTTGTACCAAATGGGGTCCTCACTGCATGCTCCCAGACCGGAAGTTACGCAACACGAAAAAAGCCGTACTATTTTTTTTATTTTTTATAATGCAATTGGATGTGTAATTGTGTATACCCATTGACTATACGCAATTTACAGACTAAGTTGTTGACCAGTGGATAGAGGGAGACAGGATCGTTTGGAACCACTACGACCACGACGGACCAAGGACACGCACATCCCAACATCTTCACCATTATACAGACATTCTAGGACATACGGGATACAGGCTATTAAAGAAAGCAAACAAGGTATCATATCACTTACCTGCATCACATGTAAACTCATGGAACATGTCATAACAAGCACTATAATGAAACACTTGCAGAACAATAACATTTTATACAACCTACAACACGAATTTCGTTCTTCAAAATCTTCAAACACAACTCAAATACTTGATTATTTGACAAAGTATAAGAAATAGCCCGAGTTTGAAAATCTTACCGATTCTTATGGATTTTCAAAATATTAAAGACAACGGATACTGGATCTAAAGATCTGTGAAAACTGTATGAATGTAAAGCAAACGCCAATTACAATTCTTTGACTTGACTCTCCACTCTTTGTATTATAAACCATTAAAGAACCATTTGATATAATTCGGTTGAGGCATAACTATACATTATTACAGTAGACCAATTATTAGACAATATTGTATGTACATGTACACTAAACATATTAAATTCTACATATAAATGTATTTCTCAACATTTAGTCATTACACCCAGTTGATATGGTAGCAATAAATTAAAAGCAGTGTTAACAATGCATTTATGGTTCTAGAAGATCAAATGTATAAAATGTAATAAATTGGGTTACGTATATCCGAGAACAATCCACTACCTAAATGTTGATTTGATGACTGTAATTGCCTATGAAAGTTCCATCAATTTTGGATTACATAGGGCAGCACAACTAGTTTCTAAATTTTGGGCGATTATTGCACATAACCCAATACTTATTTACTACTAGCTGTATCGCCATCACCCAAAGGTTTAACCAGCTTCATCCTTCTCGCATTTCTTCTACCATACATGTCTATGATGGATTCATAATTCAGCTTGATATCTTTATGGATATAAAGCAGCACCAGTGCATCGAGACGGTCCTTTCCAATCGTTGCTCGTTTTCTTGTTTTGATGGTTTTCAAAGATGAATGTCCCCTTTTCACAGTTGCAGCTGATATTGGTAGTATGAGGAGCAAGAAATGTTTCGATAAAACCTGGTATTCATCGTTCCAAGGGTATCTTCGATGGTATCTGGGCGATTGCTTGTCTCCATCCATTCCCTCTTCCACAGACGAACCTCATTGAAGAATGAACCCTTTGAGGGTAGATAATCATGGAAAAACTCAATGTACTGTATTTTGTTTTCGTCTTCATGAAGGAGATGTAAGTTGGATGGCAGAATACAAAGAGCTTGTGATGCGATCTTACTGGAATGTGAAAAACGGCTCTTGAACTCTATGATAAGATGGTCGATGTAAGGGATAACCAATGTCCTTTTCCAGTATTAAAATGGAGTATCACCTGGTACGTTGTTTCTTTGAGTTTGTACTCCGCATTTTCTTGGAACTCCGAGTTCTGTACAAGCTAAATGAGACATTTCAGTTGCTTTATCCCATACAACTTTGAACTCGTTATTGCACAACTCCCGGATGCATTCTAATTATGAGAGAACAATGGTAACTTTACCATGGGCAGTGGTGATATCATGTGTTGGTCCTTGTAGTAACAGGCTGAGGGTCTTTAGATATCCCGAAAAGTGAAAATTCACATGAAGAGCAAGAATCCACTTGGCACTGCACAATCGTGTAAGACCATTGGGCTGTGTGCTAGATCTGTAATGGCCGTGTGACGTTCCACCCATCTGGTTTCACATAGAGTTTTAACCTTGGTTAGTTTAATTGCCTCTGTTCCAGCTTCATTGCGTTGTTCATTGACAGCAGCAACTGATTTTTCATTAGTAGTATTCAGCCTTTGGACTGCCCTGCAGGTAGGGCGTAAGAATTGTACCTGCTGCCGGTAGGGCGTAAGAATTGTACCTGCTGCCCCCATTGCATGATCGTAAGAGGCAACTAAATTTGAGATCTTATTTTTTTCTCTTCTTTCTTAAAAGCAACTTTGTTCTTCCTGATGTCTCTCTTGACAATGCCTCACTTTTGGCCTTTAGTTGAGCGTTCGCCCCTGTGCGGGAAGCTTTAGGTTCTGTCCCCTGGCCGAGACATACCAGTCTTTAAAAATGGTAGTTGCTACTCCTGCTTAGGAATGGGACGACTGGTTCACCCGTTGTCAGTATAATGTGACCGGGTGGGATGTGCTGCTGGGTGTCTTCGGCAGTATGCTTCAGTGTGGTAGCACTATAAATCGGCAAAAGTTCCGGCCTATCACAAGGAGACTTAACACGAACATACCGCAGCCTCCCAAAACACACATAAAATACCTTAAATTACCTTAGCTGTTAATAGGACGTTAAACAAAATAAACCAAACCAAACCAAAAGCGCTCAGTTTATTATGAGTGGGACGACTAGTTCGCCCGTTGTCAGTAGGCTATAATGTGCTTCAGTGAGGTACAGAGACCGGACAGAAGTATTCGGACAAAATGGCCGCCGTAACGTCATGTGCACATCTCGCTAGAAAAATAAAATTCTTTATAAAAATGATATGTGTTGTGATACTGACCTAATATTTGGTGATCTGACCCTTGGACTTCCGTACTTCCGTCAAACAGGCGGGATTTGATTGGTATAAGCCTTGAATGTATTCTACATCAATGCTTTGCCAGATGGTTTGTATTGCGTCAAAAAGCTGTTTGATTAGTGATGTTGTTGACCACTGCCTTTAGTCGTATTTTTAGTTTTAACCACACATTTTCGATGATATTTAAATCAGGACTTTGTGGGGGCCATTCTAGAACGGGAATATCGTGGTTTGTAAAATATTCAGACACAACACAAGCCTTGTGAACTGGAGCATTGTTCTGTTGAAAAATATAGTTTTGGTTTGCGAAGTGTCTCGCTAAAACTGGCCACAGATTTTCTTCCAAAATTTCAATATACTTTAGGGCATTGATGGTTCCATTTACACTGCAAACAGTACCAACTCCATTATGGGTAATACACCCCCAAATCATCACGGAAAGTTTCCGGTGTGACTGCGGACAGATGCAGGCTGGCCGGTATGCCTCGTCTTTTCGCCCCCATATAAAAATTCTGTTGTCGTTGCCGATCACGATTTGACTTTCATCAGAAAAATAACATCTTTCCAATAGTTTTCTACAGTCAGATTTCTTTTCTCAAAACAAAATGACACACGTTTTCTCAGATTGACTTCACGAACAACCATAGTTTTCTTCAGTACCCTTCTACGGTATCCCTGATTTTTAGCTCACCTGCCCGAAGGGCAAGTGAGCTTATGCCGTGGCGTGGCGTCCGTCCGGCCGGCCGGCGTCAACTTTTCCATTCAAGCTATTTCTTCTCAATAACCAAGAGTCCCAGAGACCTAATATTTGGCCTGTAGCATGCTGGGATGAAGGGCTACCAAGTTTGTTCAAATGAATGGCCAAATGACCTTCATTCAAGGTCACAGGGGTCAAAAAGGCTAAAATCTTATAAACGACTTCTTCTCAATAACCAAAAGGCCCAGGGAGTTGATATTGGGTCTGTAGCATGCTGAAGTGAAGGGCTACAAAGTTTGTTCAAATGAATGACCTTAACCTTCATTCAAGGTCACAGGAGTCAAAAAGGCTAAAATATTTAAACAGCTTCTTCTCAATAACCAAGAGTCCCAGGGAGTTGATATTGGGTCTGTAGCATGCTGGGGTGAAGGGCTACCAAGTTTGTTCAAATGGATGACCTTGACCTTCATTCAAGGTCGCAGGGGTCCAATATACTAAAATCTTTGAATGACTTCTTGATAACCAAAAGGCCCAGAGACCTTATATTGGGCCTGAAGCATGCTGGGATAAAGGGCTACCAAGTTTGTTCAAATGGATGACCTTAACTTTCATTCAAGGTCAAAGGGGTCAAATATGCTAAAATCTTGAAACGACTTCTTCTTGATAACCAAAAGGCCCAGAGACCCAATATTATGTCTGTATCATGCTGGGATAAAGGGCTACCAAGTTTGCTCAAATGGCGCAGAGACCCAATATTAGGTCTGTATCATGCTGGGATGAAGGGCTACCAAGTTTGCTCAAATGGCGCAGACCCAATATTAGGTCTATAGCTGCTGGGATGAAAGGCTACCAAGTTTGTCCCAATGGATGACCTTGACCCTCGTTCAAGGTCACAGAGGCCAAATGTGCTAAAATACATGTATATCAAAACTCAGGTGACCGTTAAGGCCCATGGGCCTCTTGTTTGTAAAGCACCTTAAGACCCTTCCATCTATGAAAAGTATTTGATTCTATCTTATTTGGGTCTTGAGAAGAAGATTTCTGAATTTTTAGCTAATTTGACCCTTTTTTGGCCCCGCCCATCAGCCCCTGGGGGTCAGTCAGGGCCAACATGTGCATACTAACGAACTGTCATCCCATGCTGATAATATTAACCATGTTAGAATGAATTCCAATAGAAATGAAACAAATGATAGTCAAAAGTGTGATTTTCCTATATAAACTATAGTAAAGTTTACCCTCTCCCCAGGGGCAAACATGAGACCCCAGGGTCATGAAATTCACAATTTTGGTAAAGCACCTTAAGACCTTTCTATCTGTGAAGAGTATTTGATTCTACCATATCTGGAAGTTGAGAAGAAGATTTTTGAAATTTTAGTCAATTTGACCCTTATTGGCCCCGCCTTTCAGGCCCCTGGGGGTTGTGACCATATAATTCACAATTTTGGTTGACCTTTTGCCATGGAATCTTCCTGCCAAATTTCATTCAATTTGGTTCAGAGGTTTTGGAGAAGTTGAAAATGTAAGTTGTTTACGGACAGACGACGGCGGACAAAAGGCGATTAGAATAGGTCACTTGAGACTTTGTCTCGGGTGACCTAAAAAAGTTAATGTAGGAAATAATACCGGCATCATCAAATGTGCCTCACATTGAGGCTTTCCTGAAAATATTATGTATGTAATGTTCATGAAAAGTGCCTCATATTGAGTAATAGTGTATAAATGTGTATTGTTCTTAAAATGTGACTCATAGTGATATTGTAGTGAAGATTTCCATGAAATATTCTACAATGTTCATTAAATTTGCCTTGTGATGAGCATTCTTGTGCTCAATGTTGAGGATTTCCAGGAAGTATGTGTAATATTTATGAAAGATTCCTCATATTGAAGATTTTTCTAAAGTGGCTCATTTTGATGATTCTTGTTCAATAGTTAATAATAATTGAGGCAAAAGTACAATACAATTAACTTGTATGTACAAAGTATAACACCTTGCCATTAAAATCGTACTTTGGGATATTTTGGATGTGGTTATATTTTGGTTTATTTGGCACCTGGGGTGAATGAGCCAAAATTAAACACCAAAATTTCACGAAAAAAATTGTCGGAACAATATCTAGCAAAATTATAGCAACTGTCTTTCCGCTCATTTACTACATACCCATTACTAGCTTCCACGATCTGTGTTGGAATATTGTTTTTTGATAAAAACGTGTCAATAAAGGTATGTTTTCATCTCAATGTGTCATAAATTTTTATTCACGTTTTCATATTGATTGTTGTATTAGCTGTGTTCAAGGACAAGCCACATCTTGATCGATCGATCGATTTACTTGTGTAACTTACAAAGTGAAAACTGTTCCTGTACAACCAGGTGAGACAAAAGGCTTATACTAATGTTTTCTCAGGAAATACCTATTCGAAGAAAGGCTATACCTCGGGTAGGTGATCGAATCCTGTCACTTGGCCACAGAGCTTTTTAATCCCTTTGTACGTGTCCACGCGACATGGCTTCTAAATATGTAGACTTTCGTAGCGTAATGAACAAACATATCAATTATATAACTACAGGTAAGTGCCAAAACTTAACACACATGATGGCAAACACAAAAATTTGACGCACCAATATTTAACCACCCTATTTTTACTGTCAAATTAAACAAGAGGCCCATGGGGCCTGTATCGCTCACCTGGTTGGATTTGACCAAATGTCAAAATAATGTTCATGTTCAATTTGTTAATACATTATACAAAAATGTACTCTCTGAAAGACCATATGGATTATTTTTTACAACATAATGGTGTTTAAAGAAACTAAGTCCCTTAGGGCGGGGAAAACCCTTTGGCCTATGTTTACATAAGAATTGTGTTTATCCCTTAATGCCCAGCGTTACTATACATAGTTATGGGATTGAGGGTCACAGTAACCATTATGCAAAATCTGTTCCCCCATCACCACGGATGTTTCTGACCAAATTGGGTTCAAATCCATTTAAAACTCAAATCTCTATTTCCCCTATTTGGCCCCTCCCTTCAGGCCCCTTGGGGGTCAGAATCAATATTTATATAAACTCTCTTTCCCCCTTCCCCTAAGAATATTCCAGACCAAATTTGGTTCAAATCCATTCATAACTTTATGAATAATAGCGATTTAAAGGATAAACCCCTATTTCCATATTTGGCCCCGCCCCTCAGGCCCCTGAGGGTACAGAGTAAAAATGTATCCAAACTCGGTTCCCCTTCTCCCAAGGATGCTCTTGACCAAATTTGGTTAAAATCCATTTAAAACTTTATGGCAAATAGCAATTTAAAGACTAATCTCTATTTCCCCTATTTGGCCCCGCCCCTCAGGCCCCTCAATATTTACACAAACTCTTTCCCCCCTTCCTCTCTCGATGTTCCTGACAAAATTTAGTTAAAATCCATTCGTAACTTAATAATTAATAGCGATTTAAAGGATTAACCCCTATTTCCCCTATTAGGCCCCTTGGGGTTCAGAGTAAAAAAATATACAAACTATGTTCCCCTTCTGCACAAGGATGTTCCTGACCAAATTTGGTTCAAATTCATTCATAACTTTATGACTAGTAGCGATTTAAAGAAGTAACCCTATTTCCCCTATTAGGCCCCGCCCCTCAGGCCCCTAGGGGTTCAGAGTAAAAATTTATAAAAACTCTGTTCCCCTTCTGCCAAGAATGTTCCTGACCAAATTTGGTTCAAATTCATTCATAACTTTATGACTAGTAGCGATTTAAAGGAGTAACCCTATTTCCCCTATTTGGCCCCGCCCCTCAGGCCCCTGGGTGTTCAGAGTAAAAATTTATACAAACTCTGTTCCCCTTCTGCCAAGGATGTTCCTGACCAAATTTGGTTCAAATTCATTTCATAACTTTTATGACTAGTAGCGATTTAAAGGATTAACCCTATTTCCCCTATTTGGCCCGCCCTCAGGCCCCTGGGTGTTCAGAGTAAAAATTTATACAAACTCTGTTCCCCTTCTGCCAAGGATGTTCCTGACCAAATTTGGTTCAAATTCATTCATAACTTTATGACTAGTAGCGATTTAAAGGAGTAACCCTATTTCCCCTATTTGGCCCCGCCCCTGAGGCCCCTGGGGGTTCAGAGTAAAAAATTATACAAACTATGTTCCCCTTCTGCCAAGGATGTTCCTGACCAAATTTGGTTCAAATTCATTCATAACTTTATGACTAGTAGCGATTTAAAGAAGTAACCCTATTTCCCCTATTAGGCCCCGCCCCTCAGGCCCCTGGGGGTTCAGAGTAAAAATTTATACAAACTCTGTTCCCCTTCTGCCAAGGATGTTCCTGACCAAATTTGGTTCAAATTCATTCATAACTTTATGACTAGTAGCGATTTAAAGGAGTAACCCTATTTCCCCTATTTGGCCCCGCCCCTCAGGCCCCTGGGGGTTCAGAGTAAAAATTTATACAAACTCTGTTCCCCTTCTGCCAAGGATGTTCCTGACCAAATTTGGTTCAAATTCATTCATAACTTTATGACTAGTAGCGATTTAAAGGAGTAACCCTATTTCCCCTATTTGGCCCCGCCCCTAAGGCCCCTGGGGGTTCAGAGTAAAAATTTATACAAACTATGTTCCGCTTCTGCCAAGGATGTTCCTGACCAAATTTGGTTCAAATTCATTCATAACTTTATGACTAGTAGCGATTTAAAGGAGTAACCCTATTTCCCCTATTTGGCCCCGCCCCTCAGGCCCCTGGGGGTTCAGAGTAAAAATTTATACAAACTCTGTTCCCTTCTGCCAAGGATGTTCCTGACCAAATTTGGTTCAAATTCATTCATAACTTTATGACTAGTAGCGATTTAAAGGAGTAACCCTATTTCCCCTATTTGGCCCCGCCCCTCAGGCCCCTGGGGGTTCAGAGTAAAAATTTATACAAACTCTGTTCCCCTTCTGCCAAGGATGTTCCTGACCAAATTTGGTTCAAATTCATTCATAACTTTATGACTAGTAGCGATTTAAATAAGTAACCCTATTTCCCCTATTAGGCCCCGCCCCTCAGGCCCCTGGGGGTTCAGAGTAAAAATTTATACAAACTATGTTCCCCTTCTGCCAAGGATGTTCCTGACCAAATTTGGTTCAAATTCATTCATAACTTTATGACTAGTAGCGATTTAAAGGAGTAACCCTATTTCCCCTATTTGGCCCCGCCCCTCAGGCCCCTGGGGGTTCAGAGTAAAAATTTATACAAACTCTGTTCCCTTCTGCCAAGGATGTTCCTGACCAAATTTGGTTCAAATTCATTCATAACTTTATGACTAGTAGCGATTTAAAGGATTAACCCTATTTCCCCTATTTGGCCCCGCCCCTAAGGCCCCTGGGGTTCAGAGTAAAAATTTATACAAACTCTGTTCCCTTTCTGCCAAGGATGTTCCTGACCAAATTTGGTTCAAATTCATTCATAACTTTATGACTAGTAGCGATTTAAATAAGTAACCCTATTTCCCCTATTAGGCCCCTTGGGGTTCAGAGTAAAAATTATACAAACTATGTTCCCCTTCTGCCAAGGATGTTCCTGACCAAATTTGGTTCAAATTCATTCATAACTTTATGACTAGTAGCGATTTAAAGGAGTAACCCTATTTCCCCTATTTGGCCCCGCCCCTCAGGCCCCTGGGGGTTCAGAGTAAAAATTTATACAAACTCTGTTCCCTTCTGCCAAGGATGTTCCTGACCAAATTTGGTTCAAATTCATTCATAACTTTATGACTAGTAGCGATTTAAAGGAGTAACCCTATTTCCCCTATTTGGCCCCGCCCCTCAGGCCCCTGGGGTTCAGAGTAAAAATTTATACAAACTCTGTTCCCCTTCTGCCAAGGATGTTCCTGACCAAATTTGGTTCAAATTCATTCATAACTTTATGACTAGTAGCGATTTAAAGGAGTAACCCTATTTCCCCTATTTGGCCCCGCCCCTCAGGCCCCTGGGTGTTCAGAGTAAAAATTTATACAAACTCTGTTCCCTTTCTGCCAAGGATGTTCCTGACCAAATTTGGTTCAAATCCATTCATACTTTATGACTAGTAGCGATTTAAAGGAGTAACCCTATTTCCCCTATTTGGCCCCGCCCCTCAGGCCCCTGGGGGTTCAGAGTAAAAATTATACAAACTCTGTTCCCCTTCTGCAAGGATGTTCCTGACCAAATTTGGTTCAAATTCATTCAATACTTTATGACTAGTAGCGATTTAAATAAGTAACCCTATTTCCCCTATTAGGCCCCTGGGGGTTCAGAGTAAAAAAATATACAAACTATGTTCCTCTTCTGCACAAGGATGTTCCTGACCAAATTTGGTTCAAATTCATTCATAACTTTATGACTAGTAGCGATTTAAAGGAGTTAACCCTATTTCCCCTATTTGGCCCCGCCCCTCAGGCCCTGGGGGTTCAGAGTAAAAATTTATACAAACTATGTTCCCCTTCTGCCAAGGATGTTCCTGACCAAATTTGGTTCAAATTCATTCATAACTTTATGACTAGTAGCGATTTAAAGGAGTAACCCTATTTCCCCTATTTGGCCCCGCCCCTCAGGCCCCTGGGGGTTCAGAGTAAAAATTTATACAAACTCTGTTCCCCTTCTGCCAAGGATGTTCCTGACCAAATTTGGTTCAAATTCATTCATAACTTTATGACTAGTAGCGATTTAAAGGAGTAACCCTATTTCCCCTATTTGGCCCCGCCCCTCAGGCCCCTGGGGGTTCAGAGTAAAAATTTATACAAACTCTGTTCCCCTTCTGCCAAGGATGTTCCTGACCAAATTTGGTTCAAATTCATTCATAACTTTATGACTAGTAGCGATTTAAAGGAGTAACCCTATTTCCCCTATTTGGCCCCGCCCCTCAGGCCCCTGGGGGTTCAGAGTAAAAATTTATACAAACTCTGTTCCCCTTCTGCCAAGGATGTTCCTGACCAAATTTGGTTCAAATTCATTCATAACTTTATGACTAGTAGCGATTTAAAGGAGTAACCCTATTTCCCCTATTTGGCCCCGCCCCTCAGGCCCCTGGGGGTTCAGAGTAAAAAAATATACAAACTATGTTCCCCTTCTGCCAAGGATGTTCCTGACCAAATTTGGTTCAAATTCATTCATAACTTTATGACTAGTAGCGATTTAAAGGAGTAACCCTATTTCCCCTATTAGGCCCCTGGGGGTTCAGAGTAAAAATTTATACAAACTATGTTCCCCTTCTGCCAAGGATGTTCCTGACCAAATTTGGTTCAAATTCATTCATAACTTTATGACTAGTAGCGATTTAAAGGAGTAACCCTATTTCCCCTATTTGGCCCCGCCCCTCAGGCCCCTGGGGGTTCAGAGTAAAAATTTATACAAACTCTGTTCCCCTTCTGCCAAGGATGTTCCTGACCAAATTTGGTTCAAATTCATTCATAACTTTATGACTAGTAGCGATTTAAAGGAGTAACCCTATTTCCCCTATTTGGCCCCGCCCCTCAGGCCCCTGGGGGTTCAGAGTAAAAATTTATACAAACTCTGTTCCCCTTCTGCCAAGGATGTTCCTGACCAAATTTGGTTCAAATTCATTCATAACTTTATGACTAGTAGCGATTTAAAGAAGTAACCCTATTTCCCCTATTAGGCCCCTTGGGGTTCAGAGTAAAAAAATATACAAACTATGTTCCCCTTCTGCCAAGGATGTTCCTGACCAAATTTGGTTCAAATTCATTCATAACTTTATGACTAGTAGCGATTTAAAGGAGTAACCCTATTTCCCCTATTTGGCCCCGCCCCTCAGGCCCCTGGGGGTTCAGAGTAAAAATTTATACAAACTCTGTTCCCCTTCTGCCAAGGATGTTCCTGACCAAATTTGGTTCAAATTCATTCATAACTTTATGACTAGTAGCGATTTAAAGGAGTAACCCTATTTCCCCTATTTGGCCCCGCCCCTCAGGCCCCTGGGGGTTCAGAGTAAAAATTTATACAAACTCTGTTCCCCTTCTGCCAAGGATGTTCCTGACCAAATTTGGTTCAAATTCATTCATAACTTTATGACTAGTAGCGATTTAAAGGAGTAACCCTATTTCCCCTATTTGGCCCCGCCCCTCAGGCCCCTGGGGGTTCAGAGTAAAAATTTATACAAACTCTGTTCCCCTTCTGCCAAGGATGTTCCTGACCAAATTTGGTTCAAATTCATTCATAACTTTATGACTAGTAGCGATTTAAAGGAGTAACCCTATTTCCCTATTTGGCCCCGCCCCTCAGGCCCCTGGGGGTTCAGAGTAAAAATTTATACAAACTCTGTTCCCCTTCTGCCAAGGATGTTCCTGACCAAATTTGGTTCAAATTCATTCATAACTTTATGACTAGTAGCGATTTAAAGGAGTAACCCTATTTCCCCTATTTGGCCCCGCCCCTCAGGCCCCTGGGGGTTCAGAGTAAAAATTTATACAAACTATGTTCCCCTTCTGCCAAGGATGTTCCTGACCAAATTTGGTTCAAATTCATTCATAACTTTATGACTAGTAGCGATTTAAAGGAGTAACCCTATTTCCCCTATTTGGCCCCGCCCCTAAGGCCCCTGGGGGTTCAGAGTAAAAATTTATACAAACTATGTTCCGCTTCTGCCAAGGATGTTCCTGACCAAATTTGGTTCAAATTCATTCATAACTTTATGACTAGTAGCGATTTAAAGAAGTAACCCTATTTCCCCTATTTGGCCCCGCCCCTCAGGCCCCTGGGGGTTCAGAGTAAAAATTTATACAAACTCTGTTCCCCTTCTGCCAAGGATGTTCCTGACCAAATTTGGTTCAAATTCATTCATAACTTTATGACTAGTAGCGATTTAAAGGAGTAACCCTATTTCCCCTATTTGGCCCCGCCCCTCAGGCCCCTGGGGGTTCAGAGTAAAAATTTATACAAACTCTGTTCCCCTTCTGCCAAGGATGTTCCTGACCAAATTTGGTTCAAATTCATTCATAACTTTATGACTAGTAGCGATTTAAAGGAGTAACCCTATTTCCCCTATTTGGCCCCGCCCCTCAGGCCCCTGGGGTTCAGAGTAAAAATTATACAAACTCTGTTCCCCTTCTGCCAAGGATGTTCCTGACCAAATTTGGTTCAAATTCATTCATAACTTTATGACTAGTAGCGATTTAAAGGAGTAACCCTATTTCCCCTATTTGGCCCCGCCCCTCAGGCCCCTGGGGGTTCAGAGTAAAAATTTATAAAATCTCTGTTCCCCTTCTGCCAAGAATGTTCCTGACCAAATTTGGTTCAAATTCATTCATAACTTTATGACTAGTAGCGATTTAAAGGAGTAACCCTATTTCCCCTATTTGGCCCCGCCCCTCAGGCCCCTGGGGGTTCAGAGTAAAAATTTATACAAACTCTGTTCCCCTTCTGCCAAGGATGTTCCTGACCAAATTTGGTTCAAATTCATTCATAACTTTATGACTAGTAGCGATTTAAAGGAGTAACCCTATTTCCCCTATTTGGCCCCGCCCCTCAGGCCCCTGGGGGTTCAGAGTAAAAATTTATACAAACTCTGTTCCCCTTCTGCCAAGGATGTTCCTGACCAAATTTGGTTCAAATTCATTCATAACTTTATGACTAGTAGCGATTTAAAGGAGTAACCCTATTTCCCCTATTTGGCCCCGCCCCTCAGGCCCCTGGGGGTTCAGAGTAAAAATTTATACAAACTCTGTTCCCTTCTGCCAAGGATGTTCCTGACCAAATTTGGTTCAAATTCATTCATAACTTTATGACTAGTAGCGATTTAAAGAAGTAACCCTATTTCCCCTATTAGGCCCCGCCCCTCAGGCCCCTGGGGGTTCAGAGTAAAAAATTATACAAACTCTGTTCCCCTTCTGCCAAGGATGTTCCTGACCAAATTTGGTTCAAATTCATTCATAACTTTATGACTAGTAGCGATTTAAAGGAGTAACCCTATTTCCCCTATTTGGCCCCGCCCCTCAGGCCCCTGGGGGTTCAGAGTAAAAATTTATACAAACTATGTTCCCCTTCTGCCAAGGATGTTCCTGACCAAATTTGGTTCAAATTCATTCATAACTTTATGACTAGTAGCGATTTAAAGGAGTAACCCTATTTCCCCTATTTGGCCCCGCCCCTCAGGCCCCTGGGGGTTCAGAGTAAAAATTTATACAAACTCTGTTCCCCTTCTGCCAAGGATGTTCCTGACCAAATTTGGTTCAAATTCATTCATAACTTTATGACTAGTAGCGATTTAAAGGAGTAACCCTATTTCCCCTATTTGGCCCCGCCCCTCAGGCCCCTGGGGGTTCAGAGTAAAAATTTATACAAACTATGTTCCCCTTCTGCCAAGGATGTTCCTGACCAAATTTGGTTCAAATTCATTCATAACTTTATGACTAGTAGCGATTTAAAGGAGTAACCCTATTTCCCCTATTTGGCCCCGCCCCTCAGGCCCCTGGGGGTTCAGAGTAAAAATTTATACAAACTCTGTTCCCTTCTGCCAAGGATGTTCCTGACCAAATTTGGTTCAAATTCATTCATAACTTTATGACTAGTAGCGATTTAAAGGAGTAACCCTATTTCCCCTATTTGGCCCCGCCCCTCAGGCCCCTGGGGGTTCAGAGTAAAAATTTATACAAACTCTGTTCCCCTTCTGCCAAGGATGTTCCTGACCAAATTTGGTTCAAATTCATTCATAACTTTATGACTAGTAGCGATTTAAAGGAGTAACCCTATTTCCCCTATTTGGCCCCGCCCCTCAGGCCCTGGGGGTTCAGAGTAAAAATTTATACAAACTATGTTCCCCTTCTGCCAAGGATGTTCCTGACCAAATTTGGTTCAAATTCATTCATAACTTTATGACTAGTAGCGATTTAAAGGAGTAACCCTATTTCCCCTATTTGGCCCCGCCCCTCAGGCCCCTGGGGGTTCAGAGTAAAAATTTATACAAACTCTGTTCCCCTTCTGCCAAGGATGTTCCTGACCAAATTTGGTTCAAATTCATTCATAACTTTATGACTAGTAGCGATTTAAAGGAGTAACCCTATTTCCCCTATTTGGCCCCGCCCCTCAGGCCCCTGGGGGTTCAGAGTAAAAATTTATACAAACTCTGTTCCCCTTCTGCCAAGGATGTTCCTGACCAAATTTGGTTCAAATTCATTCATAACTTTATGACTAGTAGCGATTTAAAGGAGTAACCCTATTTCCCCTATTTGGCCCCGCCCCTCAGGCCCCTGGGGGTTCAGAGTAAAAATTTATACAAACTATGTTCCCCTTCTGCCAAGGATGTTCCTGACCAAATTTGGTTCAAATTCATTCATAACTTTATGACTAGTAGCGATTTAAAGGAGTAACCCTATTTACCCTATTTGGCCCCGCCCCTCAGGTCCCTGGGGGTTCAGAGTAAAAATTTATACAAACTCTGTTCCCCTTCTGCCAAGGATGTTCCTGACCAAATTTGGTTCAAATTCATTCATAACTTTATGACTAGTAGCGATTTAAAGGAGTAACCCTATTTCCCCTATTTGGCCCCGCCCCTCAGGCCCCTGGGGGTTCAGAGTAAAAATTTATACAAACTCTGTTCCCCTTCTGCCAAGGATGTTCCTGACCAAATTTGGTTCAAATTCATTCATAACTTTATGACTAGTAGCGATTTAAAGGAGTAACCCTATTTCCCCTATTTGGCCCCGCCCCTCAGGTCCCCTGGGGGTTCAGAGTAAAAATTTATACAAACTATGTTCCCCTTCTGCCAAGGATGTTCCTGACCAAATTTGGTTCAAATTCATTCATAACTTTATGACTAGTAGCGATTTAAAGGAGTAACCCTATTTCCCCTATTAGGCCCCGCCCCTCAGGCCCCTGGGGGTTCAGAGTAAAAATTTATAAAAACTCTGTTCCCCTTCTGCCAAGAATGTTCCTGACCAAATTTGGTTCAAATTCATTCATAACTTTATGACTAGTAGCGATTTAAAGGAGTAACCCTATTTCCCCTATTTGGCCCCGCCCCTCAGGCCCCTGGGGGTTCAGAGTAAAAATTTATACAAACTCTGTTCCCCTTCTGCCAAGGATGTTCCTGACCAAATTTGGTTCAAATTCATTCATAACTTTATGACTAGTAGCGATTTAAAGGAGTAACCCTATTTCCCCTATTTGGCCCCGCCCCTCAGGCCCCTGGGGGTTCAGAGTAAAAATTTATACAAACTCTGTTCCCCTTCTGCCAAGGATGTTCCTGACCAAATTTGGTTCAAATTCATTCATAACTTTATGACTAGTAGCGATTTAAAGGAGTAACCCTATTTCCCCTATTTGGCCCCGCCCCTCAGGCCCCTGGGGTTCAGAGTAAAAATTTATACAAACTATGTTCCCCTTCTGCCAAGGATGTTCCTGACCAAATTTGGTTCAAATTCATTCATAACTTTATGACTAGTAGCGATTTAAAGGAGTAACCCTATTTCCCCTATTTGGCCCCGCCCCTAAGGCCCCTGCGGGTTCAGGGTAAAAATTTATACAAACTATGTTCCGCTTCTGCCAAGGATGTTCCTGACCAAATTTGGTTCAAATTCATTCATAACTTTATGACTAGTAGCGATTTAAAGAAGTAACCCTATTTCCCCTATTAGGCCCCGCCCCTCAGGCCCCTGGGGTTCAGAGTAAAAATTTATACAAACTCTGTTCCCCTTCTGCCAAGGATGTTCCTGACCAAATTTGGTTCAAATTCATTCATAACTTTATGACTAGTAGCGATTTAAAGGAGTAACCCTATTTCCCCTATTTGGCCCCGCCCCTCAGGCCCCTGGGGGTTCAGAGTAAAAATTTATACAAACTATGTTCCCCTTCTGCCAAGGATGTTCCTGACCAAATTTGGTTCAAATTCATTCATAACTTTATGACTAGTAGCGATTTAAAGGAGTAACCCTATTTGGCCCCGCCCCTCAGGCCCCTGGGGGTTCAGAGTAAAAATGTATACAAACTCTGTTCCCTTCTGCCAAGGATGTTCCTGACCAAATTTGGTTCAAATTCATTCATAACTTTATGACTAGTAGCGATTTAAAGGAGTAACCCTATTTCCCCTATTTGGCCCCGCCCCTCAGGCCCCTGGGGTTCAGAGTAAAAATTTATACAAACTATGTTCCCCTTCTGCCAAGGATGTTCCTGACCAAATTTGGTTCAAATTCATTCATAACTTTATGACTAGTAGCGATTTAAAGGAGTAACCCTATTTCCCCTATTTGGCCCCGCCCCTCAGGCCCCTGGGGGTTCAGAGTAAAAATTTATACAAACTCTGTTCCCCTTCTGCCAAGGATGTTCCTGACCAAATTTGGTTCAAATTCATTCATAACTTTATGACTAGTAGCGATTTAAAGGAGTAACCCTATTTCCCCTATTTGGCCCCGCCCCTCAGGCCCCTGGGGGTTCAGAGTAAAAATTTATACAAACTCTGTTCCCCTTCTGCCAAGGATGTTCCTGACCAAATTTGGTTCAAATTCATTCATAACTTTATGACTAGTAGCGATTTAAAGGAGTAACCCTATTTCCCCTATTTGGCCCCGCCCCTCAGGCCCCTGGGGGTTCAGAGTAAAAATTTATACAAACTATGTTCCCCTTCTACCAAGGTTGTTCCTGACCAAATTTGGTTCAAATTCATTCATAACTTTATGACTAGTAGCGATTTAAAGGAGTAACCCTATTTTACCTATTTGGCCCCGCCCCTCAGGTCCCTGGGGGTTCAGAGTAAAAATTTATACAAACTCTGTTTCCCTTCTGCCAAGGATGTTCCTGACCAAATTTGGTTCAAATTCATTCATAACTTTATGACTAGTAGCGATTTAAAGGAGTAACCCTATTTCCCCTATTTGGCCCCGCCCCTCAGGCCCCTGGGGGTTCAGAGTAAAAATTTATACAAACTCTGTTCCCTTTCTGCCAAGGATGTTCCTGACCAAATTTGGTTCAAATTCATTCATAACTTTATGACTAGTAGCGATTTAAAGGAGTAACCCTATTTCCCCTATTTGGCCCCGCCCCTCAGGCCCCTGGGGGTTCAGAGTAAAAATTTATACAAACTCTGTTCCCTTCTGCCAAGGATGTTCCTGACCAAATTTGGTTCAAATTCATTCATAACTTTATGACTAGTAGCGATTTAAAGGAGTAACCCTATTTCCCCTATTTGGCCCCGCCCCTCAGGCCCCTAGGGGTTCAGAGTAAAAATTTATACAAACTATGTTCCCCTTCTGCCAAGGATGTTCCTGACCAAATTTGGTTCAAATTCATTCATAACTTTATGACTAGTAGCGATTTAAAGGAGTAACCCTATTTCCCCTATTTGGCCCCGCCCCTCAGGCCCCTGGGGGTTCAGAGTAAAAATTTATACAAACTCTGTTCACCTTCTGCCAAGGATGTTCCTGACCAAATTTGGTTCAAATTCATTCATAACTTTATGACTAGTAGCGATTTAAAGGAGTAACCCTATTTCCCCTATTTGGCCCCGCCCCTCAGGTCCCTAGGGGTTCAGAGTAAAAATTTATACAAACTATGTTCCCCTTCTACCAAGGTTGTTCCTGACCAAATTTGGTTCAAATTCATTCATAACTTTATGACTAGTAGCGATTTAAAGGAGTAACCCTATTTCCCCTATTTGGCCCCGCCCCTCAGGCCCCTGGGGGTTCAGAGTAAAACTGTATACAAACTCTGTTCCCCTTCCCCAAGGATGTTCCTGACCAAATTTGGTGAAAATCCATTCAATACTTTAGGACTAGGTAGCAATTTAAAGAAAAAGTTGACGGACGACGGACGCCGGACGGACGACGGACGCTGCACCATGGCATAAGCTCACCGGCCCTTTGGGCCAGGTGAGCTAAAAAGACAAGGTTAACAAGGTTAAAGTTTCTTAGGTCAGTCAAAGGTTTGATAATAAAGTATCAATGGAAAGGTCACAAGTAATACATGTTTAATACATCAGCTGCATCCTCTTTAGTATTGACATAACACTGTTTTATAAAGAATCTAACCTGTTTACAGACGACGACGTCGGGGGTACAGCAATAGCTCCCCTGGACTTCTCCCAGGGAGCCAAATTATAAAGATGACAAGAACATATTGTTGTTTTACAATTTACATTTTATTACAACACATTAATATGAAAGTATCGCACTCATATTCTCAGCCCTTAGTTTATCACTCGTTCATTTACCTCGGTAGCCACATACACACAAAACCCAAACATACATGTGCACAAGTGTACACAAATAGAAAAGACACATAAGTCATTCAGCAACACACCAGAAAAATCTTGCACCACTGTATTTGTTCACACTAACCCTAACTCGCCCTCATCCTCGCACACATTCATAAACAAGGATACTGTTTATGCTATTAAAAGCTTTGGTCATACATGTACATGTTTATAAACAGAAGAATTTTGGCCCAGATCAGAGAAATCCTTCAAATTAAACATGGCTCAAGTTTACAAATTAAACTTGGTCATTAAACTTGGTCTTTGCATTAATTGAGTTTACAAATTTTGAGTGAACATAATGTATACTCATAGTCATCTATAGATTATTAATGTAATTACAGACCAAAATTGAAGAAATATATTCCTGGAAACTCACAAACACTTTAAAACAGCAAAATATAGGAGCTATTAATAGAATCTTTGTTTATTCCATTGTTATAAAATTTTAACTTAAAGGGACATCACGGTAAAAACGTTGTAATTTTCAATGAATGTACGTGTTTTGTTCCTTTCCAGTTATGTTTCTGTGCTGTCCCAATGTTCACAGTCGATCCTCATGTCCAGCTTGACCACTTGATTTAGTTGGGAATCCCCCTCTAAATTTAGCGCGGAAATTATTTTTAAATCATCACGTAACTGTTTTGAAATCGAGGCAACACAAACACACGATAGTTTACATGGCGAATTATTAGTTGGACAATGATATTATACAGTGGTTTAAATGTTAAATAACACGTTCTGTATATATTCCTGCACATATATTTATGTGTAAATAAGTGTAAACACCGTACATATAGTATAGTGACAGTAGCGATGTACTGGTACAGACTGTATAAATATTACCGAGATTCTGTAAATATTACCGAGATTGTCATGACCTACTATCCAGCAATCAAGCAGAATACGAGCAGCGTCCGTATTACTGCTGTTTTCATGTTTGAACTGTATTGTACTGCTTCCCCAGTTTAATTCTAGGATTGTGTTTGACCCATTTTCCAATTATTTTCTTCATTGCGGAAGCTGTTATCGTTTTCAACCGCAGTCGATTCACATTGGAAGCCATTTTTGTTTTCAGGTGTTTTAGTGTGTTGTGCGCATACGTGTTATTGTGTATGTCACAAAATTTGCATATTCAGACTATTGATCAACGAATTGTGATAACCTTTTTATAATTAATAATTGATGTTTTTTATATACATATATCCTCAAATTCGAATGTTTATTGTTCATAAGGATATTTTTTTTAAAGATATACCCAATAATATGAAAAAATACAAAATAAAAATTGGTTTACCGTGATGTCCATTTAAACACTCATCTTTTTTCTCATACTTGGAAATAAAATTAATATACGACACCCATGATTGGACATCTTGCTGTATGTAAATGAACATAACTATCGACCACTTGTTCAAAGAGGCTTTGACGCTAATTGTTATCTGTCTGAAATATTAGTCTTTTACATGTGTTATTTATTATCAAACTCTTGTAACATGTATCAAGACCATTAACACTGAACAAGTCTTATAATTAACTTCATATTAGTCTCTAAAGAAACACATAACACTTTTTAATATCACTCTGCATGACCGAAGTGATTTAAAAAATTCATTTTTATCCCAAAACAAACAAATTCTAAACAAATTGTCATATAAAAATATTTGCTGTTCAGATAAGTTATCTAACACAAACATTAATTTCGACCAATCACAAGACATCATCTTGATGTTTTAATTTTGTACTTCAAAAATTCTGTGAATTATCTGTAATTGATATGCTTTTTACAGCATCCTTTGCTCAAACCATTTCTGGTGGTGTAAAAGGGCATATCATTGCACCAAACAACCTCTTGGTCACTTAAACGCAATTTAGATCAGTTCATAAGGACTTCAATTTGGACGAGTCTTGCGTTTGTATCACCTGGAAGTCTGTAGGGCAGCATACCGGCAAACATGATCAGGGCTCGAGCCTGGCTTCTCAGGAAATTCAAGAACTGAAACATAAAATATTCCAATATACTAAATCTCACTCGTGTATAATTTGTATATCTCTGTCAAACTGTGACAGAGTACTACAGTATGGTGTTTTTCTGGACTTGCTTAGTACCAGTATTTAAAATCTTGTAAGGAGATCTTCCACAATTTCTAATAGATCCATTAAAACTTAAAAGGCTTTAAATTACCATGATACATGATTGTGTTTTCCTGAGTGGCATTTTTTTAAATTTACTATTTTTTCATGTTAATCTCTGCAGATCCTCATCCTCAGTTTTCAACCAATTTCTTTCAAACATTGTAGTCTTTGGGATGATATGATATTGTACTTTCTCATAGGCATATTGATTTGACAATCAAATTTCAATATTTGTATTCACTTTATACAATAGTGCATTACTTTTTGCCATGGTGTCGGTGTATATTGTTGCAACCCACGGCACACTTTGCTTTTTTTTTTGGAACATATTATGAAGCTAGAGGTTACTTGTGCCTACTGACAATAACAATACACTTACAGTTTCTTTTCCACCATCGCCTGCCCGTGACCCTCGACCTGAAATCGGACTCTGTGGAGCAGTGTTTCTGAAGAGAAATCAAATCCAAATGAAAATGTGGGCCCCACATGGTTCATACAAACCTTGAAAAGTGCTTGAACATATCAGAGCAGCGTCGCGACTAAAAGTTATTTAATTGAAAAAGGTTCAGTATAAATAACTGAAAATCACACTTACTTGGCGTTTTTGTACTGGTTATGTAAAATGTTCATTGTAGCTAATAAAATATCTGGTAAACACCTCCGCACCTGAAACACCAAACAGAAGATTTGAAAAATTACATTTTGCAAAACTGTTTTCCATTGTGGAAGTCTTGTTAGATCATGGCAGCCCTATAAGTGAGATAATACAATAAATAAGTAGGTAACATTATATAGTTTAAGATTTTAAAATAAATAATGTGGAGACTAATTTGGGGATTTTAATTTACTTCATAATAAGCAGTAATTTGTATCAAGCATGTTCTGTGTAACTGTACATTCAACTCATCAAACATCAAACAATCCCAGTTTTGTTGACAATGTTGTCCAATATATCATTAAGTCTTTTCTCAACAATCAGTTAATAGTCTATTTAAGGACAAACATCATCAACTCTAAACACATCAGAAAAGTGTAACATACACCCTTTAAAAGAAACTTAAAACAGCAACTCCGCTGCATTACATGTACCTCATCTGTATAATGTCTGAACGAGTTCACTTTTTGCTCCACTACATCTGCTGTAAGGGGAAGTAACTGCAATTGTTTCATCACCTGTAACAAACAAGTTTTGATCAAAGTACATTAGGCAATGTGACAAATGATGTAATTATAATCCAAATTGTAAAATCTGGTGTCCAAGAGAAATAATTCCTTGCCTTATCTCGTGTCCAAGAGATAATTATTTGCCTTAGCTTTACACTTTTGTTACATCAACAATTCATGATGTCACAATACCTCTATGACATCACACGATCGTCTTTGAAGACAAACTCATGAATGTATTTGAAGACAAACTCACATTGTTCGTATCAAAATTCACCTGCAGCAGTCTTATAGAAATTATTAGTCTTATATAATTACATTTTCATGAATATTAGTTGTCCAGAGATAAACCAAATCCTGCACTTGTGACTATGTCCTGCAGTATTTATTTAACTCGTTCAATGATTTGATACTCCATATGCCTAAAGCTCAAATAATGGAGAAAAAATGGAAACATGTTGTAACTTACAGAGAGACCCTCATCCATGTTGCCAGCATGGTAGAAGTCAAAGAATGTGAGGAGGTCAAGAAGCAGGAAGAATGTGCTTGTATTTGATCGATTCCCTTCCACCCCCTCGGACCTGTACCTGTAAGACAAGAATTGACCATACTGTGAACAAAGCCTATTTCTATATTTCATATGAGATGGCATTTTATTCATACACCAAAACAATTTGACTTGTTCAAACTCACACTCATCTTGTCCATACTCACACTCGACTTGTCCACACTGACAATCGACTTGTCCAAACTCACACACAACTTGTCCACGCTGCACACTCGACTTGTCCACACTGACACTCGATTTGTCAACACTGACACTAAACTTGTCCACGTTGACACTCAACTTGTCAACACTGACACTCAACTTGTCCATACTCACACTCGACTTGTCCATACTGACAATCACCTTGTCAACACTGACACTCAATTTGTCCATGCTGACACTAAACTTGTCCACGCTGACACTCAACTTGTCCACGCTGACAATCGACTTGTCCACGCTAACACTCAACTTGTTCACGCTGACACTCAACTGGTCTACGCTGACACTCAACTTGTCCACGCTGACAATCGACTTATCCACGCTGACACTCGACTTGTCCACGCTCACACTCGACTTGTCTACACTGACACTCGACTTGTCCAAACTCACACAACTTGACAAACTCACACACAACTTGTCCAAACTGACAAACGACTTGTCCGAACTAGTACTCAACTTGTTCAAACTCACACTCAGCTTGTCTAAACTAACACTTGACTTGTCCAAACTCTCACACAACCTGTTACGACAATTTTCCATTACACAACTAATTTCACACTCCACTTGTCCCACAGACAACTTCTCCTTACTCACACACAACTTTTCCTATTCCAGATGAGCTGAGCAGATTCAATCTTTGTTCTTTTATTGCTACCTAGAGAAACAGAGACACAGAAAAGCAATCCCTATACTACATAAACCAAATGATTAAAGTTTTACAGAGGGATTAGATGTATTTTTTACCAATACAACCATGGGATATAACCTACCTCTCAGCCATACCAACAGCCATGTTTCGTAGACGGTCCCGTGATGACTGAGGCGAGTTTGACTGGGAGACCACCTGGCTGATCAGTTTATTTAATATCTCCAGTACCTTATCATGTTTCTACAAAACCAAAATAAAAATTCATTCAACAATACCAAGTAAATTAATAAGCATAATGTTTTAGGAATGTTAACAGATCTTATTACATTCTTTAAATGTTTCCCCATTGTTAATACTAACAATTAAAGGTATTTCATATCAAATCATACATATTTCCATAAAAATATGTATTTTACCTAAAGGCACGCGACTTAACAAATTACTCAATAAAACATTCCATATTACAGTGACACTGCTGATCCTATTTATTATGATGTCTTTTATTGATGATGTCACAATAGTGTTATTACACATGAGTCTTTGGACAGTTATGACATGACAACATATGCTATAATGTGATATATCTTTATTAGTTTAACAATAGGTGGAATTAAAAAATAAATCAGTTGAGTAAAGATAGTCACCACCACTAATTGTGTATATCCTGGACACCATATAAAATAAATTGATGTTTCAGATAAGGATTTACTGCATAATTGCCACAGCTTTAACTCTGCTAGTTAATTCGGCAACTTTTCCTTCCGATTAAAAAAAAAATCCCAGTTTTTACCACAAATCTACACTCACCTTAGCCAGATCATAGAGTCTCACAGCATCCTCAAATAGGCCTTTACTTTCAGTATCTTTAGCCACCAGTTCTATGATCTTCTGGGTATCACCATGGAATTTATCTATGGCTCCAGGCTACAAATAAGCAAGGGGAAGTTCACTGTGAACACAATCCTATCAATCTTAAAGCTATTTATGTACTAGCAACAGCCTTAAGGTCATATGAAGGTGATGATAGTGGGGACTGTCAAGAATACATTTTGACTGCTGTCACACTGAAATGCCACACTTTGACATGGTAGCACTCAGGACACCCACTTGATCACATCATACTGACGGTGGATAAACTAGTCCTTTCTATCAGTTTGGAAGCTAAATATAAAGCATTTTTGAAGACATTTGCTTCTTTTGGGATGAAACTCATAACTTTCCTTTCTTGGAAAAAAGGTTTTATAAAGTGAGTCATTAGGAAATAAAATGAAGGTAAAAAGTTGTGAGGGAATAAAGGTCAAAAATGTTGCTTTGCTACATTTTTATTTTGGTAGTTTTCCTGTTACCAAAGAAATTGTGTGAAAACTAGTTCCCAATTATGCAGGTAATTTCTACAATAGTCGCCTCTCATATATATATGCAGCGAGTAACAGCAGATGCATTCTCTCAGTCCACGGCTATAACAACAGTCAGTCCACGACTATAACAACAGTCAGTCCACGACTATAACAACAGTCAGTCCACGGCTATAACAACAGTCAGTCCACGGCTATAACAACAGTCAGTCCACGGCTATAACAACAGTCAGTCCACGGCTATAATAACAGTCAGTCCATGGCTATAACAACAGTCGGTCCATGACTATAACAACAGTCAGTCCACGACTATAACAAGTCAGTCCACGACTATAACAACAGTCAGTCCACGACTATAACAACAGTCAGTCCAGGACTATAACAACAGTCAGTCCACGACTATAACAACAGTCAGTCCACAACTATAACAACAGTCAGTCCAGGACTATAACAACAGTCAGTCCAGGACTATAACAATAGTCAGTCCACGGCTATAACAACAGTCAGTCCACGGCTATAACAACAGTCAGTCCACGGCTATAACAACAGTCAGTCCACGACTATAACAACAGTCAGTCCACGACTATAACAACAGTCAGTCCACGACTATAACAACAGTCAGTCCACGACTATAACAACAGTCAGTCCACGACTATAACAAAAGTCAGTCCACGACTATAACAACAGTCAGTCCACGACTATAACAACAGTCAGTCCACGACTATAACAACAGTCAGTCCACGACTATAACAACAGTCAGTCCACGACTATAACAACAGTCAGTCCACGACTATAACAACAGTCAGTCCACAGCTATAACAACAGTCAGTCCACAACTATAACAACAGTCAGTCCACGACTATAACAACAGTCAGTCCACAACTATAACAACAGTCAGTCCAAGACTATAACAAGTCAGTCCACGACTATAACAACAGTCAGTCCACGACTATAACAACAGTCAGTCCACGACTATAACAACAGTCAGTCCACGACTATAACAACAGTCAGTCCACGGCTATAACAACAGTCAGTCCACAGCTATAACAACAGTCAGTCCACGACTATAACAACAGTCAGTCCACGACTATAACAACAGTCAGTCCACGACTATAACAACAGTCAGTCCACGGCTATAACAACAGTCAGTCCACGGCTATAACAACAGTCAGTCCACGACTATAACAACAGTCAGTCCACGGCTATAACAACAGTCAGTCCACGACTATAACAACAGTCAGTCCACGACTATAACAACAGTCAGTCCACGACTATAACAACAGTCAGTCCACAGCTATAACAACAGTCAGTCCACAGCTATAACAACAGTCAGTCCACGGCTATAACAACAGTCAGTCCACGGCTATAACAACAGTCAGTCCACGACTATAACAACAGTCAGTCCACGACTATAACAACAGTCAGTCCACGACTATAACAACAGTCAGTCCACGGCTATAACAACAGTCAGTCCACGACTATAACAACAGTCAGTCCACGGCTATTACAACAGTGACAAATCATCAAGTGTTATCACTGGTTGTCCATGCCTATTTAAGCACAATACAAGCCTTACACAATCAGTTGTAGGACCTGTATAAGCTGTGATTGGATTTCTACACTTACCGGTATGTTCAATCTTAGCCTTACACAATCAGTTGTATGACCTGTATAAGCTGTGATTGGATTTCTACACTTACCCGGTATGTTCAATCTTAGCCTTACACAATCAGTTGTAGGACCTGTATAAGCTATGATTGGATTTCTATACTTACCCGTCACGTTCAATCTTAGCCTTACACAATCAGTTGTAGGACCTGTATAAGCTGTGATTGGATTTCTATACTTACCCGTCACGTTCAATCTTAGCCTTACACAATCAGTTGTAGGACCTGTATAAGCTGTGATTGGATTTCTATACTTACCCGTCACGTTCAATCTTAGCCTTACACAATCAGTTGTAGGACCTGTATAAGCTGTGATTGGATTTCTACACTTACCCGGTATATTCAATCTTAGCCTTACACAATCAGTTGTAGGACCTGTATAAGCTGTGATTGGATTTCTATACTTACCCGTCACGTTCAATCTTAGCCTTACACAATCAGTTGTATGACCTGTATAAGCTGTGATTGGATTTCTATACTTACCGGTCACGTTCAATCTTAGCCTTACACAATCAGTTGTAGGACCTGTATAAGCTGTGATTGGATTTCTATACTTACCCATCACGCTCAATCTTAGCCTTACACAATCAGTTGTAGGACCTGTATAAGCTGTGATTGGATTTCTATACTTACCGGTCACGTTCAATCTTAGCCTTACACAATCAGTTGTAGGACTACTCCAATAATATTAGAGGTTTACACGACAGGAAACTTTTGACAGGCTGTCATGTAACCTCTAATCACCAACGCACATAAAACCTGTTGCTGTGACCCACCTAATTAAAGTCGTTTAAAAGTTATCTTTACTCACATTCATATGATCTGACTTACCTTATTCTATTCATCTATTATAAATACACAAAGTTACACAACGTGTGTCCATATCTATATCCAAGATCAGTGATTATTAGCCTCTTTTGTCGTTTAAGCGTAGGTCCCATTTGTATATACCGCCATACTTGTTTTGATTGTGACCTCTCGAGGTTATTTCCGGTTTATCCAAATTTGGAGTTGAAATAAACGAAACAAACGAAACGTTGTGAAAATATAACGTTACGCTATCCGTTTTATTTGTTATCCGTATTTTATAATAACCGGAACAGCAAAGTTGTTTTAGTGACCCAATATTTGAACACAGCAGGTTGCAAGTGAATTATTGTGGATATAATTATATTTAAGAGGTGTCCATCAACAGTTTGTGCATAAATGGATTGATACTTCATCAACAAGTAAGCGTACACATATTTGTTAACATGAATTATCGTTTTAGATGGTTTATGACACTTTTTTGTCGCGCCCCAGAATCAGGGCGCTGGCAGCTACAAGAAAAACACGCTGAGGGGATATGAGGTCGCAATATCCACCAATGTAATCAGGTGGAATAAGACCTCATATTACGTATAGAGAGTATTGTAGGACCTGTATAAGCTGTGATTGGATTCATACTTACCCATCACCGCTCAAATCTAGCCGTAAACACATCAGTTGTATGACTGTATAAGCTGTGATTGGATTTCTATACTTACTATCACGGCTCAATCTTAGCCTTACACAATCAGTTAATGTACCTGTATACATCTGTATGACTTACCGTTCAGTCCATGTACATACTTCACACAGGTATAACAGTCATCCTTATAAAAAAAATGTTTCCAAATATAACAAAGTTGTACGATATAACAATTTATTCACGGCTTAAAAAACAGTCCGACTATAACAACAGTTATCCAGCTTTAAGTGCAAACTAAAGGTTTCACTGTTTCCTCCTAAAAACACAATAAAACTTAAAAATTGTATTCCTGTTAAACTGTAAATTTTTTTCTAAATAGGGTTTTTCAAATTTTGCCAAAAATCGTTTAGCCAAAATAATTTTATGATTTCTACACTGATAGCTGTGGAGTGGATTTCTATCACTACCCGTCACGTTCAATCTTTAAGCCTTACACAATCAGTTGTATGACCTGTTATAAGCTGTGATTGGTCTTTCTATACTTACCCGTCACGTTCAATCTTAGCCTTACACAATCAGTTGTAGGACCTGTATAAGCTGTGATTGGATTTCTATACTTACCCGTCACGTTCAATCTTAGCCTTACACAATCAGTTATAGGACCTGTATAAGCTGTGATTGGATTTCTACACTTACCCGGTATGTTCAATCTTAGCCTTACACAATCAGTTGTAGGACCTGTATAAGCTGTGATTGGATTTCTATACTTACCCGTCACGTTCAATCTTAGCCTTACACAATCAGTTGTAGGACTACTCCAATAATATTAGAGGTTTACACGACAGGAAACTTTTGACAGGCTGTCATGTAACCTCTGATCACCACCGCACATAAAACCTGTTGCTGTGACCCACCTAATTAAGGTCGTTTAAAAGTTATCTTTACTCACATTCATATGATCTGACTTACCTTATTCTATTTATCTATTATAAATACACAAAGTTACACAACGTGTGTCCATATCTATATCCAAGATCAGTGATTATTAGCCTCTTTTGTCGTTTAAGCGTAGGTCCCATTTGTATATACCGCCATACTTGTTTTGATTGTGACCTCTCGAGGTTATTTCCGGTTTATCCAAATTTGGAGTTGAAATAAACGAAACAAACGAAACGTTGTGAAAATATAATGTTACGCTATCCGTTTTATTTGTAATCCGTATTTTATAATAACCGGAACAGCAAAGTTGTTTTAGTGACCCAATATTTGAACACAGCAGGTTGCAAGTGAATTATTGTGGATATAATTATATTTAAGAGGTATCCATCAACAGTTTGTGCATAAATGGATTGATACTTCATCAACAAGTAAGCGTACACATATTTGTTAACATGAATTATCGTTTTAGATGGTTTATGACACTTTTTTGTCGCGCCCCAGAATCAGGGCGCTGGCAGCTACAAGAAAAACACGCTGAGGGGATATGAGGTCGCAATATCCACCAATGTAATCAGGTGGAATAAGACCTCATATACGTATAGGAGTATTGTAGGACCTGTATAAGCTGTGATTGGATTTCTATACTTACCCATCACGCTCAATCTTAGCCTTACACAATCAGTTGTAGGACCTGTATATGCTGTGATAGGATTTCTATACTTACCCGTCACGTTCAATCTTAGCCTTACACAATCAGTTGTAGGACCTGTATATGCTGTGATTGGATTTCTACACTTGCCTGGTATGTTCAATCTTAGCCTTACACAATCAGTTGTATGACCTGTATATGCTGTGATTGGATTTCTAAACTTACCCGTCGCGTCCTGTCATGTTCAATCTTAGCCTTACACTATCAGTTGTATGACCTGTATAAGCTGTGATTGGATTTCTACACTTGCCTGGTATGTTCAATCTTAGCCTTACACAATCAGTGTTAGGACCTGTATAAGCTGTGATTGGATTTCTACACTTGCCTGGTATGTTCAATCTTAGCCTATACACAATCAGTTGTATGACCTGTATAAGCTGTGATTGGAGTCTGTACTTACCCGTCGTGTCCCGTCACGTTCAATCTTCCCAAGCAACATCTCAAACTGAAAATAGAAAAGAAAAATATGTCATAGTCTACATTCAGTGACCACTTTTGTTAAGTCAACAGAGAGGCCCTTTCATTAGCAGGAAGAACTCTAAAACCGAACCTTAATCATGACACATTCGATCTCCTACCACTGGTGGAAAACAAGTATAGACTGTTGTATATTTGAATAAAATTATACCATAAAGTTACATAATACTTTTACCACCTTCCAAATGTTTGAAGCTTGTCTTTTTACCCTTTAAATTTTAAAGTAAATATTCTATCGTGCTCCATCTCTTAATGTTGTAGGTAACTTTCTCATTAAAAATATACAGACTATAATTAGGATGCTGTCTCTATTATCATCATTTCATTTGATGGCATTAATTACATATGTTTCTTTACCATGAGTGGGTTTTTTTTTCTCAATTTTATGAGAAGCAATGTATAAGCTGTCGATGATGAAGTATCTACAAATGACAGTATTTCAGCCTGTATCAAGTCCAATATGGGGGAAAAAAACAAAACAAAAGTAATGTGATGTAAATACTCACTTCCCGTGTCTCCAGTACAAGCTCACTCACACACGACATAAATAAATTCTCTCCCTGCGCGCTTCTCAAGTCCCTGTGACAAACATATCCACACCAGAAAATAAGTTTTATTGTAGATAGGAACAACCATATCATCACTACTTAGGATATACATGTATAAAGGCATTGAATTTTCAGCAAAAATTTGCTTAATAAGCAATTGTACACATTTAAAATAAACAATAAAACATTGTTAAAGGATAAATTAGTATATAGTATGCAGCCAATTCTTAATTAATCAATAACAGATTGGTTGAAAAAAGTCATTTAAATAGTAAATCAGGTATCAAAACATCAATCCATTCCAGAGAATTCACTTTTCATGTATTGATAAGGCCAGAAAAAATGTGATTTGTAAAATTTTTAAGATTGTTGGATTTAACAGGAAGGTTCATTTGCATGCTATTTTCATTCAAATTATTATTAAATCAAACCAAATGATACATGTAATTAAAAACATACAACATCTAATTGTGAGAAAATTAAAACATGGAAAATTAAACATTTAATAGGGCTTTTTCAGGAAAACATATATATGTTGCCGACAATTATGCATGATTAATGCAGGAGAAAATGTGTCTTATTATATGGTACTGTTTCAATTAAATAACTTCTTTCAGTTGTTTTTGCTAGGCAAAGAGTGTCCTCTAATTGGGTTGATATTTTGTTGGAATGGCCCTGAATGACTGCTAGCAACTCGTGTTTGATGGAATTTTTGAACAAATCTGAATACTATTTAAAATCATACTTGTGTAACAGGAGAGGAGAAAATGTAGCGGCCAGACCGGGGTTCGAAACCCGGGACCCTCCGAACACTAGCCGGATGCTCTACCAATTGAGCTACCTGGTCACCGATGATCGACCCAGTCCAGTCCCGCTACACACCTCCCTCCTTTTTTCCAAGTCTTCGCCCTCGAAGACACACGAGACCCTAATACCACCACCGTGGGTATTTTAGTTGGGCGCCAATTTTGTAACAGGAGAGGAGAAAATGTAGCGGCCAGACCGGGGTTCGAACCCGGGACCCTCCGAACATTAGCCGGATGCTCTACCAATTGAGCTACCTGGTCACCGATGATCGACCCAGTCCAGTCCTGCTACACTTGTAATACTTATAACACCGTGATATATCATACCTGTAATATATACTTATAACACCCTGATAAATCATACCTGTAATATATACTTGTAACACCGTGATATATCATACCTGTAATATATACTTATAACATCCTGATAAATCATACCTGTAATGTATACTTATAACACCCTGATAAATCATACCTGTAATATATACAGTACATTCCAGTTAATCGGGTATGACGCTTAATATGGTATTTCGTTTATTGGGATAAAAATTCAAAAACCAAAACCATTTTCTCTTGAATCATGTTAAAAAAAATTGTTTAATTGGGTTGGAAAAGTCGTATTTTTCGGTTATTCGAATACGATAATTTGACAATCAAAAATAGAAATGCTCCGATTTTCACGAAAGTCGTCACGTATTTCTTTAAGTTTTAGACATTTATCAACAAATAGGGTAATTTAGATGGTTAAAATGTCAAAAAAAACCGGTAAAATATTACCTTAAACGATAATGTTATGTTGTGGTTTTGTCATGTTCAGAACTGTGTTGTTGTTAATTCTGCCTCGTGAGGTTTTTCCCCAACAGGAAATCGATTAAGAATTGTGGGTAAAATTAAATGTTATTTTTAGAGTCAGCAACAGGCCAAAGTAATGGGAGTTTTAAAAGCATAATTAAGCTACTAGACAATTAAACTTTTACTTCTGGGATGTAAAATCTTCGAAGCAGAAACCAAAACAATAGGTTTTGACCTGGGTCTGACATTGCTACAGATTGATTGATATCACCGCTAACTGTGGCGAATCAAAAGTGAGGGGTTCGCCACGGGGAAATGTGACGACACCGGTACACAGGTGAGTTATTAAAAAAACAGTAGTGAGCAGATAAAAGGACAGACACCCGACGTTAGCTTATAATTCCTATTCAGGTAAGGATTAGAACTGGTTAATAAAAACATTACATTAAATTTCATGTTGTTTTATCAGTGACTGCCAGTACTGTCAAGGTCGTATTTATACCACAGGGAACGACCCAAATAAACTCGGTTTCTCCGATCTCTGTGCTTTGGCAATTGAAAATATTATGGAATATTTTAAACTTCATAACGAACAAAAGAATGTCTCTATGATAAACATAAATGATTGTAGCTGTAGGCCTAATTGTCGGCGAGTCCTTAGATCGTATGTCAACTTAGGAACACGTGGATGAAACAGGGATGTATGACCCCCGATTTGAGGTGCTACGATTATACTGTGTCGCGAATAAGAAACAATCTGTAAGGTTTTATTATTTTAATACATGTATTTTTATACAATTAGTAATAGTAATCTGACAGTTTGACATCAGTAAAAGCACAAACAAAAACATTGTTTATTAACAATAATAATGCAAATATTTTCATCCAAAATCGACCCAAGTCTGACAACCATTACGGACCAAATCCAAGATGGCGACGTGCATTTCGGCTTATTGCATAAGTCGGTTAATCGAGTAAAAAGTCCCCGCAAATAGGCAACCCAATTAAGTGGAATGCACTATACTTATAACACCCTGATAAATCATACCTGTAATATATACTTATAACACCCTGATAAATCATACCTGTAATATGTACTTATAACACTGTGATAAATCATACGTGTAATATATACTTATAACACCCTGATAAATCATACCTGAGGAAGTAGAAATACTGCAGTGCCTCTCTACTGTCTGTTGCCTCAAACTTCCGTGTGTACATAGTGATGAGTCTTACAAAATTCAATCGTCTCATTGGCTGTTCGTCTGTTGCTTCCTTGGTTACTGTGGTAATAAAGACATGATTGTAATTTGTGTAAGCAAGTGTAACTCAATATCATATAATGGTACTGAGTTACGCTCATGAAACAGGCTTGTGTAACTCAATACCATATAATGGTACCGAGTTACCCTCATAAAACAGGCTTGTGTAACTCAATACCATATAATTGTACTGAGTTACGCTCGTGAAACAGGCTTGTGTAATTCAATACCATATAATGGTACTGAGTTAAGCTCATGAAAGAGACAGGATATAATTGACAGTAAGTAACACTTGTGAAACAGATGTGATATTTTTGGTATATGAGCTAAACATCAAGTCAGATATTCAGATAAAAGTTTAAGATAAACAAAGGGCAATTACCTTCAAAAAATTGTCAAATCAAAATGCTGCATGGAAAACTAAATGTCATAACTATAAATAAAGCCTACTAAGTTTCAAAGAAAAAGTTTGTATACCGAGAAAGTTTGTTTACGGATAAACAAAGCCTACGATACAGATAGATATGCAACACAATATCATTATACATGAAAATATCACACCTGTTTTGTAGGTGTATCAGTGATGATTATTAGTATCAGTTATCAGTACACTTCAAATCTAATATTTGTTACTTCTCAGAATTACAGTATCAAGTGAGGCTGATAAAAGTCAAAGAACACATAATTGGACTTACTTCAAATATTTCATGCTATAAATTGGACACTTACAGAGTTGAGATTGATTTGAAGAAGATAACATCAACATCTTTAACTCGTACAGAACCAGGGCAACATGAACAGAGTGACATAGAAGCTTGTCAATACGGGACATAAACTCAATGGCTGCCTCAAACTGGGCTGTCAGGATCAACACCTGGAAATACAGGTACGGCTGCTGGTATCCGTTGAAGTAGCTCTCCCCTTGGTAACATAAGAACAATGCAAATTTTTAAAAATGAGTCTCTTTGGATTTTCAGTGACTTTCAAAGCATGATTAATCTTCAAATTAATAGAATAAAGATGCAAATAATTGTACAGTAAAGTGTGATCTTCAAACTTTTAAATGATATTCACCAAAATTTAATGAACTAAATGATCTTTAGATGTTACACTATGTGGTAAATATGTCGAACTAAATATTTTCATCAGATATTTTGTACAAATGATTTCTTTTAGATTGTCCTAGTGACAAATTATCACCAAAATCAAATAAAATAAAAAGATCAGCAATACTACACTTGAGGGGTAAAATAATGAATACATAGCATAACAGTGCTAAATGAAAAGATGGCAGTCTGTCAGCCATTTTGTTTTTCTAAAAGTATTAAAATTGATTCAACATACCCAGGTATATATATATATCCTTTACATACCCAGGTATATTTATAAATCCTTTAAGTACTTCAAGAAATAACGATAACAGGTGTATGGACAGAAACATCAAAAACAAATTGCACTTCAATTTGAACAGCTCCATGTTTGATGATCAGGGTAGTTAATGAATAAAACCTCTTGTATTTAGCCATGCTTCAAAGTTCTCTACAGTTTGGTCTTAGACTATAGTTCTGTAAATGTACACAGATCCTGTTCATTACAGACTCATCAGTATCTCACCAAAGTCCTCGTACAACATAGTCTGTAGTTTCTGTAGAGTAAATTGGTCCTGGCTGACAGGATCAGGGTCAAGCTGTATTTGTGACAACTTTATCCAAAGGTAATCATCTATCTTGTCAGCAATGTCCGAGTGATTCTCCTCGTAGTCACATCGGCCTATCACACAGTACACAGCCCTGTAAATAAAGGTTATAGTGAGATATTGTATAAGAAGATTGAAATGGGACCCTAATATGGCTTTTTTGAAATGGGACTCTGGCAACACGAGGATATCATTTTTTGTTTTGCTATGTCTGTGACACTGTAGACTAGTTACACGAGGATATTAATTTTTATTATTGCTATGTCTGCGACACCGTAGACTAGTTACACGAGGATATTATTTTTTGTTTTGCTATATCTGCGACACCGTAGACTAGTTACACGAGGATATTAATTTCTGTTTTGCTATGTCAGTAACACTTCAGACTGCGACAAAAAAACAGGTATACCGTTTGAAAGGGTCAGTTCCATTCTTTACTATGCGTCTGTAGTGTAGATGTATCTTTGTTTCTGTACTGGAACTTAATCTAGAAAATAAAACATATTACTATCTTATTATTCTTTTCATAAATAAGCAGTATGGCAAAATTAAGACTTGAACTCTGCAAAAGAATACATATATTCATTTCATGTTCAAACATGCATACAAACAGATTTGTTAGCAAGCTTGAAAGTAGTCTGTTTTTTGAAAAGTTGTAGAATTTTATCATGTTCAATAGACAAACTGGTGAGGAGTAAAGCTGTAGCATCAAGTTCGAGAGGAGTGGGTGTCCAAAAGTGTATGTAATAAGAATCGACTAAAAATTTTCATCAGTGACAAAGATCATTGATGAAGGTCCCCTGTCATGTGTGACGGCACAATTAAATATTAAATACTAAAACCCATGGGTCAGACTTCTTGAGGGAGAAATTTATTGTGAAATGTACCATAGTGTAAGAGGAAGTATTACACAGTGAGGTTACACTCTACTAGGATGGCCTCCTTTCTGACTCTACCTTGTACTCACCTGTGATCTTCACTGGCTATGTATTCCTGTAGAAATGATGTGAAATCTCCAACATTGTGCCTGCAAACAGTTGTTGTATATTTTTTATATAATACCAAAAGTAATACAATGAATGCTATTAACATTCAAAAGTTTGAGTTTTTTTTGTTTAATCTTTCAAAGTGGATAAAAATATTAACTGCATCAAAACGAAATTCTATCACACTCTGACTATATTTGGTACGGAACATTTAGTCTCAGAGGCGACCATTTTAGGACACACTCTATTTTTTTTTATTATTATCATTTGTTGGCATTGATTAGATATATTTCTATAACATGGGTGCCATTGTATGAAGTTTTGTGACAAGCAGTGTACATACACTGTCAATGGTGCCATATTGGATGAATGTCAAAGGTCAAAATATAGAAGAAAGTGACCAACTCTTGATACACAGACCACTGCCTCACCTAGGTCAACCAATGTCTCAAATATAAAGTTCTAGTGACCAATACCAAGTAGTGTGGGAAATAGAGCAAAGGTCAAAACACAGGTAAAAATCAAGGTGACCTAATTTTGGTACATGACATACTGCCTCACCTAGGAAAAACTATCATGTAGTATGTAATGAATGGCTGTGTTTAGGGACGCTGCAGTTGTGTTAACTGAAGCTTCAGAATAATGTTTCATATCAGCCCACAAAATCACGATAAAATGAAAATTATGAATCAAACAGAAAACCCTTAAAGATTCTATATAGTATACAGCAGATAGGTGTGTTATTTTCATATTTAAGATGAAACATAGACAATCATATACCAAGAGCATTTCTTTTACATTCAAATAAAATAATGTAGTACATACGCTGCCTTGTCAACAACTTGCTGTGCTGCTTGAAGATCTCCACATCGCAGACAGTAGTAAACCATCGCCCAGGTAGGATGACCGTCAACTGTTTCGTCCTGGAATAATTAATATTTCACAATGTCCAGAATGCAAATAAACTTGAGTAATATGGTACAAAATTTATAATAAATCTTACCTAAAAATTGTACTGACTTAAATTAATTTAATTGTCCTTCCTGCAGTTTCTTATGTGTTGATATATTTATCATGTTATAATCCCAGGGACCAACTCATAAATTCTGATTCAATGTCTGAGTTTGGGTTTATTACAGGAAAACTGACATTGTTTTAGTACCGGGTAAAGCAAAAGAACAGTATTAGATATGGACAGGTTTACTGCCATGAATAGGCTTTGAGTTGTCCGATAAGTAAAGCAAAGTATATTTGCTTGTGGATTTTTTCAATTACACTGTACCGTAAATTTGTGCGTATAGTGCGCAGGTATGTTTTTGAGGGTCAGTTTCAGGGGGAAAAAATCAGATTTTTTTAATAATGTTTAATTTTAACAACATAAGAGATAGAAATCTGTAACTTATCAAAGCTACATTACAACATTTAATTGGAAATTTTTTTTCATGGAAAAGCATTATTTGTTTTTAATTGATATCTTTTTTCACTTATACAAATAAGATTTCCTATGACCTTCAAAAAATTCAATTGTGTTATGAGAAGGTGGACCAAAAATTTTAATTTTGAACTTTTATCTTTCATCTGAATTCAGAAAACATGACACGTTTAATTTCCCCTTATCACTAAATGTGAACAGATATAATATCAAAAGTATACTGTAATGACAGAAGAGGTCTCTCCAGAAAGATTCTACCGTATCATCAATGTACCACTCACTTCTAGTCCTCTGAAGCTGGGGGGTTTGACGTTGAGGAAGCTGCGGACTAGGTTGTAGGTGCCTGGGATTCCACCTAACTGAGCCTGCTGGAGGTTACCATATATGGTGGTGGTGATGTACTTTGTGTATCTGTAACCAGAAAACATGTCTGAATGCATTTCAATATGATTATGATCCTTCATTTTTCACATTTGAATGCATTTCAATATGATCACGATCCTTCATTTTTCACATTCACTTTGTCTATGATCCTTCATTTTTTACATTCACTCTGAGTCCTTAGAATTGTACTTACTGCGACTCGAGGTAGTCCCGTGCCTTGTCAACAAAAGCCATGTGGGTCCTGTAGTCAGAGCGTGTCTGACCAATACTACTCGTGGACACCAGTGGAACCTCCACCATATATTTCACCATCTCCCATAAATCTACCACATGCTGAAACAAAAATACTGGAATTAAGAAAATGGCTTACAAATAATATAACTAAAGAAAGAAAGGAAACCCTTCTTTTAAAGCATAGGCTTACCTTCAGATCAAATTGATCAAACAGTATTTATATAGTATGGTTTTCCACAATATTTCCAAAATTGTTCACCACTCAGTTTCCATTATTTTTTATTTTCAAATTACAGATATTTGTTATTGATATTTATATTATTAGCAACAAAAGTGTCATTATTTAAACTTTCACTATCACTGACATGGTTACATGTCTCAATAACAAGTCATTGTAGACCCAACAACACTATAGAATTCATACAAAATATCAATCAAATACTCTTTATACTAATAGATACTTGAAAAAAAAATTAAAAACAAAAATTTAGCTAACTTCTCATCATTTATGATATAAATGTGACGAGACACCCAAGACTTATTTTCAAGTGTCACATTTTGAGTATTATAGATTTCGGTGTGTCACTGATTAACAACACATAAATACCAGATCACTGACACTGCAAAGTTGATACTAAATTTCATAAATATCACAGAACAAAAATTCTTGTCAAGAATCCGTTATACTGTTGGATTACCTGTGGTGCATAACAAACAATTTTCAAGGAAATACAAACAAAAAGAATTTCTTTGATCCATTTCCTACCTTGTCGTCCAGTTTTTTTGCCACGTCCAGGAACATATCCACTAGACAAGGTCTCACACTTCCCTGTACAATCTGTTCATTGTACTGAAACACCTACACAATAAAATCAACACATGATGCTTTCCCCCAAATTTACAGCACTTAATTTCGCCTAACTATAATAAGCATAGAGGGTTATCATTATACTTGATTTTAAAAGGTACTGTATATGGTATACTGTATATGGTAGTTGTTTAACTTCACACTTGTCCCAGTCAGAACTAGTTCATAAGTATTGAATTTTTTCAACACCATCTTGGAAACTTTCAGCAGCTAACAGGAGATACATGTACATAAACATTTTTTTCATAATATATATGTAACTCGCAGGTAAAATATTTGCCAGGTTTTTATTTTCTATCCATATTCAATGGCCAAGAATATAGCAAAATCAAATCCTTACAAATATTACCAACTATACAGTATATAAAAAACACTTTAGCAGACTTTATACAAGCCCTACTTTCCAAGTTAAAGTTAATGATTTTTTCCCCGTTCCTTGAAGAGGGTGCATACAGATATGGCAAAACAAAATTTAAGGAACCTTTCACGACCCTTATCACAATCTTTATCATTAGAAGTTTTTTCAAGAAACTTACAATACTGTGGTTGTTTTCTTGATGTCTATCAGTTTGAGACACAAAAAGCAATTCCATTTTGAACTGTACCTTTCAATCCATGAACACAAAGTTTAAGCAACATTTCAGTTCCTCCAATCTGGATTAAAATCACATTTCCTCATAGCACATATCTTATATAATTACCTATATTGGAACAGTGAAATGCATATTCAATGACTTTTGAATACTGTTGGCTTTGATTCAAGGCTTTTCAAGGCCAAAAGAAAAATCCAGGCTTTCCAAAGAATTCAAAGATTACTTAAGACTGTACACACTCTGTGGAGGAGGGAATACATGTGGACAAAAAAGGGATCCTTGTAATATCCCTAAACAACACTTTACCTTGTAATATCCCTAAACAACACTTTACCTTGTAATATCCCTAAACAACACTTTACCTGTCTTGCGTATGCTGCCTCTATGTTGTCCAGGCTACTACGGCCCTGCATGTTGACAGGATCAGCTAGGAAACTCTATAAACAGAAATATCATCATATTAAGAAATAAGCACTGAGCAGCTTAGATAACAAAACAAGTAAGATTACTGGAGTTTTTTCAAGGACACTCAAATGTCCAAAATCATTGTGTTCATGCACTCTAATAAAACAGGATAAAGTGTATAAATAATGTCATCCTCAAATAAACCCCCCTCCCCAAGTAAAAAGATTGAATTCTGATTGATACATGTGGTTTTCCCACCTCCCTACCTCAGACTCTGGTTGGAAGTCAAGTGTATCCTGCCCGAGACCTCTCAATGAGTTTAGAATCTTCTGTTTCTCCCGTTCCCATTCACTCTCCATACACTCCCAGTGTCTCTTCTCAGTCTCCTCAAATGTCTGAAATGGAATAATTAGAAAATGTCTTCTTAAAATAATAAACAGTGGTGCCTCATTTAACCAGTTCTTGTTACAATAAGGGCACGAGCAGGTATTTTTTCTAAGTCAAACTTGCCAAAAAACAGGAAGCAGAGAAGGTAGGCCCTGATAGAGGTCCATTTAATATATACGATGAATTGTGTTGCATTGGGAACTGAAGATGGTGGCCTTTATAGACATGTTTGTATTATAAAAAGGTAGTGCTTAGGACAGTTAAGCAGTACAGGATATGGAATTGTATCTTACGTAAGGCCGTCCTTAAATAATAATAACTGATGATAGGATGTTAAACAAAACAAAATCATCTGACGTAAGAACAAAATCACTAATTATCCTTCCGCACAATACAGTGGAACTCTTTTGGAAAAAGAGATGCATTACTCAATAAGATAATGTATACCTTCAAGTCCTGGCAATTGACAACAGTTCTCATTTATCAATTAACATTGCATTATATACCAACTTTGATGTTTGGACAAGAAAAAAAATAACCAAAAGTCCAAAACTGTTTTCAATTTTCCAACAAAAAGCACAAATTAAAATTTCTTACATTTTTCCTGGTCTGTTCAATGACTGCTAGGAGAGCATTCTCTCTTTCATTTCTCAAGAAGCTCTGGAAAGATAAATACCCACTTTGAAAAAGTTTTTTTTTACAATATGAGATGAGTACTAAAATACAACATTAATCAAATTAGCAATATGAAATATCTAATTAGTTAGAAAAGCATGTCAATCTCAAAGTCATAGGAGTTAAATTTCAGTACATACCTCTATATCTGTATCTCTTATTGGCTCCAAAGGCTCAAAAGACTTCGCTGCACTCAGGCCTTCCAACTTCTGGGCTATCCTAGGGACGTCATAGCCCTTTGTTCCCAGCAAGATGGAGCTATCAAAACATTGGTTTCATTTATCTGATAAAAACCTAAATGAGAACCAACTTATCTATAAATGACATCAGCAAAGATTGTGAAAATTCACGTCATCACATATTTAACCATATATTTCTTTCATTTCATTCAATAAATTCTGTCTTCCAGTAAACCACTGAGAGTATGACTCAAACAGTTGTATTTGACTCCCTGAAATGATACTGGATCCTTATTAAGACACAAGGAATATATATATACACAACATCTAAAAATGTTTATGATCCTTCAAGTTTCTGAAAAATAGTGATTTGATTCCTGAAATGGCTGAAAATCAATAAGGGTCAAGACTCAATAGGATGCCCTAAACGTTTATTAATTATCACCATCTTATTGTGTATTTACTGAAATGCTGATAAACGGTCTAGGGCTTAATTTAAGGTTTCGGACGTACTAGTGTTATGCGAAGAAATTCACCAATAAGGATGATGCATTTGTAGTTATGAATATAACGGCAAAGTATGTATACATCAAAAGTTAAAAGTGAGAACCTACGCTTTGACGTCTGTAGAATCTTGGCTGATGGGTGCAACTTTAGACAGAAGACGCTGTCCAGCCTCCAGGATCTGTGTGAGGTTACGCGACACTCGGGGCAAATCTGTTCCACTCTCCATCTCTGCTGTGAGCTGTTCAGCCTGCTGCTGCAGGTCTCCAAAGTCGTTTCCATCTTCAACCATCATATTGGCTGGCTACAACTATAAACAAATCGCATTACACTGGACATGATTTAACGTAATTATAGCTACATTGTACATGTGTGTGCCATGGCTTTAAAGTTATCTGAGGTAATGTGCATTTACTGATTAAATCTTTAAAACATCATTTTTTATTGATTAAGTAATCATTAACATGTTTCATACACTTCCAGTTATATGTTTCTCTGCTATCCTAATATTCACACCATGTCCAATTAAGTGTCAAATTGGCTGGGAAACACCTCTCAAAGCGCTGAATACTATATACATATGTATATCATGTGGCTGTTTTGAAAACAAGACAGTCATTTTGAATATTTTTCAGTGAAATCCAATTGTCATTGTTCATAAGGTGATACACTTTGGGCCTGTTCCTTTATGTGGACAAACCGGTTCGTCAGTTTTAAAATGTAATATTTCAAAAACATATGATATATCTTGACGGACCTGCAAATATTAATGCAGGGCATTGGGAGTCTTTGTCAAGGCTCGCGATCGTCTGAATATAAAAATGCCAGGTCAGTCTTTATTTCATAATCGAGCAACACCGGTTCCAACTGGACCAACCGTTTAGACCGCAAAAACGAAAACGGCCCTGATGTGCTGTCTCTTTTTAAAGGACGAATTGTCCAAAATAACACCACATTCTCTTTAAATCGAAAACAGAAAAAGCAGGGTCCGTGATGTGATCTTTTGGTGAAATCAATACTTAAGAACTGTATGAATCTGATAACTGTATATAGAACGGGAAGGGAGAACCATTAACAGTGATCATGTTGTTAATTAAAGCATTGTATTATTGTGTTTACATTACTTTTCTTACCTCAAAACCGAAAGCATGCAAACTGGCCGCCAGTGAAATCTGCATCTGCGCATGTGCGTTGAAAAATGAGTTAGTTGTACGTTTGTAAGAAAGAAGCCACTGACTACAAATTTCAAGCGCTGAAATGACGTGTCGTTAGAAAGGGAAATGGCTGCGCCCTATAGCTATCATGCAAAGGATTACCAAACACCATGGAAGATGTGTATATATATCTCCATTGACCTAAAGTTGTTTTATTCAAGCTCAAATCAATACTAAACGGAAGGACTATATATGTTTTAAAAGCATAATTTAGCAATGATATGATTTATATTTGAAAAGTTTTCCACACTTGAAAATGGCAGGTTCTGTATTGGAATACTCGAACAAATTAATTTTGGCCCCGATGGTCCGGGTTTCAACACTCCCCATGAGACTGTTGGCACTGCGTTATGGAGCAGATATTGTGTACTGCGAGGTAACTTAATTAACACGCTGAGTGCATTATTGATATAGAATATCAAAATAATCTATATAAAAATACATTTTTTTTTAATTTTACAACAGTAGACTATATCTTGTTTCTTTTTATTAATGGACTTTTTTTAAAATGTGTATTTGCTTTCTCTTTCAGGAAGTTATTGACTTTAAAATTCTTGCCACCACAAGATATGAAAACAGTAAGTTAAATTACTTTGCTTTTAAATAAATGCTACCGTACATTGAAGTGATATTTTCAAATTTCACTACTTGTATACTTATTATATAATACCATTTTCAGTACCAATATTGCTGTTATCCATGGAAAAAAACTTGAGGATAAGTTATTTCCTGGAGTGGAAGTATACCACCCTGTTAAGGTATTGCATATGGCTTCCTAACAAATCGGCCAGGGAGAATTTCTCATTAGCTCAATCGATAGTGTATAGTGCCAGGACTTCCAGGATTTATCCCAAGAAAAGAATCTATTTAATTAATAATGACCTCTGTTACCCATTCATTTTACTGCTTCATTCCTATGAAATTCCAATGTAGTCATGACTGGAAACGAGGGAGTTAAAGAATATATGTGCATAGGGAATTGGTAGATTCACAGATTCAATCCACTTTGTTGGCACATGTTCTTTTCAATACTCATATACTTTTACACTATGAAATTTGTAATAATAATTTGGCCACAAGTATAAATGTAGCATATCAAGGAAAGAGAAAAGTGAATGTATTGGCTTCAAGACACTGGTTTATTGTACCCGGTATATGTTATGCATTTAAATTTCTTTTGGGCTTATCATAAAATATTGAACATTAATTATTTATAATCTCTTCTCCTCTCTCTCTTTTCCTCTCTCTGTAAATTAATGCTTTAATGATTTGGGGTTTCTTTTTCTTTAAATTAATGTTTTAATGTTGATGGAACAATTTTCCCTGCAGAAATACTTGGGACAGTTGATTATATATCCTCTGATGAAACAGTTGTGTTCAGGACCAGTCCAGAAGAAAAAGGAAAAGTGGTTTTTCAAATGGTAAGAGCTCGAGTTGCCAAACATTTTCTTCCCTAAGATATAAGCTTTTAGCTTATATTAATTCACACCACTCAGTATGCTTGTTGAATTGTGTGTTTCTTTATGTATACTAGTATATTGTTTGGTGATTCCTTTTACATAAAGATATGCTTTGTTAAAGTTGATAAATATTTTGTAAAAACAATTATTATCTGTGTTAATTTTTTCAGACAGTAACAGTTTTATTGGTGATCATGATCAAGTCTATTTTTTTATAACAGGGGACATCTAATGCACAGAGAGCTCTTAAGGCTGCCAAAAAAATGTAAGTTTTCAGTCATTGCATTCTTATTTCCACATGTTAGTGTCTTAGCCTCTAACCATTGGTTTACAGGTCATAGGTGAGGGTTATTCAGCTATCTCCATAAATGACCTTGTCGAATAAGCAGCAAATACTGACATACAAATTCCCAAATTTGCAGTTTGCTCCTTCATCGTGTTTGTCAGCATTAGCCTTCTTTCCAAAATGAGACAAAATGGCCACCATCTCAATTGAGTGGAAAAAGAGCTCAGAGCTTCATTTTTGTGCTTTATTATGCTAACACAGCAATGCTGTTCTGGAATCTTCTGTCTGTCATATCTGCAAATCTGTACTGTTATTGAGGTTAGCAGTGTTTTTGCAATTTAGTTTTCATTGATTTTTTTTTCTGTGAGTTATGTCCCTTTGTGTTGTTTTATATTATGTAACACCAGGTATCTGGGACTGAGACCTCATCAATCTGTTTTTAGGTTTCTGGTAATGCCATTCTAATGCCTTGTATTTTATGGTTTATGGTAATGCCATTCTAATGCCTTGTATTTTATGGTTTCTGGTAATGCCATTCTAATGCCTTGTATTTTATGGATATCAATATAAAAGTGGTCTTATTGTAAAAGTTGTACATATTTCAATTTTTCAGAGAAAATGATGTATCTGCTATAGATATCAACATGGGCTGCCCGAAAGAATTTTCCATCAAGGTAAAATGTTGGTAGGAATACAACCCGCCATGTCTGTACAGAAGATAAGGAAGAGAGCAAAATAATGTGATAGACAGGTGCTCCCTATAGAATAGTTGTGTTTGTATTCACTTTATAGACAGATTGTCTTAAAGGCCACATAGACAGGTGCTCCTTATAGACAAGTTGTCTTAAAGGCCACATAGACAGGTGCTTCTTATAGACAAGTTGGTTGTCCCAAAAGTCCAGAGGCAGGTTGTGCAAAAGTTCACAAAGGCAAGTTGTCCAGAAGTCTGCATTGATGAGTGCACCTTATAAAATTCACAAAGACAGATGCTCCTTATAGACAGGTTGTCCACAAATCCACATAAATAGATGCCTTTACAGACAGCTTGTTAAACAGATCAAAGACAGGGACTCTGTATAAACAGGTTGTGTCTCGGGCATTTTCCACATGACATAACAGAGTTTATTATTATCTGGTATTGTGACTGTTATTAGCTCACCTGCCAGAACTGCAAGTGAGCTTATGCTGTCCGGCGTCAACTTTTTCATTTAAACAAATTCTTCTCAATAACCAAGAGGCCCAGGGACTTGATATTGGGCCTGTAGCATGCTGGGATGAAGGGCTACCAAGTTTGTTCAAATAAATGACCTTGACCTTCATTCAATTCAAGGTCACATGGGTCAAATAGGCTATAATCTTTAAACGACTTCTTCTCAATAACTAAGAGGCCCAGGTACTTGATATTGAGCATGTAGCATGCTGGGATGAATGGCTACCAGGTTTGTTCAAATAAATGACCTTGGCCTTCATTCAAGGTCACAGGGGTCAAATAGGCTATAATCTTCAAATGACTTCTTCTCAATAATCAAGAGGCCCATAGACTTGATATTGGGCCTGTAGCATGCTGGGGTGAAGGGCTAATAAGTTTGTTAAAATAAATGACCTTGGCCTTCATTCAAGGTCACATGGGTCAAATAGGCTATAATCTTCAAACGACTTCTTCTCAATAACCAAGAGGCCCATGGACCTGATAGTGGGCCTGTATCATGCTGAGGTGAAGGGCTACCAAGTGTGTTCAAATAAATGACCTTGGCCTTCATTCAAGGTCACATGGGTCAAATAGGCTATAATCTTATAACGACTTCTCAATAACCAATGCAAGAGGCCCAGGGACTTGATATTGGGCCTGTAGCATGCTGGGGTGAAGGGCTACCAAGTTTGTTCAAATAAATGACCTTGGCCTTCATTCAAGGTCACATGGGTCAAATGGGCTATTATCTGCAAACAACTTCTTCTCAAACACCAAGAAGCTCAGGTACTTGATGTTGGACCTGTCTGTAGCATGCTAAGAGCCAAGAGTCACCAAGACCCATTCTGAGGCCAATAGTATGTTGGAATGGAGGACTAGACAATATATTGACATGAATAAACCTAGCTTACTCTGATATTTGAATAAAGTGGTTATCAGCATAGTATCTATAGAAATGACCTCAATCAACTGCAAATTTGCTGTAGAGCCAGATAAGTGATACAGGCCCATTGGGCCTCTTGTTTATTACTATGATCTTACAAGGAAAATCCCATATTTGAGATTGCAATAATTTTATCATATCTTTTAACTCCAGAATAAAAAAAACTAATGCTATTACAACTGCATTGTGAACACAATGGTTATATAAATAAAGCATACTTTTTATATACATATGTATGTTGAAACTGAATGATTTGATACTTTTTAAATAATGTTAAATATACAAATAAATCAATCCAGTATGAATATTTTGTTAAATTGTAGAATTAATATCTACAAATTTTATGTTGTGCAAAAAAGGGATCTGTTATACACTTTATTAAAATTTAATGTGAATTTAAATGATAAAACTACATTAAAATAATGTCCTACATGAATGTTGTATGTTCCAGTGTCACTGGCTTCCAGTCGAGGAAAGTCCAGGTCCTTTTTGAAATCCAGCAAGTCATTATGTAACTGGTCTTTAGCATTGATTTTTGCCCCGCTGTAACAAAATGTTTTAAGTATTATAAATTAATCTGGAGTGAGATATCTCCCTCGATAAATACGGGAGTTTGAAACCGGCTTCCTGTGTTTACTATTACAAAGTACCCAATGTTAAAGTCCATGTTTTTGTGTCAAGAGCTCTTTCAATAGTACGATGGTTCAACAATCATCCATTTTCATGTGAGAACATTGAAATTGTATATTTATATATTATTAATGATAACCGTTTTATTTCATTTGATAGATGATCATCGATCGTTGACAGGTCTTTATACATAAGATGTAAACGAAACACAACTCGCCACATTCATACACGACCTACAATACAAACAGACAGACATTGTCATAATGGACTTTGCCAAAGCATTTGACAAAGTCCCACACAAACGCCTCCAGTACAAACTCAAATACTACGGAATTACAGCGAACACACTCACATGGATTACAGACTTTCTAACACACCGCTCCCAAACAGTATTACTTGAAGGGAAACAATCGGACAAAGTCCAAGTCACTTCAGGAGTACCTCAAGGAACCTGTTTGGGCCCCATACTATTCCTCATATACATTAACGACCTACCAGACTACATCAAACACAGCACTCTCAGGGGCCGCGGTGGCCGAGTGGTTAAGGTGTCCCGACACTTTAACACTAGCCCTCCACCTCTGGGTTGCGAGTTCGAAACCTGCGTGGGGCAGTTGCCAGGTACTGACCGTAGGTCGGTGGTTTTTCTCCGGGTACTCCGGCTTTCCTCCACCTCCAAACCTGGCACGTCCTTAAATGACCCTGGCTGTTAGTAGGACGTTAAACAAAAACAAACAAACAAGCACTCTCAGACTCTTCGCCGACGATAGCATCATCTACAAGACAATCCACAACACAGACGACGCACACAAATTACAACAAGACATAAACGCAGCAGGACAGTGGGAACAAGACTGGCTCATGAAATTTCGCCCAAACAAATGCAATATCATATCCACTTCAAACAAATGCACCAAAACAACATACAACTACAAACTGCACGACAGTGAACAGTTCATTAAATTTGTCTCAAGAGCAACTCAATTCATGACCCCATGAAATCGACCAAATCAAGATTCAATCCTTTATTTCAAATTTTTTTTTTTTCGAATAAAAAAGTCGCTAGACACTAATGTCTCGAAACTTGTGCAAGTCCAAATGCGGAAAAGCCTGAGGAGTTCCGGATTGTGCATGTCTAGTCGGCCGAGTAAAATAGTCCGCCATTTTGGGATTGAAAAACAGCATTATTTTGTAAAAATAGAAGTATTTAGCATATCTGGTCTTTCATAAAATACAAGAATACATTATAAATTTGATAATTTCAATAATTATTCCATGTTTATAACAACAATGTAGACAAGAGGCCCTTAACAATCACCTGAGATTTGAAATGTTTCAGTTAATTTACAGTAATTGACCCTTTTTGGCCCCGCCCATCAATCCGTACTGGCCTAGAATTTGTGTGTAATCAACCCAGTTCTTGTGATCACTGCTTAATACGTAAATGTGTATGTAATTAATAACATGCATCTTTCAATGAGTCGTCGTTTCACGTAACGGTGTTACAAAGCCGATATCCGTGTTTACCCAATAAAAGTGTTAATGATGTTAATTACCGATCATAAATTTATTACATGTATTTGAGATTGATTAATTATCGTATCACGTACTGTATGTTTGTGCATAAATTCTGTAACATTTGGTCGTAGAGAAAAAGCAATGTACCGTTATAAAAACAAAAGCTACACATTGTAACACAGGTAAACACCCGGGGCTATGACCTGGCAGCGGTCGCTATGACTATGCACAGTGTCAAGCGATAGTCTGTACAGCTGTCGACACGGGTGACTTGCCCCGACATTTTTTTCTCCTCGTGGTGAAAAAATCGTCCGGATTATTGAGGGAAATTTACTAATGAAAGTACGTTCCGTTCCCAAAATGGGCTTCCGGAATCGGAATCCGAATTTCCGGACTGGTGAGTACAAATAACGTTACGGAAATCCGTTCCCGTGCATTTCCGTCCGGACTGTGAGTTTTCCGGACTATCGGCGTCCGGATCATCGCGGGTCCACTGTACTTGATAATAAAGGCTTGTCATGATGATGAATAAAGTTTTATTTTCAAATATGTTCACTACATAGTAAAGATCTATTAAATATCAGAAGGTTTCAATCCCAGAGTGTTGATTTTCCCATCTTTTAAAGTTTTTCATAAATTATATAAATCCATCAAAGGGTTGAATACATGATCATCAACAAGTTAAATTGTTGTTGATTTACTGCTCTCTAGTCACAGACAAGTGAACAGTGTGACTCTCGGTGATGAACCGCAATTCCTTTTTGAACTTCACATTGTAGTCGTGTGTAGAATGGTAACTCTGAATCTGAAATATTGAGGAACTACCCTATTGTAAGTGTGCTTTGACAAATATGCTTACTGTATTTTCAGATCCTGATGCATATTATCAAACTTTCATCCCATGCTGAAAATGTTAACCAAGTTAGAATTAAAAGAAATCAAACAAATCATAGTCAAAAATGTGATTTCCCTTTATAAACTATAGTAAAATTTACCCCCTCTCAAGGGGCAAATGTGTGACCCCAGGGTCATGAAATTCATACTTTTAGTAAAGCACCTTAAGACCCTTCCATCTATAAAGAGTATTTGATTTTACCTTAGTTTGGTCTTGAAAAGAAGATTTTTTTTAATTTCAGTCAATTTGACCCTTTTAAGCCCTGCCCATCAGCCCCTGGGGGTCAGTCAGGGGCAACATGTGCATAACATCAAACTGCTTTCATAAGCTTATAATGTTAACCAAGTTAGAATGAATTCCAATAGAAATCAAATAAATTAAAGTCAAAAATGTGATCTCCCAATATAAACTATAGTAAAGTTTACCCCCTCCCCAGGGGGAAAATTGAGAACCCTGGGTCATGAAATTCAAAATTTTAATAAAGCACTTTAAGACCCTTCTATATATAAAGAGTATTTGATTCCACTTTATTTCGGTCTTGAGAAGAAGATTTTTGAAATTTCAGTCAATTTGACCCTTTTTAGCCCCACCCATCAGCCCCTGGGGGTCAGTCAGGGCCAACATGTGTATACCATCAAACTGCCTTCACAAGCTGATAATGTTAACCAAATTAGAATGAATTCCAATTGAAATAAAACCAAATATAAGTCAAAAATGTGGATTTCCCTATATAAACTATAGTAAAATTTACCCCCTCCCCAGGGGCAAACATGAGACCCCAGGGTCATGAAATTAACAATTTTGGTAAAGCACCTTAAGACCCTTCCATCTATGAAAAGTGTTTGATTCCACCATATCTGAGGGTAGAGAAGAAGATTTTTGAATTTTTAGTCAATTTGACCCTTTTTAGCCCCATCCCTCAGGCCCCTGGGGGGTGGGGACCATATAATTTACAATTTTGGTTGACCTTTAGCCATAGAAGCTTCCTGCCAAATTTCATTGAATTTGGTTTAGGGGTTTTTGAGACGAAGTTTAAAATGTAAATTGTTTACGGACGCACGACGCATGACGACGGACAAAAGGGGATTAGAAAAGGTCACTTGAGACTTTGTCTCAGGTGACCTAAAAAAGTGAATTCGTTCCGCAGAAGGATTTTGTCTAGGTATTCATACGCACTGATCAATGTTAATCTGATCAAATTCATGAGCAAATGAAACAGATTAAGTTTGGTAGTTTCATTGAGTCCAACTTGAGTAGAAATTGAAATATTAGATTATGGTAGTTTCATTGAGTCCAACTTGAGTAGAAATTGAAATATTAGATTATACAACTTGGTAAATTAGGTAGTTTCAGATACTCACATGCATTTTCTTCAGATCCTAACTTGATAGACAATATATGAGTATACTTAAAGATTGAACTGCTTTCATGCTAACTGGACAAAGGCAAATTTAATGAAGCGCCCTAGCGCTTCATGTTGAATTTGCCTTTGTCCAGTTGGCATTCATCAGCCCATAACTTCCAAATGAAAGCAGTCCAATGCTTATATTTACATTTGACAACGAATTTGAAAGACTTTATCCAGGAATTTTACTCTGATAATGAATAAACAAATTATTATCGTCAAAGACGGAACAGCCTTTTCAACAGCCATCTTTCGTTATCGTCGACGTTACAATTATGACGTCACTATAATAATGACGTCATAATAAAGATTTGGAAGTTATGGATTTGGAAGTTATGGACTCATAACTTCATAGTGAGCTTGGTAAAGTTATATAGTGGGGCTGCAGTGTAAATGTAAATATATATTCATTTATGTTCGATTTGTATGATTAATTTGTATGATTGTTTTGTATGATTAATTTGTATGATTGTTTTGTATGATTAATTTGTATGATTGTTTTGTATGATTAATTTGTATGATTAATTTGTAGGGAGGGATGGGTGCTGCTTTACTGACAAAACCGGACAAGGTCAAGGACGTAAGTATGGTAGATTCTAGGTGACTTTAATCTACCCTTTTTACCTATTCACATACTTGATAATAAAGGCTTGTCATGATGTTGAATAAAGTTTTATTTTCAAATATGTTCACTACATAGTAAAGATTTATTAAAAATCAGAAGGTTTCAATCCCAGAGTGTTGATTTCCCATCTTTTAAAGTTTTTCATAAATTATATAAATCCATCAAAGGGTTGAATACATGATCATCAACAAGTTAAATTGTTGTTGATTTACTGCTCTCTTCAACCTAGTCACAGACAAGTGAACAGTGTGACTCTCGGTGATGAACCGCAATTCCTAGTCACAGACAAGTGAACAGTGTGACTCTCGGTGATGAACCGCAATTCCTAGTCACAGACAAGTGAACAGTGTGACTCTCGGTGATGAACCGCAATTCCTAGTCACAGACAAGTGAACAGTGTGACTCTCGGTGATGAACCGCAATTCCTAGTCACAGACAAGTGAACAGTGTGACTCTCGGTAATGAACCACAATTCCTAGTCACAGACAAGTGAACAGGGTGACTCTCGGTGATGAACCGCAATTCCTAGTCACAGACAAGTGAACAGTGTGACTCTCGGTGATGAACCGCAATTCCTAGTCACAGACAAGTGAACAGTGTGACTCTCGGTGATGAACCGCAATTCCTAGTCACAGACAAGTGAACAGTGTGACTCTCGGTGATGAACCGCAATTCCTAGTCACAGACAAGTGAACAGTGTGACTCTCGGTGATGAACCGCAATTCCTAGTCACAGACAAGTGAACAGTGTGACTCTCGGTGATGAACCGCAATTCCTAGTCACAGACAAGTGAACAGTGTGACTCTCGGTGATGAACCGCAATTCCTAGTCACAGACAAGTGAACAGTGTGACTCTCGGTGATGAACCGCAATTCCTAGTCACAGACAAGTGAACAGTGTGACTCTCGGTGATGAACCGCAATTCCTAGTCACAGACAAGTGAACAGTGTGACTCTCGGTGATGAACCGCAATTCCTTTTTAAACTTCACATTGTAGTGGTGTGTAGAATGGTAACTCTGAATCTGAAATATTGAGGAACTACCCTATTGTCAGTGTGCTTTGACAAATATGCTTACTGTATTTTCAGATCCTGACAACACTTGTAAATGGCCTGTCTATACCTGTCACCTGTAAAATCAGACTGTTACCAACGGTAAGATACTTAGCATGGGGTAACATAAATATTGAATTTTAAATCTTATTAAGGTGTATTTCTTTATTCCTGAAACTCTTCAAAAATAGCAAAGTTTTATACAAAAGAATATCAAACACCTATAAACTTATCATTTTACAACAAATACAAAAAAGGCATCAAACATCTTTGATATTAATTATACCCCTGCAACGAAGTTAGGGGGTATACTGGAATCAGGTTGTCTGTCTGTCCATCCGTCCATCTGTCTGTAGACACATTTTGTCTGGACAACTCCTCCTAAACCGATGGGCCAATTCCAATGAAACTTCACACAAATATTAATGATCATGTGTAGATGTGCATGCCACTTTCTTTTTCTCAAAATTATGGTTGCTATGGCAACTGGTCACTATAAACAGGTTTTCCGATAAGAACTATAACTTTAAGTTTGTCCGGACAACTCCTCCTAAACCGAAGGGCCGATTTCAATGAAACTTCACACAAATATAGAGGACCAAGTGTAGATGTGCATGCCACTTTCTTTTTCTCAAAATTATGGTTGCTATGGCAACTGGTCACTATAAACAGGTTTTCCGATAGAACCATACCTTTGAGTTTGTCCGGACAACTCCTCCTAAACCGAAGGGCCGATTTCAATGAAACTTCACACATATATAGAGGACCATGTGTAGATGTGCATGCCACTTTCTTTTTCTCAAAATTATGGTTGCTATGGCAACTGGTCACTATATTACTGGGTTATCTTAGTTAGCCTCTAATTAACAGTTCCAATTCACCATTGACTTGTGCAGATTGCGGGGGTATTAGTCAGCCATCCTGGCGACAGTTCTAGTTTACCTAAGGGACAGGGTTCGACTCCATAGTCAGACATGTAATAGGTGTGACGGTAACCTGACCAACCATGTAGACTTTCTCCAAGTATTCTTGATTCCTCCCACAATAAGACCCCCTACACACAGTAAGAGTATACACAGGGAAACTAATGAAAGGTCCCCAACTTTCTTCTGTATGCTCTGCTTAATATAGACATTGAAGAAATAGAAATTGATCCCCAATTGCAAAAGTTGACATTCTTTCTACATAATTCTTCAAAATTTAACATTTCATTGTCCGTCTCAACATACTTACTACTTACCCATTTTCTTTCTGGTGGTAGTCCTGTGTGTCCTAATTTGTTGATGGGTCTTTAACATTTGCCGTATTTATCAAGCAGTAAGTCCATGCCTGATAATAAGCCCACCCATGTTTATTGAACTAACAAATGTTCTATCATAAACCTGATATAATCCCACCACTACTTTTTAGTCAAAGTTGATATGTTGGGTGGTTGGTCCCTTGGGCTTATAACAGGATAAATATTGTATCTGATGTATCATTTGGGCTGTAGAGTTGAGAGCTTGTCTAAGTTTATAACCATTTTGATCTTTTTTCAGCTTGAGGATACTCTAGCGCTGGTAAAGATGATCGAGAACACAGGGGTGGCAGCTATCGCTGTACATGGACGGCTGAAAGAAGAGAGACCTCGTCATGCGAATCGCAACCACATCATCAAGATCATAGCAGACAGTGTCAAAATTCCAGTTATTGCTAAGTAGGTCAACATCTGTCATGCATGAGTAGGTTTTCATCTCCATTATTTTTAGATAGGTCAATAGTTCAATCAGATTTTAGTAGGTCAGTGGTCAGGTTTAAGTCAAATAGGCCAACAATCATCAAAGGAGATGTCAAATTTCTATTTTTTATGTGGATGTTGTTTCTCGCATTTCGACTTAATGTTGTAGGAAGGTAATATACAGACCTAGAGAGTTCTAGAATTAAATGGACGATAAATACCCCCAGTCATTATTATAATAAGAAAAGTAATGAATTTGATGGCTCCGAAAAAAAGAACAGACTTATTACCAGACATCAACCAATCAGAGGACAGTTTTTTTGGATGCAATCAATTATCATTCATTCACTTTTAATTTTAAAAAATTTAATTAAAAACTCAGACTTTTGGAGAATGGTAATAACGTAAAGTATGTAGCTTTTGCCTTTTGGTATTGTATAAAAATACCATCCACCAGCCTCCTATGTTTTCAATCGATCATAATTACTCTTTGTAAGAGATGTAGCACCTTTAAGTAATCTAAACCCTTAACCTTAATAGAGTTATAAGCAATATTTTCATTGGTGTAACATATCTGTCGGTATTAACATGTTGTTATAAGAGATCAAAATTTACCTAAAACCCACGATTCTATTGACAGTGGTGGATCCAAGGAGATGCGTATGTATACAGACATAGCTACATTTCTACAGGAAACTGGCTGTACATCGGCTATGATAGCACGTCAAGCCGAGTGGAACCCAACCATCTTCAGGAAGGAAGGCAAGCTGCCACTATTAGATGTATGTAAGGCATATGTCAGAGTGGTGAGTATGTTTTGTAATTTAGAGTTATCTCCTCTTAGCATGTGATACCTTAGATTGCCTTTCTTTGTCAAATTTCTTCACCTAACCAAATAAAATGAAAATAAGTTATTAACTGTATCACTTGCTGTTGTAGGCCCTACAGTACAACAATGTCTACACAAACATTAAATACTGTGTACTCAACATGATGCATGAGGATATGGAGTTGGAGGAGGGACAGAAGATGCTGGGGGCAATGTCACAGGAGGATATCAGGTTAGAGGTCAAAGGTCAACTGACTTAACGATGTCACAATTCACTCCAGTGCATTCATATCACAATGATTTATTGTCCAGTCAATGATTTATTGTCCAGTCAATTCATGATATATGCTTCACGATTTTCTAACAAATTTGATTCAACAAGTAGCATGTGCTGCTTCAATGGAAATGTCTGGGATGTCCAATTTCATTGGTTGATTATTCTGCCTACAGCCAATGAGCAACAGGAATACAATTTTAAGAGTATGATGAATAAAACAGACTAGCAAACTTTCTGTGGAAGCACCTTAAGTTTCTATTACAAAATTAAATAAACTAAAACTGTTTTCAAGACAAAATAACAAAAAAAAATGAATATGGCAGCCTATCTTAGCAGATACAACACTTAATCAAAATCTCAAGCTCTTTATCAATATCATTTCAGTGATATTTGGGGCCTTCGACAATACTTCGAGGACTTGAAGGCATCTTGGAAAAAGATGGAAATAGAACTCTTCAATACAAAGATAGAAATCACAATCAAGAAAACACCGGATGGGACTGGTAATTTTGTTGAAATGCCAGTTCGCTACCTAAAGTATGTACAACTTGTAGTATATGTATTTGATCTAATTTTGTCCAGTACTGTCAAAACAGATCTGTCCTTTCTTTATATTCAGCATTTTTTAATCAATTTGCTTGAGGGTTTATTATATATAATGAATATGTACATTCATGCTCTTAGGCAAGTTTTGTTGACATAACTGCTACTGCTGTAGAATTAAACCAGTAAGGTATTGGATCACCTTTGTAAAGCAGTGTGTCATTTATCAAAAATAGGTCACTGTGACCTACATTTTGACCTTTGACCTACATTAAGTTTGTCTGGGCACTATCTTCTACACAGTTTGTCACTGAAACTTGCACCATAAGGTCAACCTTATTTATCAGAAATTCATTATCTATACTTATTTCGCACATATGGTTGTAATTCCATATCTGATGGGGAACTGTATTTGGCCAAATTATCTTGTTAAAACATAAAGTATAAAAAAAATAATGAATATAAAATTGTGGGAATAGATCCTAGGTAAAAAATTCAGATTTCTGAGACTTAAAAAAAATTAGATATTTTTTCCAAGATTACTTTTAAGAACTTCATGTACATTGAATGAAATAATGAATGTAACTAAATGACAACTTTGCTCCTTTCTGAGGTAATTCATACAGTAGACCATTCTGAGACCTGAAGGCTGAATAAGTGCTTCAAAAGAAAATCTAAGGGTCCGGGCAACCACAGACTTAAACTTTTAAAATGAGTTTCACTTTCGTATTCTTTATATGTCACTACAGCGATCACCTAAAATGACGTCAGGTTTTCCAAAAGTTTTATATGTACGAGTTTTCCCTTACTGTGGATTCTAGAATCTCAATTTGGCAAACAATGGCTGTTTTCACTATACCAATCAATGTATTTTCTTTACGATGGTGTACAGGAAAGACTATCCAATGGGGATCAGTGCCAAACAGAGGCTGTTTGAGTGGTCAAAGCGAAAGAAGATGCCACACCCAGATTATAAAACTGTAAGTTCAAAATTACAAATTGTTTAAAATGTCCAACCATGAAATGAGTTGCTGTTTGTGTTTCCCATTGAACAACACCATGTTTACATCATAATATACCTGGGTTTGTGCTGTCAAATCAGTGTATTGTGGTTAATCTTCAACTTTGACTTTTTGGTCATATTTTCTTTGATCGATCACGTTTAGACCATAACAGATATGAAGTAGATATAAGAATCAAGAATTGTACCTGTAGTTTTGCTATGTTATGCAACAGTAAAACTATGACTTATTGATCATAACTTTATTTGTTCCATCACGTTTAGACCATAGCAGATGTGAAGTTGATATAAAAATCAAGAATTTTACCTGTAGTTTTGCTATGTTATGCAACAGTAAAACTATGACTTATTGATCGTAACTTTCTTTGTTCCATCACGTTTAGACCATAGCAGATATGAAGTTGATATAAAAATCAAGAATTTTACCCGTAGTTTTGCCATATGCGACAGTAAAACTGAATTTATTATACCTAGACATGTGAAAATCACTTTCCTTATTTACTCATTGTGTTGAATGCTTCACCATTAAAAGATAGATTTCCCTTTCACTTTATGATTGATCCAGGATTAACATTAATTATTGAAATGTTATCTTGCATGATTCTTAAAGATATGAAAAGTCCTTTAACTTCAGTCTTTACCTGGAAGTTCTTGGAATTTGGCATAAATGCCTTGAAAAGTCCTAAAATTCATGTCTTTGTTGAAATAAACTGAAATAGACAATAACATTTTTCTTCAATTTTCACAAATCAAATTTTCAGTGTCAGTGTTTTAATCTCTGTTGGGATTGTTATGTGCGACTTATTTAATGTGTTTTTAATTGTATGTTTACAATGTTTATAAGACTTTATATTGTGTTATGTAACTGTCAAAATCACCAAACCTTTAGTCCCACTGAAAATATTGGAAAAGTTCTTGAATTTAATGACAGGAAGTCCTAGAAAAGACCTTGAATTTAATGACGGGAAGTCCTAGAAAAGACCTTGAATTTGATGACTCGACTCAAAGTCTGTATAAACCATGTTGTGAATTGATCCCTAGATAAGTATGATGTGTAGTAGAAGGTCTCAACTCTCCTGATCTGTATCTATTCTGATCTATCATCCAGGTGGAGAGAGAGGGAGACCGATACTTCATGAGCGTGTTGACTCTGGGAAGCAGCACATACAAAAGTTCCTACTGGTAAGATGTTTCGTCAAATTCCAAAATCCTAAACCATACTTGAAATAATTTACACTACCCAGGGTATATTTGAAACAGCTTTGTCAAGATTGGTCCATTGAAATATTATGTCACCATAATTTATACTTCATGTCCCAACTTCAGCCAGATCCAGAAAATGTTTCGGAGATCCTTCCTGTAAAAAAAAAAAAGATAAGGCAAGGGGCAAATGTCAAAAGAATACATTTGCACTCAATCATGTATGAATTCTGTCACATAGGATTTCCCCATTGTTTTAGTCTTGTACTCCACTTTATGAAGAGTTGAACATTTTGTTGTTCAAGATGGTCCCAGAACATAAATTGTTTAATGCAATATATACTGTACTTTGTTTAGTTAGCCATATCCTGTATTCATATTTAGAAACCACAGTACACTGGTATATCAAGGCTTTTGCCAGGGGAAAAGTCTTAAAACATCGCAGAACAGAACTTGAAATACAGAAATGTGTATAACATGTAAAGATTGTATGTAAATAATAAAAAATACTGACAATCAGTAAGAACCATTTATGACAAGTATTGCTTACTCATTACATATATTTGTTTTCACAGGGAAAAGTCTAAAAGTATCGCAGAACAGAATGCTGCAATTGTAGCATCAATAGTATTAGATATAGACGATGGCCGTAAACCTGGCTCATGTGAAATGACGGAAGCAGTGGCAGCCAAGTGGAGAGAACTCTGTCAAGAAAAAAATTCAGGTGATAATATCTCCCAGATAAACTCGGAATCGGCTTCTGTATGTGATCAATCACATAACGAGAATGAAAATATACACATGGTCAGTGACACAAAGAGGAAACACAACACTTCTGAAACAGATACTGTAGAAGATCTGAATGGAATAGCCGGTAAAAGAAAATGTGATGATTTTACAGAGGGAAGTAAACAGAACAGCAATAAATTAACAAGTGGAGGTGAACAGAACAGTCAGTCTAGTATTGAGATTAGCCAATCAGAAAGAGTTTCTGTTGAAAGAAGTGGACTTGGTTAATTATGAGAAAGAGTACATTCATTATTTTAAGATTTTAATGTGATCTAATTTAAAAGATTTAAATGTAATTTCAGTATGTCTTTAGTTGATTCAGGAAAAAAAACATCTTTCAGCATTGTGATACTTTTGTTTTAATAATGTACAATCATGTGAGTGAAAAATTGCTGAATCTGATAATAAAATGATACTGCTCGACAAAATTTTGGATGCTTGTCTTGTTGATTAGATTCACAGACTTGAATTAAAGTTACCCTTATGTGAAATCACAGCAGTGTTTGAATCCATGTAATCCAGGTCCCAGATCAGATCTCAGACTTCAAATATTGGCAGAAACAATCCAGAACAATTCATACTTGGGGTATAGAATCATGTATAGAATCATGTCGGTGTGTGCAGACCTACATTTTGACCTTTGACCTACATTGAAGAAAAAAGTTTGTCCATTTTCTACACTACTTGCCATTGGGACTTCATACTTGGGGTATGAGTGTACCTTATCGAATCATGGGGCAGTGCCTCAGTGTATCAAAATTAGATCAATCAGACCTATGTTTTATCTTTGAGCCACAAAATCATTGTGCCATCTAGATCTGGACATGTATTCGCTCTATTATCTTGATTTTAAATGCAATATGTACAAAAGAATGTTGTTTTAAGGTTAAAGTTTGTTAAAAGGAGTTATTTCCTGAAGTTGACAACAACGCTCACTTCTTAATAGAGTAAGCAATACAGACCTGTTTGGCTTCTTTTTCTTCTTTTTTAGCCCACCATCATCAGATGGTGGGCTATTCAAATCGCCCTGCGTCCGTGGTCCGTCGTCCGTCCGTCCGTCCGTCCGTCCGTCCGTCCCTCCCTCCGTCCGTCCGTCCGTCCCTCCGTCCGTCCGTAAACAATTCTTGTTATCGCTAATCCTCAGAAAGTACTGAAGGGATCTTTCTCAAATTTCATATATGGGTTCCCCTTGGTGCCTAGTTATGCATATTGCATTTTGAGACCAATCGGAAAACAACATGGCCGACAGTCAGCCATCTTGGATTTTGACAATTGAAGTTTGTTATCGCTATTTCTGAGAAAGTGCTGAAGAGATCTTTCTCAAATTTCATATGTAGGCTCCCCTTGGTGCCTAGTTATGCATATTGCATTTTGAGACCAATCGGAAAACAACATGGCCGACAGGCAGCCATCTTGGATTTTGACAATTGAAGTTTGTTATCGCTATTTCTGAGAAAGTACTGAAGGGATCTTTCTCAAATTTCATATGTAGGCTCCCCTTGGTGCCTAGTTATGCATATTGCATTTTGAGACCAATCGGAAAACAACATGGCCGATAGGCAGCCATCTTGGATTTTGATAATTGAAGTTTGTTATCGCTATTTCTGAGAAAGTACTGAAGGGATCTTTCTCAAATTTTATATGTAGGCTCCCCTTGGTGCCTAGCTATGCATATTACATTTTGAGACCAATCGGAAAACAACATGGCCGACAGGCAGCCATCTTGGATTTTGATAATTGAAATTTGTTATCGCTATTTCTGAGAAAGTACTGAAGGGATCTTTCTCAAATTTCATATATAGGTTCCCCTTGGTGCCTAGTTATGCAAATTGCATTTTGCGACCTATCGGAAAACAACATGGCCGACAGGCAGCCATCTTGGATTTTGACAATTGAAGTTTGTTATCGCTATTTCTGAGGAAGTACTGAAGGGATCTTTCTCAAATTTCATATGTAGATTCCCCTTGGTGCCTAGTTATGCATATTGCATTTTGAGACCAATCGGAAAACAACATGGCTGACAGGCAGCCATCTTGGATTTTGACAATTGAAGTTTGTTATCGCTATTTCTGAGAAAGTACTGAAGGGATCTTTCTCAAATTTCATATGTATGTTTCCCTTGGTGCCTAGTTATGCATATTGCATTTTGAGACCTATCGGAAAACAACATGGCCGACAGGCAGCCATCTTGGATTTTGACAATTGAAGTTTAATATCACTATTTCTGAGAAAGTACTGAAGGGATCTTTCTCAAATTTCATATGTAGATTTCCCTTGGTGCCTAGTTATGCATATTGAGACCGATCGGAAAACAAACATGGCCGACAGGCAGCCATCTTGGATTTTGACAATTGAAGTTTGTTATCGCTATTTCTCAGAAAGTACTGAAGGGATCTTTCTCAAATTTTCGTATTTAGGTCCAATTGAAGTTTGTTATCGCTATTTTACAGAAGGTACTGAAGGGATCTTCCTCAAATTTCATATGTAGGTTCCCCTTGGTCCCTGGTGTTGCATTTTGGGACCAATCCGAAAACAACAGACAGCCATTATCGCAAAATCTTAAATTTTATATATAGGTTCCCCTTGTTTAAAAAGTACTAGAGGGCTGTTTCTGAATTTACACAGATTAGTAAGACTTAGAGGAAGGGAAAAGTAGAGAAAAGATCAATCTGACATGGAACCTATAAAGATCATTCAATGGTGGGCGCCAAGATCCCTCTGGGATCTCTTGTTTAACTTAGAGATTACATGTAAGATCTTTAATGTTTTGCTGGATTAAAAGGCTAGAAAGTTTGTTCAGCTGACAATTCTGTGCCAAGTTAGAGGCTATGGGGTCAAACTGTAAGAAAATATTTGAAAAACTTCTGAATAACCAGGAAATCGAGGGTAGAAACATGTGGTCTGTAGCAATCTCATATGGGGAGCTATCAAGTAAAATTATTTGACCCACATGGGTCAAAACTGAAGGAATGCTTGAAATGTGGCCCATGGCATTCTGGGTAGAAGACCATCAAATACCTTGACCAACTCTCCAAGTCACAATACTCCAAAATGTGCTTATTAATAAACAAAAGATTGATGTGGAAAAAAATGTGTGGCGTCGTCTTTTATAGCATTGATGGTCCTATGAGGAAGTACAGTGTCAGTATTCAAATGAATATTCAAAATTCGTTCACATTCAATGCTGAAGGAGTCAAATTTACTGACACTTTTTGCAGCATTATCTAGAAATATAAGCATTCCAGAGTGTCAAACAATGCATATATTACTTCAGAGAAAGTTATTTTACCTTAATGGCAAATATCATTTTTGCTATAATGTGTTTTTTTAACTTTAATGTAAAATCTTTTAACCTTAAGTGTAGATAAATATGATCACATAATGGCAAACAAATATTTCCCTTAAGGTCAAAAACTTTTGCCATAATGTACATATTGGCAAGACTGCTTTTTTACCAAGTTAAATAAAATGCACATAATAGAAAAAAAACATTTATTTCCATTAAGGCCAACAAAAGTTCCCATTATGTACCTATCTTTTAACCTTTCAAATAAATAATGTTTTCTGTTACATAATATTATATGAGCAAAAGCTTGTTTTTGGCATTAAAAAAAAGATTTTCTCTCTTTTCGCTACTGATGTGAAGGGGCCGGAAAAGAATTGTCTACCAAGAAAAATCGGGAATGATAAAATAGTTCTAACTCAATATCGACAGTAATTCTAACTCAAATTCACCGACAATCATTCTTAACTCAAAATCGACAATAATTCTAACTCAATATCGACAGTAATTCTAACTCAACATCGACAGTAATTCTAACTCAATATCGACAGTAATTCTAACTCAAATTCACCGACAATAATTGTTAACTCAAACTCGACGGTAATTCTAACTCAATATCGACAGTAATTGTTAACTCAAACTCGACGGTAATTCTAACTCAATATCGACGGTAATTCTAACTCAATATCGACGGTAATTCTAACTCAATATCGACAGTTATTCTAACTCAACATCGACAGTAATTCTAACTCAAATTCACCGACAATAATTGTTAACTCAAACTCGACGGTAATTCGAACTCAATATCGACGGTAATTCTAACTCAATATCGACGGTAATTCTAACTCAATATCGACAGTAATTCTAACTCAAACTTGACGGTAATTCTAACTCAATATCGACGGTAATTCTAACTCAATATCGACGGTAATTCTAACTCAATATCGACGGTAATTCTAACTCAATATCGACGGTAATTCTAACTCAATATCGACAGTAATTCTAACTCAAACTCGACGGTAATTCTAACTCAATATCGACGGTAATTCTAACTCAAATTGACGGTAATTCTAACTCAATATCGACAGTAATTCTAACTCAATATCGACAGTTATTCTAACTCAAATTCACCGACAATAATTCTTAACTCAAACTCGACGGTAATTCTAACTCAACATCGACAAAACGCGGGTATAAATAAAATATGGACAAAGATATCTATGATGTTTTCCGGGAGGGTAAAGGTCTTCAGGTGACGACAACATCATGCAAATATATGTCAAATCCTGGTTTAGTGTCATTATCAATAAACAACAAACATGTCTGACATCCTATCGCTCACAAGGAAATCGAAACTCTCTAATAATAAATATCCGTTTATGTGTAATGATGATAAACGGTTGAACATTAGCATAGTTTATTGGCCCAGTAAACCTTGTACATGAGCTGTACTTGAGAGTAAAAAATCACGTGAACGTTACTTGCCCATTGCGCCTTTTTTGAGAAATAACTACATGTATTTGTAACAAAAGTGATTTCATTTCCCCTACACGCGCTGTAAACATGCGAACTTTAAATGCTGCGCAGTGTCGTCATCCAGAATTGATAAGTATTATTAATAATTATTTTTAGAAATAATGTCATCTTATTTTTGTCTGAAGTACATTGACCGTAATCTCTCGGTTCCCACAATGCACAATATATGATCCAAGTATAATACAGATCGGTCTTGTCCATGACCTACAATCCTTAGGATACATATATACTCGGGTAGTACAAACCTTAATACTACTGTATGTGTATTGGGTACTTACCTGGAATAACATGTAAATATATTGTGTTCTATTCTAATCGGAGTGTTCCTATTTTTACCTGTATCGATCGGTCGGATCTATTTTTACCAATACATATACCGTTAACACGAAGTATGTATAGTGAATTAAATTGCTGAAGGATTATAGTATAATAGACACTGACGTTGATTTCTCTGGTACGACTAGTTACGTTTAAAACTGAGTCAGGATTTAACCGCGAAGAGACGGGAGGCGTTAGAGCGTGTCTGAAAGTGTGGTGGTGATTTCGATATACCAACCTGTTTTCCAGTTCAAGGGCGTAGTCTAACAAAACCTCCGTCTAACTGACTGTAGCTTTACATCAGAAATGCTCTTTCTGTGTTCTCCAAGTCATTAAAGAGATGAAATAATATTGAATTAATCAACACCACATGCTTGTAATTAACTGGCTTAATTGGTATATAGGTAACATCTTCGTTACGCACACCCGGAGAATACATGTACACGTACATGTCTTTGCGTGATATATATAAATTAAAGTGTTTAAATACAAGAGAATTTTGAATTAGTTTCCATTCATATGAATTGCCAACGTTTCATTTTTAGCGGGTCCCATAGATGTTTCATAATTTACATTAAAAGATAATTACCAGGACGTATATATAGTGTATATATCCGGAAACATATGTATTAGATTATAGATGGTTCTGATATATCATACATCCTTGGAAAAAATCGTGTATAAAATCACTGTCAACAGATCGAGACCTCAACATATATCATAATATAGATCTCTGCTGTAGGAAATGTTAAAATAAGAACAAATAATACAAGAATTAGATAATACATGTAAGAATATTATACCAGATATCCGATTTGATAACAGACTTAAATGGTCAAAGGTGATGTTGCGTAATTTATATTTTGTAAATTGAGAAGTCAGAGTGGGAAAGGGCGATAATTTCCTAGGTATATATAATGTCGATGTAATTATATGGTATTATCTTATACATATTACATAAGCATTATTCGTAATTTATGAAATCAGAGCGTATATCCATATCCAGGAGATAAAAGTGCTGTGTATGAACTACGAACACTACTATAATTGTATATATTATACTGTAAATATGTTGTTTTTTTTCTATACATCATGACAGTATGTGAAAAGAGAATAAAATGAATTTGAATTTGAGGTGAGGTGTGATGACCGATATTACATCCATGACGTCACTCCAGAAGACAATGCTGTCTGTTCATTCACATGACAAGGACTCGATAAACTATTGGCCTAGTTAAACCCATCCTAAAAGACACGTTTTTATGGAGGCGTTTACGCCTGCCATATTACAATCACCTACGAGTTGTGACGTCACAATCTCTCACTTTCATTTTCGTTATATTTCCTTTCACAGTTCATTTTTGTAGTTTCTTTCGGTTCATATATGATGTAGTTGAACTATATATACATTTATGAAAACTATCACGACTACAAATAAAGTGCTATTACATGAAAAAAGGTATATTCAGTATAAATTTCTCTTCGGCGGAAGCCCGGAATTTGAGACCTCTGGTGGTAATTTCTGTAACTAGTGGTAATGATTCGCTTATTAGTCCAAGTATGAGGCACGTCATTGTAGTCCGTCATTCAAAGTAGATGTGCACAGAAATGTATTAACTATGCTGATAATGTTGTGAACATTTCAGGAACTATTTTGAATAAACAATAAGAATAATGTCTTGTAAATATCTACACCTGCATCGATTTTTGCAAATCTATATCGAAAATACTGATTGAAGGGAGATAACTGCGATATTCTGACGTTACCTTACAGAGGACACTTGTTTAACTACTAGGAATAAAGACGGCATAACAACCCAAGCGCAAACAAATTTCCGATTTTCATAAAACCCTCCAGGTTTTGGCTAACAACATTTCTTTTGTTTACAACTTGGTAGTTTGTTCACGAGATTTTATGAGATTTGGTCCGATATTTAGCGATCACGTGTTTCGTCTGTTTACGTGAGCGAGCACTCTGTCAAAATGGAGGCACGTGGACACGGGCTTCACACGAAGCATCAAAGTGCGATGATTGTCGCTAGAAATTAATATCTATCATTATGAATTAAAGGCAAGTTGCTTACAAAGTTTAAATCTGTTTGTTGACCCACTGAAATAAGCGTTTGTTTGTTTAGGACGAAACTGTTTACGATAAGTTGTTCAAGCCTGGCCAGACCACAAAATCACAATATCTACTGCGATTATAGTCCGAATTTTCTGACGATCTTGCTATATACTATATGCAGACTTTAATCAGCTTTAAGACAATATCAACACCAGAACCTTTCGGATTACTGCGATAACTGATCGAAGTCCCTGTGTTTCAAATCTATGAATCGGCAGACCTACGTGATGGCGTGATGGAATTCGATCGTTTATTTTTCAAAACTAAGAAAACTGGCACATATCTGTCGTGGTGGTCATTTGTGCTGTACCTTCCCCGACAGAGACAATATACAGAATCTGGATTTTTGTGATAAGGTTTACTGCAGTAGCTACTCGCACTCGTAATATATATGAAAATGCTAAATTATTATTGAACCAGCTTGTCTTATTTATATATTATTCAGCTCACGATTCAATGCAACCTTTTCAAATGTTTTCATGTAATATATATATATACATTTGTATGCACCAAGCTGTGAAATGTTTGTATTACATAGAATATTTAAACAATACAAAGTAATTGTAGATTAACAAAATGTATACCAATTGCATTTTAACGTACTAGTACAACTTTTTGTTGTTTTCATGTAATATAACTTTTTGTTGTTTTCATGTAATATAACTTTTTGTTGTTTTCATGTAAAATGATAAATACATGTATATCTATTGGCAATCGATATACAATCCATATAATATAAGACTTTCTCAAATATCAATATCCTCATAACTTTCAAAATAAATCTATATTTGCTTTTGAAATTTCATTAAAAATGTTTGATTTTCATGTCACGAACAAATCCCTTAAAATTATCATCAATCTCCTTATTGGTCTCCAGAAAGTGTGAAAATAAATGAAACTTTTTTGTCAATAATTCTATTCATTATGAATTCATGTATAACCATTTAGGTTTTTTCCAATGTTGACCTTTAAAACTATATATATATACAAGCAACAATCTGTGGGATGTCAAATATGGAAGGCTATAGCTGTTTCAGGATAAATTGCCAAAAATGCTTATAAGTACTGTTTCTTATCACTGATCACATATATTGGGTTTTTGACTATTATGTGTTATTGTTACTTAAGTGTGATTTTTTTCGGCTCCAGTGATAATGTATTTCTTTGTACTTATGTGCAACAGACATCGCGAGAGTTTAATTCTCCTACAGATAATATTGACTCCTACAAAAAGAAGTTGAGTGATCATGATTGGTTGACTACGAGAGGCATTTTATCAAATCTCATATTTACCATACTGATTGCTCATGATCATATTTCATCCGGCCTAGTAAACTCTAGAAAAAACATCTTAATTTATGAAAGTAGCTAACTCCTTTAATGTATGTGTAAAAATTAAGTATATATATATATCGTACAAAACATCAAACTTCTAATATGGTAGAAATGAAACATACATTTAGGCTGACTGCCTGATAATATAATACAATTTGTACAGAGTTTACAATCCTTTGACATTCAGCTCATAATATACACCATTATAATTTGATCTGTCGTCATGCGTCGGTCTTCTTCTTAAGACCAAGATATCGCAGAATGGTGTACAAAAGGTTCTTAAGCTGTTTTATCAAAATTGTTAATTTCATGGCCCCCTATGTGTCGCATTCTCCCTGGGGAGAGGATACATTTTACTATAGTTTATATAGAAAACTCATCACACATATTTTAGCATAATTTGTTTCATTTTCATTGGAAATTGGTTAGCACGTGGTTAGGGCAAACTTTTCTCAATGATATATTGTCAGAGAATGTCAAGGCCAACGACTTGTTATGGGTTCGAATGTCAAAAATAAAAATCTTATATTGATTATTTTTTTCCATTTCATATGAAAGAACATAGTCCACTGAAACAGAATGTGCATATTTTATTGTCATCAGATAAAAATATGGCAGAAAGATATGGCACTTCATTTAAGGTCATGGGGGTCAAATGATCAAGAAAATTCAAAGTTCTTTCAAATTATTAATTTGGGTCACATTTTAAAGAATCAGCCCTTTTAAAGGTGTGTGCAATGCATCAAGGTCAAATAATCAAAATGACGCAGATATGGCACTTTTAAAAAGAAATTCCTACCAAAATTAAAAAATGACCCAAAACTGCACATACACACGAAGGCTGGATACATGTAAGATGTGTGACTGGCTACAAATATTGAGTTTATCTCTCTGACCTTGACCTTCATTCACATTTTAAAGAACCGGCTCTTATGAAGGTGTGTGCGAAGTTTCAAAGGCAAATTATTAAAAATGATGCAGACATGCCCTTTAAAGAATGTTTTCTTGCCAAAATCAAAAATTATCCATAAATTGCAATTCAATTGTTGGCTCAAAAGGGGTCAATTTGGCTCAATTGACGGAAATAACTTCTTCTCTGAAACTAAGCAATAGCTCATACTTGACTGGTAGCATCCTTTTGGGTAGGGATTCAAAATTGTAAAAATGGTGGGGTTGACCCCCGGGGGGCAGGGTCAAAAGGGGTCAATTGGTTTCTCTGAAACTAAGTTATGGATATAACTCACATTGGTGTGGTAGCAATCCCTATGGGGTTGTACCCAAAGTCAATTTCATTTCATGGATTGATTGCACAATTTGGTATAAAACCTACATTCGTATGGTAGCATGGTTATGGGGTGGGTTTTCAAAATTGTACGAATGTTGGGGTTAACCTCCCGGGGGCTGAAGGATGGGACCAAAATAGGTCAATTTCGCTAAATTGACATTTTTAGAATAACAATAAACCAATGTACATGTACCCATATAAAATGCTTATGATATATTGAAAAATAAACTTAAGCATCATTTTTGTTTCATATCTCATAAAACCAGGTGAGCGATACAGGCCCTCTGGGCCTCTTGTTTTATCTGTGAAACCATTCAGATCCCAACTCCATAATCTTGCTGGACAACAAGAGATGAACACAATCCTGATGTAAAAATAGGCCCAGGGTTCTTTCCCCACCCCAAGGGCCTTATACAATCAAATTGAATTGATATCAAATATGAAAGTTTTCTTCAATATTTTGCATGTAAAACGCTGTATATTTATATACAGTACCTATAGCTACTAGGCTATTATCTACATCTTGGTGCTAAATTAAAAAGCTACAAATCACAAATCACAGTTTATTGTGAATATTGCCATTGGATCTATTAAAATAGATGGAATTGATATCTAATTTTGAAATAATTGTCCTTAAAAATGAGGTCTTTGTTGAAAAAAAAGTGTAATAACTTTTAAAAGCTGTCAATCTAATTTTGATATTATTCTAAGATCAAAATAGAAAGGAATAAACAATTTTGTTTACAAGATATTGAAAGACATTGCACACTTTCAACAAAAAAAGTAGCAGACACTCCCTGTATTTTCAATACATATCGTGTATTGTTATAACTTATCGAAATGCATATCATATTGTTTCGACATTTCTAATACCCAGGCCTATAAAATATAAGTTTGTTTTAAACACATAAATGCAAATTTTGAACTACTTAAGTATAAAAGATGGTTTAAAGTATGAATGTTAATGACATGTACCTAAGTAGAAGTTGATTTGAAAAAAAATTAAAATGTTTGACTTTTTAAGTAAAGGTTTGATTGAAATAAGAAATGTTTAACTACTTTTAGAAGTAGGTTTGCAACTTTTAAGATGGTTAAAACCATTATGTACATCGAAACAGTCTAAACCATTACATTCATCAGGACTGTGAAAACCATTATGTCCAGTTGGTTTGACACACTTAAGTGGAAATGTTTAGTCATGTTGATATCAGTTTAATTTGTATTCTTGCTTTATTTCAAATATCTCCTTTTACATCTGACTAACGCCTCCTACAGTACTTTCAGTACTTTGATTTAAATTTTTATATTAGTTATTATTCAGAGCCCTTCAAGTGTGTCCATGTATATAAGACAACTTCTAAGACGTTTAGGGAGCTAGATTGCCATTTTAGACTTTTTAGTGACCATGGACTATCATGACACCCCTTCCAACCCCATACATACTATAGGGTAGGTTCAAATATCAACACAAAACTGTAACAGACGTTCAAGTATCTCAGATGGGGCCTACAGTAAAACAGAGATTTTGAACACAAACTTGACGAATACTTAAAAACACCACCTAAATGAACATTCTCAGGTATCGTTTATAAAAATATATGATTTATTACTGAGGAACCGAAAACCTTTCTTATTTATATATCTGGGCCTGACAACAATACCCAGATGGTGAACTTCCCTGTGTATACGGGGTGCCAGTGATATATGAGAGTACTTGTGTGAACACCAGAAAACGCGGTTGACATATTATATACTTACTATCATATGTAAATATCAGTTAGGGCGTTACGTACGGAAGTAGTGATATAGGTAAAGCTGTATTATTCACTTAGAGCTGTTATTAACACAGGGCGCAGATATTCATGTATATCTACGTACATTCATATCACCGTCCAATTCGTCAGAGCATAGTTAGCTTAAACTGTGTTTAAGTCCTTTTTTAGAAATAATATTTCCAATTTTATAGACATATTAAAGTATTTTTTTTAAGTTGGGTGACTGGATTTGATAACTCAATTTCACAACACATATATCTAGATGAAATAAATATATGTATATTCAAATTGATTTTTAAACTATCGGGAAGTTATACTAGTACTTTGACAGACAAGTGTATCGTTTTTTGACGTTTCCCTCCTTGAGTTTGGGTCTCAGTTAGAAGATATGACTGTCTATTGAGTTCGTCACGGGGAAAAGGTTAATTACACACTTCATGGACGATAACTATTGGATGGGCGTGACCAGTCCACACAGTTACACGTAGTAGTGTACGCAGTCTGATATTGTCACGTATACGTAGTGAAGGTGTGACGGAACACAAGTGTCACGCCCTTCTGTGACGTCACATATGTAATACGTGCAAAATGTCCTTGGGAGAGGGGGCATCCTCGGCCCCGAGGTAAAAATCGCTTATTTACGCAGGGATGCGATTTTCACCAGAGGCCGGGGATAGGGGGAAGGGACAACGAAATACATTGATGTCTTCATTTTTAACGCAATTTCATTACGTTAAGTTGTTTCAGAGAAACTAATTAGGTATCATAAATACAGTCTTATTTTATTTATCTATACAATTACTAAGACAGACGACTGTATGTTTTGTTTTGTTAATTGTTATCTGTTTTCTGATATAATATTACTAACCTATTTTTGTGTAACACGACCACTTGTGTGTCGGGTGAGATATTCCGGAGACAGATATGATACTCCGAGTCAATATACCGGATCACGTTGTATAGCGTATGTTCGATAAAATACGCACGTGTCTCCAGCTCGTGACATCTGGTGTAATATTGAATTTGATGGATGTCCGAGGTTCCATCGTTATTCATTTGCAACGTAACAATATATGTATCTGGTATTTGATTTAAAACGACATCGCATTGTGATAACACGATATATTGCGTTTTAACGTCATAGCAACATATAAATTTGTATTGTGACGACATGGCATCCTTTCTGACGACATAACATGGATGAATATCGGCATAGCATAGCCATTGCGTTATTATAACAACATAGCTTGCATTAAAAATGGCATAGCGTTGAGGGAAAAACTGACTTGAGCAGGTCTACCACAAATAATTCTTCAGGCCAATGAAGTTCATACATTCCTATCTCATAAGTAGATAGTTATAAGAGAAATTAACCTATATTTTTAAGTCGCTTCTACGTTGTAAAATGAACAGAGGCATTATATGAAGTCATAATGTTGTTCTGCATGTTTGCATTTTGGGCGGTGGTCACAGTGCTGAGAACGTTACGCTTGGCTGAATCTATTATGATGTACGATTTATAGCCAAACACAATATGAAGATATCTTGCCTTTAAATCGGTTAAACAAATTATAGGTGTGTTACTAACTAAAGTGGGCGTTGTCCAAGGACACAGTATTTGCCACGTGGCTGGTTTAGCGGAGACCACTCCTTAACAGTACACAGAATCATATGACTTTATATTGTGACGTAACATTGTCAGCACGGTACTATTCAAGTCTTATTTCAATACAGATCCACTAGAGGGGCGAACATTATCTTAGAATGAAGTTAAATAGAATTTGGGAAATGCATTCTACTTGTTAGAAGTGCCGTCATAATGCAAGGATGTAATTATGTTATATTTTAACAAGAGATCCCAGAGGGATCTTGGCGCCCACCATTGAATGATCTTTATAGGTTCCATGTCAGATTGATCTTTTCTCTACTTTTCCCTTCTTCTAAGTCTTACTAATCTGTGTAAATTCAGAAACAGCCCTCTAGATCTAGTACTTTTCAAACAAGGGGAACCTATATATAAAATTTAAGATTTAGCGATAATGGCTGTCTGTCGGCCATGTTGTTTTCCGATTGGTCCCAAAATGCAATACCAGGGACCAAGGGGAACCTACATATGGAATTTGAGAAAAATCCCTTCAGTACCTTCTGTACAATAGCGATAACAAACTTCAATTTTCAAAATACAAGATGGCTGCCTGTCAGCCAGGTTGTTTTCTGACTGGTCTCAAAATCCAATATGTATAACTAGACACAGAGGGCAACCTACAAATGAAATTCAGAAAGATCCTTTCAGCAATTTCTGATAAATAGCGATAACAATCTTCAATTGTCAAAATCCAAGATGGCTGCCTGTCGGCCATGTTGTTTTTCGATTGGTCTCAAAATGCAATATGCATAACTACGCACTGAGGGAAACCTACATATGAAATTTGAGAAAGATCCCTTCAGTACTTTCTCAGAAATAGCGATAACAAACTTCAATTGTCAAAATCCAAGATGACTGCCTGTCGGCCATGTTGTTTTCCGAATAGTCTCAAAATGCAATATGCATAACTAGGCACCAAGGGGAGCCTACATATGAAATTTGAGAAAGATCTCTTCAGCACTTTCTGAGAAATAGCGATAACAAACTTCAATTGTCAAAATCCAAGATGGCTGCCTGTCGGCCATGTTGTTTTCCAATTGGTCTCAAAACGCAATATGCATAACTAGGCACTAAGAGGAACCTTTATATGAAATTTCAGAAAGATCCCTTCATAAGTTTCTGAGAAATAGCGATAACAAACTTCAATTGTCAAAATTCAAGATGGCTGCCTGTCGGCCATGTTGTTTTCCGATTGGTCTCAAAATGCAATATGCATAACTAGGTACCAAGGGAAGCCTACATGTGAAATTTGAGAAAGATCCCTTCAGTACTTTCTCAGAAATAGCGATAACAAACTTCAATTGTCAACATCCAAGATGGCTGCCTGTCGGCCATGTTGTTTTCCGATTGGTCTCAAAATGCAATATGCATAACTAAGCACCAAGGGGAGCCTACATATGAAATTTGAGAAAGATCCCTTCAGTACTTTCTCAGAAATAGCGATAACAAACTTCAATTATCAAAATCCAAGATGGCTGCCTGTCGGCCATGTTGTTTTCCGATTGGTCTCAAAATGCAATATGCATAACTAGGCACCAAGGGGAGCCTACATATGAAATTTGAGAAAGATCCCTTCAGTACTTTCTCAGAAATAGCGATAACAAACTTCAATTATCAAAATCCAAGATGGCTGCCTGTCGGCCATGTTGTTTTCCGATTGGTCTAAAAATGCAATATGCATAACCAGGGACCAAGGGAAGCCTACATGTGAAATTTGAGAAAGATCCCTTCAGCACTTTCTCAAGAATAGCGATAACAAACTTCAATTGCCAAAATCCAAGATGGCTGCCTGTCGGCCATGTTGTTTTCCGATTGGTCTAAAAATGCAATATGCATAACTAGGCACCAAGGGAAGCCTACATATGAAATTTGAGAAAGATCCCTTCAGTACTTTCTCAGAAATAGCGATAACAAACTTCAATTGCCAAAATCCAAGATGGCTGCCTGTCGGCCATGTTGTTTTCCGATTGGTCTAAAAATGCAATATGCATAACTAGGCACCAAGGGGAACCCACATATGAAATTTGGGAAAGATCCCTTCAGTACTTTCTGAGGATTAGCGATAACAAGAATTGTTTACAGACGGACGGACGACGGACCACGGACGCAGGGCGATTTGAATAGCCCACCATCTGATGATGGTGGGCTAAAAAAGTCATTTTGCCGGAGTTGAAAATATCTAATAAACATTTGAATTAAAGACTGGGTGTGGCCACAGGGACTTGAGAAATGGACACCGGGGTGTCATTTTTACCGAATTTTAATCTAGCCCCCACAAACGGCGGAAATGTACAATACAACTAGAGGAGGTCCAAATACATGTGTAGACTGTAACAAATTCTCATGTCCCCGTGGTTGAGGGTGTGGGTGAGGGTGGATAATTATCAGTACATGTATATTCACCACTATTATTTCTGTCAACTAATTGAAACTAAAACCATGACAAAAACCCCGTTTTCTATACGTTGGTATGAGTCCAAATTAAAGCCTAAAACATGTAATTTGACTACATCACTCGGGGACGAAAAATTTAAAGACGATATCAGTATATTAGTAATACAAAAGTGTACTTAGTTGATTAACTGGGTCCGTGCAAACATCCACGATTTATGACACTTGTATATATTATTCAGTAATCTAAACCACATCTGGATCAATTAAGGAAATATTAGCATATCGATCTAAATTTTTACCGCAGTCGACGCCGAACAATTCACCTAACTGTAATTGTTCCATTTAATATCCAGTCACAGGGACACGAATCTATCACCGGGACACGAATTACAGGGCACGAATCTATCACTAGGGCACGAATCTATCACCAGGACACGAATTACAGGGCACGAATCTATCCCGATGGAATGAGAGTGTATGTGGCAAGGTGACTTTTATCAGCGGAGATCGATTCTCAGTTTACCATTCTGATTATAGTACAGTAAACAGGGACCTCAGAGTTTATTTACAGTCTGTGTGTAGCTAGATGTGTATTTATCTAATGTTAAGCTTGACACAGCAACGAGTTACCAAAAATAAGCTGAATACAATCAAACGAGCTTTAAATAGTGTAAAGGGCACCATCGTCACTAGGCAATGCCAACACTTCACAGGGACTCGGTTTCGTGATTTTGAGTTGTTTGACATTAGTTCATTAACACTTTAGATGTGTATAAGAACTGGATTTTTGTTGTTTTGATTATTGTCTGACGTCAAATATTACTCCATATCCCGAAATAGAGTCCACGGCTAGCCAAATAAAATTTTCTGGGAAAGACTTCGCCCTTAAAGTGTGGATTTCTCTTCAGTAACGTCATCTTAAGATTTTTCACCTGTGTGGGGATACATATTCAGCTTAACCATATGAAGTTGGGCATATAATCAAATACAAATAATACTTCAGCGAACAATACAATGCCCGACCTACTAAAAAGTATCTCGCTGCGTTTACTTCCTTGTCGCCAACTTTATACCAGTACACAAGGATTTACTACAGAATACATTGTAGTTGGCAACTGTACATGTCTTATGGGCAAAAGATATGACGCAAAGTTAATTTTAAGTAGGAGCACGTGTTAGCGTCCTATAACTCAATAACAATGATGGTTTGAGAAACGTAGGTGAAGGAAAGTCAGGACTGTGTATAGATTTTAGTTGTCATATGATATAAAGTAGTCTAGACAAACCTCATGCTTTTCAGTTGGTACACATTTGTCTTTATTGCCATGGTTCCTATTTTGAGAATGCAGCATCTCTGGGGTTTGATTTAGATTTACACGACAGGTTTCATTGATGGGGCAGGAGATATATGTGGCCAGGGTTGTATAATCCGGTATTATGTCTCAAGAGATCACGTGTAAATCATACTTGTTAATGTTGGGTATTTTTCATTATTTTTCAGTTAGAATCATGAAACTTTTTAATTCATGTTTGATGACAAAGTAATCGAGACACTTGTCATAAAAGTGTAAAATATAATTATTTTGAATACATGTATAATGTTAAAATGAACGAATAAAACAATGGGTTTCAGAACTTCAACATTTATTAAAATTCCATTACTATACAGAAGAAATGCCAAAAAATAAGCCTCACAGGAAACAATGGTCAGTGATAGAGAAATGAACTTAGCCTTTAACCATACAAACAATGTTACAACCATAGGAGAGTTAACACTTATAATCTCATCACTAGTCAAATATAGTAGAACTGATTCTTATATATAATTTACGTGTAGGAAAAATTCATTGATCAATTTTATAATCAATTAACTTCAAAAATATGTTCATCATAAGTTAACATTCTCTCCCTCCCCTGAAATATGCATCATGCTAAAGTTTTGAAATTTTGATTTTCCTTATTTAAGATGGCAAGATAAAGTAGATTTTTTTCATGTCAAAGTTGGTAATTCTACCCACTAATAAATCAAATCGTATACAAGTGTAGCTCTACGGTAACTACTAGAGTTTAAAGCATATTTGAGCTCTACTAATAGAAACGGAACATAATGTAAAACATTGAAGCCGAACTACATCCACAATCAACGCTCTGGACTCATTCTACAATACACCACAGTATTGATAAAATTGAACATACACATTCAGTATTATTATATAGAGTTAAGCTACTTCACGGAAATTAATAGGTAAATTTATAACACACAATTAGCCACTCCTATACATCACACCGATGTAATACAAAAGATCTACCTTGTCAATATATATATGATCATTAGCACAGGTGCTTGAAATGTTTGGCCCCTTCACCAATAAAAATGTCTAAATAATATCGGAGATAATATTTCGTAGACCTTTTTCCTGTGTCCAGTCATATAGTAAGACAATGATATCTTTTGTGAGTTTTGGGCAATCCAATTCAAGCACCTGTGACCAACAGGGGCTAAGGTACACATCTCTTTGTACTGATTATACAGGTAAACAAATGGCAAACACAGGTAGACAGTCAACAAAATCACAGAATGATGAAAATCAACAACAGGCAGTACAGATTTACACCAACATCTACTGCACAAAGTTATATAACAAGAGATCCCAGAGGGATCTTGGCGCCCACCATTGAATGATCTTTATAGGTTCCATGTCAGATTGATCTTTTCCCTACTTTTCCCTTCCTCTAAGTCTTACTAATCTGTGTAAATTCAGAAACAGCCCTCTAGTACTTTTCAAACAAGGGGAACCTATATATAAAATTTAAGATTTAGCGATAATGGCTGTCTGTCGGCCATGTTGTTTTCGGATTGGTCCCAAAATGCAACACCAGGGACCAAGGGGAACCTATATATGAAATTTGAGAAAGATCCCTTCAGTACCTTCTGTAAAATAGCGATAACAAACTTCAATTGTCAAAATCCAAGATGGCTGCCTGTCAGCCAGGTTGTTTTCTGACTGGTCTCAAAATCAAATATGCATAACTAGGCACAGAGGGCAACCTACAAATGAAATTTCAGAAAGATCCCTTCAGCAATTTTTGATAAATAGCTATAACAAACTTCCATTGTCAAAATCCAAGGTGGCTGCCTGTCAGCCATGTTGTTTTCCTATAAGTCCCAAGATGCAATATGCAGAACAACAGACCAAGGGGAACTTACAAAAAAGTTTGAGCAAGATCCCTTCAGTACTTTCTGAGAAATAGCGATAACAAACTTCAATTGTCAAAATCCAAGATGGCTGCCTGTCGGCCATGTTGTTTTCCGATCGGTCTCAAAATGCAATATGCATAACTAGGCATCGAGGGGAACCTACATATGAAATTTGAGAAAGATCCCTTCATTGCTTTCTCAGAAATAGCGATAACAAACTTCAATTGCCAAAATCCAAGATGGCTGCCTGTCGGCCATGTTGTTTAAGGATTGGTCTCAATATGCAATATGCATCACTAGGCACCAAGGGGAACCTATATATGAAATTTGAGAAAGATCCCTTCAGTCCTTTCTGAGAAATAGAGATAACAAACTTCAATTGTCAAAATCCAAGATGGCTGCCTGTCGGCCATGTTGTTTTTCGATTGGTCTCAAAATGCAATATGCATTTCTAGACATCGAGGGGAACCTACATATGAAATTTGAGAAAGATCCCTTCATTGCTTTCTCAGAAATAGCGATAACAAACTTCAATTGTCAAAATCCAAGATGGCTGCCTGTCGGCCATGTTGTTTACCGATTGGTCTCAATATGCAATATGCATAACTAGGCACCAAGGGGAACCTATATATGGAATTTGAGAAAGATCCCTTCAGTCCTTTCTGAGAAATAGAGATAACAAACTTCAATTGTCAAAATCCAAGATGGCTGCCTGTCGGCCATGTTATTTTCCGATAGGTCTCAAAATGCGATATGCATAACTAGGCACCAAGGGGAACCTACATATGAAATTTAAGAAAGATCCCTTCAGTGCTTTCTGAGAAATAGCGATAACAATCTTCAATTGTCAAAATCCAAGATGGCTGCCTGTTGGCCATGTTGTTTTCCGATAGGTCTCAAAATGCGATACGCATAACTAAGCACCAAGAGGAACCTACATATGAAATTTGAGAAAGATCCCTTCAGTACTTCCTGAGAAATAGCGATAACAAACTTCAATTGTCAAAATCCAAGATGGCTGCCTGTCGGCCATGTTGTTTTCCGATAGGTCTCAAAATGCGATATGCATAACTAGGCACCAAGGGGAACCTACATATGAAATTTGAGAAAGAAATCTTTCAGTACTTTCTGAGAAATAGCAATAACAAACTTCAATTGTCAAAATCCAAGATGGCTGCCTGTCGGCCATGTTGTTTTCCGATAGGTCTCAAAATGCGATATGCATAACAAGGCACCATGGGGAACCTACATATGAAATTTGAGAAAGAAATCTTTCAGTACTTCCTGAGAAATAGCAATAACAAACTTCAATTGTCAAAATCCAAGATGGCTGCCTGTCGGCCATGTTGTTTTCCGATAGGTCTCAAAATGCGATATGCATAACAAGGCACCATGGGGAACCTACATATGAAATTTGAGAAAGAAATCTTTCAGTACTTCCTGAGAAATAGCAATAACAAACTTCAATTGTCAAAATCCAAGATGGCTGCCTGTCGGCCATGTTGTTTTCCGATAGGTCTCAAAATGCGATATGCATAACTAAGCACCAAGGGGAACCTACATATGGAATTTGAGAAAGATCCCTTCAGTACTTTCTGAGAAATAGCGATAACAAACTTCAATTGTCAAAATCCAAGATGGCTGCCTGTCGGCCATGTTGTTTTCTGATAGGTCTCAAAATGCGATATGCATAACTAGGCACCAAGGGGAACTTACATATGGAATTTGAGAAAGATCCCTTCAGTACTTTCTGAGAAATAGCGATAACAAACTTCAATTGTCAAAATCCAAGATGGCTGCCTGTCGGCCATGTTGTTTTCTGATAGGTCTCAAAATGCGATATGCATAACTAGGCACCAAGGGGAACTTACATATGGAATTTGAGAAAGATCCCTTCAGTACCTTCTGAGAAATAGCGATAACAAACTTCAATTGTCAAAATCCAAGATGGCTGCCTGTCGGCCATGTTGTTTTCTGATAGGTCTCAAAATGCGATATGCATAACTAGGCACCAAGGGGAACTTACATATGGAATTTGAGAAAGATCCCTTCAGTACTTTCTGAGAAATAGCGATAACAAACTTCAATTGTCAAAATCCAAGATGGCTGCCTGTCGGCCATGTTGTTTTCTGATAGGTCTCAAAATGCGATATGCATAACTAGGCACCAAGGGGAACTTACATATGGAATTTGAGAAAGATCCCTTCAGTACTTTCTGAGAAATAGCGATAACAAGAATTGTTTACGGACGGACGGAGGGACGGACGGAGGGACGGACGGAGGGACGGACGGACGGACGACGGACCACGGACGCAGGGCGATTTGAATAGCCCACCATCTGATGATGGTGGGCTAAAAATAAAACTGTACAGTTTTATCCTTCCCCAGCACCCCCTCCCCACCAAACCCCTTGTCCCAAGACAATACCATGGCCAATTATCAATTGTTTATCTTAAACTATAATACTTACTTACAGTCTAACCTCAAGTTTCAATAAACACCATGTTTTAAGACTGGAGAATAATGAAAATAGTCAAACACATCAACAAACATGTTCTAGCTGACTAAAATCCTATCTCATCACAAATGTTTCATTTGATACCCAAGTTCATCATAACATGACAACTTTGTTTGAAATGAATAGTTTATTTGAAAACTAGAAACTTGGACATGTACTTAAAACTTCCCTTACTGATGAAAAATAACAGGACATAGACAATTTTAAGTGTTTCCCCGTTTAATATACTGAAGGGAATTTACCACATCACATATCAAGCCTATACAGTGTTGAAGATAATGGGCTCCACACACATTGTAATCAGAACAGGAAACATGTAACAGTGAGCAAGTGCTAGTTCCATTTGGCTACACCATAAATCATTTATCTCCAATACAGATCCAGAAGGTGAAGTACTGGTGAAATACACACACAATGACATTGTATACACTTATAATACACACACTTTACCAGACTTGTGTACTGTGAACATCTCTGTCTGGAGTGAATTCTTATCTAAATCAACATCATATCATAGAATTGATTAATTTTCTTATTTACATATATATCATTTCTGCTTAATTGTGATCTAATCATTATTAAACATATGTTTTTAACCATACTTTAACAATGATTTAATCATTTGCACAATTTCACACATTTTTGTTTGAAAATCTGGTGATCAAGTATATATCCGAAATTCTTAATGCATTTTAACACTCTTATCATCATAGAGGTACCACATCATTTCATTCTGCTATAACTTCAAGTAGCTTATGTAGAAATCAAGGGTACCAGCTAGTGTGAAATCACATCACAATTTGGAAGAGAATAATTTTATTACAAAATAATGGTAGGGTTTAACCGTTATGTAAAGCATGTGATGAACATGCTGAAAACTTAGATGAATATGGTATTTTAAAAGCTAATTGGAAGTTATGATGTATCGAGACATAATGACGGGCAGTTTCAGCTAAAATCTATTTACACTTTACAGGAATATTTTGTCACAAAAGCAGAGTACAAAGGTTGAATATATATGAATGTGGGGGAAAGAGAAGAAAATGAAAGAAAGGAAAAGATATTTTTGGAATTATTTGCTCAAACATGGCAAAAATTTGCATGTGAAAATGGATTACATGTCAATATTTAACACCCACTTTACACGAAATTATAATTATATCAGTAAATTCACATACACGATGACCCATATTCAATAAATCTTTTTTTAATTAAATGGTACATCCATTCTGACAATTTTTCGCAGGACATATACAGTGAAACATTCAACATGTACATACAAATTACTTTGCTGAAACATCAAACTTGCTTATCAAGCAGAATTATTAAAAACAAAAGGTAGAAAGACTTTTTTTGTACAGCATGTTCCAAAACAAGATGTAGTGTTTTCAATATAGGGAGGACTCCAAACAATTTTACAGTGTTACAAATGAATGTATTTAGGACTTTACTTTCTTTCTCTGGAAGGTTTAGTATTGGACTCAAAGCTGGAACAAAAAACTAACTGCAGCATCAACCTTTCCTTCTGTACAAATCATAAAATGTAAACATTCTTATATATATGCCACAGTATTCTAGATTTTACATAATTTATAAACATTTCATTTTTTTAACATCTAAGTTTCATTCATCAACTTGAAATGATCATATATATACTTGTAGATCTGTGATGTAAGATTTTATTGTTTATTCCAATTAACAATGTAACAAACACTTACATTTTACAGAAAGTGAATTTGCCGAACACTACGATAAATATGATAGAAATTCCCTGTGCCACATCAAAAACTTAACCACAAATACTTAACACTGTGACAAAAAAAGTGACAGACTTTCATTTTCCATCACACAAGAAACAATTATGTGATTATTAATAATATACATGTATGTAGCACAATGAACAGCATACAATTATAATTTACTTACACAATGTACACTACATCAACAGCACTACTAAATGTTTGTACAGTATATGAGTTTACATCATTACAATTTTCCTTTAAGTTTAAATCCTAACAACTTTTCTACTAATGGGGAAGTAAAATGTTTCGTTTGTAAATATTAAAAGCTGAAATTGTCAACCTGCCAACTAGGCCACAAACTAAAAACCAAACATAAATTCTATGTCACTGAGTGTCTGATAGTCATGCCCAATTATATGATTTAACTACAGTATACTACAGACTAGATAAAGTAGAAGAATTTTTTAAAGTTATTTCATAGCGAGTTCTAGAATTTTTTCTTTATTTAGCAAATCAGTAGCTCTACATTTCAAAATTAATCATTTTTTTAAACAACCCATATATCTATAATAGGCAAAGGAACATGTATGTCCTGTTTCCTTCTTTCTTTTTTTTGTTTGTTGTTGTTGTTTTTTTGTGTGGTTTTTTTTTGTGTTTTTTTTTTTTAAATATTTGTGATTTTGACCAAGACAAATGACATGCTATCTTATTGCCCACAGTGAATGCCTGGCTGTTAATTAAGACATCAGTCAATGCAATATTGTGTACTTCATTATTTTTTAAACTAATTGATTTTATTTGAAAAAGGTTGTGATGCACAAGTAAAATTTGACAGAAAACTGTACTTGTATTGGTTCCTGATCTCCCCACTGTCTGAAATCCTATACAGAGAACACTACACTGATCTTATAACTGTATTAAATCCATTTGTTCGTTCTCCCTAAACTGGTCTTGTTTTTAAGCAGAAAATGTTCAACTATAAACATATGTATCAAGTGAGACTATTTATAAGAAACCCCCATTTCTTCATATTATGTTATATTTTTTCTTAAAATACTACAAAATACTTCTCGTTGGTGTAATAGTATTACTTTCACTAAAAGAACACATATATACACATATTACACCAGAGGTCCAAATATTACAAAGCAGTTTACAATTAGTTTCATTTTTAAATAAATATATACAGAATTAACATATAGTTTTTTCTACTATATGATCTATCTGGTATGTACAACTACAAGGAACTAAATTAATGGATACAGAAACATGAAACCCTACATCATATATAGTCATACATGTATCAACATACCACCAAATCATCAGATTATGTGGGACATTGATTCAGCATAATGTACTTACAATTATAATGGATTTAAACCAGTGAGTCTAGAACTGTTTTGGCAAAAAATGTGTGTATCTTGGCCAGTATCGCTATACATGTATGTTTGTATATCATATCCCCCATTAAGTAGTTATTGTGATTAATTATGTATATACAATTACTAAATACCAGTAGCCAAAAAACTATGTGAAAAATAAAGGAATAATGGTTTCAACTTCAAGGTGGTTAATTTCAGAATGGAAACACACATTTCTCTGCTTTCTGTTGTACCCAATATGTCTAGATTAAATAATGTGTACTGTATTATCACTTTCTACACGATTAATTAAATCAATTATTATCATGAAGGATATACCAATACATATTGAGCGATGTCATATACACACGTACATATATAGTGTACCCAGTTCATAATTTAGACATTTGGTCCTTATGACCAGAAGACTGTCAAATTGTTTTCATGACAACAAGTACTTTCTTTCTTTGATCTGAACTCATGTTTATAACCAGATCAAAATGTGCTGGATCATCTATATATTGTTAGGCTCTCATTCACTTTTTTCATGTTACTCGCAGGGATTAGCAAGTACATAAATACTGTTTCTCATGGTATACATGAACGATAAGCATGACATTTGGTCATCTACAACCAACCTATTATCCATTCATGTTACATTCTTATCTTCAAAACATTACTTCTTTACTACAAACTGTCTTCATCAGCCACACCATCTTTATGAATGCCGGTTACTTTTTGTGGTAATCTTCAAATCAGAACTATTTTTTTTACTTGTGCCCAGCAGTGGCTCCGGTAGGGATACTTGCACCAGTACTGGTCACATTTGCTGCTTTTTGCTTCAGCATTGTCCAATCAAATGTGTAGTCATATTGATAGTTCAATGTGCGGAAAAGGATGCGGAATAGCTGTCGTAGATACATGTAGTCTGGGGCCTCCTCAAAACGAAGTCCTCTGCAGTAATTCAAATACATCGCAAACTCTGCGGGGAATCCTTTACACAGGACCTCAACTGGGGTTGACATCTTTTTCTCGCTTATTTTTTCATATTTCTGCTTTTTCGTTGCAGCCTTTAATCCTTGCCATGGTAGTGATCCCCTGTTGAAATACATTAGCACATAGCCAAGCGACTCCATGTCATCCCTCCGACTTTGTTCAATACCAAGATGTGCGTTGATACTTGCATACCGGGCCGTCCCAGTCAGGTTCTTGTCCTCTCTGTATGGGATGTGTTGTCTTGTCCGACTATCTCTGTATTTTTTGGCCAGACCATAATCAATGAGAAACACCTTATTACAGTGACGACCTATACCCATCAAGAAATTGTCAGGTTTTATGTCTCTGTGAATGAAGTTTTTGTTGTGAACATATTCAATACGCCCAATCATTTGGTCAGCAAGCATAAGCACAGTTTTCATCGTGAATCTTCTTGAGCAGAAGTTGAACAAATCCTCAAGACTGGGCCCAAGCAAGTCCATAACCAGGACATTATACTCTTTTTCTTGGTTATAATAACGAATATGTGGGATACCTACTCCTCCAGCTAATATTTTATATAACTTGCTTTCGTACAATAGCTGGGGATGTCTGGCCTTGAGGGATTCAAGCTTCACAGCCACTTCCTCTCCATTTGTTATGTTGATACCCAAATAAATGTCACCAAACGAGCCACTGCCTATTTTTCGAACAAGACGGTACTTTCCACCAACAATAAATTCCGTCTGTCCACTACTACCTTTACCTCCACTTTCCATCTTGACTTTGTTACCCGTGTATCATCTATGTTTTATAGTTTTTATGGGTAAAATTATCCAAATATCTCACAAAATTATCTGTTCTGACTGGTTGCCATCTTGGGTGGTTGCATCGCAATAAGGATTACCCATAATTCATTTGTCTCTGTCTACGTCGGACTGGAGCGCATGCGTGCAGGAAATCTATTAATACCGTTTCCGTCAGTGAACCGGACAATGTTGTAAAAGCCATATTATCAACACGTAAAAAACATGAAAAGAAACGTAGGGAATTCCTCGTCAGGAATCTCTGATGACGCCAGTTGTTCCTAATCCATTTGTGCACCAGATCGACCTCACAAATATGGACAAGATCAGGGTATGACCCTTGATGTATATTGTAATCGTATGAGGATGTGATTCATTTAGTCATCTGAATCACAGGTTTTGAAATATTAAGCGTGTGCTAATTCACTGTTGTTGCAATACTTTTTTTTGCAAACGAATTGTAATTTGTTGTGGAGACAATTTGTTATTGTTTTGATTAAGATGTATTCTTTAGATATAAAACGATATTAGACTATAGGAATATTTATATTTTGAAGTTTATATTTTCCGGTCGGGGAAAAACTTGATAGATCTACACAAACTTAAAATCATTTTAAACTTAACTTCATCAATTTATTCGTCCAAATCACATTTATTTAGTCATGTAATATCATAAAAATGCAAAACTGAAATTTATTAGCACATGGGAAAGTACCAAAAATTGATGCATTACTTCCGGTAGATAAAACAGGTTTCTATATTTATAGTCAACGTTAAATGCTTTTTAGTAAGCATATTTTACCTTGTTGTAAATCGATACCATTGTGGGTGGATGTTGGAAAAAAAGAATAATGGTACTGTATTGTACTTATTTTTTTTTTTAATCATAATTTGCAAGGTTACAACATTTCTGCCACTGAATAATGTTAGACATATTGAACGTTACAGAGTAAGATTGAGTTATGGATGTTGAAGAAGAGGACCAATATATAATACAGATTTCCCCCTTGACTCTGAGTTTAGTTAATTTACAAAATTTCTTGATATTTTCCTGCCATGAGCATGCATGCACAAAACAAAATGTCGGTGGTGACTGGATGGGGTTCATCAACATGATTCAATCTGTATCCCATAATCACAAATATAAGCAGGTCATCAATGAGTGTATTCAAACACGGACGTCACATGTATAGTCGTATGCTTCCAGAAATAATTTATATGTATTTATGAATAATTTTATCATTAAGAATTATGATGCATATGTCCCTGTGTTTCAAGCATAAGTTTCAGATTAATCTCCCTTAGAACAAGATACACTCTGGCAAGGGAGGATGATATCTGTTTGGCTAATCATAGCAAAATGGTAATTCTCTCACTGATGGCAAATTGGTTAGCTCAAGTTTTTTTATCCAATGTCCAAAACGAAATGTGTTTGCAGCAGCTTATGAGTTTGTTTTTGGTTGAACATGTATGCTACACAGCTGATCATGATGGCATAATATATTATATAATATACTGCTTGTCACAACAAAGATGCACAAAATGGCTACCACAATATGGGCACAGTATAGACAAATTTTATTACATTGGAAAAATATTAGACTGAAATATCCATACCAAAGCTACTGAGATGCGCAGTACAATATAATTTCTTTGTGATGCAGTCAGTTCTTTATTCATTTTAATTTGAAAAATAAAAACAGAACCTCAAGCTTTTAGAAGATTATTATATATATAGTATGAAGACAAGTTTATATAATTTTTGATATTGGAGGAAGTATAATAATAAAAAAGTAAATATAATATTTATGTATAATCCCCATTACAGATAGCACTGATGTCTGTGTTCGTAGTCCCATTCCGCCTGATTTTCTGTGCCATTTTCCTTGTGTCTGGCTTCGCATTAGCAAAAATAGCCCTGGCATTCAGGACCCCAGAGGAGAAACAGAAACCTCTTTGTGGATGGAGAAAGTAAGTTTCCTAAAACATTCACTGTCCTTTTTTAAAAGAATTTATAATTAGACCACAGTATAATGGAGTAACAAGTTTGGTAAGACATTAAGCTGAATGTTTTCTAAAACAATTCAAGTATTTTCGTGGAAGATATATTGCATACTTTTAATATATTACTATCTCAAATCTTGAGGAAATTCTATTCTTTTCAATCTCAATACACTGTACTTTAAAGCTAAGGTAGATGTAGTATTCACATGTGAAACCAGAAGTATATATATTGTAAAAGTGTTCAAACAATGGTTCATTGGAGATAGTAGATCACGAGACCTGGTATTTGATTTATTTTTTCATAATAGATCACTTGTAATTATTATTGATTTATTATGTTATTGATATTTCACCCTGTTTTTGATCCAGCATTTACAGCCTATACAGTACACAATAATGATGTGAAAATTCAGTTAAAAACAAATTTATTAATTACATTGGGAAGTCTTTCCTGTGATAATTGATAATGGATTATTGATTTTTACCGGGTAATCCAATGTCCCATCAGCTAGACTAAGTGTACATGTATATAGATAGCATTTAAATGCAGGCTTATTAATTCCAGTGTGTTTATAATGATTCATGTTGTAGTTAGGTTTAGACTGTTTTGATATTATCATCTCTGAAATGATATCATATATGCAATGCTATATTTTCTCTTCAGCAGTGCAATGTTTATCATATACATGTACAAAGAAATGAAATGAATCTAAATTTTTGTAGGGTATGTGCATTAGTATCTCTCAAAATTTAACATCCAACAATATAATTTTCAGTTTGCTGTGATGTATCCTAACAATTTCTAAATGTGTACAGTATTTTGAAATGTCAGAACCTCTAATTTGAAATGTTTGAACTAGTTCATACTTTTTTTCTTTTCAGCAATGCAATGTTCAGTTTGCTGTGACTAGTTCTAACAATATCTAAGAAATGTACTTTTTAATGAACTTTCTCCAATTTTGAGGAAATTGAAGCATATACATTTATATTGTTACCCAATTTATTGAAATGTGCACATCCTGTTATAAGACCCTGTCTGGAAATAAGCCCAGCTTCTTATTTGAGTTGAGGTTATGAGCTGCCCCTAGTCTTATTGCAAGTCATCATGCATGCAGGATAAATGTGGTACCGGTACATAACTAGGTTTTAAGGTCATAAGTCTAAAAGCTTATTCAAGATTAAAATTTAGATTTTACAGAGAAAATTTCTTAAAATCTCATAAATAATTGATTTTGTACTAACAAACTTTTGAGCATTATGGTTTTCAGACAATAATATGAGTTAATTTATTTTCCTGATTTTGAGTAAGACTACTAACAGGTTATAATTAGCTACTACAATAATTAATTATATCCATTATTTTGAATTTATCTTTATTTAGATTTGGTTATTTTTGTCCATGGAGGGTTTACATATACGAGTATAGAAGCAATTTAAAAAGTCTGCTTTAGTGCTTACCAGGTATCAGTTATAAATCAGTTAAATTACTTTGCACTTTTCATAGTTTTAAATGACATTTACTTTCATGGAACATTTAACAACTTTATTGAAGCAAATTACCAATTTAAAAAGACTGATAATAAATCTGTTAAGATACTTTAATATTAACTTAGAATTTTTTTTAGCTTAAAGTAAAAGTTACTGAATACTCCCTGGAGATCAGAAGTAAGGAAAAATGGTGCTTGTGTGATATGTCACAAGGTCGGCACTGAATTCCTCAAAGCTTGATGTGTATGCAGGTTTATGACTTTTGCTTGTAGCTTGTTACGACCACTGGTTGTTCTGATGTGCAGAGGATTATTCCTGGCTGGTGGATTTCACTGGGTAACAATTAAGGGGAAGAGAGTGTGTGCTGAGGAAGCACCTATACTTACCCTTGTTCCACACTCGACCTACTTTGATGCTCTACCTGTTGTAGCCTTGGAACTCACTACCATTGTTGCAAAGTCTCAAGCTGAAAAAGTGCCATTATTTGGAAGTATGTCCTTGTGTATGATATTTCCCGTCTCTAAATCCAAAACATTTTATGGAAGTAATAATGATATTTACCCGGTCAACAAAGTTGTATCTGTGTCAAATTTCACGAGACTACATATATTTATATCAATGCTGCCAGAAGCAAGAAATAGCTTTCATTGGATATTGGGCAGTTTTATCGTAGGATATTGGACAGTTTGTCATAGGATATGGGCAGTATATGATAAGATATTGGGCAGTATATATCATAGGGTATTTGGCAGTGTCATTTCACTCTTATCTTGCCTTTTATAATGCAATTTGGAGAACAGCATCAGAAGTAAACATTTCATAGACTAAAATTGTTACAGAAATTATTTGAACTGATGACACAGATGGGTATACATCATTCTCAAATATGGGGAGAGCGCTACAATATTCTACCATGATAACAACCAACTTGCATTCATGGTGGCATGAACATTGAAAATATGCTGTAAAGTCTCTGTATTAACTGATAAAATATTTAGGTAGTCACTTAATTTGGTTTGAAAGGATATTTTTCTACTAAGTGTAATTAAATCCCTGACAATACAAGTTACTACAGCTTAATATTTTGCTGCCATCTGATTTTGTAAAAAAAAAAAAAAAAAGAAAAACTAATTTGCATGTTTTTTTTGCTCATTGTTGATCAGATCGGAAAAATGGCCATGATCATAGATTGTATTATTTCTGTGACCCACCAATACTGTCAGATCATCCAGGACCCTATACAAACAATGCAACCACCAGGTATATCAGGTGGCTTAAATAGCACAGGAGTCTTAGAAATTTAAAGATGCATGTTGTCATATACATTTATGCGAACTTTTGTTGGATTTGTCTCCCTTCAGTATCAAATAATTCAAAACTACAGGCACCGGATGCATGAATCCCTGTGTAATATATGACAATCAATGTTCAAGAAAAGAAATTACCGCTTTATAGTTTTTGCATATTACATATCCTACTCATAAATGTAAGGTAGCAATTAAAATGTCTTGTCGAAGAAAACTTGTGTCCATTTTTCCGATGCTGAGACTAACTGGCTTTGTTGGGGATGGCTGAAGGAATGAAACCGATGTTTTCTGTCTGTGGTTTTGGCTTGTGCAAGATGGTTTTTGCTTTCATTTTTGCTTTCACTATGTTTAGATTTAATATGAAAGTGGAAGATTCCAAACCATTCATTCAAATATGTTATTGGTTGGCCATGTGAAAATGTTGATTGATTGTGTTTTGAGCAGATAATTTATACAAAAAACCAAGGTAGCTTACTTTATCTTTTTTTACAAAGATATACATGAATTAGAAAAAATCTGTAGGGTCAGCAGTTTTGTCCTGGATTTTACCAAACCTTTGAAACAATTGGTACCACTTACTTTTGTATTCCCTGATCCGTGTGTCTGGGAACAGAAGGCATGGCCAACTGACTTCTGCTGAAAATTGCTGTGGTAGAGAAATCTCTAGAGTTAAATTCTTTTATGTACCTAACTGCCAATTACTAGTAATACTGAATTATACAGCTGTACTTCAGTATTAAAAAGTATTTTTAATGGACAGTCATTGTTTAGATAATTTATCCAAAAGACTATCTGCTTTATATGATCAAAATTACAACTATTTTACCTACATGACCCATCAACAACAAATTCCCATTTGAAAATGCTTCTCTGCATGGTGAATTTGAGCATGACGCCTGTGTTTTTGATAAATTCATTAAAACTGGATGATTCCATATATACAACTTGGAGCGACAATTTGTTTCATCAAACATAATTTGTTGGTACGTACTTCTGTACAGTCCTAATATTTTTGTTTTCATTATACATTTTCATTTCTAGACCTGAAGATACAAGATCCCCTGTTCAGGCTGTTGGCCAATTACATGCTGACCTGTAATTATGTGAATTTGTCATTTCATTTCCAAATTTTTGCTTTTAGGTTTGTTGTCACAACACATTTATTTAATGTTATTTTTTGAAGTGCTGTTTGAAAAGCATAATATGTATATATTATTGAATACCCAGAATTTTTCATAATTTTAAGGAAGAAAATTGCTTGATATACATGTAATTAATTCATACATTCATAATTGTCTACATGTAATTTTGATCTCGTTGGCACTTGTGTGATTTATGCACTCTGCAAAATTTCACTGCTTGCAATGAATACATTACATTTATTTTTTAAGTCTTTTCTTAAATGCTTTAAAACTGCACTTAAAATGATTTATTAATGAACTTAGGATATAAGCTTTCAGATTTGGCATCAAGTTTCGTACTCGGGGACTAAAATAGAGTACAATAATAATAAAAATGTCTTCACTATATCAAGTTTCATATTTCTGTGCTTTTCTTTTGCAAGTACAAGTTCATCAAAAACTGATTGAGGTATATAAAAAGATGATCCCAAATTGAAAAAAAAAAGAAGTTTTTTCCCTCCATTTTTTTTACAGACAAACGACAAGCCAAAATGGCACAACAGTTCAGAATCATATTTTTGCCACAAATGAAGTATAAAGCAGTGGCAGGACAAGTTCTCTGCTTGATTGACATGTAACAGAGATCTCTTTGTTTGCTTACATTTAGATCGATTCATGGGCCGTTAGCATTTCTAGGAAGAGCAGTTTGCTTCAGCGTCGGATTTCATAGAATCAAGGTTAAAGGTCAATGTGCCCTGGCTAGTGACGCTCCAATAGCTGTGTGTGCGCCTCACTCCACCTTTTTTGATGCAATGGTCTTGTTTTACTTTCCATTCTTACCGACTTCCCTCGCTAGAGCGGAACGATTCCCTCCCTTAATGAAAAGTACGTATCTTAGCAAGATTTTTTTGTTAGCTCTCACTATAGGAAAAATCTCAACTTGGAATAAAAAGTTGTCAGATTAAAAAAAAATATGTATCTGTTTTTATCAGGATGTCTGGGGAAAATCTATATATTAATTTTGATATTACATATGTACACAAATTACCATAGACAATACAGTGCAATCAAAGGTCAAGGGTCCAGCAAGGTCAAGGTCCAGAGTCCAGTAAGGTCAAGCGTCTGGGTCAAGTTTCATCAGATAACCAGAACAATTATGACAGTTTTATGATATAAATGACAAAATTGCAGGAGTTTTACAGTTGTTTACCAAATTGATACTGCAGATCTCTAAAAAAAAAAGTATTATCGTGTTTGTGCAGCACAAATATGATGTAAATATGATTCGTAATATTTGTTTTTTAGTGCAATGTGTTGACTTTCCTAGGAGAAAGATAATTCAAACCTAACTACATATGTTATTACCTGGCAACTAAAAATAATGAACCAGAGAACAAAGCTATTGATATACAATTAGTGGCCGTGGTACACAGAGAACAAATTTTGAAATGAATATTTGCAGCTCACTTTTAGGTCACATGGCAGGAAGTGCCAGTGAGCTTATGGTATGGTATATGAGTGGGCGTCTGTCATCTGTCTGTAAGTCAACTTTCAACCTCATTTAGAAAACTGTAAGCAACTGAAAACATTAAAGTTTCCTATATTAATGACCTTGACATATTTGCAAGGTCACTGACCGGAGGTAAAATGTATCATAACCATCAGGAATCTTCTTCTAAAGTTCAAGAAAGGCCAGAGGGCTGATATCTTGCTATCAGGTACCGAGGACAGAGTGTATGACCTTGACCTATTTTCTAGGTCACACAGGCTAAATAGTGAAAAAAATCATGTGTGAATCCTCTCCTCAATCTCTTGAAGACCCATGGTACTCATCTTTGGCCTGTATGTTCCTGCCATGGAGAATATACATTGGGCAGCAGTCTAAAGTGTCCTCATATAAATGACCTTGACCTATAATCAAGGTCACAATATCAACAATATTCTTCACATTGCTACATATAAACGATTATCACATTTGTGTAATACTTAATTTAACAAAAACAAAACAAAACACGCAGAAGAAGTAGTTTTTGGTATTTCAGTACCATTGAATGACCTGGACAATGTACCTTTGCAAAACCCTACATTACATACACAATGCATCAGATAATCATATCACCTCAAGAAGAAATATTGTACAGTGTATCACATTTCCTAAAACATCACTAACATGTAACAGTCTCCATAAAAATTGGAAATAGTAATTTTGCCATATTTCCTAACTGGTCATGTGACTTGTACGTTTATTACAAACATATATAGCAAATAAAAAATTCAAAACTTTTCTATTTTTATTTTAAAAATAAAAAAAAACAAAAAATATGAAACTAGACCCTTTAAAGAAGACAACTGCCAAGACTAGCTCACAACAGTAATCCAATTTGAGATTTTTCTATCGAGAAGAGTTAGTTACTCTTCTTTCATGATGGTATTTTTGTTATGTAATTTTTAGTTGTTTATTGAGAGGTGGACCATGTGTTTGGGTCTCGTAAATCATTTATAATCAATAAATGAATTATTTTGTCTTCAAACAACTGAAGTACAGATATTTGAACATTCTTGTTGCACTTCCCACTAAAAACTTAATCTAATTCTGCTTTATCATATAATCAGTCTTTTTTATTAACACTGGCTCACTTTTAAGTGAGTATTTACACATGTAGTCTGATCATTGCTTTACAAACAATTTTCTAATGGAAAGAAAAATATTGACAGTTTCATATATTTTGTAAATAATTTCTGGCATATATAATGTGAAGTTATTTGATAAAATACTTGCATAATAAATTGTCAAAATTTTAATTCTATCTGTCTTACATATAAAAAAAATTCTGGCATATATAATTTGAAGTAATTTGATAAAATACGTTTTCGCTTTGTTTTTTGTTCTTGTAAATATTGTTATTGCCATCTTAAATTATTGACTTGCTCAAGTTTTCTTCAGTCTTTATGATCTTGCTGAAAAAAGCTGAAAGTTTGTTCCTTCTTGTTTGTGTCTTTCAAGTAAGATTTTTCATCACAAAAATATCTCCACTTTGTTCCCCTTATAACCTTGACCTACTTAGTTGAAATTATGGAGGTCACTGTCACTGGCCTTATACAAACCTTGTTGCTATTTCACTTTTTTGGTCATATTTCATCTTCTGATAAGTAAGTATTTGATATTATGATTATCGTATACAATGTAAACTTTTTGGATTTTAAATACATTCTAATTTACCCATTGAAGGATATGATAGTTTTCCCCTATTATCCCCATATCATTTCACATGTCTGAATGTGCAGGAGAGGGGGGTGACTGCTGCAGAATAATGCTGCTATTTACTTACTATGAAATTGATTATTATTTCAATATTTTTAGAAACATACTCTGTCTTCTATGCCTTTTTAGTAGCCATTGAATTTGCATGTTTTCTGCATGTGCATGTTACTTGGTATACTACTGTGTTGTAATATGCGTGGTTTGTGGCTATGTATTGTGTAATGTAGTAGTGCTATGCTTCTATTAATATCTGGATCAGAATCTTCTGTGTTTGAGGTTTACTGAGAGTCTTTTGTCAGTGTTAAAACATACTTAATTTATTAGATGTCGGTAAAATAACTTCAAATTTCTTAATGGCAGTGCCCCTGATGCTGGGCATATGATAGTATTTATTTCTGACCTATTGTGATCTGATATTGGAAACACAAATATAATAGCAAGAATAAAAAAAATCCATGAAATCTAGGTATTTCAACCCATTGTCCTGTGACAATGTAACTAAAGTTGTCATTTTATAAAATACTTATTTAATAGCAAAATGATATGTATCGCTTCTAAATCTTGTAAAATGATTACAGTTTGAATCAGGATAGAGAGATTTTGTGGTATTATGTAGGTTAACATAGAGAGGAATAACTATAATACTTGGTATATATTTTTCATGTCATGAGATCTGATGGATTGTTAGGACAAAAATCTTTGACAGCATTTTAATGCATCGTGGTTGTAGGCCAATTATATTGGATCCTGTATAACATGGTCATAGTGATTGTTATAGAAAACAGACAAAAATGCAGTAAACTCGGATAAAAGCTTGACATACAAACTCCATATTTTGAACTATCAATTTGGTCACTGCCTTGTCAAGCAGGGGCTCCACTTTATCATATGCTATAAAGTAGATCATACTTGATTTGCTATATGATATATGGAATTAATAAATCAAGTTCAATAATTTGATATGGTATTTGCGTAAACCAGGCTTGTGGCATATAAGATAATTTAACAAGTTTAATATTTCCATAAGACATAGTCATGAGTGTAAGATTCTGTTTATCATATAACTTGTATTTATTAAAATACAAGTAAAAATTTTCTAAATTCTATATAAGACAGGCAAATTTTGAGACAGTATGTTTTTCTCTGCAGAGAAAATCATGTGATGTCACACGTTCATTGTGATGACATTAAGTACTTGTGACATCACAATCGTGTTATTGCATATGTCTTAGGATAGTACTGACATATAGTAGAACAGGCCAGTTATGTGATAAATATATATATATATATGTATATTAAACTTGATCCTATAACGAAACTGACATTAAAATAACCAATTATTTACATGTATACCACATATGGCTATTATAATACTAATTTATTATATATTGATACCCATATTTAACAAGGTAATTTGATATTACATGTATAAGAAACAAGTCAAATTTAAACTTAAATACATTTACTGTATATACAATATGTACCTATTATGGACGAAAGTATCGTCCAAGACCCACAGTTGATTGCACTATGCTGCGCTACACTTATAAGTGTAGAGTGTAGCGAAGCGTAGTGCAATCAACCGTGAGTCTCCGACGATGGGACGAAAGTAAAGTATAATGCATCCTCAATTTGATGATTTCTCATCTCAATGAATTATTTATAGGACAGAGAGACAATATATTTGAATCACCATTTGAACATTTTTTTTCTTATTATCTCCCTTTTTGAGGAATTTCTCAAAGTATAGGACAAAAAAACTGCCAACTCTAATTATAACACCAGTTTCTTTTAATTTAGAACCCCCCTTTTAATATTTTGTTAAACTTTTGAATAATAAGTTTGTGTGCATCATATACTTACCAACCTGACGGTACATAGATCTTACAGATTCCCTTGATACTAATAATTTGAATTGCCGTGTTTCTCTCTAATAAAATTCTCATGTATCTCCCCATATTAATTCAAGTTAGAAGTAATTATCAGGTTTCAGTTGTGCAAAACTTTATTGTGAAGTATTAACTAAAAAATATAGATGTTAGATACTAAAATATATTAAAAAAATGTTCAAATTTGACTTATATGTTTCTTTATAAGTCACAAGTAATGACATTAAAGTAATCTTCACAAAATTAGTAAAATAGAAAAAAGTCGTTTCAAATTGCTGTTCTCTTTACATTGTAACTATGGTATGCATTTACTTCAGCTCTCATGGAGTTCACACAACCAGTCTATGTGAATCGTGAGGACCCTAACTCTCGACAGAACACGATCAAAGAGATCAATCGCCGGGCCATGTCGGGAGGCCAGTGGCCTCAGATCATTATTTTCCCAGAGGGCACCTGCACAAACAGAAAGGCTGTCATCAATTTCAAGTCAGGTCGGTATAACTTGGAAATTTACTAAATTAAATTCAAATGCTATGTCCACTTTCACTCTCTGCACACCTGGAATATGTCATGGTAAAATCGAGGGCTCAGTCAGTCTTATGGCTAAAAGAAAAAAAGTTTGATCATTTGATGAATTGACTGGCTTTGAACTTTGGTTATCTCTTCACGGTCATCTTAATAAGAAACAGGTGAGCATTTGAGCAGGCAGGCCTACTTAAGGGTGCATTTTAACGGTCACAAGCATTCTTGGAGATAGGGGGTCTAACCTCCCTGGGGCCTGAGGGCCATGGCCCCGCAGGGATAAATCAGCAAATTCTTTAAAGCAACTATAGTGTTAAAAATCACTAAAACATGATATTTTCCAAGAATTTGTCACAAAACTAACACTTTCTGTTAATTAAGTTTAAAGTGACTTACAATTCTTGGTTGATATCTAGAAAATAAAAAATGTAAACAGAGTCGTCTTGATCTAATTCATATATTATGAATTTTAATCCAATCGTAATACCATGCAGGCCTTTCCGTCATATTTTCTTTTCAACGGAAGTGAATGACCAAAAAATATGTACTTACCGTATAGGCTTGTATATCGCTTTATTAGCTCACCTGGTCTGACGTCCATCCGTCCGTCAACAATTGACTTCTTCTTCATAACCACACATCAGAATTTGACCAAATTTGGTCAGAAGCATCCCTATGGGTAGGGGACTCAGAATTGTACAAATGATGGGGCTGACTCCCTGGGGGCCTCTGGGGCGGGGCCAGAAGGGGTCATTTTTGCGCTATTGATATAAACGACTTTTTCTCTGAAACCAAGCAATGGCTATCACTCATATTTGCCTGGTAGCATCACTATGGGGTGGGGATTCAAAATTGTACAAATGATGGGGCTGACCCCCCAGGGGCCTGAGGGGCGGGGCCAAATGTGGTCAATCTGGCTATATTGATATTAACGACTTCTTCTCTGAAACCAAGCAATGGCTATCGCTCATATTTGCCTGGTAGCCTCATTATGGGGTGGGGATTCAAAATTGTACAAATGATTGGGCTGACCCTCCAGGGGCCTGAGGGGTGGGGCCGAATGTGGTCAATTTGGCTATATTGATATGAACAACTTCTTCTCTTAAACCGAGCAATGCCTGTCACTCATATTTGCCTGATAGCATCACTATGGGGTTGGGATTTAAAATTGTACAAATGATGGGACTGACCCCCCAGGGGCCTGAGGGGCGGGGCCAAATGTGGTCAATCAGGCTATATTCATATAATTGACTTCTTCTCTGGAACCAAACAATGGATATCTCTCATATTTTACTGGTAGCATCACCTTGGGGTAGGAATTTGAAATTGTACAAATGACGGGGCTGACCCCCTGGGGTGTGAGGGGTGGGGCCAAAAGGGGTCAGTTTTACAGAATTGATATAAACGACTTCTGCTCTGAAACTTAGCAATGGATATCACTCATATTTGCCTGGTAGCATCCCTATGGAGTGGGGATTCAAAATTGTACAAATGGTGGGGCTGACCCCCAAGGGGTCTGAGGGGCGGGGCCAAAAGGGGTCAATTTGGCTCTCTTAATATAAACGACTTCTTCTCTGAAACCAAGCGATGGATATCGCTCATATTTGCCTGGTAGCATCACTATGGGGTGGGGATTAAAAATTGTACAAATGATGGAGCTGACCCCCCAGGGGCCTGAGGGGCGGGGCCAAATGTGGTCAATTGGGCTATATTGATATTAGCGACTTCTTCTCTGAAACTCATCTATGGATATTGCTCATATTTGCCTGGTAGCATCACTATTTGGTGGGCCTTCAAAATTGTAAAAATGGTGAGGCTGACCCCCGGGGGCCTGAGGGGCGGGGCCAAGAGGGGTCAATTTGGCTGAATTGATATGAACAACTTCTTCTCTGAAACTAAGCAAGGGATATCACTCATATTTGCCTGGTAGCATCCTTTTGGGTAGGGATTCAAAATTTTATAAAGGAAGGAACTGACCCCCACTCCCCCCGGGGTGCAGAAGGCGGGGTCAAAAGGGGTCAATTGGTTTAAACAACTTCTTTTCTGAAACTAAGCAATGGATATCACTCACATTTGTGTGGTAGCATCCCTATGGGGTTGTGCCAAAAGTTAATTTTATTTCATGGATTAATGCATTTTTTGACATCAAATCCTCATTTTCCCATATAAAGTGCCTATGATATATTGACATAGCAATACCAGTGACAAATATACTTAATCATCATTCTTGTTTCATATCTCATGAAATCCATGTGAGCGATACAGGCCCTCTGGGCCTCTTGTTATTGGTATAGTTGATTATTTATAAAGGCAACTTACCGTTTCCTGAGGGCCAAATCTTAGGTAGTAGTCACTTTAAAATCCTTCTGCAGAAGGAATAAAAGGATTCAGTCCAAAATATAGTCTAAAGGCATCCTTTTAGGAAAGGCAACAAATTTAAATGGACAGGGCCCAAATGGGGGAAATATACATCATAATAGTGCATTTGCCTAACTCACTGAAATAGCCAGGTAAATGATGCAGGTCCTCTTGGCCTTTTGTTGAGAGTTTACCCTGTAGCACCATATAGTAACCATTTATATTTTGTTATTAGGTGCTTTTTACCCCTGTATGCCTGTTCAGCCTGTTTGTATACGCTATCCAAATAAAATGGTGAGTAATATTGGAATTTAATTTGTTTTTAACAGTATATTCATATGTTCAGTCTTATATCTTAGTGACTTTTAACTTCTTTCAGCATATATTACATTTTAACCCTAGAGCTGCTATCCCTGTAAAATTATGTTTTGCTGGTCGCATGCTTTTCCCGTAAAATTACGTTTTAGTCCCTCCATAGTCGAATCCCCGCCTGAAGTAATCAATTTTGTAAAAAAAATGGTTAAAAATTACATAAAAAACATTGTATTAAAAAATATATATCAATCTTCTCATATATTTCTCACAGATACAACCTTTGAAATAAATATAATTGATCAAAGGAAACGGAAGTGCAAGTTAAATTTCCTTTGAAAATTAGTAGATGAAAAATTATTTTACATGAATTGTCTTTCATCTTGAATTTCAGGACACATATACATGGACATGGGAAGGACCTGGGGCGTAAGTACTTCACACTGCTTAACCAAGGAGTTGGATACAAATACTGATCACAAAATCTAGATCTCTATTTTGTCTACATAAAGTCTCAGACACTTGTAGATGTTATGAATGGTACAACAGTGATGCATAGATAGACGATGTCCGTATTACTACAATAAAACCTGTTTATAGTGACCACTCATGATCAGGAACCAATGAAGCTGGTCACTATTGACAGGTGGTTGCTGTTGAAAGTCCATTACCAGTAGTAGTTAGTTTGATTCTGCAAAATTCACGTTGAAAATATGGGTAAAAAGGCTGAATTTCGCTCTAAGTTATTAGTACGCTACCAGTGAAATCGGGGGACTGGGGTTCTCTTCACCATCCGTCTTGTTATATGTGACACTGAAGTTTGTCAATGCTTTAGCGGCTTCATTTCTTGAGAGATTTTGATCAAGCTTTGCACAATTGCTAAAGACCGTAACATCTCAGACAAGTTCAAGTTTCAGTGTAGTTGGGTTAAGTTCACCGTTACTATATTTAGGTGCTGTGAAACAGCAACCTTAAGCGGTCATCGCCAAATTTTGCTAGAAAGAATTCATTCGGAACTCTCGGGGAACCAAAATGTCGCTTATTTCAATGATAAATCAGTTCAGGATTGGAACGGAAATAATTTTTCCCAAAAAACACTAACAACACACTAAACAATTTTGTCTCCTTCCACGAAGTATTTGTTTGTGATAAGTAATATTATTCATGCTTTTACTTGTTTGAAGACAATTGTTGAATTTAAATAAATTATAGAAAATCTGCTTAAATCTTACATATATGACCTGTTTTATCCCTGAGTATTCCGAACTATTTTCTGTGCAAATTATTACACTTGCTTCCTGGTTTGTGCTAGGGGAGGTAACTCGTATACACTCTAGTTGATGCGACATTGGAAAGTCACCTCAGGCTCTTGGGTTGATAAAAATGGCCCTTGGTCTTCGAAGACTGTTTTTAGTCTCGGCTTTTCCAATTGGAAATCAATAAGTGAAATCTCTGATTGTTTTTACATTCGATACTTAAAATGAAAGTCGAATAATTTCCGAGACATAGGCCACACAAAAATGGCCATGCTGGTTAAGTTGGTTGAAGTGATTGTGAGGCGAAACCTAACGTTAGCTTGTTTCCGCAGGAGAGATTCTGATAGCAATAAAGAGGTTGCATATTTTAAATCAGTCGGTAGTGAAATGCTTGCACAAAGTATATAATGTGTGATTCAACAAGTCACCGAATAGATCAGGTAGGCCCATTCATCGAGAACAAATAATAAATTTCCGAGACGAGTTTCTTCTAACTAAAGTTGTCAGATCTCCAATTTAGATACAGATCAGTTATTACTCAGAGAGAAAAAAACCCAGTAAATTGAGTACAATTTTAAAACTTTTAGGAACCAAAATAAACTGGGAGAGTAATTCACAGGAATCTTATACCTGTATGTAGGGAATCGCGATGTGGTTTATCAAGAAACATCACGAGTATGCCAATTCAAGTGAGGTTTAAAAACGTAATTCTTCACTGTTCATCACAACTTTAATGCAACCACAGCCTTTATAAAGTAAATAAAAATTCTTAAAATGACATAGGATAATCATGAGTAAAACATTCAGGAATGCACTTAAAAAACAATAAAAGTGTTTTCTTTTTACATGCCATTTTATATTTATATAATATTTGCTTTTCTCCCGTATTTCAATCCCTCATGCACAGCACCTATGAGTGGCATCGACACTTAGATTAGAAAAGCCACTTTCTTTAAATATCATTACAGTGTAATAGTAGGGAGGGGACATGTATAGCAATACTTAATGTAATTGTTCATTTATTACAGCTGATGAGTACAGATTGATATCGTCCATATAGCTAAATCAAGCAGATAATGACGTACTCTATTATTGCAAGTTTACTACAATTTGTAAAAGAATTTTCTACCAAGTGAATTTCAAACATGATTCATTTCTTAAAAAATAGGATCTGGTATGTACTGTATAGGTGGTAATATCTGTAAATGGGTGCTGGGGTCTATTGCATTTTGAGACAGACTGGAAAACAGCATGGCCGACAGGTGCTTATCTTGGATTTTGACAATTAAAGTTTGTTGTCACTATTTCTCAGAAAGCCCTAAAGGGATCTTTCTAAAATTTCATATGTAAGTCCCCTTGATCACTTTAGTCTTTTTACATCTCAAGGGAGTCCTAGTGATGTCTTTGAAGCAGTAACCCATAACCATATGTGTAATATTGTTCAACATCAGCAAATAAGTCTATCAACGTTGGTTTAACAGTTGGTCAAATTCAGCCAGGTGAGCAATACTGGCCTTTTGTATTACCATATGTACCTACAAAATAGTTTCCAACTGAGACAACAGCAAGTTTTTAGCCCAGAGAAGTTAAACAGCTATACAGTATTCCATTCATCTTCTCATATTTCAGGTTTGCCTGCTTTTGGCTGACACTATGCAACTTCCACAATTCCATGGAAATAGAGGTATTCAATCGCCAATTTCTAGACTTGGTCTGGTGTTCAACTTTATTTCCTGGCTTCATCCATACACTGTGATCCGTAGCATGCCTTTGTAATAGTTTATTCAGCAGCATATACACAGGGTCATACCAAAGGATTCAAAATATTTGTTGTTTTTCTATAAATCTCTTGAACCTTTTCAGTTTGAGGTTCCTTCTATATAAATAAATAAATAGAGATAAATGTGAATTATTACAACAGAGTAAAATATACCAGTATACAAAGTATTTATTAAATTAAACATTCAACATTGCTGGTAATGCATATGTAGGCTTAACTGTTTTGGGTAAATTTTCATCTGGATGTCTTATGATTGTTCATAAAATTCAGAGAACCATACAACTTTTAAATTTTCCTGATGTTATTCAAATGAATAAATTAACTGTTTATATTTTCAGTTTTTACCTGTTGTTGTTCCAAAAGAGGGAGAAAAAGATAATGTTAAACTGTTTGCTGAGAGGGTGCGAAGCATTATGGCAGAGTAAGTTGAATTTTTGGAAATTAAAGTTTAAATCAAAGCGTCATTCAAAGCTGATTCTTTGTGTAATGATCCATTCCAAGAGGATGTATGTATTTTATCCCACAATCACACAGAAATTATCTCCCCTTACACCATATCCCCAAAAGAAAGGAATGTTTGAAGAAACATTGGTATAAACTTTGGGATTTTATGCTCTCACCAATTTATATGGAAAAGATGGTAGAGGGAATAAAGTGTAGTAACCATGTCGACCCAGGCCGTCCAGCTCCAAATTAAAGTCATACAGTAGTTTAAAACCCATCAACAAATGTGGTTCGTGTTTATACCATAATATTATGAAATCATGTTCTAAATGAAACCTGATCTTATTCAGATTGGCATCGGTCAAGGTTAAAGGGTCATGATAGGTCACCTTTGACCCCTTCTGCATAGGACACATTTTTGTATAGGAGAGGGGCATTCATGTCTTGCAGACATTTTCAAGTTATACATAAAATATAAGATTTACTGCATGGAGACACCTCATGTACAATGTATTTCTTGAGTATGAAATTTCAGACATAAAGGTCCGTAATTAAGCATATATTGTAAATACACGTCATGGTGAATAATTAACTGTTTTGTGTGTTGTTTAGATCATTAGGGGTACCAACGACTGATCACTCATTTGATGATTGTCGACTAATGAAGCAGGCAGGCAAACTAAAGATGCCATTGTCGACTGGACTTGTAGAGTTCTCTAAACTTCATAATAAACTCGGGTAAGTAAGACTCATATTTCTGTATTTATTTCAAACAGAATCTCAAAAACAAAGTAGGGTGGTGCTTGTCTCCACCAGAATTTTATCAGATAGAACAATATTAAGCGCCCCCTCCAGGGAAGTTCTCTTAATGGAGAGTGGTCTCTTAATAGAGATGTGGAACTGAAAAATAGTAATGCTGGTAAACAAAATGGGAAAAGTATTGTTATTTTCCAGTAAAAATTTCAATCGCATTTCTTCTACCCTGAAGTCTGTTTGAATTTGTACATGTTATTAATTTGGGCTGGCTTGTGAAAATAAAAGGGGACTTTTCATTATTTCTCAATAATATTTCACATTAACTTGTTTTTACACACGACAAACATCACCCCTGATTCTGAAATTATTTTTAAAAGTTGAATTTTGTTTCAGGGTAAAGCTTGAAGATTTACAGTCAATGTTAGAAAGATATTCATCTATAGCACCAAATAAGACAGGGGTGATAACTCTAGATGAATTTGCTTGCTACCTGCGTCTGCCAAAGTCTGAGGCTCTGGAACAAGTGTTTGCCCTTTATGACAGGGTAAATTACAATTCTTTGTTTGATTTGTTTGAAATTTGTCACTGTATGTATCTTTGTACTAAAACTGAAATTAGCATAACTTTAAAGCCTATTTGCCCAGCACCTTGAAGGCATAGAGGAAGTGTGTAGTTCAGAAAGTAACAGTAGTATGATGCAGAATTACAGAAGGGTCGCTAGTTTAAGTCCTTCCACAGACACTGTGCTGTATCAAAGATAGTTATCTCTGTTGTATTCCAATCAACTCAGCTGTGAATGAATATTTGATAGGGTAGTGCAAGAAGTCTTGTGTGCAATCAGTAAATATAGAGATAGAACATGATATTAATTATTTTAAAATATCCACTTTAAATTTAAAAGATAAAATTAGAAGTTCAAACTTCTGTAGAAGCAAAACTTTTAAAGCTTACAAGCTCTATAACTCATCAAATGTATAGAAAAATTAAATTTAACCATGTTTTAGAATGTTAAATGGTGATTTCTATTTGTGGTCTCCCTGTAATATAATGTACATTAGGTATGACTGACATCTTTTGCCAATTACAGAACAGTTCTGGAATGATAGATTTTCGGGAGTATGTCATAGGACTGTCTCTGGTGTCGTCTCCTGCAAACACAGAAGAAACCATCAAGCTGGCCTTCCAGGTTTGTCAATATTTAAACAAACTCAAGTCTGCTCTGTTACAGTAGATCTGTGGCAAATTTTCTCCTCAGCATTATTTTCTTCTGCTCATTTGGCCGCCATTTTAGAGTGTTGATCGTGTTGTCTACCGTATCGTGTCCCATCCTGTTTTGATCAATGATATATTTTGAGAACCCCCTCTACAGATTTGGCTCATATTGACACCAAAGTATCATAACAGTAAGTTTTGCCTCAAGTTTACTTTCTGATGGTCATCGGTAAAGGTTAAAGGGTCAATGGTCACTTTGACTACTTCTGCAACAAAATATTTATCACAATTTATTTCATGAAACTCCCATCATATATGGTTCTCATTCACACCATAATCTAGCATCAAATTTTGCACCTGATCACTTTCTGATGGTCATCAATCAGGTTTAGAGGGTAAAAGGTCACTTTTTCATTTCATGAAAGTCGATGGATACGCTATTTATAGATACCTGTCCAGGAGCAAGAGTTATCATATCTGTGTTTTCTATATAAATGAATGTCCAACATGATTATGAATTACTCCTGATCCCAGAAGAACAATTAAATCCTTGTCTGCCAGCACAGCTTGAATCAACTATAGGTACTCTAGATTTTATGGCTAGCTAGCAATTTCTCAGAACTGCTTGGCTAATTCAACAAAAAACATCTCCCTAGGTATGTGAGTCAACTTTTGTATATCACAACCAGTATAGGATTTTTGGTAGCCAAAACAGCTTGTATAAGGAAGTCAAAAAAGATTAGTCTTGTATACCTCCCACAGTGTAGTCACCAGAATGTCACAAAAATATCTTATATAGTAACTGGTTGTGATATACCAAAGTCTACACTCATATGTATTTACATATATACATTGTATATACTTGGAATGTATATACAATGTATAAATTACCAACCTGAAGAAAGTGTTTTGTATATAACATCTTTTATTTCGCATAAACTTTTCATTGGGAAATTGTTCACCCTTGAATATGTCTTCTTTTAGGAAGTTTAGAAATATCTATTTTTTTGTATGAATTTCAGTTGTTTGATCAAGAAAACAAAGGTTATATCAGTCGGGAAGATCTCACAGGGATCCTACAAAATGCATTTGGAATGGAAGACGTGGATGAGTTGTTTGAACGGGTGGACACAAAGAACGACGAGAAAATCACTTATGGTACGGTGTCGCTGGTTAATAAGTCAGGGCTCTTTCTGATATTAAAGCAGGTTTGGTTTATGGTTTATTTTGTTTAGCGTCCTATTAACAGTCAGGGTCATTTAAGGACGTGCCAGGTTTTGGAGGTGGAGGGAATTTAAATTTTAAATTTAAATTACTTGATGTCCAAGACCTAGCTTTGTATATAGTTATAACCTGCCATACTGAGGGGTATATCATTACCTAGAGCTAGCACATATCCTATTGATCAATTCTACAACTGTTAAAATACAAGTTTGATATAAACTTATAATAATCACTCTTGTTGGTCTGACTAAAGTGCAGGAGGAGGTCTTAAACTGTTAGGTAACTGAAACGTAAAGTCAGGATGGTGGGTGAAAAAAATGGGCCCATGTTGTGTGGAGGATATAGAGTACATGTATATCTAACAGTGTCTTCAGTAATACCAAATATATTTCACGAGTGGGGCTAATATTTTGATATTTTTCACGAGTGCGCAGCACGAGTGAAAAATATCAAAATATTAGCCACACGAGTGAAATATATTTGGTATTACTGAAGACACTGTTAGATATTCTGTTTATTACATTTTTTATCAACGAAAAACCTACCCCGTATGCTAACTAGGCCTACAGCGAAAGTTTGCATACAAAAAAAGTAGTTCCCCCTGTCCAGGTGCTGACATATATGTCGGGCTTTCTGATTGGTCAATTATTTTGGTATTTTCTAATCATTAATTTGATTGGTCAAATCAGCAAAAGTGATATTTTCACTAGTGAAAAATATGATGAAAAATATCACTTTTATAGACTGAATAATTTTTGATATTTCACTGGTAAAAATGTAATAAAAATGCCTCTGTGAGATGTATTTTAGGTTGAGACAAATGAACTGAAATGGTGTCACCACAATTACTGTATTTGAATTATCAAATTTATATCTGGTACGGTACATAAATTACTTGATGTCTAAGACCTAGCTTTGTATATAGTTATAACCTGCCATATTCAAAATAAGCCTGTATCACAGTTTTGTAATAAACTATAATGGGAAAAAATGTTTTAGTGGCAGTTACATGTGCAGACCTGCCAACTACTACTATTTTATAGTAATCTTTACTATTTTGTGGTGGTCGTTACTCTTTTTTCTCTCGAAATAGTAGCAAATTACTCTTTTTGATGCAATAGATTTGGCAAGAATTGTTAAGAATTACTCTTTTTTTGCTCAAAAATGGGCCAAATTACTATTTTTGAATTTGAAAGGTTGGCAGGTCTGCATGTGCATGAACGCTACACTTCAAGTGAGGTCTAAATAACAGTCAATGTTTTTGTCTTTACAGATGAATTCAAGGCATATGCAGAATTACATCCTGAATATGCGAAATTATTTACAACGTACAGAGATGCAAAAACAGCACCTACAAATGGAAATGTGGCTCACACTAAATCAGAGTAGTGGATTATCAGTAGTAGAGATTTGTTCTTTTACTTGGCAGGTGGTTTTATTATTTGAGATACACATTTCTGCTGTCAGTCAATGACAAATATGTAACGTCCATTCCATTTCATGAAAAAAGGGCTCATCATTGGCTAACACAAATTATAATGAGATGTATGATTATGATTTAACATTTTAAGTTTTCTGTATTTTCATAAACATACAATGCTGGGTCATTAGTAATGGGTTAGTCATGAGTTTTTATAAACCAATTTTTTAATTCCAGAAAAAAAAACGAATTCAAAGAAAAAATATCATATCAAACAAAATAGTTATTTTTTTTAAGGAAAGGAAGTTATGTATTGTATTTGTTGTTAAACTAAAGCTGTATGCTACCTTAGACCTTATACAGATAACTATGAGTTATCTCCCTTACGTAGTGTAATTGATAAGAATTAAGTGTATCTTCACATTTATTCTGGTGTTACTTTCTGTTTATTTTTATTTGTAAAAGATATTAGACCGAATCATTGGAACTCTTTTTTGAAAAGAGGTAGTGGAGTGAGGTAGCACATACATCCTGAAAAACATTGAAACTTTCTCAATCATTTATAATATTTTGATTTTATTACGTAATTGTTCTGACATTTCAAAACCTTCAATTGAACATTGTTTTTGTTTTCTGTTTTTGATTTACTCAATTTTAAGATCGAAATTTTAAAAATATATTCCTTTCACTTTAGTGTGATAGGCCAGTCCGTTGGATGTTCAGTAAATAATGTGATATTTTTCTACAACCGTGAAAATACCAAATCTGTCTCATTACAAAACAGACATTGGTGCCAAAACAGTATATTTCTTCCTACTTTATACAACATTCACTTTTTCACGAATGTTTATTTTGTAATGTGATAAGAAAACTGTATTTTCTATCCAAGTTTCTTGCAGCAAATATCCGAGATTATTGATAAATTTTGATGTGTGCAAGGCACTTTTTTTAGTTGTATGACAATGTTTATGGGTGCTTGTTTGAGTGACAGTATTGGAATATCATATTATATCTGATTTCTTTGGACAAAGATCATCTTCAACTTGTGAGTACTGAACAAGCTTTATATTATTTAAATTAATGTTTAGGAAAATGTATGTCCAGATCCAAGAAAAATGCCTCAATTTTTGGGAAATTCAGATTTCTTTAAAAGAAAATATGAACAACTGAAGTAAAACCAAATGGTGAATTTATTGAACTAAAAAATGTAAAAGAAATATTCAATGTAAGGTCACAGATAAGTGTTTTCTTGACATAAAGGCAAAAAACAGAAGAAGAAAAAAAAGGGGAAAAAAAGTAATTTATTGCTAAATATATGTGATCAATGTTTGTAAGGTGATCTGGTACAGAGAGCTCAAAATGAATGTGTATGTCATGAGATAGAGAGTTGCGAGATTTTAATAAAAGGAAGCTTGCACCAAATGGAGTATGCTTGGTTTTAGGTTTTGAGTAATTACGCTGCCTTAATATCGTATGTATGTGCACAAAGGAGTGTGTGATGTTTTTATATCAGAAATGCTTGGTTCTTAACTTTCATATTATTGGCAAAGAAAAAAGATCTTTTTATATGAAGTGAAATACATTCTGTATGTTTGTATTGTTTCTGGCAGGAATAATTGAGTGTTGTGTGGTACTGATTTCTGTATGGCAGTCCAAGCTCTGTTTCATGGTACCGGTAATGTATGATAGTTTTAGCTGTTTATGTTAAATCGTGTAGTCCAAAATTCACAATGGAGGCTCAAACTGCAAATTTGAGCTCATGAAGTTTTGAAAGATGGCGTTGTTACCTGTTGTGCTCCTGCTGGAGTTTAATCATCAGTTTTGTGCTCATTGAGTGTTTCAACCGCAGATTTTTCTAGGGTCTTTTTCATAATATAAACTGTGATTTTCAAATGGAGGCTCAAACATCACATTTGAGCTCATGAATTTTGTCAGTCAATCGGTGAAATATTATTGAGAAATGACTAAAAGTCGTCTGGTTTTCATATTAATGTCTGCTATCTGTCTCACAGACTGCTTAGGTATCCTCAAATATATCGGGGTCCAAATAGTTATCAAACAGTCAAAATACTTTTTATATTACCTTAAAATATACAGATAATGTAAGTACTATTAAACCAGACTGAGAAAATAACATATAGCCAAATGATTAAACGCTAGAATTAGTTCGTTAACTATAATTTAGTTATTCACATATCTTTATGCAAAGCAAATAATGGTTTTCTCATGCTGCTTTCAGCTTTATTTATTTAAGAATTTGTTGTTGCGAATTCAAGATGAAGCAATGTTCAACTCGCCTCTGAGCTGACCGTCACTCTTTAATGTTTGTGATGTCACAGATAAAGATCTTCAATGAAAACAATAATTATATTGCTCTATCTAATTGGATACTGCATGCCATATGTTCGTAAATCTCAAAAAGATTGAAGAAATCTCCTACCAAATATACAAAAATATATTATACACAGTATCCTCCTACTAAATATACAAAAATATATTATACACAGTATCCTCCTACCAAATATACAAAAATATATTATACACAGTATCCTCCTACCAAATATACAAAAATATATTATACACAGTATCCTCCTACCAAATATACAAAAATATATTATACACAGTATGAGGACACTTAAGATACTGCCCATGTTATATATACAAATTGAGTTTTAATACATAGTTTCTGAGGTTCACACTAGAGTATATAGATATGTGTCGGTAGTTTTCCTATTTTGCTCATTTTGTCCTTCTACATGAAAACTTGTTGGCACTGTAATCAGTTACAATAATGTAAGTATATATTTAGTAAGGTGTTAGTATCCATTTTCAAGTTAAACAATGGTGTTTATAATCTAATTAAACATGAGTTTTCATTGTCTAATAAATAGTTTTTGGTGCTGGGTTAAAATTATTCACCATTTCAGTGTTTAAAATGATATTGTTTAATTAAACACTTATTAAGACTGCACAGAAATTGAAAGAAGAAAATAATTCTTGAAATTTTTTTAATTTAACAACATGTTTCTTTAAAAAAAAAATGTTTTTGAGAAGCTCAGATTGAAACAACATAAATTTTCAATATTTCACATGTACTAGTAATATTAAAAAATGATGTGGTTCAAGTAATGATGATTTCATTAGTATCGAACTATATCTTATTAAACAGTGGTTTTTGGATTCAAGGATGTTTTATTACGGTTTTAAAAGTATGGATATGTAAATGTTGATATGTACTGTTTATTGTTTATTTACTTTTTGTAGTAGATAATTTTTCACGTCATTGTTATGTACTGTCAGCTGTAGATACAGTTTTATTTATAAAAAAATATGTATCAAGAGGAATTAATGCATATTCAAATGTGCCATTACTGACCAATCTGCAGAGATGACCATATATAATTATACTATACAATCAAACCGGCATAATGTTTCTACGAGGCCACATGATTTCTTAGTAATATATACATGTATTACTAAGGAATCAAAATCATATATTTTTTATCACTTTAGTTTGAAAATTTTTAAAGGAGACAAGCTAATTAAAAGTTCCACTTTTATTTTGCTTTTTTTTTTATTTTGTTTGTCTTAGACATAAAAAGTGATACATTTAAATGACAGCCCAGTATTATTTGTCATAATAACTATATTATTCAAAGTATTACCTGCCTATATAGTGTGATATATTTTATATCTTTGTCTCTATATATATTACTGGCAATCTTATGTAATGAATATTCATTATTGTAATGCATGAATATATACACTGTATATTACTTGAATGAATATTCAGTGTTCTTATGAATATTCAACACTCGTTTGTTATAAACAGTCTATATTGGAAAACGTATGGTGAGTTGTAATAGGACTTTCACCTGAACAGGTAATTTGTCATAATCTTTCAGTATCATTATAAATATAAAATTTGTACATCTTGTCACTACAGAAACATTTCTTTTTTTTTGTTTATCTGTACCTACTTAACATGGTTGACACAATTCATTTTAAACTATTAATTATAAGTAGGAAAAATCCTCACAAATATGTAAAATGTATGGGACGGATATATGATGATTATCATATTGTTATTTTGGTTTCATTTGATGAAAGTTTTTGTTACATTTATGTTTGCTATCATCTCTAGTCATTGGTTTCATGTCTATCTTGTTATTGCACCATACATTTGGTGACAAAATCCCCTTTCGCTACATTATAAAGTATACTGAATAAAGGAGATTAAATAAAATCCTTCTTCTAAAACAAATGGAATGTCTGCCCGATGTTTTATACCCAGTAAGTTTTTAGCCTCTATACATGTTGAGAAACTGGTAACGGAAGAAAACATAAAGAGGAATTAAAGGCAGATCACATGATATGACTTTTGTAGTGATTTGTTTGACTTTTGTAGTGATTTGTTTTGACAGTCATTGTCTCGGTGCATTTACCTGTTGTTGTTTGGTTGGTTTTTTTGGGTTGGTTTTTTTTTACCAGAGATTAGAAGGATATATATGATCGGTTCATATAACTTTACTAATTGTTTTCTCTTCTTGCCCGTTTTAATGTTTCATTTTGTATTTCTTACTGTTAATTATATTGTAGAGGAGAAATCCTGTTTCATTTTAAAGCCTTTTTTCAGTTTTTTTCTTTTAATAATTATTGAAGGTTGTATATTCGGATTGGGCCAGGGTATTTTAGATAGTAGAAATAGAAAAACATTATCTTATTGGGGAGTAAAATTTTAGAAATGTGTGGGGTTTTTACTTTTTAAATTAGTGTTTTGTCAGAAAATATGCCAATGTTTAATCACGAAAAACAAACACCAGTATTTGGTGGTGAAAAAATATACAGACATATCACTATTGAATGGCAAAATACATCCAAAATGCACTTCAAATATGCCAATACTTGATGGCTAAAACCATCACATCAACATACATACCAATATGTAATAGTAATATTAAATATACATTTGAACATTCAAGGGTGAAAGGCAAACATACATTTAATGGCAATTTTTTATTTTAAAAAATATTTAAAACTTGCATAAATATTTAATGATGAAAAGAATATTCAGAAAATTTTGAATATATAAAATGTTGACTTATGTAGATAAAGTGAACATTTTCAAAATTAAATTTGGTATGTTCTGACAGTAGAAGTAAAACTATAGAATAAATCTGGTGATAGTGTTTAGGTTGAGTTGTTTGATATTTAATTCATTGCTAGTTTTATTACATGGTAATGTAATTGTGGTACACATACATGCTAGTTCCTATTTTAATGGTAAAATTGCCATGAACAGTTATAAAAGTTTCTGTTATACCATAGAACTGACACAGACTTGCTCCACAAATTTATGAATGCTTTAAACATTTCTTGCTTGCAAATTTTTTGTCTACCTGAAAAATGCCTTTTTCTGTTTATTTTACCAAATGACTTTAAAGAAAATATTGTAATGATCTTGATGTTGTTTGATATACCCAGTATTTAAACCAAGTTTCACATTTTGACCAACTTCACTGACCTAGTAATTATAATCAAGTACACTTCTCAACAGAAGATTAAGAAATATATGTATTTGATTGAAATGCTAGAATAGCAAAGACAGATTTTTACAGGCGTACAGTAAAACTTTATACTGACGCCGTATTTGTTGATAACAACTTTTTATACTGTGACAATATGTTCAGTACAAGTTTGGTATACATGTATAAAGACATTTTTCAAAGGGAAGATAACACAACTCCACTATGTATCAAACCCTTTCTTCTATTTTACTCTGTTTAATTTACCACTTCACTGTGGAATTTCCTTTAATGCTGTATTTTGAAAAAAAAAATCATATTTTATTTTTACATTCTCAATTAGGTTGGAAGACTGATGAAAGGTTGACATCTCAAAATCAACTTTGTATGACGTTGACCGACTGTGATCTGACAGGATACTGTGATCCTTCTGAATATTCTACAGGGATTTTTGTATTTATTTTCCTATGACAGCAAGATATTTTTTGTACACTATGCCTAAGAAACACTCAATATTGAAAACTCCTTTTTGTTGACCTTAACAAACCTCTGAAGAAACTACTACACTACAAATCAGATTAACATTATGATGTTTGATGAAGTTATCTCGAAATCGTGTCAAGATATGCTTGGCAGAAAAAATCCTATCGCCCCACCTAAAAAAAGTAAGTTTTCTTTGTATTAGGTGTATTAGGTCACCAGAGACAAAGTTGGCTAAAACAGAACAGTTCATGGGATCTTAATGTGGAAGGAAACCAACAGATCTTAATGTGGGAGGTAACCAACGGATCTTAATGTGGAAGGAAACCAACAGATCTTAATGTGGGAGGAAACCAACGGATCTTAATGTGGGAGGTAACCAACGGATCTTAATGTGTGAGGTAACCAACGGATCTTAATGTGGGAGGTAACCAACGGATCTTAATGTGGGAGGTAACCAACGGATCTTAATGTGGGAGGAAACCAACAGATCTTAATGTGGGAGGTAACCGACGGATCTTAATGTGGGAGGTAACCGACGGATCTTAATGTGGGAGGTAACCAACGGATCTTAATGTGGGAGGTAACCAACAGATCTTAATGTGGGAGGTAACCAACGGATCTTAATGTAGGAGGTAACCAACAGATCTTAATGTGGGAGGTAACCAACGGATCTTAATGTGGGAGGTAACCAATGTACTGGCGACTCTTACCTAGTATTTGCTACATGTGCAAAAGGCGTGATGGGAAGATCTGCATGAAACCTTTCTAATAATGTTGTTTAAGGAAAATTGGCTCCCTGGACAACCACAGGATACCCCTGCCCTGATTAATTATGGATTAGTCCCAATATCTTGTAGATTTTTGAAATTATCAAAAATATCAAGCCCACACCGAAACCCATTAATCCAAACTTGAATACTATAGAATAGACTGTACAAAAGACACAAAATATTAGTTATATCAATTTGGAAATATGTTGTTTTTTTCTCAGAATCTTTTTGTGTAATTAAGTGTCTGAACAGTCCCATTAATAACGAGGATAAGATGATTATTGGGAAGGTTACAGATTGGTGAGAAAGGTCAGAGGTTAGTTATTGGAACAAGAGGAGTATTCAAAAAGTGCCTTATAGCCTGTCCATAAATTCTAACTATGGTTAGGTAAAATTGGGTGTTTCCCTCACAAAGACATCACCAATACTGTACATTTTCCCTGCTATGTTAAGATAAATTTTAATGGAATTTTTATATCCTGAAACACAATTAAATTTTCAAAGAATATTTATATAAGAACACTTTTGTACCAGAGAAATGACCTATTTTCTATTGTAAATGTGAGAGAACCTAGCGTTTTGTAAATCTATACTAATCTGTGTGCTGTACTGTATATTTTCTGATATCAATGGCATATCACGCTAAAAATAGGACAGAGTCCTGAGTCCCTAGATATAATATTATCGCTGTTTTGTCATTTTACAAGAAAGAAACTAGAATTTTTGAGAAGAAAGGAGGATATTATTTAGCAATTCGAAAACTGTGAAGCTTTGAAATGTATATTTTGGGCACTATTGAAATTTTATGAAAAAACAGTTTTGTTTTTAAGTTATTCAGAACCTCGTTTTCTAAAGAATAGAACATAACACTTTGGTCTAATTTAATTTGTCTTTTAAAAAAATATTGAAAAAGCCCTGTTTTTATTATAATGCAACACAGTTAGCACTTTATCTATGTGTACTGACTGCTTTGAGGTATCTTCTTAATTACCTTAGCATCCAATACAAATGTATGCTTAAAATTCTCATTTCTTCAAAAACAGAATTTTATTTATGTGAGCAGAATCGAAAGAACTTTTTCATCTAGACTCTATTGGGTTGAAACCCTTGTTTTCATTTTAACAGGTATGAGGTGCTTTTAAAAATACCAATGCTTTCATAGTAAGTAGATGTATCTGTCTTGTGACGGAAACAATTCAAGTCGATTCATATTCACTGTGCAATATCATATTTTTATATAAACTGTTAATATTTGTATGGCATGTCAACTTATTTAAATCTGACCTTTGTTATTTATATTGTATTGTTCATTGAAGTATTCTGGTAATATTCTTTCCACCCATTAATGTTACAAATGGACTCTTCCTTTTTTGTTCTGGATTAGTTTATTATGTTATTTCAGGGGTAACTGATAAGTACAACATCCTGGCTTTTACTGTATTGAAAACTGATTTCTTATTTTCTTACCAATGAAAAATGTTATTTTATCTCCTTTTAAATCTGATCATAGAGACTTGAGGTTTTTTTTTCTATCTTATGTCTCTGTCAAAGTATAAACTGGATGCTTCCACAAAAATAGTGAAATGAGATTCATGCAAACTTGCCATTAGTGAGTGTCTCTTTATCTATCAAAAGTTTTCCTTCCACATGAAGATCTTAGTTTAATGCAAATATATATGTGTATTTCACGCTAAACTAAAATTCATGTTATAGTCCTCTATTTGTCATGCCCTTCCGAAATATTTCTGCAAATTTTCACAGGGATTGTCTAGGTTTTCTTTTCTCAACCCCCCCCCCCTGTCAAAACCGCAAAAAAAAAAATCCACTAAATTCCATTAAAACCTTAAAACCTTGGCTTTGGCCCCAAGATCTTGCATTTTGAGTGCTTTTGAAAGATCCAACACCCTGGATGATATCTCCTGAGGTTTTAGAGCAATATATTTACAATATTTTCTTTCAATGAAATATTTTATAAATCAAATGATAACGATACTGTACAAGCCAAGTAATTCCAAATCCATCCACTTATTGACAGAAAATTGGAAATGCAACACTGATCAAAATCAGTGTATATTTTATAGACTTTTCCTGACAAAAAGTTCAGGGAAATAAAATTGACACTTCATATAAATCAGCTCGGTGTCATAAGTATGTTATAACATTTTAGTGAAGTAAAATATGGTGGGGTGTGTTATTTGGTTAAAAAATGCATAATTAGTACTTTTGTGTATCAGCCTCCAGTATGAGTCAATAAAAGGTTAACCTGACCTGCGTTTAGTTTTGATATATTTTTTTTACGACTTCTGTATATATTCTAAGTGAAATTTATCCATATTATAGTTTGATTGCACTGACGATTTCTTCATAGCGAAATCTATAAATAATTCTGATTTCTCTGACATCATTTATTTCTGGCCCTTCCTGTTCAGAAACTTCAAGTTGTGAGGAATGCAGGAGTAGTTATTGAATAGAGGATCTTGCATGAGTGACTTTACTATGGAATTTATTGAGAGAATTCAATAATATGATATGCCACAAACCTTTCGGTTTTATCCACCTAGCTTGCTGTCTATCAAATCATCTTCATCAATAAAATACATTACTCAAAATCCCAAAACTGAGCCCCTGTGATCTGAAATAACAAAATATAAGGTGATTCTGATGTATAGATTTAGATTTTACATGAACAAAATTTTCAGTGTACAGTAGGCATGTCATTATTATCATATTTGACATGCATTATCCAAAGCCTTGTGATACCCATAAAAATTCATATCACAACAGGATAATTCATTATCAAAGTTATCAAAACATGTACATTGTATACCCGTAGCCTAAAAATAAGGATTTTCTTCAGTTGTAACAAAAATAAGAATACATACAATAGTTTTGGGGTGTAGAGAGTGAAAGTGAATATAGCCCATGGAGTATTTAGGATGATTGGACAATTTTGTTAATGCTTATAAGCATACATATCTCGCAGAGCTAATGGACACTATAGATAATTTGTAAAAAAAATAAAATGTGAAAAAAGCTTCAAAGACATGCTGATCCTATAATACCATTCTCCACTGTTAATGCTAGGTAAATATCATCTTTGTTAGCCAAGGCTTCTAATGTGTAACGTAATTAGAAGCCTTGGCTAGCGAAGATGGGTAAAAATATACTATATAGCTCAATTTTCCTGCTAATATATTAATAATCATAATATTTCAAACAATGCTTCTGACTATGTTTTACTATGAGGTTAAAAATAATATTGTTTCAAAAATCATTTGTCATAGTTATATTTTCAATAAATCGAAATTATGACTAAGACAGCTATTAAATTTGGGATTTTCTAGATTAGCCAGCCGATGCAGGAGTGATGTTATATTAAGTTAAACTGGTTATTCTGTTTGTATTTTGATGAATAAAGTTTTATCAAACATCAAAAGCAGATGTGTCATGAGTTGACTTTAGAACATAATGTGCTGCAACACTAGCTTAACATGGTCCCAAATGGCAACAAATTTACATGGCTATATTGGTTTGCATATTTGCGTTGATCGGAAGACAAATGTAATTATTTAAATACTATAATTTTTAAAAATAAAATTTTGTGATTGTGATGTCACAACCGACATAACTGTCTTAGAATCTAAAATAATAACCGTCCGAATTTCATTGATAATGAATTTGATGATTTTCAATTTCATGTATTTGTAAATAAGACATATGAAAAATAAAATCTTTACAATCTTGTGAATTAGCTGAGACTTCAGTAGGACTGATCTCTGTGAATGTAATTTTGAATTAGATTTAAGGCCAGTCAAATGTTAACAAGGATGGGTAGTATTGCAACAGCAATACAAAGTCCCCTGCCTGAGCTAGAAGTGCACCTATTTATTTTTGAAAAATGGATTTTCGAGAAAAAAAAATGTAGGATGCACAACTACATGTCATACTGATCATGTATACCAAGTTTCGTTAAAATCGGAGAAGTACTTTAGGAGGAGTTGTCTGGACAAGCCTCAACCAATGAGAAGCCGGCGGCCATTTTGAAAAATTGATTTTCGAGGAAAAAAAAAGTTGGATGCACAACTACATGTTATACTGATCATGTATACCAAATTTTGTTAAAATCGGAGTAGTACTTTAGGAGGAGTTGTCCGGACAAGCCTCAACCAATGAGAAGCTGGCGGCCATTTTGAAAAAATGAATTTACAAAGTCCCCTGCCTGAGCTAGAAGTGCACCTATTCATTTTTGAATAATGGATTTTCGAGAAAAAAAATGTGGGGTGCACAACTACATGTCATACTGATCATGTATACCAAGTTTCGTTAAAATCGGAGAAGTACTTTAGGAGGAGTTGTCTGGACAAGCCTCAACCAATGAGAAGCCGGCGGCTATTTTGAAAAATGAAATTTCGAGAAAAAAAATGTGGGATGCACAACTACATGTATACTGATCATGTATACCAAGTTTCGTTAAAATCGGAGTAGTACTTTAGGAGTTGTCCGGACAAGCCTCAACCAATGAGAAGCCGGTGGCCATTTTGAAAAATGGATTTTCGAGGAAAAAAAAAGTTGGATGCACAACTACATGTTATACTGATCATGTATACCAAGTTTTGTTAAAATCGGAGTAGTACTTTAGGAGGAGTTGTCCGGACAAGCCTCAACCAATGAGAAGCTGGCGGCCATTTTGAAAAAATGAATTTTCGAGAAAAAAAATGTAGGATGCACAACTACATGTTATACTGATCATGTATACCAAGTTTCGTTAAAATCGGAGTAGTACTTTAGGAGGAGTTGCCCGGACAACTGTTGCGTGACAGACAGACAGACGGACGGACGGACGGAGGGTAAACCTAAAGTCCCCCCGTTTTTCAAACGGCAGGGGACTATTTGTAAATTCAATTTCAATTTGTATGTTTGTTGAAATATCTATAACACAATTAACTATTGACAAAATCTCTTACTAACATTTTTTTAAAGGTTTTCCTTTGATAAATGAATAATTAAAAGGAATGTCCTACAAATTGAATCATATGTTAATAGTAGAGACATAGATCAATAACACAGGGCACAGGGGTTTGGAACAGCTATTGCAGCTGACGCCTGACATGTAGAATGAAAGATAGCACTCTTCCAAATGTATGGGATTTAGTTCAAATCAATATCAAAGCGCTGTGAATTAGTTCGAAAATAATCACGTCGTCATTTGTCTGCAAGTTTTGAAGCAAGAGTGTTCTCCCTTTAAACAATGATTCAAATAATAATGATTATGTTGCTTACTGATAATAATTTAACAAATGTGCATACATTTATTTTTCAAATGTCTCGTGTGTAATTAACAGGGGCTTTTATTTCAAATAATGTATAAAAACTTTATATTATTTTCAAATTAAAAACAATATACCAGCAAAAGCCTTGTATCATAGTTTTATAATTAGTAAATTAAATTATTAACAATTTCCATTATGACATTTGGTATTGTTTAGAACTGTCAGTAGGACTCAAGTGTAACAATATATTATATTTCGACGTCATAAATAAAATGACTAACAACATCTTTCTTACACCAAGTGTGTATAGTCTGGGTTCGACATCCAAGAATATCACTCCTCGGTTGGAGATTTCTGTCATTCCTCAAGGTTAATGGGTGATATCGTTCTCCAGTATCACTGTTTTATTTGTGAAGGATCTAGTTTAAAAAAAATAAATAAAAATTGTAATGCAACACACTATTGACTTGACGTAAGACATCCTAAGGGGTAACAGAAAAATCTTGAAAAAACAAAAGAAGTCGCATAATTCTTTAACTCCCTGGGTTCATTACGCAAGCTATAGAGAGAGTATCAAGGGGTGTCCTGGGGGTCAGGACATCCCCTCCCCCCCCCCCCTTTCTGATGAGGAAAATTGTATAGCCTTAAAAAAAACGCCTATGCCAACCCAACCCAACCCCCTCCCCCCAGCTTATCGAAAATTTTATCCCCGAAAGATAAGATTAAAGATTGCAAACCACTAAATTACTAACATGACCTATACACCAGATACATTTGGCAAATATTTTGACAAAACTCTATTTAATAGCAGAAACATATATAACATGTTTCTGGTAATAGCTACTGAGATGTAGGGTCAATAAATACCAAGGAAAACGAATTTTCATAGAAAGAGTTAACTCCCTCTAATAAATATTATTTGAATTTTGTTTATGAAAATTAGAATAACAATCGTTCTATCGAATTCGCATAAAAATATTTAGAATATTTATTTGGTAATTAACAATAACGCTTTAATAGAACAGTGCATAAAATGTTGTGAAATTTGTTAAAATTAAAAAAATATATTCACGGCAATCGTTTGACGCAGATTTATCTGATTAATATATAAAAATTGTACAACCTTTAGGTTGACTATTTTTGGGATGTTTGGAACTGCCGGCCGGATATTAACGTATCCGTTGCCAGCTTTGAAAGAATAATTATATGAGGACAGATAGGAGAAATTCATAGGTATTTGACTCATGTAATGTTTTCTATACAATCGATACTATATACAACCAGGATGTGTTTTCAGTTAGTTTTTCTGTTTTACTTTAACAAGGGACATACATTTAAAAGTGGTTGTGTAGTTAACTCGGTGTAATCTCGCTACGCCATTCAAACGGTACATATTCCAATCCCTGTATGTAGGCTACGTCCCTGCTTTAACATGTGGTATTTTTGTTATTCTTGGGTCATCATTAATTACTCCATTTTCCATTTGCATGCGTGTCCTGTTGCATTATTTAGCTATTTTTTGTCTCTTTCTCTCTCTCAACCATGAACCACCCATAATAGTTAAGGTATATAATATGACAATTTTTGTCAGTAAAATATGAAAATTTTGAGAACGTCAGCTGGATGATTTTAATGTTGGTTCTCTGATAGATAATAAAAGGAATCGTTATCAGATTCCCAGCCTCACGGTCGTATAAGTACATTGTAATTCTTTCGTTAATTGACACATCTGTGTCAAATCCCATCAAGTTTAGATGGCAAACTTTCTTCTAAAATGAACTTTCATCTAGAGTTATCTCCCTTAAACGATTTGTAATATTCACTTCTCCAACGAAGTTCAAATTTCAATATTTCATTAATTTTGCAAATTATATATTCATAATATTTAGAATACAAATATTAATAACAAAACAATCAATTAGGTTAATAAAATATTTGTTTTTAGCAAAATAAAATTAACATATTTTTATATATCTTCTATAACTAGCTATATATTTTATATATCGAATTTGCAATATGTCAACAGCAACCAAATTTGGAAATTTTAGGAAAGTCAGCTCTCGCAGCTGGCGTTATATAACAAACAAATACATTAACAACAAAACAGATTCCATAACATGTCGTGAATATAACTTGACTGAAAATGTTAATTTATTCATCGAAAAAACGTAAACGGGATCGGTTTTTCTCACAGATTACTTTCCATCCTTCAAGTTGTAATGAAAACGGGGATTGTCATTTTTACCATATTTTAAGCTACTAGCCCAAAACGTCTCAAAATGTGCTATATACATTGGAATCGCTGGTTGACATCGATTTTAGTCGTAATGACACCCCTCTGGTTTGGCGATGATCTTGTGGCGGTACACGACTTCCTTACGAACTGCTAGCTGTGGTCAACACCATATGTAGATGGTATATATACTTTGGACTAAGGTCATTCTGGGTGTAATAGCTGTAGTGTGACATATACGTGACGGACTTAGGGTGCAGGACTAGCGTCCCTTTGTATAAGGTGCGGCTGTCAGTCTATATCTTGGACACTAGACCCAGTCTCATAGTTTTTTGTTCAGCTGAATTATAATACATGTACTCGATTATCTCCCCTAGTTTGAAACTTTGAACGAGACAATCTAGAAACTTCACATAAGTGTTATTTATAATTTTGATATCCTAGAGACCGTGGGCCAGTCTACTTAGATACATCACTCTCTTCCTTTGTAGTATTGTTAGTACGAGTCTATAACTAGGTAGTCTGTCTATCTTTAGGCATGGTCATTTTCAGTCCACGTGGAATCTCATCTTTATTACGGTATTGATTACAGTATATATATATATATATATATATAACGACAGTAGAGTAAACTTTGTTATATTAGGGATCCTATATAAAAAGGCGGCAATGTAGCTGTCAACACAATCGACAAACAGAGGATATCTCGGAAAGAAAGGAAGAGTTATGTCCCTCTACATAATACATTTCAATCTACGTGAATTAATCATTTTAATGAAAACATTTTATTTATATCGTTTTTAAAGCTATAATAATTCTAAAACTAGGCTGTTCTAGAACAATAAACACTTGATTGGTAAAGTTCTGTGTATTTTTTTCTAATAATGATAAATGTGTACTGTATAACACTTATATTATTATTTGGTATTTTAAATATTTAAAAACATCACAATTTTTCTGTTACCAAGTTTGGATTTTTTAGGTCGGGTCGGCTGGACAAGCAGCCGACCGTGAGTTATAATTACATCGATGGTTTTGTGCTTTACTTATTTATTTAAAATGGTTTTTTTTTAAAGGAGTTATGTATTGATAATAATTACAATGTTGATTCCATATTACTTTCCAATTATTGAATGACGTTTTTATCTGTAAATATTGAATACAATTTTATGAAACTTAAAAAGGACCGTGAGTTAAAATTTGAAAAAAGGAGAAGTGAACATATAGAAAGACAAGACCATGACATGTTTTTAACAAAATATCAATAAACTGTAAATTAGATTTTGAGCGTCGGTACTGTGTGGCACAGTGGTAGCACAATTGCTTTTCACCTAGGCAACCAGGGTTCAATTTCCAGATCGGACATGAAAAGGTTAGGGGTCACCTGTCCGGTCGATGTAAAATAAATGAATTTTACAAAAATATCACATCGTTATTTTTTTCTTCAAATAAACATAAAACATGATCGACTTCGGTATATCACACCCAGTGTATGATTCGATCTTGATATTTCGGTGACTACACTGTCACCTTCGTCAAACAAATGGCAGTTACAGACTTTGGTATATCACACCCAGTGTATGACTAGACCGTGATATTTCGGTGACTTCACTGTCACATCACTGTCACACTAGTGAAAAAAGTTTTTTTTCTAAAACTGTATGGAGGTTTTTTCTTAAAATTAAATCGATATAGATGTGTTTGTAAGAAACAAAATGGATATCCTGAGTGAAACGGTTAACGCGGTGTAATGAAAAGCGCAAGCACATCTGCCCTGCTAGCAGCAATAACGTAGCTCTGGACGACGGACGGACAATATTCGTTCTACTGCCCTGCAGGTAGGGCGTAAGAAATCGTAAGAGGCGACTAAATTTGGGATCTTATCGTTTCTCTTCAGCTCTCTTTTAAAACAACTGTCTTCTTCCTAATGTCTCTCTTGACGCATACGATGCCTCACTTTTGGCCTTTAAATTAAAAATGGTAGTTGCTACTCCTGCTTAGCGCTCAGCATATTAGGAGTGGCACGACTGGTTCGCCCGTTGTCAGTATAATGTGACCTGCTGGGTGTCTTCGGCAGTATGCATCAGTGAGGTAGCACTATAAATCGACAAAAGTTCCGGCCCATTACAAGGAGACTTAACACGAACATACCGCAGCCTCCCAAAACACACATACGCACTCACCACACCCATGCATGTCGATGCATTTGGTAATAAAAGAAATGATTCAATGCTCATTGGCGAACAGTCAAAAACTGTACATCCCTCGGTAGGGGATACGCTGCAGAACTGTTTGCCCTCGGCCAGGGCTTCCTCTACTCCGGGGTGATAGTTTTTACTATTCTCCAAACATTCTTGATACTCGTGAGGTAATTATATACTAACCTACTCAAATTAAAAGCTGATAATTATCAAATTGAGGACGCAATCAAAACTCCGTTGGATATGGGAGTTATGTCCCTTCATGCAATAAGTATTTTAAAGACAATCGACCATAACTTTTTCTTATTTATTTGCTGAATTTAATATAAAAGATATTTAGAATCTTGATTGTGCATATTTATATATGGCATATAATTCATTTAAAAATAAACTGCAGTTTTTATACCGCACTAAAGATAGTTATCATAATAAAGCTACTTACAACTACACAACCCTGAGATAAAATAGATGTGCAACCCTAACAGAGCATATGAAGTTTCATAGTTTTTGAAAGGTTAGCTGACGGGTTTTCCGTTAAGCGGAACCTTAAACAAGTAACGGAAGTGATACTGCATGTAATTTGAACAATGTATCTGAAACTGATAGCAATGACTTCCTGTTTACATGGATTCACTGGAGTAAAATACAATGTACTAAAGAGGGCGTGATAAACTCCTATAGTTAATTGAAAATTCCCTTACCCACCGTATAACATTAACAACTATTGTAGCTCACGTGATAGAGCCCCCACCCCCCACCATCCCCACCCCACCATCCCACTCCACACACCCCACCCCACCATCCCCATCCCACACACCACACCCCACCATCTATATATCTTAACACCTGTAAAGGAATTTTTCAATTTCCCTTATTTCCACATTTTTGGCTATGAACCAGCTACGTTGTATTTTTCATACATTCTGTCCTTAGGTTTCGAATAGCATGTGTCTGTGATAAGCACTTAATTAGTCCTGACAATAAACTATTGGACGAGAGAAAAAACTTTGAGGTAAGCACCAATTTTTTAGATTATGTAAGAGTGGTGTCCCTTCACATTGTATTCTTTTTTCAAAGTTAGTTTGATATGTTTGTTAAATATATTCATTAATTTAATCGCAATTAAAATTGAGAATGATTACGTTTAATGATTATTACTAAAATATGAAGTTTTATGTTATGACTCTTTACAGATTTGTCGTTACAAATGTCGGCGTTTACGTGAACTCGCTAAAAGAACTGACTTAAAATATAGACTAGAATAACACAGCGTGCGTAATTGCGATATGAAGTATTTTCTGGGCGTGGTTAACTAGCGGTGATTCAAGAGTTATGAGTACTGGTGTACTACAAATATATTTTGCTCCATCCAAGAGGGTAAACTGGTATCCGATCTGTTTCTTTTATAATTACATCGATGGTTTTGTGCTTTATTTATTTATTTAAAATGGGTTTTTTTTAAAGGAGTTATGTATTGATAATAATTACAATGTTGATTCCATATTACTTTCCAATTATTGAATGACGTTTTTATCTGTAAATATTGAATAAAATTTTATGAAACTTAAAAAAATTCAAGAGTTTATTTATTTATTTAAAATGGGTTTTTTTAAAGGAGTTATGTATTGATAATAATTACAATGTTGATTCCATATTACTTTCCAATTATTGAATGACGTTTTTATCTGTAAATATTGAATAAAATTTTATGAAACTTAAAAAAAGGTGATTCAAGAGAGTCTCCGCACCAGTTGGCCATGTACAATACTAATGCTTAATACATCCCTATGTGACTGTGTAGCCGTGTAACAAACGAAATTTTAGATGCAAGACTTTTGATTGAAAGCTCGGTTGACCCGCTTACTGATTCGAAAGAAAGTATTTTGTAAAATGCACCCGTACTTTATTTGATAAATTTTGCCTTTCTAGTAAAAAGGTTTTGAATTGCACATTTTCTTGTCACTCCAATACTTACGTAAATAGGGGACCAGACAAGCCCTGGTTTGATAACAATTGTAGATTATTGTATAAAAAAATACAAAAGTGCACTGTCAGAGTTTAATAGTGAACGGTCACATGCCTAGAGAACAAATCTTGCACAGGCTAAAAAACAGTTTAAAGTGTGTGAGAGGAAGTTGAAACGTGAATATTTAAGAATGGAAGGAAACATGCTCGATATATTGAAACGTAATAATCCGAAGGAATTTTATCGCCATTTCCAAATCGTAAGGTATCTAAGACTGGTGATATTTCTTTAACAGATTTTTTCAGTTATTTTAAAGAAATGGCTGGTGAGGTGAATAACAGTGATATTGTAAATAATAGAAATGCCGAATGTGTATACCCTGAATTAGATGTAGATTTTAATAATAATGAGTTACTGGAAGTAATTAAGGATTTACCGAAGGGTAAAACTGCCGGTGTAGATATGGTACTTAATGAGTATTTTATTGAATATAAAGATGTATTTTTGCCAGTTCTATTGAAGTTGTTTAATACTATGTTGCAAATTGGATATTTTCCAGAGTCATGGGCTCAGGGTGTAATCATACCTTTGCATAAAAAGGGTGATAGAAATAATGTTAATAACTATAGGGGAATTACATTGATTAGTCATTTAGCTAAGCTGTTCACGTCCTTATTAAATAAGCGTCTGTTAAAATGGAGTACTCGCGAAAATGTTGTTTCAGATGCTCAGTTTGGTTTTAAGCCTGGCTTTGATACTAGAGACGCAATATTTGCATTACAAAGTTTAATTATTAATTCAATAGAACAAAACAAGAGACTGTGTTGTGTTTTTATTGATTACAGTAAGGCTTTTGACAGTGTTAATCATCAAAAATTATGGTATAAACTTTGGAGAAATGGTATTAGGGGGCGATTACTGAATGTAATTAAATCAATTTACGATAATGTACGTTCATGTGTTAAACTTAATGGTAAATTATCCGCCATGTTCGATTTGCATGTCGGATTATTGCAAGGAGAATCTTTATCTCCAATGCTCTATTCTCTTTTTGTAAACGATATGGAAAGTGATTTTATAAATTCTAATTGTCAAAGTGACTCATTACAGCTGATTAACCTCTTTATGTTAATGTACGCAGACGATAGTCTTATTTTCAGAGGACGCTGCCGACCTCCAAAATATGCCTGATAGTTTACAGATCTATACTCTTAAATGGAACTTAAAAATAAACACAGATAAAACAAAAATTGTTGTTTTTAGGAAAAGAAAAAGAATGCTACCCTCTGAAAACTGGACTTTTAATGGAAACCCAATAGAAATTGTCGATAAGTTTTGTTACCTTGGCCCGATTTTTAACTTTATCGGTAGATTCACTGCAGCATTAGATACTTTGGCTTGCCAAGGAAGAAAAGCATATTATCATTTAAAAAGAAAAATGAAAGTTTTCACCCTTAATATTGAAACGAAAATGTCTTTATTTGACACCTATGTTGCACGTGTTTTAAATTACGGATGTGAAGCATGGGGACAAGCTGTATCACCACAAATTGAAAAAAAAAAATCATCTTCTTTTTCTCAAAGACTTACTTAATGTTAAGAAATCGGTAAATTCTGCTATGGTCTTCTTCGAAACTGGTAGATATTCATTGTATTCAATTCAATTCAAATAGTTTATTAAAGTCTCACCCTCAATAAAATATTTACATATAAACAAGAATATCAACATACATGTACAATACAGTGGAACTTCGTTAACTCGAACTCGGATAACTCGAATACCCCGCTTAATTCGAAGTACCTTGCCGGTCCCGGCCGAATTCTCTCTTTATCTTAGTAAAAAAAACTCGGATAATTCGAATTCGGATAACTCGAAAAACTCGGATAATACGAAGTAAAAATTTGGTCCCAACAATAAAAATCCTACTTGAAATGTTCGAATAACTCGAAGTATAATTTTCGTCGATCGGTGGCAAACGCCGACATTTTTTAAGAGCTAAATTCCGTTTGTAATACTGAACATATCGGCACTACTAACCTACATGCTATTATAAGTGTTTCATAAATTCATAAAAGAAATTGTCGGTTGAATCTTATAACAACAAGTCTTGGTGATAAAAAGTACTGCTTTACTTACATCAGGTAATTTCCCAAGGCGGTCGCCGATATCAGTACACACGATAGTCAACAACTCATCTACCCGTTCGCTCAAGCGGAACTAATCTCTGACACACCGGTAGATCTACCCGGCTGATGTTTTTACAGGTGTAGAAATGACACAGTCACCGGCGCCTATTAAATCTTTAAACTGCTGAAACAATGGCGTAATTACTGCCGAGGTGTTCAGAGTACAACTGTAACGGTCAGTGCTGTCTATTAAATCGGATAAAACGCCAACTCAGTTACAGTAACATTTTATACGCACATGCGCAGCCCAACTTCCGGTGCTAATACACATGGAAATGGCGTGGTTATCAATAAAAAGTAAGTAGGCCGATCAAACAGTATTTTATATATGTCCAATAAAAGGTAATGGTTCTGTTACGTTTTGTATGCAATCTGTGTTAAACTTAAACGGTTATTTGTTTTGACATTAATAACTTGTTATTTTGTCGAATTCCGTTTTATCGTGTACATTTTGCAAACATGACTTGCACATCAGATCGTTCTTGAAGTGACTAAGTGAAAGAAACTTTATCGTGAGTGTATATCGGCAAAACTACACCAAATTACAAGTGACATAACGAAACATTACATATATATTTACATGTATTGACCAGTCTTCACACTAAACTGATGAGCGACAGAGCGAAGTTATTATGATTATATAATGTTGACAAATATTGACCAAACTTTTCACCAAAAATGATAACTCGCTTAATTCGAACACTCGGATAACTCGAAGTTTTTTCGTGGTCCCGTCGACTTCGAGTTAACGAAGTTCCACTGTATTTAAAAAAAAAAAAAAAAAAAAAAAATACATAGAGGCCACTCTATATAGAGTTATGAGAGACTATAAAAACATGACTAAGATAAAAAAAAAAAAAAAATACAGTAAACGATTAAATCCTATAAAACACATTTTTCCTTTTATCTAATATTTGTTTGCAGGCTTTGGCACTGTAAAAACACATATCACTGTTGTGGAGTATGAAGTTAAATTTATCCGTATCACAAAAATTATTAAAATTACTATCTAGTTGACTGGCTCTTAAAAACAGTGCATCTCTTATTTCATTATACAATGGACAGTGAATTAAAACATGAAGCTCGTCTTCCACATCAATGGCACAATTAAAACAAGTTCTCAAATTAAAATCTAAATTTTCATACCGACCAGTCTCAACACGAATAGGAGCAACTCCACATCTGAATTTTGAAAGGGCACCACGTGTACGTGCAACGTAAAATAGCAGTAATGAAATATTGGCTGAAATTACTAAAAACCAATAATTGTGTTTTAAGATCATGTTGTGATGCACTTGTCGAATTGAATAACAAAAAACCTAATTGTAAAAGTAATTGGGTTTATCATATTAAACATGAGCTTTGTAGTTTGAGTTTTGGTTATATTTCGAACAGCCAATACGTTTTAAATGAAAGTCATTTTATGCAAGTATATGTCCAGCGTGTTCATGATGTATTTATTCAAGAATTACGCAGTGCGTTTGATATATCGCCGAAATGTTATTTATATAAACATATTGTGAATACCTTCAATACTCAATTTTATCTTATTAAGCCAATTGATTATAGATTTAAAAAGTTGTTGAGTCAATTTCGTATGCAATGACACAGTCTTAATATTGAATCTGGGCGCTACAATAAAATACATAGAAGTCAAAGAATTTGCACAGTTTGTGACAAAAATGACGTCGAGGACGAAGTACATTTTGTGCTTCTTTGTCCTGCATATTCTGAATTAAGAAAAATATACATCAAAAAGTATTATTATTTCGTCCAAGTGTTTATAAACTGATAGAATTATTTTCCAGTAAAAATGTCAAAACTTTGAATAGATTGGGTAAATTTTTGTTACATGCCACTGCAGAAAGAAAAACTCTCCTCGTAAGTAATTAAATTAAATGTGTTTTGGAAATTAAGACCACAGTTTTTAGGTCACCTGAGACTAAGTCTCAGTTGACCTATTGCAATCGCCTTTTGTCCGGCGTCGTGCGTCGTCCGTCGTGCGTCGTAAACAATTTACATTTTCAACTTCTTCTTAAAAACTGCTGAACCAAATTCAATGAAATTTTACAAGAAGCTTCCATGGCTGAGGGTGAACCAAAATTGTGAATTATATGGTCCCCACCCCCTAGGGGCCTGAGGGTCGGGGCCAAAAAGGGTCAAATTGACTAAAACTTCAAAAATCTTCTTCTCTACTCTCAGATAAGGTGGAATCAAACACTCTACATAGATGGAAGGGTCTTAAGGTGCTTCACCAAAATTGTGAATTTCATGACCCTGGGGTCTCACGTTTGCCCCTAGGGAGGGGGTAAACTTTGCTATAGTTTATATAGGGAAATCACATTTTTGACTATTATTTGTTGGATTTGTATTGGAATTCATTCTAACTTGTATCAAATTATCAGCATGGGAAGACACTTTGATGGTATGTACATGTTGGCCCTAGTTGACCCCCAGGGGCTGGTGGGCGGGGCCAAAAAGGGTCAAATTGACAAAAATTTCAAAAATCTTCTTCTCTACTCTCAGATATGGTAGAATCAAATACTCTACATAGATGGAAGGGTCTTAAGGTGCTTTACCAAAATTGTGAATTTCATGACCCTGGGGTCTCACGTTTGCCCCTGGGGAGGGGGTAAACTTTACTATAGTTTATATAGGGAAATCACATTTTTGACTATTATTTGTTGGATTTGTATTGGAATTCATTCTAACTTGGTTCAAATTATCAGCATGAGATGACAGTTTGATGGTATGTACATGTTGGCCCTAGTTGACCCCCAGGGGCTGGTGGGCGGGGCCAAAAAGGGTCAAATTGACAAAAACTCCAAAAATCTTCTTCTCTACTCTCAGATATGGTAGAATCAAATACTCTACATAGATGGAAGGGTCTTAAGGTGCTTCACCAAAATTGTGAATTTCATGACCCTGGGGTCTCACGTTTGCCCCTAGGGAGGGGGTAAACTTTACTATAGTTTATATAGGGAAATCACATTTTTGACTATTGTTTGTTGGATTTGTATTGGAATTCATTCTAACTTGTATCAAATTATCAGCATGGGATGACAGTTTGATGGTATGTACATGTTGGCCCTAGTTGACCCCCAGGGGCTGGTGGGCGGGGCCAAAAAGGGTCAAATTGACAAAAATTCCAAAAATCTTCTTCTCTACTCTCAGATATGGTAGAATCAAATAATCTACATAGATGGAAGGATCTTAGGGTGCTTTACCAAAATTGTGAATTTCCTAGCCCTGGGGTCTCGCGTTTGCCCCATGGGAGGAGATAAACTTTACTATAGTTATAGGAAAATCACATTTTTGACTATCATATTTTTTATTTGTTTTTAAATTCATTCTTTCATTCAAATTTACTGAAATATTTCAAAAATCAGGTGACCGTTAAGGCCCATGGGCCTCTTGTCATATATAGTGTTCATGTGTATATTTAGAAAGTATGTTACTTATATTGAATAGTACATGTTTAAATTATGACGTCATACTGTCATGACGTTATAGGCATGCAATACGTAAATGCTAAATCGTTATGCATCAGATACAAGTTTTCAAAATCATTATGTAATTCAATATTATGTGTCGTAATTATATTGTTTGTATTGTGTCCTCCGCCATCTTGTTATTCAAGTTGAATATGTATACATATTATATGAATATTGTGTTATCCTATATGCTGTGTTGCATTTGGAATAAATAAATTGAATTGAATTGATAAAAATTAAGATAGGTGAGTATAATACTATTTTATGTCAGTTTAGCTGAAGTTGTTTTATTTCCGAAGAGAGTTATTATTATCGGCTGACATCTGTATACGACATTATTTATTTTCATTTTCCACAAAGGTTCCAAACTTTGCGATGTTAACAAGTTTTTGACTTTTATTTTTTCATCACTTAATCTAAGTAAAATAATCAAATGCACCCCGAAAATTTTTATTGTGTCCCGCCTCTATATATTTGGTATGTATCTTTCTCTCCTACAGGAAATATCTTAATGACTCTTACATTAATTACTTTTCACTAATTTTGTTGTTGATAATAAGATATATTTCTATATTTCACAGCAGCGTATTGACTGTCGGCAGTGTAGCATATTTTATGCGAGTCGAGGCCAGACTTATGAAATTACATGTTGATCTGGTAGCCTACATTTCTAGCATAATAAACAATTATTCAACATTTCGGGATGAGACTGTTTGTAGATATTACATTTTGGATACTTCTTTCAAAAAACACAACACGAAAACAAACTCCAACCAAATTCTAACCGTGTATGCTCGCAATTAGATAGTGATGAGATTTATCTCCCTTGAACCAAAGAAAACTGAAATACCTTATCTATTATACGGTATATCATTTTTAAGTGCTAAAAGTTGTTTTACAATGTTATTGTAAAATTGCATTACTGAATTGTAGAAATATAAAGAAACTTGACTTATTTCTGTAAAACTATCTTTTCGAATTCGAGCCGTATATCTTTTGTTAAGAAAATAAGGACAATTTAAAGCATAAGTTTAACAAAAAAACTGAAATGAGCGCGTACATTCCAATGTCTTGTTTATTATTAGTCTTAATAATGTCTCCCTTGACAATGCCATACCTTTGCCCTTTAGTTGAGCGTGCGTCCCTGTGAGGAAGGCTTTGACTTCTGTCCCCTGGCCGACTTACCAGAGTCTTAAGAAATAGTACTTGCTACTCCTGTTTAGCGAGAGTTCGCACATTGTCAGTACAATTTGACCGGATCAGGTGTCTTTCTGGGTGTCTTCCGCTGTATGCTTCAGTGAGGTAGCACTATAAAGTCGGCATCAACCATACCGCAGTCCCCATAACACACATATACTCTACATGCACGCATCTCGTCCTTAAATGGTCTTTATATTACTGTTGATAGGGCGTTAAACAGTCATGGTATCTTAGCTCTTTGTAATGCAACTATAGTCATTTTTATCTTATGTACTGTATATCTTATTCATATTTGTAAATATTGATAAACCGTTCATATTTGTAGATATTGATAAACCGTTCATATTTGTAGATATTGATAAACCGTTCATATTTGTAGATATTGATAAACCGTAGATATTGATATATCGTTCATATTTGTAGATATTGAATAAAGTTTTGATAAAATGCGTTCTTTCAGCTGTGATGACTATTCGTGTAACCGTAGACATCTGATATATTATTCCAACGGACTTCACGTGAAACAATCAGGCGTGTCAATCTGTAATGAAATATAATGTCCTGTTTTCAGGGAAAAGACTCTTAGTTGAAAACGTAAAAAAAAGAAAAGAATTGCGTTGCATTATTTAGTTTTCTCTGGCATTATCGACCTAATTGAAAAGAAATTGACAATCATTTTCCGCCGACTGAAACTCTAATTAATTAGTCATCAAAGATATTTCAGAAGCCAAAGCGCTGACCTAAATTGCTAGCTGGACTCTTTACACTAAAATGTGCTTTATACGAATATGATCAATATGGCTATCATAAAAATTAACTTTATCACTTTATAAATGATGGTTGAGAAACATGAAATTATCGAACACGTTTTCTCCCCTATCCCCAACTGTTTTACGAAAATATAGGCCTAGCAAGGAATGCATATTGTCCAAACTAAAAGTAGTCAAAAGCATAAATCACCCCAAACCCAAGGAATTATAAAAGGCGGAACATAGCGTGCATTCCCTTCTCTACGGGCTTATAGCTCTCGGAACAGCCAGTGTCATTTTGAAGAAGCGGGATCTCCTTGTAGTAGCTGGTGGCTACCTCTCTGAACAGCAAACGAGTTATATGCTATCCAGAACAATTGTGTGGTAAAGTGTCCTGTACATTGAAAGGTCAGACAATCTTACAACATTAGAAACAACATGGGAAACAACATGGGAAACAACATGGCAAACAACATAGCAAACAACATAGGGAACAACATGGGAAACAACGTTGGGAACAACATGGGAAACAACGTTGGGAACAACATGAGAAACAACACAGGAAACAACATGGTAAACAACACGGGAAACAACACAGGGAACAACATGGGAAACAACATGGGAAACAACACAGGAAACAACATGAGAAACAACATGAGAAGCAACATGGGAAACAACATAAGGAACAACATGGGAAACAACATGGGAAACAAGACAGGAAACAACATGGTAAACAACACGGGAAACAACACAGGGAACAATATGAGAAGCAACATGGGAAACAACACAGGAAACAACATGAGAAACAACATGAGAAGCAACATGGGAAACAACATGGTAAACAACATGGTAAACAACATAGGGAACAATATAGAGAATAACGTGACAAACAACATAATGAACAACATGGTAAGCAACAGCGGGAACAACAGAGGGAACAACATGGGAAACAACATAGGGAACCACATGGCAAACAACATAGGGAATAATATAGAGAACAACGTGACAAACAACATAATGAACAACATGGTAAGCAACAGCGGGAACAACAGAGGGAACAACATGGTAAAAAACATGGTAAACTTTGATCTTCACCTGATGTTATGATGACGAAAACACTCACTTTAAAAGGATATTATTTTTATTGATGAAAAGCAACATAGTGAACAAAATGGCAAGCAACAGCGGGAACAACATGACAAACAACATGGAAACAACATAGGAAACAACATGGGAAACAACATGGAAACAACATAGGAACAACATTGCAAACAACTTGGGGAACAACGTATGGAACAATGTGACAAACAACACGGCAAACAACATAGGGAACAACATAACAAACAACATAGGGAACAACATAACAAACAACATAGAAGCAACATAGGGAACAACCTGGCAAACAACATAGGGAACATCATGGTAAACAACACAGGGAACAACATGGTGAACAACATAGGGAACATCATAGGGAACAACCTGGCAAACAACACAGGGAACATCATTGTAAACAACATAGGGAACAACATGGTAAACAACATAGGGAACATTATGGTAAACAACATAGGGAACAACATGGAAAACAACATAGGGAACAACATGATAAACAACATATGGGACAACCTGGCAAACAACAGAGGGAACAACATGGTAAACAACAGAGGGAACATCATGGTAAACAACATAGGGAACATCATGGTAAACAACATAGGGAACAACATGGTAAACAACATAGGGAACAACATGGAAAACAACATAGGGAACAACATGGTAAACAACATAGGGAACAACATGGTAAACAACATAGGGAACAACATGGTAAACAACATAGGGAACATCATGGTAAACAACATAGGGAACAACCTGGCAAACAACAGAGGGAACAACATGGTAAACAATATAGGGAACATCATGGTAAACAACATAGGGAACATCATGGTAAACAACATAGGGAACAACATGGTAAACAACATAGGTGACAACATGGTAAACATCATGGTAAACAACATATGGAACATCATGGTAAACAACATAGGGGACAACCTGGCAAACAACATAGGGAACATCATGGTAAACAACATAGGGAACAACCTGGCAAACAACACAGGGAACATCATGGTAAACAACATAGGGAACAACCTGGTAAACAACATAGGGAACAACCTGGCAAACAACATAGGGAACAACCTGGCAAACAACATAGGGAACAACCTGGCAAACAACATAGGGAACATCATGGTAAACAACAAAGGGAACATCATGGTAAACACCATAGGGAACATCATGGTAAACAACAAAGGGAACATCATGGTAAACAACAAAGGGAACATCATGGTAAACAACAAAGGGAACATCATGGTAAACAACATAGGGAACATCATGGTAAACAACATAGGGAACATCATGATAAACAACATAGGGAAAATCATGGTAAACAACATAGGGAACAACATGGTAAACAACATAGGGAACATCATGGTAAACAACATAGGGAACATCATGGTAAACAACAAAGGGAACATCATGGTAAACAACAGAGGGAACATCATGGTAAACAACAAAGGGAACATCATGGTAAACAACAAAGGGAACATCATGGTAAACAACAAAGGGAACATCATGGTAAACAACAAAGGGAACATCATGGTAAACAACATAGGGAACATCATGGTAAACAACAAAGGGAACATCATGGTAAACAACATAGGGAACATCATGATAAACAACATAGGGAACATCATGGTAAACAACATAGGGAACAACATGGTAAACAACATAGGGAACATCATGGTAAACAACATAGGGAACATCATGGTAAACAACAAAGGGAACATCATGGTAAACAACATAGGGAACATCATGGTAAACAACATAGGGATTATCATGGCAAACAACATAGGGAACATCATGGTAAACAACATAGGGAACATCATGGTAAACAACAAAGGGAACATCATGGTAAACAACATAGGGAACATCATGGTAAACAACATAGGGAACATCGTGGTAAACAACATAGGGGACAACCTGGCAAACAACATAGGGAACATCATGGTAAACAACAGAGGGAACAGCATGGTAAACTTTGATCTTCACTTGATGTTATGATGACGAAAATACTCACTTTAAAAGGATATTTTTTTAATTAATGGTTGACAAAGTGTTTCATGTATCATACAACTATTTTGTTTGTGCGCATTCGATATATACGTATAATCTATAAGTTGTACATCAGTACATATCTATGATACATATATATATGCATTGTAAAACCTCGATATAACAAATTCTTGCAATTTTTATAATGCATACATGTACATGCAATCTAAATGCTTGAAATAAGATATCTCCAGAGTAAGATAATTTATGAAAATTGCATTACTACCTAAAAACTATAACTAATAATAAAAATAAATGTAATACAAGGTAGGGCAACAGGTTAATAAAATTTTAAGGATACGTGGTACTTTTACTGTGACATGCACCTCCTATCCAGAAGAGCTCTGAATTATAACGTGATGTAATCTATTTACCGTGAATGGGAACTTGGATTAGATGCATCATTCGAGGACACGTTTGGAAGTGTTTAAAGGTTCGATGACACGTTTGAAGTGTACAAGAAAATCAAGGGTTTTAAGTTTTAAGGTACGCGACAATTGATAACGCGCAAATAGAGCTAATGACATCTTTTCAGAATAAATCTATGAATTCAGCAATTTTAAAACATTCAAAAACAACAATTCTAAATAAAGCATAACGTCTAACTTAAATGACGAGGAAATAAATCAATATTTCAGAGAGAAGAGTCTATAACACATATATGTCGGAACATTTAACAACTCCAATACAATGGCGACCTTTTTAGAGGTTACCTAATATTTCAGATGCTGCTAATTGTAAACCCGAGAAAATATTTACATCGGAATCAGCTACTGTAGCTTATCCTGATGTTTGCATGCCGGGACACCAATATACAATGGTTCGTGTAGAGATATGTCAACTGTTGATGATGATGGATGGATTCCTACTCAAGAAGATAAAGCTATAAAACGGACAACTGATTAGCAAGATATCCGCATACAAATGGAGGACGATGTGCATGCACCGGACAGCTGTTCATGAATATTGCCGCCTCCAGAGGGATTAAGCTGTGTATTGAACAACTGTTTTGGAAGATGGCCGCCTCCCAAGGGATGAAGCTGTGTATTGAACAAATGTTCAGGAAGATGGCCACTTCCCAAGGGATGAAGCTGTGCATTGAACAACTGTTCAAGAAGATGGCCGCACCCCAAGGGATGAAGCTGTGTATTTAACAATTGTTCAGGAAGATGGCCGCCTCCCAAGGGATGAAGCTGTGCATTGAACAACTGTTCAGGAAGATGGCCGCCTCCCAAGGAATGAAGCTGTGTATTGAACAACTGTTCAGGAAGATGGCCGCCTCCCAAGGGATGAAGCTGTGTATTGAACAGCTGTTCAGGAAGATGGCCGCCTCCCAAGGGATGAAGCTGTATATTGAACAACTGTTCCACCCGCAACATTTTGTATCCTCCTATGTATTATACTGGTATATCGACTGTCATATTCCTTTGCTGAAATTCTCGGTCTCTGCCCCACTGACGACTGTTCCGATGGCGGCTTCCATCTTGTTTGTTGGGAAGGTTGGCGAGGGAGCTGGGAAAATTGATGCATTCTGGGTAAAGAATGGCTAATTGGGTATCTCGAACGTCCGGTGTAGTGGACAGTAACAGGCGAATGCCCGGACAACGAGTGCGTTTTGTATTTGTCATATTTTGAAGTAGGTGTTCGTCTTTTTGTATATCCGTTCTGATTTTTATCCCCGGTAGATGGCGCGTACCTGAGAAGTGTTGACGGGTATTGGACTACTCTCGGAGCAGACCGGAACCCGTGTATGTTTCTCTCCTGGATGAAAGGTTTTAATTGGCTCGGATCAATCAGCATTTTGACACCAGAACCAAAAACTGACGGATTTTGTGCTAGCATTTTAAACTGATCAGCCAGCAGACAGTCTGTTAGGACCGAACTTGTCCCTGATATGTGCCTCCCTGGAGATAAGCCAGGCGCCCAGATGTTAGTATCATGATTAAGAAGTGCTTCCTGATTGAAGAATTGCGACAATTTCTCGAAGATTTCTTTGGTGGTATTTTCGTCTGTTTCTTCCTTTGATAAACATCCACCAAGATCTGTCTCCAAATCTCGTTCTAGATTAAACACTTCAAATTGTGGCAGCTTTTGATGTTTGGTCTGCAATGAATATATACAGATATTACATATATTGATGACGTATTTGTTGGCGTTTTTTGTAATACTACATATACGTTTTCTTTGAAATATTGACGGATATAGCAATATTTAAATGGTTTTTTTTCAACATATGACAGCATTAAGAATAAAACTTACAGGTTTATTGAACTGTTCGAGAAATACCACTAATTATCACAGTTTTACTTCCTTGACTTTCCAACCCGGAGACTCACCCGTTGATGATATCATGGTCTTTTATAAATCTTTGTAATTGATCAAAATTCTTCAAGGAATGGAGGCGGTAGACAAGGAATGTAGGCGGTAGACAATTAATGTAGGCGGTAGACAAGGAATGGAGGCGGTAGACAATGAATGTAGGCGGTAGACAAGGAATGGAGGCGGTAGACAATGAATGTAGGCGGTAGACAAGGAATGGAGGCGGTAGACAAGGAATGTAGGCGGTAGACAAGGAATGGAGGCGGTAGACAATGAATATAGGCGGTAGACAATGAATGTAGGCGGTAGACAATGAATGTAGGCGGTAGACAAGGAATGGAGGCGGTAGACAATGAATGTAGGCGGTAGACAAGGAATGGAGGCGGTAGACAAGGAATGCAGGCGGTAGACAAGGAATGGAGGCGGTAGACAATGAATGTAGGCGGTAGACAAGGAATGGAGGCGGTAGACAATGAATGTAGGCGGTAGACAATGAATGTAGGCGGTAGACAAGGAATGTAGGCGGTAGACAAGGAATAGAGGCGGTAGACAATGAATGTAGGCGGTAGACAATGAATGTAGGCGGTAGACAATGAATGTAGGCGGTAGACAATGAATGTAGGCGGTAGACAAGGAATGGAGGCGGTAGACAATGAGTTTTCTAAAATAATAATCTTGACCAAGAGTTCATGATGTTTTGTAATTATGTGATCAAAATCCCTAAAAGAAATGAAGCTGCTAGAGAGCTGACAAGGATTTTCTAAAAATAGTACCGGTAACCTTGACCCTATGACCTTGAAACTAACTTGAACTTGTCCGATGGATTGTAGACCTTTGTAGTTGTGCATGCCGTTTGATAAAACCCATCTTGAAATTAAGCCCCCCCCCCCCCCCCCCCCCCCCCCCACCAACAGGTGACATGCTAATACTATATATGTTTCTTTTCATTCAAATAAAATTTTGAATCGATTAAAAAAATATCAACTTTTGAACGACAAACGTGTACTACATTATTGAATTTTATTTTTGCTTCTTATCTTTATCTAACCATCTCGTTTTGAGTCTGATCTGGAAATCCAACTGACCGACAAAAGGCCATCTTACATTTTGACAATTGAAGTTTGTTATCGCTATTTCTTGATGAGAACTGTGAGATGAGAACTGTGAGATGAGAACTGTGAGATGAGAACTGTGAGATGAGAACTGTGAGATGAGAACTGTTTCTACAATTTCCTGTAAAGGTTCCCCATTATCTTAGGTTGTGTGCATTATGTTTTTTGGTTTGATCTTGAAATCAAAATGACCGACAGCCGTCCATGTTGGATTATGGCAATTGAAGTTTGTTATCGCTATTTTTCCATAATCAGGACCAGAACGACAACATGACAAGTCGTTCATCCTTGGTCCCTTGTTGTACACATTCGATAGTGTATCTGATCCAGAAAACAGCATGGCCGAAAGACGACAATGTTGTTTTTTTTTTTATATTTTAACGGGTGCAATTTGCTATTAGTTTTCCCCTGAAAAGAACTGAAATTATATTTCTCAAACATCACATGTATGTAAATTCCCTTTGGTACCTAGTTGTGCAAAAAATAATTTTGAAAAATTGATTCAGAAAAGAAAATGACCGATAGACGACCGTCTTTAATTTTGACAGCTGAAATTTGTTATCAATATTTCCCAGAAAGTTCTTCTTATATCTTTGTTGAACTTCAAATGAAGGTTAGAATTGTTATCAAATGATGACGGTGAAGAAGGGAAAGGAGTGAAATGTTGAGAAAAGGTCAGACCAACCTAAAACAAAAAAAGACCATTCAATGTTGGGCGCCCCCCCCCCCCCCCCCCCACTCCGACTTTAGATTTAACTGTTATATTCTATCACATGCGTTTGAATCTCATGCATGTATGTTGTTGTAAGAAATGATTTCCTTTGGTTGCACCTGTTAGACTTGTTTGACCTCACATGAGATCACGAGCGAGAGCCTGAGGCTCGAAAGCAATCGGAGCTCCTCGTACGTTGGAAGACGGGGACAAGGTGTTCCGATTGGCTCGAAAAATGATATGAAAAATATGCCTGTTGTTTTCTGAATACCTGATGTACAATAACACTACCTCTCGATTATGAAAAACATCGTATTGATGTTCGCTTTGAAGCATTTAACACTGATTGGAGTCATAAAAATTGGCTATACTGTGTAAAGAAAAATAATCAGTTATACATGTACAATCTTTTGTCTCGATCGATGTCAGATCGAGTGTCTGATGCTAGGGCATCATTTCGCTGATGAACCCTTTATATAAAATATACTGCTTCTGTATATATATGGAACACTATTAAATATCAGACTTAATTGTTATCTGATATCATTACATCACAAATCGATGATGAACTGAAGTACGTTTACCATACTTGTTTCGGATCACGTAGCATATTACTCATAACACTTGATCTATATACAACTTTGACATGAATTTCAAATCTTTACCTCGGATCAACAACAAATAGTGCATATGACACATTGTTCTATTATATAGATATATAACATAGTAACACAGACAGTTTTTTATGACCCGCGCCCTGACCGGGCTTCGAACTCACGACCTATGGCACCCAATCGCCTAGTTAGAAATACTCGCAGCATATACCACTGCGCCATATCCACGTTCAATATAGCAGCAAGTAGATGAAATACAATGTAATATACTTCTTTTCCCGAATAGCAGTTCAATATTGTGATTCGTTCTAATTTCGTGTGCATCTAGTAAAGAAAAATATGGTTCTTTTTGATTATTTTCACTTCCTTGGAACAATAGAAAAAACAACGTTTGTTGTACATGTATTTGCCATTGAATAGGAAATACATTGTATTTCAATACTGATAGTACACTTATATGAAATAAATATCCACAGGGCCCAGGAAAAACTCTCAAAAGCACTCGTCCATCGGACTAGTGGCCTGAATAAAAGTACTCTTCCTAACAAAGAATTCACTTGTCCAGAAAATTTCAGAATTATCTGCTATACCACATTCTCATTTTTCACATGGCTGTTTACCAATTGTATTCAATACGTTTACGCTTGATCTTATAATGTTCATTACGTTAGTAAAGTTTTAATCCATCGATAGAAAGACCGATGATTCAACTAATACAGGAATGTAGCTAAAGTAAACATCGGGAAAATAGGTCACATTACGCGAGAAATTGTGAGAAAGTTTTCGATGAACCAGTATAAAATATAGCAGTGACTTAATCAATTATTTGTTAGAGATCATAATGGTTACCGTTTACATTTGAATGGGTCGTCTCAACACAACTGTCTTTCTGTTTTTTTTACGTTGACTGACAATAAAAATAACAATCCAATTTTCGCTGAGCCATTTTTATGTAGACATCCTCGGACAACACTCATGATACTTACATGTCACCCGGAACACTCGGAGGTTATCGGTCATCGTACATGACTTCCGATCTACAGACGAAGATAGGCCTACTTACCTGCTATCATGCAGAAATTTAACTATTTTTCGTAATAATGGCACAATAAAGAATACATAACTAACAATGCATCAAATTTTAAGCAATTTTATTAACGACAGCTGAAATAACATAGAAAAATTCTACTCGTCCCGACGGACTAGTTGGCAATTAAAACCACTCGTCCGTCGGGAAAATCCACTCGTCAGGACAAGCGGACGAGTGCTTTTGCCGGGCCCTGATCCGATAAAAAAACTAGATAAATAAAATTCAAAATGCATTAAATTTTCAATCAACACGGAACTGAACTATCGTGAAAAATTATCAATGAAATAAACTCTCGCGAAAAATGTTTGATTTGCAGTATGTACAACATAATTAGCTTTTCATTAGTGACAAAGCGTTAACATGTTTGGATTAGTATTATTTTTTAATTTAACGCGTTCACTAACTACAACCAGATTATTGTATTGTGGTCTCATATGAAGGACAAAGCACATGCATTGTGGAAATGATGATGATGATGATGAGTTTTGGAGGGTCTCGAGTGTATGGACAGTAAAATGACCAGTAATGACATAGAACTCTAGACAGACAAAGATAATTGTCTCGTTTCTATACAATTTCAGCAATGACTTCAGAGTACGACAGGAATACGTATCTTGTATCAAATTAGCTGGCAGAATCAATAAGTGTTTAGTGATAAATTATTTATCAGAGATGACGGTATGGAAGGGCTACCTCTGTGTCTATACGGTAAACACTATCGAACTTTCATCTGTTTAATCCTTTCTCGATCACCTGGCAAAATGTATGAATTACATCCACTACTCACCTTTTATCCCGGGAGGTTTGCCATAGACATTTAAAATACAAAAAAAGAGGGTTGCATGCATAAACTGACCAAACAATTTTCTAGAGGTTTCTCTACAATAACATCTAACCACTATTCCCACCCTTCGTAAATGTGTATTTTGAAAATGTGTAAGAGTTTTATAGAATTATTCTAACACACACCCACAGTAGCTTCAAGACGCCATGATACTTACATTAGATAGAAGTTCACATGCGAATCGGGAATCCGCTTCCGGAAGCTCAGATGTTGGCGATGGTTTACCATTCGATGACGACTCAACCGATGGCGCTTCAGCCTCCGCAATTTGCTCACATTCCTGCAATTGTTCCAAGACATTCTCGTAGCTTTTAGATTTTAGAGGTGTCCCGGATACCGCTACTCTTCTCTCGTTTTCAAGAAGTTTGAGATCTTGTAACACCTGTTGGAGATCTTCTGATCGAACTGTGTTTGAGAAAGATATATTGTCACCAATAATTAGCCGTTTTGTGAGGATATCGAATCCCTCTTTGACAATTTCGTCCTGTCTTTCTCGTTTTTGATGATAAATGTCAACAATCTTGTCCTGGAGATCCAAGATTTTCTGAAATAGAATTTTTCTATATAATGCTTGCATTTCCAAATCAGAAGCCTTACGCGTTTTCTGTGGATTGCCCTTGATGTCTTTCATCGTTTCTTTGAAGTCTGCCATTAATTTAGCGTATTCTGCAGGGGAAACCTCGTACACGAAAAATCGAAGCCACCTACGGAGTTCCTCGTGTTGTTCCATAGGCGATAATGATAAAAATCGCAACATTTTCTTAGACATTTTACCGCCATCTTTCAGCAAAGCGTTGTCCTCTGTAAAAGATGTCCTTATGGAATTAATGTACAATTCACAAAATAACAAATAGCAATTTGGGCCGTACAACGTTGAACCCTCTCCCATTCAAGAGCCATTACGTCATAACATAGTGTTTTGTCTTTTGTCACAACAGGGTAGTCCCTTTAGATTAACGGCAAAATTGAAAAGAGACAGGTTCATTTGTAAAATTTAAGGTACAGTGTACAGTGTATATGTCTGTAACGTGTAAAATTGCGATTAACAAACATACTCACAGAGAAGTACTTGTGGGGTGAATTCGAGATTCATTTGGTCGAAATATCATATAGATTTGATTAATGCAGTTTTTTGTATTTTCCCACAACTCGTCATAAGACCTCACCGTCGATGTGCTTTTAGCAACGGATGAACAGAAATAAATGTGGAATCCGAAAAAAGTACCCGCAAGTCAAACCCGTCCGTGCGTCACACGCCTTGGAAGCATAGGCTATATCGCGATCAGTTTTTGATATTTAGAACCGTGAGCGACTGATACATATTGCATGGAAACCGAGCCTCTAACATATAACACTCTTCCCCTTAACACTTGAAATCGTGTTACCTATTACACCTCTCGACATCGTTTAAATCCAGATAATATTTTCAAAAATAATGACCCCGTTATCAACGCAAATTATGCCACGTTGACACATTGAAGGACTTTGACCGTTTCATTTCTTAAAATAGAAACGGTGCTTTCCAAGATGCGGCATGGTATGAACGTCATAAGAGATATACAATGAAACCTATCATATATAAATTAGGAAATAAATAAAAACTTACTCCCAGGTTGGCGTGATCTCGACTTGACACTGGAGTGTTTGTTTTCGTCTCTCATGGCTCCACTAGCTCTTTGGTAGTATTTCATTTTTTCTTTTCCATCAAGGTTTTTCCATGCTTCGCTAAGCATATCATCTATATCCGACGGAGTACTTTCGGCATGTTTCAACAGAAAATGGCGCCGATTTTCACTAAAATGTTTTTTTAACATAAAACATATCATATTAAAAGAATCCTTTTGCAAAACCTTTTTATTCATTTGTTAATAATGGTTTTTTTTAAATTTTTTTATATCATTTTATTTTGATTAAAACGGGCAACCGAAAACGAATTTTCTAAAGAGAAGAAAATTACTTTTTTTCTTTCAACGGATATTTCAATCAAAATAACGAAACAAAAATATAAAGGAAACACCATAAATCTATCAGTCTTATTTCCGGATACAACTAGAATACATAGATATGTTATTTGATTGTGGCAGACTTATTAAAATCAGATTTCCGTTCTATACTGTGTTACACAGAGCGAAATGAAAGTGAAATGTGAGATATGTTTTAATTAAACTGAAGGTTGTGGTTGATCTATAGATTATCAAATTGTACTAAATCCACCTGTCTTACCTGAGCCAAAGTATAGATGCGTGCTTCCCAACCAAGACATTTTTAAAGAGATCTTCCGTATCGTCAAGCTTCCGTTTCCCAGCCCTTTCCAATGGGACTCTCTCTCCTGTATCACTGGTATGGCTGTAAAACATCAGATTTTAAGAACATCTGTCTCTCTACATCTTTCTATCTTTGTCTTCCCTTTTTTGTGATTATCTTGGACTGTTTTTGTCTGTCTGTCTGCCAATGTGTCATTTTGCGTTGTGCCTGTCTGTGTTCCTTAATGTCTCTTTGTCTATCTGTTTCGTTGTCTGTCTGCATCAGTGCATCTTATGTCTGCCTGTGTGTATTTGCCTGTTTCGTTGTCGCTGTCTGTGTGTTGTGAATGCCTTTGTTTATTTGTCTGTGTGTTGTGTCTGCCTTTGTTTATTTGTCTTTGTGTTGTGTCGGTCTGTGTATATTTGTCTTTGTGTTGTGAATGTGTGTGTGTGTTTGTCTGTGTGTTGTGTCTGCCTGTGCTTATTTGTCCGTGTGTTGTGAATGTGTGTGTGTGTTTGTCTGTGTGTTGTGTCTGCCTGTGTTTATTTGTCTGTGTGTTGTGAATGTGTGTGTGTTTGTCTGTGTGTTGTGTCTGCCTGTGTGTATTTGTCTGTGTCTTTTGTCTGCTTATCTCTGTCTGCCTGTTCCGTTGTCTTTATATGTGTGTTGTGCCAGTCTGTGTATTTTTGTCTGTTGTCTGTCTGTGTGAATTTGACTGCCTTAATATCTGTCTTTTTTTCCCTTTTGTGTCTCTCTCTGTCTTCATGTCTCTTTCTGTCTGTCTCTGTATTATGTATCTCGATTACATCCAAACTAAATGTTTTATGTTTTTAGTTTACCGGTCACGTGTTACCGTGAACTAATTGACGTTTCCCCGGCGTCGACGTCCCGCCCCCAAAAGTCATTAACCCTTTACCATGTTTTGGACTTTTATTTTTTCATCAAAATTCACTGAAATTCACTTTTTGGGGTAAGTTTTAAGTCCATGAATGTGTGATACATGTACCCCATACCCTTCAAATTTGATAAATACATTTATCAGAGGTCTAGAAACAAGATTTCAGCAAAACCTTGAAATATTTCGCAATTTTTCAAATTTTACCATAATTTGGACTTATAATGTTTTGCATCAAAACTCACTTTAAAGTTTTTCAAAAGCTTTTAAGTCCATAAGTATACATCCCATACCTGCCATTCGGTGTATCTAATCATTATAGGTCTAGATATGATAAAATGACAAATGAGGGTTTGAAATATTTCGATTTTTTCTAAATTTTCACATCTTTTGGATTTAGTTGTTCATCAAATCTAAATTTGTTAGGGTTTTAGAATTTGAATCAAGTTAACACAAATATATAATGTTTGTGTATCAGATGCATTAATTCATCGTTATTCAAGTTATTGAAAAAGTAGTATAAACATTTTGCGTTGGCTCCCGCCAGTGAGTTTCCCAATCATTGATTGCACTTGTTCTTTTCCTGGTAGGATGTACATTTTGTACACGGAGAAAAAAAACAACCCTTGATACGATGTAAAAAAAACAACAATATACACACAGATAATTAGCAAATAAGGTTTATGACGTAAACGGATGTAACTGGTACCACGCGAACGATTACATATCAAAAACAATTGTTTTTTTTCTAATCCCAAAATAACACGAAAATACTTTAGAGTCGTCTAGGAAATCCTTCATTGTTTCCTAAAAACTATACTAGATTTCTATTTTGGGAGAGAAAATCTAGTTATAACTGGATCCCGCCATTAATGCAGCAGACTAAGCAGTCTGTATAATAGAAATCGGAGCCCTACCTTTACTTTGTGTGCCTTGTTTCCCCGTTGTGTTTTAATTTCAACTTCAGAAACACAATGTCTACAGATGTTCATTCTTAGATCTTTGTCTTTTTAATACATAAATCTGTGATCGGTAACTGTATCTAAAGTACTAAATAGTGTTGTGATATATATTAAGTTTGTTGTTGTTGTTTGTAAATATCTGTTTTAATTTATGTTTATCGAAATACAAACTTATTTCGTGCATATGTTACCCTGTTGTGTATACTCGACGTAAATTTAAGTTGCTTGTATCTCTGATATACATGTGTTTGTTTATACACGTGTTGGTATTTTTGTCAGCGTACATACAAATGTACTTACAATACTTACATACACGTTGTACCTATATGTAACATATACGTGCACATACATTTTAGTATTATTGTACTTTAAAATAAGAGAGTAACGGCACAAAAAATTACCAAACCCGGAACAGGAAGTGATTCGGATAAGACAGGAGTAAGTTTTACTTCAGTAATATACGACCACTAAAGAATATAAGTGTAAAATTACGTACCTCTGTTGTCGTCTGCTAGTATCTCTTGCATCACATGTATGTCTTTCTTCCTTTTTCTTTTTATTACTGCGGTCAGAATATTTATTGTCTGGTTCGATTGGAGCTAATTCCGATAGCTTTGACTTCCGTTTGGATGTTGATGGCGGGGAGGGACATTTCCTGAGCACCAGGTTCGGTTTCAGAAGGCTCCTCATAGGGACATTTTTCTTCTTCTGTTTTTTATCACACGGTGTTAAAACTAGCTCAGGGTTCCCGGAACACATGTTCAGAACGGCCGATTTTGATGATGGCGAGGCTACTATCCTTGTTGTTCCGTCTGCGGATTTCTTAACCCTGATCTTCAATGGAGGATGTTCCTCAGAAGAAATCGAAGGATTGATCTCTTTCGGTGCTTCATCCAAACTGTTAAGAATATTAGCGTGTCCTTTCGTTTGAGAGGAAATATCAATGTCAGAGATCTTTGACGACGAGTCTAAGTATGTCTCATCTGTTTTGTTTGAAGCTGAAGCAATATCATCGGAATAAAACGCGCTTGAACTTTTCGCTTCGCTGTTCGGAGATATTGCGGTCTTTCTGAATATCCGATAATTCGTCAGTTTGGCTCTGATCACTGACCTTTTCATCCGATTGTGTACTCCTGATATTGCGTTGATCTCTTTCGATTTTCTTACTCTCGTCAGCACGTCTAAGGGGTGTAAACACATACTCTTCCTCCCACTTGGATGGAGTGTTTTCTCGTCTTTCTTGCAGTCTGACACTCCGTTTTGGAGTGGTGCCTTCCATAACGTGCCGTCTGTTTTTTATTGGAGTAGTTATGTTGGTGACTTCGCTCGGACCTATTTCATTGACATCACAATCAACCAATGCTCCCTCTGTTTGCTCACATAACTGTTCTGCAGTTATATCACCTGACATTTCCTCTTCTTGTTTTTCATTTGTTTCATCCTCTAATGTATCTTGCCCGTATTTGTCATCGACTTTTAATTCTGCTTTTTGTAAAGATTTCTCAGTTTCTATTTCTGCAGACGCACAGCCGGTTGTTAGTCGTGGATACGAGGAATCCTCTATTTTGTCATCGGAGGAGGTTTTCCCTGACATCTCTTCATTTTCTGCTCCTGTAACTGTCAATGTAGATAGCATATCACTCGTGAAATTGGCTACATGAATCTTATCTATAACAATATCTCTATCGACAACTGGTTGTATTTTTGTTGAAGACAACGAACCCAATTCAATATTATTCTGAACATCAGTATCTAATTCTGCATTCGATGCAGTCTCTGTATCCCATTCAGCATCCATATCAGGCCCCGCTTGCACAAAACATCTCAAACTGAGATTTGAGCTCAAATTGAGATTTGAACTCAAACTCGATCTCAAATTTGAGTATTTTCTCAACTTGGCTTTCACAAAGTACTTACCCAGAAAATCTCAACTCAACTTTTGAGTTTTTTCTCAAATATTTGAGACGGCTCAAGTGCAGTCTCAAATCCAAGATGGCGATCGCTTACGCGTTAAGGAGACGACGAATGCGCCGGGATTGTCGTAGGTTCAGACCGCGCTTCAGGCTTAATTCATTCTGTGATAGGGAATATCGGGAACGATACAGATTTTCGTTTCAAAGTATCTTATTTATTTTAAATCTGATACGCCCGAAGCTTGAGACTGCAACTACGCGTAGCAAAGCTATCTCGCCAATTTTGCAGTTGTTAGTAGCGTTAAGGTTTTACGCTACTGGGTCCTTCTTTCGTCTCATCGGCGATTCCGTGGGTTTGTCCGAGGCATCGGTATGTCGTTGTGTACATAAAGTATCAGCAGCAATAGCAAGACTTGCTCGACGATTTATCACTTTTACAGACGACGTGAACACGAAGCAACACTTCTACAAATTGAGCAGTAAGTATCCACAACTTTTCCTTGTGCGAAGTTGGCCTTGACCTTAGATTAAGGCGCATTTGATTGACTGTGTCGATAGGTCTATGTCTTGGCACCGAATTGTACTGGTCTCAAAGTGTCAAATATTTAGAAATGACTGGTGTAACTAGCATATCTCAAGATGAAATTAACATCGTATTGTAATTGTTGAAATTTATAGTCCATAAGTATCAGGATACGAAAATTCCTCGAACGAAAACTCGGAGCATGCTAAACAAGTGCACCATATATCAGAACCCTTCGAAACAGACCGAGGCGAGGTGTTCCGATTGTAAAGAAAGCGTAAACGGTTGTGCATAATAGATGAAACCGGATTTGGTTAATTAAAGAAAAAAATTTAAATTGAAGTCTCTGCTTAAATCAAGTTTTCTCGGATTAATAACCAAGGAAATACAAAAAAGCACATTGAAATCAAATTTAAATCAAATAAAAATAATTTATTCAACAACATCATTATTATTAATTAATGTTCCTAAATATCAATGTAGCCTTGCACACACCTCCCTTTGATATATATATATCATTTATCATTATTTCATTTAACGAGGATGTTTTTAAGATTGAAACGTTATACATATCAATATTACAAATTTAAGACACAAAACGCACACACATACACATGTACCACTCTTTAATCATGATATTGATATAATAATAGCCTTTTCAAATTACTAATACTATGTTTGGTTTTAATAAATTAAGATATAAATAAATATAATCTAAATATACATTCATGTAAAAGCCACACGCAAAACACACCATATACTGTAAATAAAAAAACTGAATTAATAATTTTACTGTTCTTGTGGAAAAATTATAATTATAACTAAATTAAACTCATTCAATAAATTTCTAAAGGTGAAAACAAACTTATTGTACATGTACGTTCATTATTAGCAACTATTTTGTGTAAATATGGGTTTCTTAAGTTCTTTCCAATTTCTCTTTTTTTCAAAATGTAAGGAATGCTGCATGGTTAAGATTGAATTGAATGAGATATGCATTAAGTATTAATGCACAAAGACAACTCTCATATATATATGTAATAAAAATAATGTTCAGTACTTTTTACATTCAGTCATTCCACTAAAACCCCATATGCCCCCCACCCCCCGAAGCTTACACATGTACATGTAGATTGATTTTATATATATACAAAAAATGTAATACATGTAGATGAATATATATATCCTGCAGTGACTTGAGAAACAATAATATGCATGTACTTTTCAAATAAAATAACATTACAAATGAAAATAAAATGATTTAATTACAGGGTTCCCCAATGTTGTTGGGTGTTTGGATTGTACACATGTAAGAATTCAAGGACCCACAGAAAATGAGAAGGATTTTGTGAACCGCAAAGGCTTTCATTCACTGAATGTCCAGGTACAAATCATGTGACATTAATTAGTTTGTTGATTTGTGAATAAGTCATTAATTACAATTATCCCATGCAAATTTCTTTAACTAATATTAATTTCCCTAATTAACTCTGACACCTTTACAAGGATATACCAGGCACATGTACCATATTTGCAGAAAGTAATATACATTGTATACCCCTAATATAAACACACACACAGGTATACAAATTTGTCCTTTTAGTTCCTTTTCATTAAAGCTTATACATTTCAAGATAGGCCTAAATATGTATTCTCTCTCTCTTTATCTACAAAGACTATGCATACTATCTGTAGCTTCTATAGGAGTCATGACATGTCACATACAATATTGTCAAGCAATAATAGATATATAATTTAAATCCTGCCACATCTGAATACAATATGTAAAACATTTAGAAGACTGATAAAGAATATATGTCTGTTGTCGAATCCTGATGTACTAACATCATCTTGAACATGCAACCACAATTTGTTAAAATGGAAAACATTCAGCATATTGTTTATGAAACACAAATATAGATGTCACAATGTTATATTTTAAAACAACTGCTTCATTTTTATTGCAGATGACATGCAATGCTGAGTTTCTAATAACTAGCTGTGTTGCAAAGTGGCCTGGATCAGTACATGATTCTCGGATTTTTAGGGACAGTCAGTTATGCAGAAATTTTGAGAATGGTCAGTGTTGAAATACATATCATATTATGGATGAAGTCCTTGCTTAATATATACATGATGTAGTGTATTCAATTACACTTCAAGAATGTATTTCAGTTTTATGTCCTATTTAAAAACAGCCAGGTTTATTTAAGCATACCGGTTTGTGCCAGGTTTGGTGGTGGATACCCAGAGAAAAACCATCAACCTTGTCAGTACCTGGCAATCAATTGCACTATATATGTGGGCTTCAAACTCCTGACCAATAGGTGGCGGGCTAGAGTGGAATAACATTTAGGGGCATGTACATTAATGACTCAGTCCCAGAGAACACATTTTAACCTTAACAAGTTTGAAAAAAATAATTCTGTTTTTATTATATTCAATGACATATATGGCATAAAACGTTGGAAATTGAATTTTTTATATTATTTTGTATTATTAAAGTAGAATAACATCTTTAAAAAAATAAAAAGATGCCACGATCAACTACAAATTCTGACCCAGCTTTGTACATTTTGCTTTCAGGAACATATGATGGGCTCCTGTTGGGAGATTCAGGGTATCCCTGTAGACATTTCTTAATGACACCTTTCATCAACCCCAGCACCAATGAGCAGCAGAGGTTCAATAACTCCCTGTGCAGGACCAGAACAACTATTGAGCAGACATTTGGCATATTAAAAAGAAGGTTTGCTTGCCTTTCAGTTGGGTTGAGAGTGGCACCAACCAAGGCAGCAGGGATAATCATGGCCTGTGTAGTATTACACAACATAGCACAAGAAAAGAAGGAAGTGTTGAATTGTGAACATCAAAATAATTATAATGAAGTTGGAAATCAATTAAACTATGTTGGTCCTGATGCTGGTGGTGCAGGAGTGAGAAACCACATCTGTCAAAATAATTTCCGTTGATGAATTCTTTCAATACACACAGAATTAGAATACTGACATATCCAGAACAAGGTTGGGTTAATTGTAAGTTGTATAAAGTTTGTAATTAATTAACCTATAAAAAAGATAACATTCATCAGTCATAATTGAACTATTTTATAGACATAGCTAGCTGCATCATACAGATCCAACAATTTCAAAGATATATTGATATACATGAGATGTAAATTCCATTAAAGTCATTGATACATACAAGAATATGTAAACATCTGATGCAAGTACTCGCATACATATAATGATATTTTTTCAGTATAACTCTATGATAATAATCAAAATTTTAGACAGGCATACAAAGTAATTAAGACTCTGACATTTTCTATGGGGCCCTAACCAATATCAATTCAATACATAATTAGCCATATATTTATCCTACTGATATGTAATTTTAAATGAAGTTATGAATTAATGAAAACAAAAATGAATTATAATTTAGGATTCATAAAGTAATGTTGGACCACATAGCTGACTTGCTTCGGAAGAGTAGTAATTCCTTTTTAATTTCAGTACCTCTATTTCAAGCTTCAGTTTTTCTTGTTCTAACAATATTTTCTTTGTTTCCTCTTTCACTCTGACGTTCTCAAGCTTGATGTTTTCCGTTTCTAGGTCCCTGAAACCCTGAGCCAGGTTCTTCCTTTTAATCCCATGTTGGTTATCTACAAATGAACAGAATATTAAAAAAAAGTATGGTTATAAATCATATCTTTATGATTTTTATTTACGGTAGGCTTTATAATTGATATATGATAACATTTTTGGGTAATGCACTTTTTTTTTTTTTTTGTAAAATATGGTACCACCACCTAAAATCAGTTAAATATTTGAATCAATATTGAATAAACCCCCTTTCTACTTACTTACTTTTCTTTCCTTTGTGACTTCCAAAGATTTCATTAAATATATCTGAAATGTGCATACATGCCATCAATTTCTTTTTTTATAAAATTCACTTGGCTTTAGAAATTCCTTTGTTTACACTGTCTTGTAGCTCACTTTCAGTCCCTTACATTTCTAGCAAGCTACTGTAGTCAGATATCCTTATACTGTCATTTATACATGCTATCTTTATGCTGTACTATATAGCTAGCATATACACATACTCATTTTGCTGCTGAAAGTAGAAGGTCCAGATGTGTCATCAGAAACCACAGATAAGACACAGGTTTCCTCTGGATCCTGGTCCATTTCAGACAGTTGAAAGTTATAATTGGAATCTGAAAATATGAACAAAGAACTTTTTTTATTAACACTTCAACAAGTTAACTATAATGATAACAATTTTGACCCTTGCAATTGTTTTTTGTGTTATATTGTAATTCATAAGACTTAACTTAGTGCTTCCTGACACAGTACATCCAATTGTTGTGATGCATAAAAACACATCATTTCAGCAAAAGAAAAAAAACTGTGTAAAGATCTTACCCATTTATATATACAGTTTATGTGATAATTGTATGTCCAACAAGAGATCCCAGAGGGATCTTGGCACCCACCATTGTATGATCTATATTAGTCAAATGAAAGACTGATCTTTTCTCAGAGTTTTTCTTCTTTCAATATCATATACTTTAATAACAGGAAATTATGTAAAATTATTTCATCTAACTAAAATTGCAGCAGTAACAAACTTCAATTGTTAAAATCCAAGATGGCTGCCACTCGGCCATGTTGAAAAACTACTGACCAAGAGGAACCTGCATGTAACATTTGAGAAAGATCCCTTCAGTACTTATTAGATTTAGACAGACTGTCAAACAAGATTAGCTAATCTATGACAAAGAAATGCAGTCATTCAGGAGTACATCTAGTACCTTCAGTGTCAAAGTTGACAGGAAGGCCCACCACTTCCGGTCTTGAGCCAATGTTTTCCAGAAGCAGTGACTGACTTGCAGTGGCCTCTGTTTTAGGACCACCGCCAGTCTTTCTCATGTGGTCCACTGTCTCTTTGGCTGAAAACATATATTTTAGCCCCATGTAATGCATCAACACAGTAAAAATAATGAAACAAAAATTATTGCATATAAATCATATCTGTATACATTGTCTTTTTTGCTCTCGTGATTTCATTTACAGGTATAAATTCCGTATCTAAAGGAGACTGAATTATATTAGTTTACTACATTCGTATGTGGTTATCATTATTGTGTATGAATGAAAAGAATTAATTAAAGTTTAAATCAAATTCTATAATAATCAAATTGCTGAAATGAATTAAAAACATTTTGCTGAGTTGCAATTCCTACCTAACAAATTCCAAAACTCTCAAGCAGAAGAGAAGATTTAATTGACAAAGGATACCGAGTAACAGAATTGAAATGCAAATTTTCAACAAAAATACCATGCAAGTATATTTTTTGAATTTTTTTGTGTGAATAATACAAACCTCTCTGCTTAATATTAGAATACTGCTTCCTTACTTGGTCAGTGGATTTCTGGATTTGAGCAATGCTGAAAACAATATTTCATACATGCCATTATTTTTAAAATCAATATATATTATGGGGTGTACATATAGTTATCAGAGATATAGTTGTGTACCCACAACATGAAGAAATATCTACTTCCATGGATAACTCATATAATGGCAATATCTATGTAAGACCAAACAAACATATGGAAGATGGAACAAAGGCCCTAAAAAAACTCTTGTATTAAAATCTGTAATCTATGCAACCAGAACGAAATTGATGATGAATTCATTTTTGAAGTTAATTCAGCAAAAACTGAAAAAAAGTATCGGATTCAACAATATTTAATTGAGTTTTGCTTAGTGGATACATAATTTGTATGTGTGTCCTGTATGTATGTACCAATGGTATGTAATTATCTACACTTTGAATGTTAATGAGAAAAGTTTTACATACAGTGTATACATGTACATATATATGGTGACGTTCTGTAAGTGAAACTGACAGTCCAGGGCTGGTCTAATGAGGATTCATATTAGTTTTGTTATGTTTGTAATTAATGTCTGGAATATTTTTTTTTTTTTTTTTTTTCCAAACACATATATACATATGTATATCATCATTAAATCATCATCATCACCATTCATCATATCTTCATGAGTCACCATCAATAATGTCTGGAATTTTTGGCAAAGTACTTCAACATAATTAACTGGGAAAAACTACATGAATCTAGTAAGATTTCAATTATTTCTATTTATTTTTGGTCAATGAAAGCTTGCATAAATATTCCTATGATTTGTGATAACAAAATAATAAAATGACAAAGTTCATGGAAAAAAAAGAACTTCTTTATTGTTCAGAATTTGGAAAAAGTTATTTGTATATATATTGTGTATATGAGTTGTTTTGCATAATTCTTCATTTAAATTTCAGACATTTGTAAAATATTTTATTCATATGCAAATACATGTATGATTACCTTTTAGAGTAAAGTTTTGTTTCACACACTGTCCCGTTGTGTATACCTCTATGTTTATTTATTCCGTACTCTCTATATATGTGCTTTCAGAGATGTGGCTTAATTATGGCGTTCTATTCTGGATATTTTATACTTTGTATCTCATAATATGCTGTCTCAAGTTTTGATTTCATTCCTCAGTTTAATTTCATCTATTTAAATTACTATCAAGATTGTTTTCTTTTAATGTACACTATATTAGTGTATTCTCAAAATTCTTACTCTTTGCTACATTAGCATATATATGTACATTACACTTCTCTATTGTGTTTTAATTAAAACTCTAGTAACACAGTGTCTATGTTATACTGGTGTTCATTCTCAGATCTTTATCTATTTAATCCATAAATCTGTGATGTAAGTTAAATCTATATCTGTGATTGCAACTATGTAAAGTGTTGTGATATATTTATTTGTTGTTTGTATATCTGTTTTAATTGATGTTTGTCGAAATACAAGCTCTTTCGAGCTCATGATACTATGTTGTGTATATTCGACGTAAAATGTTTCTTGCAATGACTTGTATCTTGTACATCAATGTGACTGCAAAATAAAATATATGTACATGTGTAACGTCCGCTCTCCATGAACACGGGACGTGAAAGTTCTTTTTGGGATGGTTGTGGTGTGACAAACATAATTCAACACTGGATATAAAGTTTACTTATATTTATTAATCCACAGGAAAATCCCGAAGGTACAATACAATCCAATGAAGTTTCATCCATCTTCCACACTATCGCCGGCGCATTCACACTTAACAGTTCACACACATTTAAACAAAACTAAGTCCTCACATCCTAAATATGTACATCCAAACGGCACTAAGTCCGTTTAGACTGAAAGCTGCTGGAGAACTCCTTATGCAAAACGCGCAAGTCCTTTTATATCCCCTAAGGGTTAATTAATATGTATGAATTGACGATGTGGTCAATTGACCAATCGTGACCTTTAACCCCGAAATATGGGCGTATCTAAACCCCTATCTCGTCATTTCCATATATAGCCCTAGGCACTGACCACTGGTCCCACGGACCGTGTGCAACATAATAACGACTGCCTTTCAGGTTCTATCGTTTGGTTATATTTTACCTTGATATAGAATGAAGGGTGTAAACCTAAAACGGGTTAATTAACAACTAATCTAAGGGAAGCAACTCGCATAGATTTGGCTGACTATAGCGTATAGCTTTAACTACTCTAGGTAACTTTGAACACATAACATATAAAACTTGTCTATTTCCTAGTTCACTACACAACCCCCTTCTTTCGAAGAGTTTGTGTCCCCACAAACGTCATACATAGTTAATAGTTTTCGTAACAAAAGCAATCTATCTATTCTAACGTGAAAACATAAAACATATTAAAATACCATTTTGCGTTTGCATTAACAAAACTTTTCTTACGACATGTACGAGTCTAAACTTCAATGTCAAATATTATTTCCTGACATTCTACACTATTTTAAAACGTTTTGGCACTAAAACTTCTTTGCGTAATAAACATAATGTTTACAAGCCTATAGCTAACATCGATCGCTTACGAGCTCCTGGCGGCTATATATCCGCAAAGTTCAAACAAACATCGTAAAATTAATGTCTACCAAAATATTAACATACATTTTACTAGTTTACCGTAACGTTTCAAAAATGTACCTAGTCTACAAAAACATACAACAACTCGTACTCTTCGTACATCTCTATCTTTATCACACGTTATACCCCTGCACACATAAAACGTCATCAGACTGTATATGAATTCTCGATTTTACATCGATATCCTACCTATTTGGCTACACGGACACAATCGAATATCATTTTTCAAGTGTATTTCTGATATGAAATAACAAATATATGTATGGTTTAGTTGTAACGTCCAAACCCCCAAGTATACGTATCCACTAATACGATATACTACAATATTGAGATAAAATCCACCCATAACCCTTAATTTGAGTTACATCTAAGATAGAAATCTAACATTGGAGGCAATACTCACAACTATAATATTAATGAACATGCTATTCGTACATTACCTTTGACACAGTGAAATAAATTCCAAAAATTCACATGTAAAAAATGTGATCCACGGAAACAATAACTAATAATCACAGTTAGTGTGATTGTCCTAAATAATATATCCATCGGACATTACTTTAAGTCACTTTTTGATATCACAAAGTTCAGCTACACTCTCTGCATCACTTGTATTAAATTATGCTGTCACTGTAAAGTATCCACGCACGTATGGTCCTTTGGTAATTCTGCATAATTCAGTCCATTTAAAAGTTACTAATCCAAAAGTAACCAATTTCCGTATTTCACTAAATGTTCTAATCCAAGTCGAAAGTTTGAATTAATATCACAGTTCAAACATCAGATCAAAGTATCAACGTTTAAATCCCTTGATGATTTTGCACCGTTCCTATTAAAAAGTTAATAATCCTTTAAAAGTCCTGAATGTTCGCGATTCACAAAACTTTATTCTTTCTCTGGTAATGATCCAAAACCAGAGTTCAACGAACATCACTTTTTGAATTAGATAAGTTCAGTCACTTCAAAAAGTTGAAATCTTTACCGATTCAAAACAAAATCCATTCTTCATCCCCCCCGGGGGCCTGCGTCCATATAGGGCAATAGTTATGTCGATGATAACTACGTAATCCAATCTTCATCCCCATTGGGCATGCGTCCATAAAGGGCAATAGTCGATGATCTTCGTAAGTCCTTTGAAGTTTAAAACTGAGGTCTCTAAGTTTCGATGGCTCGCCCAGTTAGCGTTGTCCTGACAACGAGGGGTGTCCACTTCTGGTCAGTCGTTGGACCTGGCGAGTCCAAACGCTAAGGTAACTTATTGGTAGGGGTGGAAGCTCCTGCTGTGCTGGGGTCGGTCGCGCTGTCCCCAGTACGTGTACCTCCGTAAGGCTTCCAATTGCCACTGTGTATTACAACTGGCTCTGATCTTCCGGAGTAACGAATTCTAAATAACACATCACTAAGCCGTGCGACTACTGTCCACGGTCCGGTCCAATGACGGGCTAACTTAGCCTTAGTTCCCACTATTATTTAATGTTGGAATCTGCGTATTTTATCTCCAATATTATAACACATTTTGGTCATGAATATAGCTACCGTTTTCCGTGCCGTACTGAATGATTCGTATACTTTGTGAACACGTTTACCGAGTTAATTCGAATTATTACGGAGTTCGAATTGAATATTGTTTCCAGTATATGTCCTTTGAAAAACATTAATTTTCACTTATCTTAATGTAAATCCAGAGTTTATCATTAAATGTGACAAAGTTACTAGCTTCCGTGTAAAGAATATAAATTCCACTTTCCAAGCTTGGATATCCGAGAATCGGAGCAGATATGTCGTTATTCCAGTTCGTTGAATGCGAACATACACTGAGCATTCCTTAGTCCATAATTTGACCACTTAAACACCATTTCCTGGCGAGGTCACGCAGACATTTCGCTATTAGTGCGAAACCGAACATGAATTTCCGATAATTTGACGCAAGTCCGAGATCTAACGCTCTATAGCTGTAACTCGGTAATATTCAAAACTGGAGCAACATCGCTTCAACTGCCGCGATTTTCGAAGGATTTCCAATGCTATCCTGAGAAACCACCTGTCCTAGGATCTAAACTTCAGTGTACAAGAAGTTGCATTATTCGCCTTAAATTTCGCGCGATATCAAGGCTACCAAACAGTGGTCAAACTATACCAAAGCTGTTTAAAATCCTTCGCGTACACAATTATTGTCCAGATGAAGCACCATATATATATAGTATTATATGCACTAGCGTTCCACTTAGCGCCTACTCCATCCTGGAACACATGATTGGCACTATTCAAAGTCCAAAATCATCTACATGTACAAATATCATCCTCACTAGCTGAGACGTAACGAACGCGGACTTGGTTCAATCTGACATCGATGAAAAGAGTCAAATTAACAAATACCAGCGAATTAAACCACAGCTCCACTGAATGCGACCAAATATCATCTATCCGACCAAATACGTGTAGGATACACATCATCTGCTATGTTAACACATATTCTCCAGGAATTCTTCATTTTCTTTACCAAAACCACGAGCTAAAACTTGTCTCTTCAATTCCACATTTTCACAATTTCTAATAATGCACATTTCTCCATGACATAAGTAGTTTCAAATCGCGTGCGAAACGGTACTAACACAGGGCGTTCTTCTGGTGTTACATTGTATTCGATGATACGCCAAAAGATGTTTCCATCATGGAATTACTCCTGGCCCCAGAGTCTAATTTCCAATTAAGTTAACGGCTATTTTGCTATCAACTTTCTATCCGCGTTGCTTTGAACATCACGAATTTAGCTTTCACATCTTCCTGTCTGCGACTTTGCGCGGAAGATTTTAAACTTTTCCACTTTCTCCCAATGTCTGTTTTAGCACCACCGTTCGCTTTCCCCGTATGGTCGACCCCATCAACCATACTGTTTTAGGTCCAGAAATTGGCGATACTTGACTTTGGTTATTCCCTGAGTTGAGCCTTCCCGAATCTAGGACTGACACACGATGCACTGATCAAGTTCCTGCTCATTTTACTACTTATTCTGAGAACGATCATAGTTCCCTAAATGGTCAAAAACATGTGTCTAAAATGCTTAATCATTTTATTTAGCAATCCGAACGTTCTTTGACACCGTCATAGCTTTTATAAGCGTTATTCGACAATATTTCGATGATTTTTAAATGTACTCACGGTTCATTGGATAAAATTTCCTATACATGTCCTGTATATATCCTGTATATAATCCCGGAAAATTGTCGGATTTTAACTTCCAAGTAGCGAAAATATTCACTTTTAATTTCCTAAATACTTCTCCGTTAGGCACTATTAACGCGAGAAACACAATGAGTTAACTTCCATAGTAACTCGGAAACCACTAGAAAAATCCTCAGCTTCCCGATGGTAAATATCCTCCGAAACTCCTTGATCTATGTCCTGCATCATATCCCGAGTAAATAGATTTCTCAATATAACTTCAATATAATAGAGAACACAACTGCTAAACTCACAGTCAAAACGTTCCATTACTCAACATTTCTTTGTGAAACACACAACTATATGATGTGGGTAGCGGAGATAAATCCACAAGCTCGAGGCAAGCACTTCTAGGGTTAAAATCCATTTCCGAACAAAGTTTCCGAATATATGCCGTTCCTTTGTAAATTAAGAGTAACGGACTTAAAACACACAGTTTTCGTGCTCTCGATAGCACTACAGGATTTGACGAGTTGTATGAATCCAATCGTACCAAACTCCGTCGAACGAAAGACATCACAGTTTTTCGTAGAATTCAAACATCCATAGTGTTAGTTACAGTTTATCACAACCACATTTTAAAACCATCCCACCGCTGCCACCAATTGTAACGTCCGCTCTCCATGAACACGGGACGTGAAAGTTCTTTTTGGGATGGTTGTGGTGTGACAAACATAATTCAACACTGGATATAAAGTTTACTTATATTTATTAATCCACAGGAAAATCCCGAAGGTACAATACAATCCAATGAAGTTTCATCCATCTTCCACACTATCGCCGGCGCATTCACACTTAACAGTTCACACACATTTAAACAAAACTAAGTCCTCACATCCTAAATATGTACATCCAAACGGCACTAAGTCCGTTTAGACTGAAAGCTGCTGGAGAACTCCTTATGCAAAACGCGCAAGTCCTTTTATATCCCCTAAGGGTTAATTAATATGTATGAATTGACGATGTGGTCAATTGACCAATCGTGACCTTTAACCCCGAAATATGGGCGTATCTAAACCCCTATCTCGTCATTTCCATATATAGCCCTAGGCACTGACCACTGGTCCCACGGACCGTGTGCAACATAATAACGACTGCCTTTCAGGTTCTATCGTTTGGTTATATTTTACCTTGATATAGAATGAAGGGTGTAAACCTAAAACGGGTTAATTAACAACTAATCTAAGGGAAGCAACTCGCATAGATTTGGCTGACTATAGCGTATAGCTTTAACTACTCTAGGTAACTTTGAACACATAACATATAAAACTTGTCTATTTCCTAGTTCACTACACATGTATGTTGAAAAAAATCTGATGGAAATCAATAATTTCTTTAAAAATATGTATATTTACTTGCATTTTCATTGCCTTTTCCTATTATGGTGCACACAAAATTTAAAATGGACTATAAAAATCAAGCACAACATTTCAATATCTCATACAGTGGCCACGTACATGACGTATACACATTGTACATATATGGCGCGGGAAGGATGTCATAATCAAATATTTTTGCCCAGGCAAAATCATTTTTTGCCTAGGCAAAATTCGATTTTTCCCTAGGCAATAATCGAAACAAAATTTTGCCTAGGCAAAAAGCGAATATTGCCTAGGCTGAAATATTTTTGCCTAAGCAATATTCGATTTTTGTCTAGGCAGAAATAACTTTGCCTGGACAATATTTAATTTTTGGCAAGGCAAAAATATTTAATTATGACATCCTTCCCGCGCCATATATACATACACAAAATCTTCTGATAGGTTTTGGGAATGCAATCAAAACCTACGACAGTTCCCGTAAGGCTATAGGTATCACAATTAAGTTATAATCGGTTTATATCATTCTATGAGATCTTACTGTCCTTATGCATGATATATCTATCTATGTATACCCTTGGTATAAGGTGACAGTGCCCAAATCGGATCACCAGTACATATTTTATATATATCGCATTTACTTACGCATTAACACTGAATGTCACCGCATCCCATGCAGCCTGTTTTGTCTCATGGGTCACTACGGACCCACGAATTTGCCGAATAAGATATCTTCCCTTCTAACAACTTCCTCCACCAGGACCACCTTCTCCTTCTCTGTCCAATTCATGGCTCTTTTTGTTGCCATTATTACTACCACAAGTGCAGACGACAACTGCAGACGTCAGTTGACAGGAGTACGGGAAAAATAGTGATACGAAAAATAGCGCGACATGTCTTTTTCACCTCCATTACAAAAGATCTACTTTCACTTTCAAAAATAGCCGTCTCAGCTGAGACCGGACTCAAACTGAGTTGAGATTTTTCATGAAAGCCATATTTGAGAAAATCTCAAGTGAGAAAAATCTCAAGGATTTGAGATCGATTTGAGTTTGAGATTTTGCTCAGTTTGAGATGTTTTGTGCAAGCGGGGCCTGTACTCTTGTGAAATTCCCGAACCTCCGATTTCTTCGGCTTAATTTCATATTCAGCTGTAGAGTTTGATTGAGAGTGTGGGGACTGGTTTTTCAGTTCAATTGTCTCCCGTACGTGTTCTTTATCAAGTGAATCATGCTGACTATCGTATTCATGAAATTCCGTTGCTGGTTGTGACCGTTCCAATTCTGATGGAGACGGCATATCGTAATACAGAAACGTGTCTTCGAGGTCTCTTTCGGAATCAATGGTTTGTGAAATAGATGAATCACATTCTATGTCCAACATAACGCTATATGTGGACACGTTAGGTTGTTCTAGTTCCTGAGATGTGTCTGTCTGGAATTGGAAATCCGCGCCATCGAGTCCGTACATATCATCAAATTCTGAATCCTTTTCATTCGAACGTTCGTTTATAAATTCAATCTGCTGACTCTTGTCTTCTGCGTCTTGTGACGTAGGTGATCGTATACATATGTCTCTTGTTGCTTCTTTAACTTTTAAATTGTGACATTTGGTAGTCTCGTTATGGTCATCGGACTTGTCGGTTTCCAAAACCAGTTCTAGGTCCGGAGCGGCGTTGTCTATGATCATGTCTGTTTGATCCCTTTCATCAAGCTCATAATAACTTTCGTCATATTCATCATCAAACCTTTCCTTCTTCACAACAACATTTGAAAAATCCAACTCCGAGACATCACTGCGTTCTGGCTTTGCATTATCTGTTTTGCCACCATGCGTATGCCCGTTATCCGATGTTTCACATTGGGCGCCTCGTGCAACGTTGCCCTTCGGAGGAGTTTGTATTTCTATTTTCTCCTTCTTTGGGGTTAGCCTCTTAAATCTTTGAATCTGCAGTCCTTCCCACAGTTCGTCGTTTTTCACTTCACTTCTAAGCTTTTTTCTTCTAAGTATCAAATGTGACTCGTCATCCTCATCTTCGTCCCCTGTTATACTATCAGACTTTCTTTTGATAGAACTACTGCCGATATGACCAAATTGTATTTCACGTCTCACAGAAGTACCTGGGACTCCTTGAAGTTTCATAGAAGACTGTCCGACATCTTTATGCTGACCATAATTTTCCTAATTCATTCACTGGTTCTTGCTTGATTCTTTTCATCCTTGGAGACAACGATGCGTCTAGACTTCTTCCGTTTCTCAGTAGTCTTGCTGTGCTAGTTTCTGTTTGTTTTGGCGACCAGTAGTCCATGATTTTCTTTAACTCTCGCTCTGTCGCTGATTTTCCTAATTTTTGTGGTGACCATGATGTCAATGCTGAACTCGTTTCACCGCGCTCCTGACTGCCGTATTTTTGTATATCAGGGCTACATTTGAACTCTGTTTTCAATGACATTTCACCAGTTTTTAGTACAGTTTTTATTTTGGATTTCTTTTCAACCTTCATCGATGGCTGTTCAGTTTTTATCGGTGAAATAGAGCCACATGTTTTAAAGATGGAACTTTTTGGACTTTTCTCAGAAAGAGCTCCGTATAAGGATAAGCTTGAAATAGCACTGCCCGGTTTGTCATGTGATGTAGACGCTCTCCTATTAAATTTCAACTTACTTTTCCTTTTCGGACTTCGCGTGCTTCCGTGACAGTATTTAACGGGAGATTTTCGTCTAGGACTGGTGCGGAGTGGGATAGGAGGGAATGAATTTCTTTTACCCGGTTTTTGTGTATGATTTGTGTCCGGAGAAGACGATTTACGCTCAGTCCTGTTATGGTAATGGTTTTCTGGCAACGAAAACCTACGTAGATTACGAGAGGAATTTTCTGATAAGCTGTGTTCTCGATGATGAATGGTGGGCAAACCACCTTTTTTCGTCACAGAACACGCTTTGGTTTGTGTTTCCTCGGGTTTTTTTCGTTTGTATTTTTGACCGATGTTCGAGACTGAAACAATGTCATGACTATCTTTAACGCATGAAGAATTCGACGGCTTTGTCATTTTGCGTCTAGGACTGCGGCGAAGTGAATCATGATTTCCATTAGGTGATCCGTGTGTTTCAGATGCGTGTTCTGAACCAGTCTTTGTAGTCTTTGGTTTTTCAGAACATGAACGATTACTTTTTTTGACAGGCTGCGATTTGTTTGGTTGACGGGATGCTTCCGTATCGACAGTTTTATCTTTGTAGTTAGGCGTATCTTCCCGTCCATTTGCCTTTTGTACAAATGTAGATTTTTCAGTGGCAGTGATTTTAATACCACTCCGCAAAACGTGTTTGATTCCTGCATCGCCAAAATTGTCAGATTGTCTATTGTTTCTTTCTTTACCCATAGCAAGAAACGAAATGCATATTAGCAAGTATCTATAAAGAAAAGAAAATAGGCCTAGCGATTTACAAAACACGTACCTTTCTTGACATGGATCTTCCAGCCTTCTACTACGACGTCATAAATAACGGAAATGACGTCATAAATAACGTCGCGGCTTCCGGGTAAATGACGTCAAAGTTGACGTTAATAGTTATGCTAAAACTATATATGCAACGCATACTTGGTTGAAATATCTCACCTTGGGAGAAACATAAGAATCTCGTCAGAAAGATATCTATAATGTATTTTTATTTCAAGGTATTGCGTAATTACATATCCACAAAAGTCGCAGCCATAGTTCTGGTCATCGTAGAATATACTTCATTTCAATTTCATTCAATATGAATTACAGTTGTGGGATCGTACAACGCACTGAAAACTTGGTATGTACACCGGGCATTTATCGTGCGCACACCATGTAATCATCGTGTACACACCATGTATTAATACTTTAATAGTGCGCACACCATGTATCCGTCGTGCGCACACCATGTATCCGTCGTGCGCACACCATGTATTAATAGAGCGCACACCATGTATTAATTTTTTTTGTTTAAACATATTTTATTGCCTTTAAACAATTGGATCGGGCACAAGTTTTTCAACTTATACAAAGCCCTTTCCTTACAATAAAGCTGTATATATTTACAAAATTCAAGATGGCTTATTTACAATACTAAAATACATTATCTCACACTATCATACAGTCACACGTGGAGAAACATCATGAGAGAGAGAGGGGGGAGGGGGGAGAGAGGAAGAGAGAGAGGAAGAGAGAGAGAGAGAGAGAGAGAGAGAGAGAGAGAGAGAGAGAGAGAGAGAGAGAGAGAGAGAGAGGGGGAGGGGAGAAGGGGAGCATCTTATTTATTATTCAATATTATATACATATATAATGTGAGTAATCCTTTCCAACACCGACGCCAAAAGTTAATTCTAATACTATTCAATGCTCACAACTTTTACTAATGTCTATCACTTCCCGTGCCTTGGTTAGCGTCCTCCTGGTCATTCCGTTCTTTCTTGTATATTCGTTTCTCTGACGTCAGAAAAGACCAAATACAAGTAAACTTATACACTTTCAGAGTTTGGGGGGGGGGGGGGGTGGTGGTGGTGGTAGAGATTATGTTCAGAATGATCAGCAACAACGGGAGTAGAGTATTTAGATATTCAGGAGTAATGCTATTGTGTATTTTAAAGAACAATTGGAGTTTTCGACGGAACAACCGTCCCAAAGATCACAACAATATTCTAAAACAGGGAGAATAAAGGATCTATATATTGTACTTAATGTTCTTCTATTTAGGATATATTTCAATTTACGGAGGACACCTAATTGCTTCGCTACTGTTTTACAAATATGTTGTATATGACTGCTCCACTTACAATTAGAATCTATATATACTCCTAGATGCTTATGGTAGTCTACAAATTCAATATTTATATTGTTAAAATTTATTTCGATAATATGATCCAGTTCTGTATTAGAGATAAGCAACGCTTCAGTTTTTGCAGGATTGAACTTGACCAACCATTTACTTGCCCACGATTGAATATTTAAAAGATCATTATTTATTTTCTGTTCAATAACCTGCGGAGATTTATCAGAGCATAAAAGAGAAGTATCATCCGCGAAAAGTTTTGAAAGGCTTTCTATATTATCTGTTATATCATTAGTGTATATAATGAACAAAAGGGGTCCAAGCACCGAGCCCTGGGGTACCCCTGCGTTTGTAGACTTAACTAGTGATTTGCTATTCCCAAAAAATACCTGCTGTTTTCTATCTGAAACATAATCCATTAACCAGTTGAATAATTTACCTGATATACCATAGCTATCTAGTTTCACTTCAAGTCCCCTATGCCACACTCTGTCGAATGCCTTGGAAATATCACAGAAAACTAGACAGGTAGGTTGTTTTTTTTCCAGGTGGTCACATATTTTTTGATATATTTCAATTAGCTGGTGAACAGTAGAATGACCTGGTTGGAAGCCTGACTGATATTTACAGACATGTACCGATACGTACCAAAACCTTTTGGTACAGACATGTACCGACACGTACCAATACCTTATGGTACAGACATGTACCGACACGTAACAATACCTTATGGTACAGACATGTACCGATACGTACCAAAACCTTATGGTACAGACATGTACCGATACGTACCAAAACCTTATGGTACAGACATGTACCGACACGTACCAATACCTTATGGTACAGACATGTACCGACACGTAACAATACCTTATGGTACAGACATGTACCGATACGTACCAAAACCTTATGGTACAGACATGTACCAACACCTACCAATACCTTATGGTACAGACATGTACCGATACGTACCAACACATGTATTGACATGTACCAATTATTGAACCGTCACCTATCGCTACCTGTACCGACACGTACCGAACCTGTGTCACCACGTATCGATACTTGTACCGTCACGTACCGAACCTGTACCACCATGTACCGATACTTGTACAAACACGTACCAAACCTGTACCACCGCGTACCGATACTTGTACCGACACGTACCGAGCCTGTACCACCGCGTACTGATACTTGTACCGACACGTACCGATACCTGTACCAATACGTACCGAACCTGTATCACCGCGTACCGATACTTGTACAAACACGTACCGAACCTGTATCACCGCGTACCGATACTTGTTCAAACACGTACCAAACCTGTACCGACACGTACCGATACTTGTACCGACACGTACCAAACCTGTACCGACAAGTACCGATATTTGTACCGACACGTACTGATACTTGTACCGACATGTACCAAACCTGTACCACCGCGTATTGATACTTGTACCGACACGTACCAAACCTGTGCCGACACGTACCAAACCTATATCACCGCGTGCCGATATTTGTACCGACACGTACCGATACTTGTACCGAAACATACCAAACATGTATCACCGCGTACCGACACTTGTACAAACACGTACCAAACCTATACCGACACGTACCGATACTTGTACAAACACGTACCAAACCTGTACCGACACGTACCGATACTTGTACCGACACGTACCAAACCTGTACCGACACGTACCGATATTTGTACCGACACGTACCAAACTTGTACCGACACGTACCGACACTTGTACTAACACGTACTAAATCTGTACCGCCACGTACCAAACCTGTAACGACACGTACCGATACTTGTAGAAAAACACGTACTAAACCTGTACCGCCACGTACCAAAGCTGTACCGCCACGTACCAAAGCTGTACCGACACGTACCAAACCTGTAACGACACGTACCGACACTTGTATAAACACGTACTAAATCTGTACCGCCACGTACCAAACCTGTAACGACACGTACCGATACTTGTATAAACACGTACTAAATCTGTACCGCCACGTACCAAACCTGTAACGACACGTACCGACACTTGTATAAACACGTACTAAATCTGTACCGCCACGTACTAAACCTGTACCGCCACGTACTAAACCTGTACCGCCACGTACCAAACCTGTACCGACACGTACTTAACCTGTACCGCCACGTACTAAACCTGTACCGCCACGTACCAAACCTGTACCGACACGTACCAAACCTGTACCGCCACGTACTAAACCTGTAACGACACGTACCGATACTTGTATAAACACGTACTAAATCTGTACCGCCACGTACCAAACCTGTAACGACACGTACCGACACTTGTATAAACACGTACTAAATCTGTACCGCCACGTACCAAACCTGTAACGACACGTAGCAAACCTGTACCGACACGTACCAAACCTGTAACGACACGTACCGATACTTGTATAAACACGTACTAAATCTGTACCGCCACGTACCAAACCTGTAACGACACGTACCAAACCTGTACCGACACGTACCAAACCTGTACCGCCACGTACCAAACCTGTACCGCCACGTACTAAACCTGTAACGACACGTACCGATACTTGTATAAACACGTACTAAATCTGTACCGCCACGTACCAAACCTGTACCGCCACGTACTAAACCTGTAACGACACGTACCGATACTTGTATAAACACGTACTAAATCTGTACCGCCACGTACCAAAGCTGTACCGACACGTACCAAACCTGTAACGACACATACCGATACTTGTATAAACACGTAGTAAACCTGTACCGACACGTACCGACACTTGTACCGACACGTACCAAACCTGTACCGACACGTACCGACACTTGTACCGACACGTACCAAACCTGTAACGACACGTACCAAACCTGTAACGACACGTACCAAACCTGTAACGACACGTACCAAACCTGTACCGACACGTACCAAACCTGTAACGACACGTACCAAACCTGTACCGACACGTACCAAACCTGTAACGACACGTACCAAACCTGTACCGACACGTACCAAACCTGTAACGACACGTACTAAATCTGTACCGCCACGTACCAAACCTGTACCGACACGTACCGACACTTGTACAAACACGTACTAAATCTGTACCGCCACGTACCAAACCTGTAACGACACGTACCAAAGCTGTACCGACACGTACCAAACCTGTACCGACACGTACCAAACCTGTAACGACACGTACCGACACTTGTACCGACACGTACCAAACCTGTAACGACACGTACCAAACCTGTACCGCCACGTACCAAACCTGTAACGACACGTACCAAACCTGTACCGACACGTACCAAACCTGTAACGACACGTACCAAACCTGTACCGACACGTACCAAACCTGTAACGACACGTACCAAACCTGTAACGACACATACCGACGCGTATCAATACTTGTAATCACTCGTACCAATACTTGTACCCACATTATCAATATTCGTCCATACAACTCGTCCTTATGTGCCGTGTTTCGATCAAGTCATTTGATCATGACATATCACGAAACAATGACAATTGTTTAATCTCGTGTACAAACAATTGAATAACAATAACACGTGTGGAGGTCACCAATTCAGACATTGACCGAGTGTGAATCAGAACAGGTTTGCCTTGGAAGAGTTATCATAATATTTTGAGCGTTTCATTAAACACGTGTAAAATAGCCTCATTTGGACACGGGAAGAAGTAAATGGCATTGAGTTACTGGTCTGGTAAAGGATTATTGTCAAAGACATAAAAACGTATTTGTTAATGAGACTTTTTCTAGATTAGGTTCTATGGATGCAGGGGTTCCTGAAGGCTCTATCCTAGGTCCTCAATTATTTTTGATTAATTGTATCAATGATATTGCGCATCTCGTCTTTTCGCAGTTAGTACCTTTTTTCAATGTTATTCCTCTTCCTGTTTTGAAATCCAATTATCTTAAATATTGACCTCGAAGCTTTGAACGCGTGGGGAAAAACGTGAGCTTGGAAAAACGTAAGCTGAGGAAAACGTCAGCTTTTAACTTTAAATCCTGACAAAACTGACGACCTTGTTATTTCCAATAGAAATGACATCTCTCTCTCAGTGTCCGTCTCTCTGTTTCTGTCTGTCTTTGTCTCTGTCTCTCTGTCTGTCACTTTCTCTCTCTATGTGTGTCTCTCTAGGTGGGGTGGGGAGTGGGGGGATGGTATGTTAAATATTCTCATTCTTTGCTTGAATGGCAATGTTTACTTAGGTTTCTCTCTTAATATGCCTTTTATGGGGAATAAGTATCACTGTTGTAAGGTTTGCGGGGAAGTCGTATTTATCTCTCTATAAAGTCGTCTTGTGGGGAATATTACCCATAATTCTTCAAGCCGGCCGACTTTTACGGCAGTGTGAGAGAATGGAATTTGCTAGTTGTACTTAAAATAGCACATTTTCAACTTTTGGCGGCAACTTACAAATTTTCGCATCCGGATTCTTTTCAAATAGTGCTTGGATTTATGGGGAATCAGAATAATCCCCATACAACCGATTATTCCCCACAATGTTGGTCAAAAGTCTAATTATATTCCCCATAGGCATGGTATTGCGCCATTGTATTTACTTGTCACCAAAATTTTAACGGACGACATTCTATCCACCTGTCAATCAAATTGTACAGATTTAGCTTTATTATTGATCTAGCTTTACTATTGCGATCGACTTTTGTCAGACGTCGTCCGGCGTGAGTCGTTCGTCGTCCGTCGTTAGCTTCTTCTCAATAACCAACTGCCCCCAGGAACCTGATGTTGGGTCTGAAGCATGCTGGGACGAAGGGCTTCCAAGGGCTTCCAAGTCTGTTCAATTGAATGACCTTGACCTTCACTCAAGGTAAAAGGAGTCAAATATGCCAAACTCTTAAAACGACTTGTTATGGTAAACAAGATGCCCAGATACCTAATATTGGGTTTGTAGTATGTTGGGATAAAGGGCAACCAAGAAACATGATATCGGCCCTGGTGCATTCTGGAATGAAGGGAGGTACAAGATTTGTTCAAATATATGACCTTGACCAACATTCAAGGTCACAGGGGTCAAATATGATAACATTTATCAAAATTCAGGTGAACGTTTATGCCCATATATGTGAAGATATCGTAACATTGTCCAGAACTGCATAAAATATGACTGTTTGAAATTAAAGCCGTTTCTGTTTGCAATGAGTGAAGATAATCGTACAACCGTCTTAACGAAAGGCTGAATATCGTCCCCTCAATTCGCCGTATATGTAACCTATTGTGAAAAAAAGTTTTCACATTTTCGGTGTCGGGCGCGTTCGCTCAGTTTTATATATATACTCATATTGTATCAGAAAGAGCACAGAGACTCACCAGGTATACCTAGAATCACAAAAACTTTCTGACATTTCAACATTCTAAAATTACTAATTAACAGGCAGGTGTCCGTTTTCTGGCAACATAATCCTTTTTAGATAGCATTGGCTTGTACAAAAAAAATCGAACACCGGGATTCTCCAGTAATTGAAGAATGTCTGAGACAAATTGTTTTGTATAGAGAGCCCTTTCTACGGCTTTTCAACTTTTGACACTCAAACCGCTTTTTTTCTAATTAAGAATTGCAGCTCCAATTATTGTTCCTCACGCGGACGTCCACGTGAGCCAGAACTGCATCTAAGAGATATGACGAGCATGCCGTGGAGGTAAGTTATCATTTTATGTTAACTTTCTTTATTTCATTATCAGAATTACGATATTATATAACTCAAACGACATCTGTTGAATTCGGCATCACTTACACGAGAGTAATTGATTTGGTAGGATAAAGCCGCAAGTCAGTAAACACAGGTGTACAACTCTTCGAAGTTAAAGCGTGCTTGAATCACTTCATAGGCAGCCTGGTTAAGTGTTGTGTTCATTTAAATACGAATAAGATATTTAGATAATTAAGGTTTTACGGAGAAAGTCCAGTGAAGGTTGGCTAATTCATATTTGTTTATAAATATGTTAGGACCCCTAATTAGCTAATTAGTGCATGCGACCAATAATATTACTTTCGTTATGAGATGATGATTTATCAATATTTAACGAGTATAGTTTAATTACCTGAGGTGAATGTGGAAGGGACGCCTGTGGCCGTTAAACCCATCAAGTCATCTGATTTGTTAGTTACTATTGATATACGTTTTCTACTGTTTGTAAGTTGTTATCAATGATGACGTAATGTAGGATCTTGTGATTAACGTATTATTTTTCAGTCGTAGAATTTACAAAGTGCGTTCATTTTTCGGTAATCGTGTGGCACATGCCTTTCATCTAGGCCATTGGGGTTCGGTTCCCAGATCGGACGTGAAAAGGTATATTTTGGGCTACCTATCCGAACACTTGAGATTTTCTCCGGATACTCTGGTTTCCTCCCACACTCGACCCCTCGAGCGCTTCCATCCGAAGATATAACTTCTTTCGGAATTGTTGTAAACTATATAAATTCTTCATCTAGAAATAATTTTTATTTAAGATGTTTCATCAATGCATCATACGTTTCATAACGGCACAACTTATGTCGTACTAACATCACTTCATATGCATTATGAAATACAGATATAGGGGAGTATTTGAGCTGCAGCAATAAGTCTATGAAGCCGCAGCTATCGGCTAATATGGACGGGGCCCCGATAGCTAAGTCGGTTAGAGTACCTGCTACGCAACCTCAGGTGAAGGTCCCAGGTGCTAGTTGACGGTCCTTACCGGTTTTCAGTTTGTGTTTCTCGGAAGGCTGAGAACGGGCCGGTCTGTGCTGTCGTGGTTGTGTCCTTGGGCAGGACACTTTACCTTGACTGCTCTGGATGGCATATGACAGGCCGCCCGCATATTGTAAGTGAGGTAGCCACCAACTACTACAATGAGACCCTTTCCCTCCTAACCCTAATCGAATTCATTTGAATGAAATGGTCATCTAATACAGGCCTTCCCTTTACCTGGTAATATGGTGGGTAGGTGTCATTCAATACGAATATTGTCGCTAACAGAAATAAAAATGTAAAAATCCATTTTGAAACACTTGCTACGTTCGTGTTAGAAAACCGATAAAGAGATTTTACGTAAACACATTGACCCACGTGAATATCACGAATTGTCAACACTCCAGATAGCTTCCGAAATATTTGTTGAAAGACATTGTATTTTTAATGAATAAATATCAGGGTAAACTTTTACTATAAACAATAATAGCATATCCCTATGAAGTACAGGAAAGGACCGATAATTGAATATGATAACATGGTTAGTCTTATATTCAGCTTTGACGTTCGAGTTCGCGGTGTCGTCTTAACAAGTGTTCGATTGATTAAACACTCAAACACAAGGATTTTCAAACAATTATTTCATTTTATTAAATTATATAATTAACAAATTGAGTGCAAAAGATATGAGTCGTTTATCTGAAATAATAAGCGTTCCTTCATGGCGAACTTTATTTTGTCGCGTAGTGATTTGGTTTATAGAATTAGTTGATACGTTAGGAGAATTTAAACTAGGTAAGCTCACATTTGTAAATAAAGAACTTATGGGATACACATGTTCCCCAACGGGTAGGTCACCGTCACCCGTTGGGGAACGTGTATATCAACAAATCGACAAGATATGGTCTTCTAGAGGGCTCGCGGAGGTTTTGATATATTCTGGCCCTGTTATTTTCGGGAGTCTTGGACCAACAGACCCGAGTTACTCACTTAAACTTCTTTAAATCTTTCCCCGTAACTAACCAGATGAATAAAATTTATTATAATAAATAAAATGGTGGAGTAAGTCTGAAATTGAGGCTTGCATGTTTAACGTGTAAAACAGCGCTGGTCTCAAAATGAAATGAATATTCAGAAAAATAAAACATATTGTTTAAGAAACTACATGATTTATTTTTTGCTCTTCCGTGAAAGAAATAGTCAAAGAATTAACTTAGTCATATATGTGACGTCGTGTGCCCGGTTTACTCCTTCAGAGAGAGGGATTATTCTTTTGGCATTATAACTAGTGTACAGCATTTCTGACTAGACGAATTGGTGCCGTGTGTATTTCAGACTCGTCGATTTGGCGCCGTTTGTATTTCTGACTAGGCGAATGGGTGTCGTGTGTATTTCTGACTAAGCGAATTGGTGCCGTGTGTATTTCTGACTAGATGAATGGGTGCCGTGTGTATTTCTGACTAGACGAATTGGTGCTGTATGTATTTCTGACTAGACGAATTGGTGCCGTATGTATTTCTGACTAGACGAATTGGTGCTGTATGTATTTCTGACTAGACGAATTGGTGCCGTGTGTATTTCTGACTAGGCGAATTGGTGCCGTGTGTATTTCTGACTAGATGAATGAGTGCCGTGTGTATTTCTGACTAGACGAATTGGTGCTGTGTGTATATCTGACTAGATGAATGGGTGCCGTGTGTATTTCTGACTAGGCGATTAGTGCCGTGTGTATATCTGACTAGAGGAATTGGTGCCGTGTGTATTTCTGACTAGGCGAATTGGTGCCGTGTGTATTTCTGACTAGGTGATTGGTGCAATGTGTATTTCTGACTAGGCGAATTGGTGCCGTATGTATTTCTGACTAAACGAATTGGTGCCGTGTGTATATCTGACTAGACGAATTGGTGCAATGTGTATTTCTGACTAGACGATTGGTGCAATCTGTATTTCTTACTAGGCGATTTGTGCCATGTGTATTTCTGACTAGACGAATTGGTGCCGTGTATATTTCTGACTAGACGAATTGGTGCCATGTGTATTTCTGACTAGGCGAATTGGTGCCGTGTGTATTTCTGACTAGACGAATTGGTGCCGTGTGTATTTCTGACTAGGCGATTGGTGCCGTGTGTATTTCTGACTAGGCGATTGGTGCCATGTGTATTTCTGACTAGGCGATTGGTGCCGTATGTATATCTGACTAGACGAATTGGTGCAATGTGTATTTCTGACTAGGCGAATTGGTGCCGTGTGTATTTCTGACGGGATGATTGGTGCAATGTGTATTTCTGACTAGGCGAATTGGTGCCGTATGTATTTCTGACTAGACGAATTGGTGCTGTGTGTATATCTGACCAGACGAATTGGTGCAATACGTATTTTTTACTAGGCGATTGGTGCCGTGTGTATTTCTGACTAGACGAATTGGTGCCGTGTATATTTCTGACTAGGCGAATTGGTGCCGTGTGTATTTCTGACTAGGCGATTGGTGCCGTGTGTATTTCTGACTAGACGAATTGGTGCCGTGTATATTTCTGACAAGGCGAATTGGTGCCGTGTGTATTTCTGACTAGGCGAATTGGTGCCGTGTGTATTTCTGACTAGGCGAATTGGTGCCATGTGTATTTCTGACTAGGCGATTGGTGCCGTGTGTATTTCTGACTAGACGAATTGGTGCCGTGTATATTTCTGACTAGGCGAATTGGTGCTGTATGTATTTCTGACTCGTCGATTTGTTCAATGCTTATTTCTGACTAGGCGAATTGGTGCCGTGTATATTTCTGACTAGACGAATTGGTGCCGTGTATATTTCTGACTAGGCGAATTGGTGCCGTGTGTATTTCTGACTAGGCGAATTGGTGTTGTATGTATTTCTGACTCGTCGATTTGTTCAATGTTTATTTCTGACTAGGCGAATTGGTGCCGTATGTATTTCTGACTAGACGATTGGTGCAATGTGTATTTCTGACTAGGTGATTGGTGCAATGTGTATTTCTGACTAGACGATTGGTGCAATGTGTATTTCTGACTAGGCGAATTGGTGCCGTGTGCATTTCCGATGAGGCGAATTGGTGCCGTATGTATTTCTGACAAGACGATTGGTGCAATGTGTATTTCTGACTAGGCGAATTGGTGCCGTATGTATTTCTGACTAGATGAATTGGTATCGTGTGTATTTCTGACTAGACGAATTGGTGCCGTGTGTATTTCTGACTAGGCGAATTGGTGCCGTGTGCATTTCTGATTAGGCGAATAGGTGCCGTATGTATTTCTGACTAGATGAATTGGTATCGTGTGTATTTCTGACTAGACGAATTGGTGCCGTATTTATTTCTAACGAGATGAATTGGTGCCGTGTGTATTGATGACTAGGCGAATTGGTGCTGTATGTATTTCTGACTAGGCGAATTGGTGGCGTATTTATTTTTGACTAGGCGATTGGTGACGTATTTATTTCTGACTAGACGAATTTGTGCCGTATGTATTTCTGACTAAGCGAATTGGTGCCGTGTGTATTTCTGACTCGTCGATTTTGTGCCGATTGTATTTTTGACTAGACGAATTTGCGCCGTTTGTATCTCTGACTAGGCGAATTGGTGTCGGGCGTATTTTGGTGACGCGTACATTTTCGATTACGTGCGTGAATGATTGTGAACCAGATTTTTCTCTTTGTCACTTGTGCTTCTATATCTATATTTTTTTATATTTATAATTCCTGTCTATTTAGCCTCTCTTTGAATACGATTGGTTTCCGCTGAAAATGTGCCTACCACAGGGGCATGTAACAAAGTTTCACGGGGAGGGGCTTGTTACATGCCCCTGTGGTGTCTAAAATTGAGTTTATGCAGAAACTGATCGTGTGCAAAGTGAGGATAACTATACAGAAATATGTCTAAAGACTCATTGGTATATTAATTGAGTCCCGTTTCCCTATTTTCTGAATTAATTATGTGGATAGAAATCCATCTGTGACGTCATACCTTGGTGTCATGTCAATGCAGAAACAATGCCTTCGTTTGTCAATTTTATGCATTTTGTTATATAATTGTCTTACATTTTGTATACACACATATATATTCATTCCGCTACATAGCTAAACATCTTTTATCGGGCGTGGTCCTAATTGCGTCATTAGTCGTACAGCACTCGGCTATCTCTTTCCAATCGATATCTCTCTGTCCATCAACAAATACACCCCACCTGCGCATTACTTTACCTGTTTACACACAGAGAGACAATATCATATATCCCTCGTACAGGTAAAACGGCAAGCGAGGGAACGGTCATAAAGCAAACTGACTTGCCGGACAATGGTCGCTGTAAGGTTGCTAGTGATTGCATTCATTTTTATAATATCTTTATTTCAAAATGATACGCACTTGAGGGTTTTGTAAATCATTTACTAAATACAATATCTTATCAAACAAGAAGATATTGGTTGTGGACAAAAAGCAGCAGAAAAGTAAGTAGTTTTGTTTACAATATCATCATTCTAATGTCACATATATATTACATATAAATATTATTTTGCTCATTTTCATATCGAGTTTCATACTCATGGAAATTGTGTAGCTATGAATCATTACCAATGTCTAATTTGAATTGACATAAAGAATTTTTCACCTCAAGATATGGGTCGAATTTGAAATGGAATTAATTGCTGTTAACGAAAAAATAACTCGAGAGAAATAGATATTGAGAATATTGAAATCAACATGCTATTAGCGAAATTGGCAATAAGCCATAACAATATCAAACAATTACTAAGGAAAATCAGTAGTCTAAAGCCAATTTGAACCAAATTCGACCGATTTTCTCTACGGAGTGTAAAGGAATGGGTACGGACATCCTTTGTTATACCATACCGTATTTTTGTTTTTTGTTTGTTTTTTTGTAAAATAAGTATTCAGAGCTATGAACATAACCTTTGTACTGAATAAATGATTGAAACAGCACGAGGGAATCCAGAAACGCCCTACGGAGTCGCGATTTGAATCAAAGACATTTCATTTGAATTAACTAATACGATTTGTGCGTAAAGTTAAAATATTATTGTGAGTTAAACTCTCCTAGCAGACTTTAAGTTTAAGGTATTCAATGTTGTTCTGCAAGCCACTGTTTAATCCTTGAGAACAATGCCATGATTTTAAAGTGTATACAATTTATATATATTCCTATATCCCGTTTTCTTTTAAGATAGTCCAATTACGAAGTTTTTTTTAATATCAGTTTAATACACGTCCCTAGTTATATTGTGATATTTGGTTTCCCCAATTTCGATTTTTGGATTTCCACATCTTTGGTAATTAAAATATGACGAGTCCTAGAAGGACGAAATAGATGTATGGAGCAGTTTCATATCTATAATTCAGCATATACCATATTCATTACTTTAATATAACCGAACATTAGCTTGTGTGTCCTTGTAACTGTGGAAACCTCTTATATGCTACGAGAGCATCCGAAAACAATTCATGTACGGCAAAGGATGAGAGTTAAACAATAACAATAAACTCTTGACGAAGATGGTTTCAAAAGTCAATAATTCAAAATCTTGTAACAGCCCATCAAGCACTTTAAAAAGCGATCAAACTAAAGTGTGCTTAAAAGTGCCAGATCGAATTTGATTGGAATTTTTTTTTCTTTTCAAATACTTGACTTGGAAAAGTGCATCGTTATGCAACCATAGTAATCATTAGTGGACCAACCTTTAAAACGAAATTACAAAGGTAATTACACAGGCCAAAGGGACCTGACATAGATTGCTGAGCCGCTGTCCACATTATATGTAAATGTAATATATCTGGACCGTGGGTTGTAATGTTTTGCGCCACGGCCTTGTGATACAGTCAAATACGTTAGACAAAGGTAATACATTCTGCTTCTGTGACGTCATAAAAGGTTATTATGTCTTAGTCACGGAGAATTTACATCAATCAGTGTTCATCAGTGTTGAAATATTTAAGAAAATCGGAAAACTCGCCAAAACGCATTTCTTAAATGATTCCGTCCGTTCAGTATTAAACAGTTGTTTGCGTCAAATATCATGCACTTAAACTGTTACGACATGATCAAATAACTTGGAGTTTCCAAATCTGGAACGATACTTGTTCTTTCCTGTGTGGAATATCGGTTATAGTTACAGCTGCTGGGCTTAAATGAGAACAACACACACGACTTTGACACGACACAGCGATAATGATCTTAATGCTAGCGAGGTATTACGTCTAATCTGACTAACGCACGACAATACGCAAATTAAAAAAAAAAACAAAAAACAAAAACAACTGAATCCTAGAAATCACTCCGTGATAATATATAAAATGAAAGGGTTTCAAGCAATGTTTATTTTCCCTAAGGTCATCCTTAAGATTTTTTACACATAGAGACCACTCACCGATTGCTTTGTGCCATCAAAGTTGGTTCCCTTGGCTATACGTTTAACCCAAATTAATCTATGATTCACTTGCCTAATTAACTAATTATGTAACTGAATTACTAAACTAAGAACCCAGATTGTCACAAAACAGATATTTTTATTTTTATTTTAACGAAATACGAAAGTTGAACAATAAACTAAATACCAAAATACTACAACTGTAAGTAACCACCGATAATATTTATTTTTAAAGCATTTTGTGAAAAAAAATAATTTTTGTGAACAAATGACTTTTTGAATGACTTTCATATACAGTCCATTCAAAGTTACTTTGCGTATAGAGAGCTTTATCACTTAACTCATTCCTACCCAAATATCAAAACTTTACCATTTGTCAAAAGTGTGGGTTTTTGGCTTTGTGTGTCACCAAAATGACTTGTTCAATGATAGTGGACACAACAGACCACCCTGTTTAAAATTCAACCCTGTAGTATACATAAAGTAATGCCGATATGTGTAGGCCACATCCTGAAATGACCATCACTGTTTATTACGTGGCAAAACATTCCATTATTATCCATAAAGGATCTATTTTATGGCCAGTCTTTCCATGCAAAATGTACACTATTTATGAAGAGTTTCAATCAAAACTCAATCATTTTGCCCAAGCGCGAAAAACACCAATGAATCTTTCTTCACATTGTGGTGTCCTTGGTCTTCACATTGGATTCCAGATTGTGAGGTTTGATGTGTAAATCAATATAAATCTCTCACGTAGCGCTCATGTCAGAAAACTAATTCAGCAGTTGTAGGAACATATAATGTATGTAGTTACCAGGGAACATGACGGCCATTTTGAAATTGGAAAGGTGGGGTCAACGCCTATTATGATTTAACATAAGCGCCGGCCCCCACTCCAATTTCTGTTATTTTTTTTCACCATATGTAGATACAAGAATAATCATTATATCAACCGATAGTCGTAGTGGATCTCCTTGCATAACACCAAGTCCAGTGAAGGGGGTAATAAAATTGTTAATGATTTTCACATGCTAATGTAAATTGTATTTAATCAAATAATCAAATCTTTATTATTATGGGAAATAGTGCATTGAACATGTTTGACATGCTAAAAAAAAGCAATTTATAGGTTTTGAAATTTTCTGTAATCATTAATTCTGTAATACGTATATATATATATATATCGAAAACAACTTTACTTATTCTAGTTGACAAGATTGTGAAAATGTTGTATTTTATTCCAATTAAATGTATTACTATACTTCCTGACTGTATGCCAATATGACATATTTGGTATCAAAATAACAGTATTATAGACTGTTAACTGATTGATTTGATTTTCAAATTTGCATTAGCCCGTGAAAATTATTTACCCTTTTGTTAGGGTACCCCATTCACACAACTTGGTGTTATGCAAGGAGGTCCAGTATGACTATCAAAAGTAATAATAACTAATCATTTATGTTCATTTTAGGTTCATTTTCATACCTCTATGAATTGTAAATAATAAAAAAAAAAAGTGAGGACCAAATGTTGATCTGTCCTTTCACTTCAGTTAGTTATCAGTATATATATATCAATCCCTGTGTACTAATGAAACCAAGCATAACAAATATTTCAGTTCGCTTCACAATATTTCTATGCAAAACAGATCCCCCCTATGCTCGTTTTTCTTAAAAAAAATATTGTCAATCAATTTCAATTACTTTGCACAAAACTACTAATGATGGGCAATTTATCTTATACTGTTTGAAGTTGCTTTTAGCACATAATTAAACATATTAAATATATTATATTCTATATTGTATTTTAAAAAGTGGTTACATAAGATTAATTTAATACAGTCCTAATGTATAGTAGTAGTGTCTTATCCCATAATAGTTAATCTTCCTTTGCTTTCATACACAATACTCAGTTTTATTTTTGGTCTTAGACATCTATGAAAAACAAATCTGATAAATTATCTGACAAACGACAGACATACAGGATTCATCAGTCCTAAATCGCTCTGTCGCTTTATCGCACTGTCGCATTAGCGGTTATAACGGCATGGCATTTCATGGTGTTATTGGAATCTGTACTTGTGAAAAAAAGAACAATTGGACAAATACCGGCTGTCCCATTCTTTCATGTCAACAGGCCAAGGACAGTTTGTTTTTTATTTGTGTTTTATAAAATTATAAACATAAAGCCCGGAATAGTTTTGCATTGCACTTTTTGAAAAGCTGACGAAGCTTCCAAACCTATGTTGAAGACAAACAATCACAAAATGCGAAACCCCAAAGGCATTGGCATTTTTGAAAGACAATTCCACTTTCAATTACGAAAGTGTGTTTCGTCAACATAACAGCATTGCTTTGTTTCAAGCAAGCTTCACACATACACACACACATATATATAAATATATGATGTGGTTCAGTTACGTAGGTGGTAACTCAGGTAGGCCTATTTGACAATAATTACGCCCCGACCACCCCCTCCCATTCCACTCCCTTCCCTTCTGTCATGGGTGGACTGAAACCTTTTCTGGTCCAAACAAAATCATTTCGGATCTATATGCGCGAAGAAAGTAAAACATATGTCTCTAAAGCACATATTCCCATCCGTAGAAAAACACGGTCAGATCTTAAATATATGCATGTAATAGGTTGAATTGGAGCTGGAGGGTCTTATTGGGTATTTAAAAAAGGAGAATCATGTCTTAACATAATATGTCCAATAAGACCCTTTATACATCGAACCGTGAGCTTTGAAGTATGATTGCGTCATGTAATGGTTAAGTTTTATGTTGCTTATTTTAAAATTGACCTTAATATAACGGGTGAGGCCAACATGTATATATATTAACCGCAGAGACTTGAGAATTTATCTGCTCTTGGCTATGTCGCCATTTGTCATTTTAAATGAAAAATCTCAGATTGTCGAGTATATTCATATATATACAAAATGTATATATAGATATATTATAAAAAGAGACGCTGACCGAATTGCCTATTATACGGTTATACACAATTATCTTGATACGCGGGCAATGTAGTTATAAGACATCCATTGTATATTTGCTTGTCGGAATGTATATATCAAACCCCGTTAATGAGTTGATTACAATATGGTCATCAGCATGACCATTGAACAAGATATTTTCATGTATAGGTGGTTTTCAATGTTGTGATTACCACGGAGTGATGGTATATGGCCGTTTCCGTATATCGCAAAATATTTGGAACAGATCGAGTCGTTCGTTTGTAAAACATAGACTTTCCACTTGACTCTGACACAAATGACTTCAGAAAAAACTACTAAAAAAGATATTACTAATTATTAAAAAATATACGAAACGTTTAAATGTTATTTGCCTTATGTGCTAGTTTTAGAAACTCAATATAATCATATACTGCATTTTCGTCTCGCGTTTTTTATTTTGATACCAATATCTGAAAATCAATCAATCAATCAATAAATACCACAAACAAAAAAGGAAAAAAGAGAGAAAATAAATAAAAATGTTAAACATATTTTGATTGAATCCAAAGACATTTCTAATGTGACATTAATTAATTGCACTTTTCGCGTACAATGCCCCTGACGATGAAAAATTACTAAATCCAAATGGATGAAAGACGATGATACATAACAAACACAATGCTTGACTCTGGAAAGCCCAGGAATCATTGGCGGTTGATTTAATAGTTATCGATCATCATTTTCATAATTCTCTGTCATAAACTGTTCGTCCCCGTCATGGCATGGGAAATTAGCGCCTATCGAGCAACTGTGTCTTTCATAGACGCTTAGCCTATTCACAATAGAGCATCGATGACGTTGGCGCAGTATGCACAATACATCTTCGTTGTACTGCTGCCAGTTGTCAATGTTCTCACTCTTGATTTTGCATCCAGTAAAACCGTCTTAAATTGTCATAATTTTTGTCAGTAACACCTGTTATTTACCGTCATTTAGCAATGAAACCTTAATACATGTATATCAAACTAATTTGTCATTAGTACCTTCTTATACACTGTATATGATCGCGCTCAAATGTCACACTATACAAGTCAAACTTCGCCATTCTGTCAGAATAATGTAGTCGGTAAGCCAAGTGGTCAGTGAAACCATTATATAAAAATGTGAATTCATTATACTTCATCTACGATGGATAACGCATGCATGATGTGGGTTTATGTCGAAACTGTTAAGCTGGCAAATCGAAATATTGCGTGAGGTGAAAATTGAGCTCGTCTCAGGCGTCGACAGTTAAATACTAGTCGTATTTAGTGTCACGTCAGGCTGTTAAAGTGACATAGTCGCGGAAGGAATGGTCAATGCAGAAAAAATATCTGTGAAAAACCCAACGGGTCGCGAATTTATGTGGTCTAATGTCCTGGGATCCTCCCTCATAAACATCCCGCCCGGTCAACATCCCTCCGCGGTTCTATCCGGACCAACAATATTAATACAAATTTTCATTACTTGTACTTGTTTGACATTTCTGTTTCTGGCTGCTGATCAGGGTCATTTCTACTTTTTCATACGCCGGTTTACATACTCATCACGGTTTCAAATAAAAATATTAAACTTCAGTAAATAATCAAATGAAATATTAAGAAGTAATTTCAAGTTACATTTGTTTACAATATTGAATTATCATATCAAATTCAAGTCAATGCAGCATTTGCATAGCTGTACAATAAATGCCCCTATTTATCATATAGATACTTGTTAGCATAATGGAATGGTTGTATTGAATGTTCTGCAGGAACATGCATTTTTGCCATTTCCTCCGAATTAAACAAACAGCTTCGCAGATTTATCCCCTTAACTTTCCTCCTTGATTTTTAATTTTTATTTGAAATTTTAATTTTAATTGAAATTAAAAAAACAAAATAAACAAACTTCTAGTGCCTTGGCTAACTCCAATTGAAATTTCATAAAGTACCCCAAAGTTATGAGCGGGGTGAATGGTAATATCTTTGGTGATTTTGAGCGACTTTGCCATAAATGAAACTTGTAACCTTCTGAAAAAAATCTGAAAAATTATCTATGGAAACGTCTTTGGTCAATCAAACCTACCTTGTTCTAAAAAGTCACGAGCACACCTCTAAACAAAGCAAATAACACAAAAATCTAAATGTATCCTTGGTTATATATCAGCGGGGTCACTTGTCTCCAACACATCTAGATATCAACTAAACGAATATAAAGTTTCTGTATGACGTAGTGGAGAAAGCTTTACGTTTCGTCACTGTAGCTTAATTTTTGGGTTGGGGATGTCGGTCTGAATATATTTGTGTCCGAACTTTAAAATCCGGTGATATGACTCTGTAGTTAAATGGCAACTAAATGTCAACAACAGTCTCAAGTTTGGCCTCTCATCGAAATATTCTGTAAAGTTAGGTTTCCAACAATGTTAATTTCCCATAGGTGTCGGCCTAAAGAATTCTTCACAATAACGTGGCGTGCATAGAAGTAAAGGGCTGTATCTCCGCAAATTGATCAATTTTTAGATTTTAGATTGCAAACTGTATGAATCCGCGTAGCGGATTCTTACAGAAGTTTGCAAACAAAATTTGTTTCATACCCCGATGAAACTAAAAAATAATTGACATCAACGCTTATAATTAATTTTTGAAAATGATTTTCTAATTTAAAACATGTTTTATGTACAATTTTACTGGTTTTAAATGGGATTCTTTTTCTCAAATCAATACGCAACGTCAATTGTCGTATGGTGACGTCACATTTTTCGCGCCATTCTCGGAATTTCTTTCATAGAGAATGAAAAGAATTTTTCGACCAATCACATTTGAGTATTTACCATGAAAACAAAGAAAAATTAATTATTGTAATATGACAAAGATAACAATATGAACTATGGGGTTACATTGAACATACGTACTTCATACGTTATAAACATATCAGCTCTCTGTCATCGTGTTGGATGGTTCTACAGCACTTGATGCAGCTCGTACAAGCAGTAAGCAGGACATTAAATATCCGTCACTGCTAGTAGTACAACTGTTACAGGAACCAGTAATGAAAACATACTTCCCGTGCTCGGACGCGAACCAGGGACATCCCCCTCCCCCACCAAATGTAAAAAAAAAGATTCTTTAGCTGCAAGGACGTCCGCTCTCCTGTGATTTACACTTGGCGGGTTCCACGGCACTGGAATTGTGATAGAAAAGAATAAATAAATATCATGCCCGCACTGGAACTTGAATCGACGAATTCTTTGCCGCCGAAGACAACCATAACCCATATTCTTTAGCTTAAATGAAGTCTCTTGATCTGCTATACTTTGAGGGTTCAACAGCACTGGAATTGTAACAGGAAAGAAATATCCTGCCCGTGCTGGGGATTAAAATAGCGACCTTTCCGTTCGCGTGTTAATGGCCTCGGGGTATACTCGGAGTCACACTAATTGGAGAAAACCATACAAATTATGTGTAAGCATTTCATAGGAAAATGTACCATTAATTGTGCTTCTACAACAGGGTCGAAGTTGGCTTATTGGTCAACAACAAATCCCAGTGCCATCGTTCCCAACGTGCGCTGCTTACATATACTGTAACAATTGCTTGTTCCAACAACTGTTTTAGGGATCCCTCTTGTTGATCATTCAGGAGTAATTAGTTAAGATGTATTTTTTTGATCCCGGAATGTTAACAACCCCAGAAGACGTTCCTTACCCGAATTCTTTAAAATATTTAGATCCAGGACAACAAATAATATCATATGATGAATAAAGCTTGATCAAAATATTTCAAAATCTGTTATCGGATAGTATACTGATGTTTGCTATTACATAAAGGACGTACGTTAATTTGCACCGAGTTTATTGTTGTCAATAAAAATAATTTTATTTGTGAGCCGAATGTGGTGAAGGTTTCGATAACAATTAACTGCTTGACATTGAATTTCAAATAAAGTGTTTGACCGTTTTCTGTAATCTTTGATGAAGCCCTAAGTCTTAATTCACGGTTAAGATCAATACCATGTTCAAAGTAAGTGTTGATGATGTTTCTCCGTACAAATGATACTTGAGTTGTTAAGAGTAATTGTCAACAAAGCTATTAAGAAAATGTTGTATTTATAAGTACAGAAGACTGATACATCCATTCGAAGTGTGCTGAGATAATCATGATTGATGAGAGTGATTGATAATTTATAATAATAATATATGGTAATAATTTTTGTTTGATGATGGCTATCTATGATAGTTTTTTTATATTTATTTTATTTTTGCAAGAATTTTTACATATTACATAATAATGACATGACACCCACTTTCATCCATACATTATCTAACACCCATGCACACTTGCATTTAATGTTTTTCTTTTTTTTATCATCAATCATGATCATTCATCATCACAAATATCAATATGTCCAAAATTAATTAGATATCATAACACATACATGTTATCCCTTACTTAACCGCACATTGACACTTGTATACTTGTATATGTTCACACATACACACAAAACACACACAGATACACCTATGCTAATTATTTATGAAATTGATTTATGATACTAATTTAGGATAATGACTTACAATAATGATTAATGGTAATGACGTATGATGATAGTTCATGATAGTGGTTTATGATAATGAGTGATTTATGATTGATAAAAATGATAGATTCCATGATATTTATGATTTGATGATAATGTTTTATGATTTATGATAGTGATTTATAATAATTATTTATGATAATGATTGTTGACAATGATGAATGATAATGTTATGTGATAGTGATTTTGATTTCTGAAATTGGTTTGATGACAATAATTTTTTTTAAAATTATTTATGATAGTGATTTGTGATAATGATTTATGACAATGATAACTATTTTGAGTCATAATTAGTGTTACAAAACCTACGTTATATAAACTAAGTCATTTGAATATTATACTTAATGGGACATGTTCTTCATGTTGGTGAAATCTATGACCAGGTTGTAAACAAAGCTTAGCCGTTAGCGAATCGACTTGTATACTATTTGTCACCTTAGTGTACACAAGTTATAGTGAGGACGAAAAAAAATGTTCATATGTTTACATTCTCATACACTTATTACATCTCAGTGTATACAGATTATAGTGAGGACGAAATAGACCTGTCAGTCTGCTTACAATCTCGTACACATATCACCTCGGTGTATCAGAGATTATAGTGAGGACGAAATAGATCTGTCAGTCTACTTACAATCTCGTACACATAACACCTCAGTGTATACAGATTATAGTGAGGACGAAATAGACCTGTCAGTCTGCTTACAATTTCGTACACATAACACCTCAGTGTATACAGATTATAGTGAGGACGAAATAGACCTGTCAGTCTGTTTACAATCTCGTACACATAACAGCTCGGTGTTTCACTAGTCCTTTGTGTGAGGTAGTCAGCGAGACGTCACGGTAAAGTTATATACGGGCTGTGATATACCAGAGTTCATTCCAAGGAATGCTACCTTATTTAATTAGATTAAAACTTATCACAATAATTTGATTATATTTTTCTACCTGTGACCGTCACGTATTTATCGTAAATTTTCCCCTCACGTAAATTTTAATCATGTTCAGTTTTAAGTTGCAGGATTAATAGTGAACAACAATGCTTTCTACTTTGTATTAATCATGAAGTATTGTTTCATGAATAATTGTTTTGGTGATTTGTTCTTAAACATTTCGTAACAAACCACAAAAATATGAATTAATAAATTTTACACATTATATGTACTTGTAGATGATGATATAGTGACGTCATTTGTCCAGGATGCTACGTTCGAACATTCCCAACTTCCTATTGATGCTCGTGGCAATTCTCTCTGTGTCACATGATCGAGTAAATGGGTTACGTCACACATGCGGAAATGTGCCTGGTACTGGTCGGATCGCTAGTGATGATAACACAGGTGGATACCGACTGGAAGTCCGTCATGAAAGACTCAATCCGTTTCTTGACCTCATTCCAAACATGTCATACACAGGTAAGCATTGATATATTGTTCGACATTTGACTATAAGTACTTATAAAATATATACATACAGTGAAAGGATCGCAAGGCTCGCTACTCTATGATTCAATCTTGCCCATTTTGTCTTTCTCGAATTCCTCTCCTTGTTTACACTCATCAGACCAAGCGTCACCGTTAAGACCCGGATTGTAAAAGACATACACGATAGTTGCATCTTTCAACACAGATGGAGAATGCGATACACAGTAGAGCCAAAATTAATTAACTTCTGTGAATCGTTATTGATGCTAAAGGTCTTAAAGTAATTAAGAAAGCGTCGAAAAAAACTCGAAATTGGCCAAGAGAAATGTCAAAGTCTGGATTTAAAAGATGCAGAGAGCCAATGATTTCAATATTGGATTCTTACAAGGAAGAAGCAGCGGTATGATGGAGTTTTGTATTGGTGATTCGGGTTATATGAAGGTGATATTGTTTTGTGTGTCTTTTGTGTACCTCTATTGCGCTGTTGATCAACAGTCTGGATATGTAATTCTAAACGCATTCACACCTCCTTACACCCGTTAACAAAAATGGTCTCCTACATTTTGTAAGTGAATGATCTTCGATTGAAGCAGTATCAGCGTCAGTCACAAAACAAAAGATGGCCAAATGGGCATAAGAAATCCCTAGAATTTCGCTGGGGGGGAATCAACATGTATAGCAAATGGGACCTGTTCATGTAAACCACGGCTATCTGGACGTTACATATATTCTGCGTTTTTGCCTGTAATTGTATGCACAGGTGTCTGCATCTGTTGAGTATTGATATAAAGAATAAAATATTACTCCTACTATATCACTTGAAATGTCAGAAGTGGGGCTGAGCTTCGATTCACTTTTGATTTAAGTAATGATTTAAAGATGATAAAATGGACCTAAAGCGGTTGTGATAGCCGACGATGCATCGACGATGGAACGGAAATAGGTTATATATTTTAGAGCGGTTTTGCAACGGGCAATCTGATTGGTCGACAGCTATACTAGCCATAACTGTCGACCTATCAAATCGTCCATTTTAAAACAGCTCTTAGATATATAACCTACTTCCGTTCCACAATCGATGCATCGTCCGATCTTCAAGTGTTTCACTTTGTTGATATAAAAATGTCACATTTTTAAAATTCTGAATCGACTGGAAGTTCTCAAATTACATCTGCCACAACAATAACCAAATTCGATGTCGAAAAACAGGTGTACACGTGTACGGACTGTATCTCCGCATGCATCTTGTGTTCCTGTGACTGCCTCGTTTTCAAACCAGCAACAGAATATCATCAGCTCTTTATTTGAGAGGAGTTTCCAGGCTAAATCTTGTGGTCAAGCTGGACACTTAATATCGGTTTCATGTCGTTATTCTCTTGTTCTCGTAAAGCGTCATTTTTGATAGAGGGGACTAATGTGCATGGAGTATGCACGTGATGGCTATTTTCGTATATTTTACTAAATGACATTATTTTGCAGTGTACACTCTAGAGAAATAATTGCATATTGCAAGATAGAAAAAATGTGTAAATTGAAAGATGAATTCGACTGTCAACATATTGCTTATTGAGGAAAAGGTTCCATTCCCAATGGTCAATTTTCTATTTCATGCAGTCAGAAATCTGATCTGATACAATACGCTTTCACCCGGCACACTCCTTTGTAGTATGATAACACTGGAGTTTATGATTAGCGTTTTGTTATTAGTTGAGATACGATGTCTCATATGTTTGACCATTCGTCAAAACATGAATGTTATTATCAATTTCTATGGAAGTCAGAGTCTAATTTCTATAGAAAGTTTCCAGGCTTAACAATCTGTTGTCACCATGTGCTGCTGTTTGAGGAAATCAGAGTCAATTACCTAAAAGTTAACGACGAACTATGTACTACTCTACATTGTTATAGGAATACCAGATTTCAGCATCTGATTTCAAAAGGACTGTCCAAAACGGCCATATCATGATATTGACGTCACATACATTGTACAAAAGCCATACAAATATTATCCCCTGTTTTCAAGGCAGGGATATTTTTATTTACGAATGAGATAAAAAAAAAAAAATGTATTCCTGCATATTTTTTTGATCTCATTCGTCATAAATTGTCATAAATTGTCATAAATTGGGAGGAATTGTACAAGAGGTTTGAAAAGTTGTTCTCGATCAAATAAAGTGACAGGTAGTAGTCGCAGCTTACTCACAAATGAATCTAACTGTTATTTTTACTTTCAACTGTACCAGCAGGGACTACTTCCAACTAAGTTATATGTTAAAAGATATCATTTCAATTTCCTGGTTTCTTTTCTTTTCTAGATAGTAACATTCCTGCTTCCCATATCTTTACTCGTTAACATGTCCCAGCTGTTTCCATGTTCAAGGACTTGTTCCTATTATCACGTGACAGATGTCGACTACTGGCGGGAAATTAACAACACAAAGTTTTGAGTGAAATAGGTTGATGAACGTGATGGGAAAGGTTTAACGGTTGACATCAGGATCTCTTTTCGAAATAGTATACTTACTTGTACAATATAAAGTCAGATACCCGGTATGTTCAATGCTTGTTGATATGCCTAGTGGTTCCATGTTGAGAATGTGTTTTCCCCCCGGATTGAAACTACACTGGCAGGTATCGTTGAAGAAGTAGAGGCTTACTTTTTCGGACCGCCTGGTCATATTTTCCTTGTCCTCTTTGGTAATCAAGCAAACACATTTTTGTTCGTATTTTGCCTTCGCTTTATCGATTTTGAGAAAGAATTACGTTTTGTTATCTTGTCGATATGCAATGTTGTTTTTTTTTCTTTCTTTTTTTTTTTTTTTTTAAACTTTATTTGGCCAAAAATGAATAACATATGTTTGTGGGTTGAATGTACCGTCCTTTTACCACTCAGGTTTCTAAAGGACGAATATATATACAAAACTTATATAAAGTTAATTAGCATCAGCTTCAATGGACAATAGGAATTTCATCGACAAACTTGAAGAGATTGCATCGTGTTTCGTTATCTTTATATAAGGTAATGCTTTACTAACTGGTTAAAATAAAACTCATTAAGTAAAGGGATAGTCGTGTGTGTCATTGAACTATCATGTGTCGTTGGCCTAGACTTTTTGATCCACTCCTTTGTACATTGTAGTGCTTTTCGCGAATACAAACTCAAGTGAGCATTGATAGAACATTGGCGAAAGCAATAATAGAGAAAAAATATGACGATTCGATTTTGTAGAGATATATATGGAATCGTTCTGAAGACAAAGACTGATATCTTCATAGCAACAATGTGAAACATGAAAAACAACCGCCAACGCTACATCATAAGATGGCAAAAATCAGCCACCATATGCTACCCCTTTAATTAATATTCGTACAAAAGCGAATGTAGATACAGACAATGTTAGTCTTGGAATCTGTTTTTCATACACACCTACGACATTATTACTTCTCAGTATAAAAGGCAATGTACACTGCTTTATTTGTGCGGTCTTATAAGCACTGCTCATTTCAGGCCATGCGGCTGAATAAAAGATTTTGCTTACGCATCTATAGTAAGCGTTCCTAATAACTGAATGCGATAAGGAATTCATACCATATGATATCATTTTTGTGTTTTCATTTGAATTTTTTTTTATGATATTATTGTACAATATTAAGAAGCTATAGTTACTTATATTAATCATTCTTGTTGCACTGGATGGGAGAGTTATTACTGTGGGCGGAAATCTAAATCCTTCATTTGGTCGGCAGGTGCCCCCTCCCTATCGTTTAACGCCTAGATGAAAGCCGAGTGTGTTACCATCGCGCCACCCGACCATTTTATAACACCAGTATTCCTGATATCGTCAATAATTTATAGATATGACAGTAGTGTGATGATGACTGCCCTGTGTATTTGGGATAGACAACATGTATCGTAAAATAGGGTTAAGCAAAGCCATACTTGGAACCGAAAGTTGATAGGATCAAGAGACCAAAGCTAATTTCATGTTCGTATCAGAGGATGACGGAAAATGTATTAGACAGAGTAATAGGATATGTTATTGCTTTTAGTTAAGGACACGGGGTTATCGATTAGCATATGGAACCAAAGTTTCCAATCGGAATTTCAACCAGACTGTTATCAGTTTACACCAAGTTGCCCTATATTTTACAGATAAAAACCTTACATATGTCTCAGGAGATGCTAGAGCTTGGATCCTTTTTATTTTGATGTTTCGAAAGTCTGTAGTTATTTTCTTTAATTCTATTAATCACCGTATCATTGTATTTTTCTACGCATATGAAGTGACATATAGAACTATCTTTCAGTGTTTCGGCTTCAAAGATATTACCCTCATTAAAACGTACCCGTAATTCTAACTCAAAATCGATAAAATCACAGCAATTAAAGATATGCATGGAGGCCAGAGGAAAGTAAATAAAAAGTGTTCTGGCATATAATTTTTTTTTCGTGTTGTAAAAATGACGAAACCATGCTGTGCTAAATCGTTATTGATTTTAAATTACATTCAACGAATATCCCCATAGGCATTTTATTCAGTTTTTGTAATACTTCCTTCCTCCCCTATTGGGCATATTTGGGTCCCTCCGGTAAGTGTGGAAATTTACATCTGAGAATACAGTACTCAACTACCCAAAAACAAACTTTATTTGAATTAGAACTCCTCAAACTGAATCGGCCGAGGTGCTCCGAATGACACCATATTGAAATACATGCGAGGAGCTCCTTATACACAGTATATACAGATACCAGCTTCCCAAACAGCTAACAGGGCTACCAACAGCATCATTTATTAGTAAGCAGATATTGTAAAGTTTGGGATAGATGGGAATGAGGAAGCTTGCGTAGTTATGCTCGTAATTTATTTATGTAACTTGGTTTTAAGTGCGTCCATGAGAGGATTACTGTTGTTTGTCACCTGGTACTGCGGAGTTTCTTACATACGCACTTATCTCTCTGACTTTTTCGATTTCGAACCATAACCTAACAACAGCGCCGCCGTGCGTAACTATCAGAACAATGGCCAACAATCCTGATGAACATTCAGGTCTCTCTCATTTTAACAATAACATTTTGTTTGCAATTAATGATGACATAACATAAAGCAGATAGCCAATCACTGTTTGTAAAGTATTCTAGCGAGCTAATCAAAGAACTCAGACAATTTATATTCATGATCAAACCCACAATATGGCTGGTACAGGGTCTATTTATAATGCTATGAATGGTAGCAGTGCATTTAATTGGCTGTTGATTATCATCGGTTCACTGATGAACACTTTTCTTTATTCTGATTCCAGTTGAAATCGAACAGGAAATTTCAAACAGAAAGATACATGCCTTAGAACTTCATATTTCCTATGACGGGCATGAAGATAAAAACGGAAGTGACGTAAATGGTATGAAATGTCGGGATCTACAAACACCTGTGAGCGTGCAATGGACTCCCAATACAAATCTGGAATACTGTGTTACTTTAAGGTAAGACGTTCAACATAGATACATTTTAAGCATTACATAAGTTTTCTAATAAAGTCTAAAATTTATATTTTATCTCATAACTCAAACCCACAATATGGCTGGTTCCACCATGTAATATGTCAAATGAATGATGACGTCACAATAAATATATAAAAAATACCATTCGATTCGAAATCCGTATGTCTTATATTATCATGAATATCAGTTATGTATAAAATAAAGCCTGAAATCGGAATGATATTATATTTTAAACACGTTTTAACTATACATACTACATAGGAGCAAGTGTAAGACCCTCTATCAGTTGTAACTGAAAAGGCCAAAACTGAATTATTTATGCCATTTTGCTTATGATCATTTTGATACCACGAAAAAAACAAGGTTGCAATTTTATCAGAAATCGTTGAATTTTCGTTATAATAGGACATTTACATCCCCGGCAGGAAACAATCATGATATGTTGACAACAAGAATAGGCTGTCGTATATTTTTTACGATATCAAAAGTTACATAACTTTTAAGTGAATAAATGATTAATTGTACCCTGAAAATTTGACACTTAAGTTTCTGTCTGATAGAAAGTCATTTAAGGACGCTTAAAAATAGCGTACACGCTTTCGACGATGAAGCATCTTTTAAAATAAGTGAAATATAGCTAATATGACACTACATAAAAATAATTCGTGAGGTCAGGGACTGAAAAAACCTGATGACTAATAGTTTTATCTCTAATCTTTTCATAACAGAATTGTAATATTAACACATTGGTATTCCTTTATCTTTTATGAATAACCTATTTATTTATTTACCTATTTATTTATCTATTTATTTATCTATTTATTTATATGATGTTAAGCCCTGATTTGTGATATGAGAAGATTTACGCAGAGTGAGATTGATGCCATAGGTTGTAGTCGCATGTCATTCCTGGCTATGATAGATCGAGTTTAACACACAATTTTCGTGTTTTCCATGAAATGTTATCCGACCTGATTGTTAATATGCACAACTAGGAGGTGTTTGTGACGTACGTGTAAATATGTTTACTTTTCAATTCATTCGACTTCGCTGTTACTCTTAACAAGCAACCCAAAAATTTATGAATTGTTGAAGTCTTATTTGAATTATTTTTGTAGGTCTTCTTATCCACGAATTTAAGTGGCCACTGAACGTTGTTACAATACTTATGAACTACGCGAAAAATGTATGGCTGTACAGTATAAAATCAAAAGTACAAAATATAGACTTGTAAATCATCCATAAAAACCTTCCACTAGCTGAGAAGCTGAGAGAGAATTTTCCCTTCAATATCTGACTATATGCATTTTAAAGATAACTTACTGTCGGGTCTGCATGGTACTCATATATCATGACCTATGCTGATATGAGGACATTAAACTCAATGAAACAAATCTACACTAACATGCTAATAAAACAAAAGCAAAGCATCTTTGGTAACCCGGCAATATATCTGTCATGATAGCTATAGATTTACAAATATAGTTTGCAGTCGATTGTCATAAAATAACATCCATTTGAGATCAGATTTCTGAAGCGCGAAACATCAGTTGAACACCCACAGATGATATCAAATCAAGAAGTTGATATAGTGATAAGTGGCGTTTCCATGGCGATAAAAGCATACCGATATATATTGCGGCCGGTTCTGTTAAGCAGTTTTAAAATAAAAGATCTACTCGGTGACAGAGAGTACATTTGACATGTTTTAATGTGGAACTTCACATGTATTTCCCCGATTTTGCTAATCAGTGGGCAACAACAAATTTACAGTTCCAAAGATGATTTTTTGCAAAAGTTGGAAACACCCAGCTTCGGTATCCAATCATTATGTCCTCCTTTTCAACTCCTACACTCTATCCAAGGCGGAATAGACCATACGATTAAACAGCATTTAATTCCTTTCACACTATCGGCAAATCAAAATCCCTCGATCTTGTGAAAACGTAACCGGAGCGAATAAGTATAGACTAGAGAGTTGATAACGATTTTCAAAGTATATATAATCAATGTCCCCCAAAAAAACCCCCAAAAACCGGTATCCACGCATAAATTGGAATAAGTATCTGATAAATACTATGTTTAAACCGAACACCACTCTCCCCATAAATAAATACATAATTACTATAACATTATACATCAGCTGGATTGTGTCAGAAATCAAAACATGAGCTATACGAGTTTGGCGTAAGATAATACTATTACAGGGTGGAAACATGGGTCTGGTAAAATAATCTATGATAATGGAAAGCACTGAAGTAACATTGGTAAAAATGCAAGTCTTATGATTCTGGGCATGTCGTCCTTTCAATTATCTTTAACTGGTAAACTATCGAAAATATCTTGTACATTGTACATGATCTATAGATTCATGTAGACTTCGAAAAATTGACTCACTGTGTTATCATGTGATTATACTAGGCACTCGACATAGATAGCTTAGATTTAAGATTTGCAATGGAGAGTGGCAATGCGTTTACATATATTGGTGACTTATTAATTACAGGGCGATAGTCTGGGAAAATGAGACGAATGGTTTCAACATCAGTTTGGAAATCTGCAAATACCAAGGTATGTTAACATAACTTCGTTATTGCGAGTGGTTTACAACAGAATATTACACGCATTTTGCTTTTTGATAACAAAATTATTACCCAATGGTTTATTAAACTTAATTAATATCTTTTTATTGATGATGTCAACATTTAATAAAATTTATGTTTAAACAACTCAATATCGTATTACTGAAAGTATTGCCCTTTGCTGCTGCATAAGTCAAAATTTGTTTTGTTGCATATAATGTATTTATAAACGATATTTTAACAAAAAAACAAAACAAAAAACAAAAAAACAAAAAAACAAAAAAACAAAAACAAAAAACAAAAAACAAAAAACCCCAACAAAACAAAACAATAAAAACGAACAAAACAAAACAAAAAAACGTGTGAATTTTAGAAGTAAACAGGAGATATGACGACAAATACTGAAGCACGTGGAAAATCATATGAAACGGATATCTTTGTTCGGGTTTCCAGTTTTGCAATGACATTATATAGTAACCAATGGCATGCTTGTTTCTTTTGACATTCTTTCTTTCCCATGGTTATATCTTCGTGTCTTCTGAAGGTTATAAACACAGCGTAATAAATCAAATAAAAAGGCTTTATTTTTATTTGTTATATAAGGGTGCAGGCAGTATTACAATGCTGATAACAAAGGAATGATATTCAGTCCAGGGTTTCCCGAGAAGTACATTGACAACTATAAGTGTACCTATGTCATCTACTCTCCAAATCAGCATCAAGCTAGATTGCAGGTGAGTAGCATGTATTGATGATGTGACAAGTTCACGTGTAGTCAGTATACGTAAAAATTTGAATGATTTAAGAAAAGCAAATACGGAAAAATCCATAACATTTATATATTTGTCATGCTATGTTAAAATAATTTAATCATGTTCCCCGAAACAAGCATTTCTATTGGTTAATTACAATATGCTCTGTTCCATAAACATAACAATTGACGCCGCTGTTTGAAATGGGTTTTTTTTCAAAGGAAAGAGTCCGTTTCAGAAAATCAAACTATTGAGTCAAATAAAATGACTAGGTATTGAAAAACAAACAATGGCTAAATACATAATACAAGGGTCGAATAAGTGTCAGATGCTGATCACATATTTTGTCCATGTTGCAATTATGGAGTTGCTAATTGATGAACTTGAATCAGTTTCAATATCTAGGAATTATTTAAGGATGGAAATGTACGTTAGTGTATGTGTATTAGCGATAAATAACCTACTATTTAAGTTATTTATTCATTTAAAACACTACATGATTTTAAAACAGTTTTACAGTTACTTCGTCCTTCAAACTGCGGTGTTCCATCCTCCACTTAACCGTAACACAGTAACGAGTTTATCGTTGATGTAATTGGCTAGTAATATGAAAACTTTCCATTTCGAAGTCAATGTCAAAAACGAGTTGGGGAGGTGCAATAGTCCCTTATTTATTTAATATATTTTATTATTTTCGATATACGATCTAAAAAAACATATGTCACTATTGACATAAATTGAAAAATGACATGTAAAAATATTCAGGTCACGTTTGGAAATATATATCAGAAATTGAAATACTATAATAATTTATATCTGCTGGAATAACAGCCTTAATTTTGTATTTGATTTCTTTTCTTTTCAGTTCAGAGCTTTTGAACTTGAACCTTCTTATGATGACAGGTGTTTTGACTCTGTTTTGATTCAAACCACGAACAGTACCACAACATTGTGTAGCGCAAGAAACAGTACTGGTCTTAACGATCTGAATTTTCACTCAGATGATGGAATTTTGTTTCTGACATTCGAGACGGATTACAAGGTTGTTTCTCAAGGATTCAGTGCCTACTACTATACCACGGACAGGAACAATATCGGTATGGTTCTTCATGTTTGTAAATAAATATGTCAGATATTGTTTCAGTAAAACCAGTCTACAGTTCTTATATCCGGTTTCTCTGCACTCTGCAGTAGTCTGTAAGCATCAGCTTACATCCCAAGGAAGTCAACAGTTTAGTTGTAATTAGTAAGCTCGTATTATATAAAAGGGATGAGAGAGAGCACAAGCCAAAGAAGTATCACAAAAAACATAAGATTCACTATGTTTTAAAACATAATGCATTTGAATCATGCGAAAGTAGAAAAATTATCTCTTCCTTTGTGATCTTTTGAATTATTTTGTTGATAGATTATTAAACTGATTAATAATTACAAATACCTACTACAACTTTGTAGTCGTTATATTACAATCTGTTAAAAGGCTAAAACTTTGGAGATCCAGAATATAAATCAGCATTATCAAAAACCGAACTGTTTTGGCTATCAGTATAAAAAATTATGAAGCTAATATCACTATTCCTAAAAATAGACATTAAGACATAGCAAGTAGGATAACGCCAAACTCGAATACTAAATATGGCTTATCGATTTTACAATTAATTGCGACAGGAATTTTGTATTTTCAACAAATTGTGTCATTTTATATGGTATCATTTAATATTGACCTTTATGAGTAAGTTTTCTAAGTAGTGACGGTATTGCGAAAATCGCTTTGCAGAAATAATTACACTTAAGAGTGATTGGATTTGTATGGCTATGATATTAACATGATAAACGTATACGACCATAATCAATTTCGTATACATAAATTAGGTTTCAAACAAACGTTTGCTTATTAATTAAGAGTTGATGTATATTCGAAATTTAATCGTCTTAACTTTGAAATATGAATATTTTTTGTTTATAACAGAGGTCACTTGTCGTGAGATAATGTTACATGTAAACGTCAGGCTATTGTACATGACGTCACTATGTTTTCTATGAATTTGAAATGTATTCTTCCATCAATTAACGCTATACAGATGAAAAACCTCAACAAATCTTTGTTAGGATATATCTCGATTGACAACAAGAATTTAATCTAATTCACCGAAGCTCGAATCATATGAAATTTTTATATTTCATTTAATATTACACGAACAGTCTAGCTAAATCCACGATGTAATGACATATTATGCTTTGATTAGATAACATTATCTAAATACAAATCTGTACTACGTATTTTTGATATCATACTAAACATATTGTCTTTATTAATTATTATTTATCATTCAATTATAGATGGCTGTAGCTACACAACGACGAATTTAACAGGATATATTCATAGCCCAAATTACCCCGACCAGTATTTTCCTATGACGAAGTGCATAGTAAAGATACAGTTACCGACCCGTTTTCGAATTACACTCCATGTACAATACCTTGATCTGGATATATCGACCAGGTTAGGAGAATGCTCTTCTAATGAGGATTATCTGCAGATCATTCAAAGTAACAGTTCAATGGAAAATGAACGTAACGATTTCTATTTTTGTGGCAAGAAGTTGGATCATAGCGCCGAACAAACTATAATCCAATCGAGCAGATCAGAAGTTTCAGTAGTTTTTCAGTCCTACAGCTTACACGAGAGCAGCGGTTTTATGATACAATATAGCGCAGTCGAATCCTGTCAAAACATAACTTACCAGAACATGACAACTGGAAATTTTACAAGTGTTAATTTTCCAGACAAATATTTAAATAATCAAGATTGTTTTATGTCGATAAATCTAACAGGATCTTCAAGAATTTTAGAAGTCAAATTCAACTATTTATATACTGTTTCACATGAAAATGATGCTTGCATGAAGGCAGAAAGTTGTGAAGAAGATTACTTAGAAATTCACACTGATGACGTCACAACGCGACTGTGCGGTCATTGCACACGAGAGGGATTACCTGTACTATTCCATTCCTTCTCCGGATTCATTTTGGTGCGATTTGTCACAAACAATCATCAAACACGTTCTGGCTACAGTGGTCAGTGGCGACTGGTGGACACCATACCAAGTGATGACCTCCCATGTACGACTATGTCAATTGACACGGATGAGCAAACTTATGACATCAAATGGGAGAAAAAATCCTGGTCCGAAGCCAATATTGATTGCGTAAATGGTGGTGGTTTTCTTGCATCTGTCTCCAACATCTTTATACAACTACTACTTGAAAAGTTTATCAAAGACAGGTATGCCTCCTTCTAGATGTATTTAAAGAAATCTTCGGTTTTTAAAAAGTTTTTTTTTCTGTTTTTTTTTTTTTTTTTTTTTACATTTTCTCCTTTGTAATTTTTATTACATGAAAACAATATCATATCGTCTGCTCTAACGTAAATATCAGAAACAAGATGCAACATGTTCTACAGTATACCAATCATTCTTTAAAATTATCCAATTCCCTCTGAGTTAATTAATGGCATACAATTTATCTTTCTTAGCTCAAACTGCAGTCAACATGCCTCATCGTTTTGGATAGGCGCTAGCGACCGTATGTTTGAAGGAGACTATTACTGGGCTAATCTTGCGCGTCTCAATTTTACAAGTAAGTATTCTTCCAGTAAATTTAAAGAAACTACTTAGTCGACAGCGTAATGCATCAATTGGAATAGAAATAAATCTAAAACACCAACAAAGGACAAAATGATGGTGTCCTAATATAGAAAATACAGAGACGTCGCACGATACACGTACGCTTTCTTAATGATGCAATTTATTATCACTTCAGTTTTGTAGGACCATAATAGCTTAAATGATTACTATTTGGTTTTTCATTAAACATTTAACAGTTTATTCTCGTTTCCAATCAAACATGCTTGTCATTTGTCGGATATGTAACATCTTTTAAACATGGTTCTTTGCTTCAACAATAGATTATGAGATGAATAAACTAGTTATTAAATAATATTTATCTTTACTTAGTGTACACAACAGTAGCTAGCTTATCAAGACCTGTTTGTTGTCAGTAATGTATTAAGTTATTTTGCTACACTGAATTTCCCATTCCTTGTTTGCTGTAGCACTGCTTCTCTCACCTATGAAGGTTTTTTTTCAATTAACACAGGTTTTTTTTGGTGTTATTATGTTATTCAACTTAGTTTGTCTGTATTTTTGTCCTATTATCTTTTTGAGAACCTAGTAATAAATGGTTTGAACAGCGATCTTCATGTTGATCTTTCATTGATGAAATAGAAGAGACTTATTTTTCTAGAATATTGTTCATCGATTTCTTCTTAGTGCTCTTGTTTCCTTGACTTTGACGTCTGTTTTATATACATTGTAGACTGGTTCGAAGGATGGCCTGAATACGGGTTCAATATTAAACAACCGAGTGATGACGGTTTATCTGACGAGGACTGCGTTGAAATGAGGAACAGTTTCCCACTCCCGACGAAAGGAGTAAAAGATACACATTCCTATTACTGGAATGACAGGAACTGCCTGGTTAAAAATCCATATATCTGTCAAAGATCCAAACATGGAGGTAATTTGTTGTCAACGAATAAAGTCCAAGCAATTGTATTAGATATTCAATATATATGGTCATTGAGTTTGACTGAAATTTCTGTTAAGAAATGTTGTATGAGAATTTTGTGTAAGTAGTCCTAAAAAAGAATGTTTTTAGTGAAAGTTATTACCATCAAAACTTTGATTTCTTCTTTGCCGAATACGTCACACTGCCTTTACTTAACATATTGTATTTCAAATATAAGATCGATTACGTCATTAGTAATAACGGTGATATTTTACCAGAATTCTAACAAATAGGTCCTAAAGGTGATTAAGGTACTCCACAATCCCGTTATACTGATTTTGTTTGTCAAGTGAAATATCGGCATTATAAAGGGGTTAAAAATCGTGAAAAAAAAACAACCAAAAAACAACAACATTGAAACGATTTATTTTACTTATAGTTCATAGAACTTTTTCATGTCTACTTTCAACCGTATGTTTGTTATTGTAAATGTAACTTATCATGTACTTTTACGCCTTTAGTAATGCCATCTACCAGCTGGAATAGTTTGACAACCACTGGAGTTTTGGACATAACGATGGATAGCCAGGAACGAATTGTTTTAAACAGTCCACACTTTCCTAGAAACTATGACGACTTTACGGATACAACACATCGCATTTCAAGCCCCAACCCATTCCATCGGTTATATGTTCGTTTCGAAGCGTTTGACCTAGAAGCAGCTGAAAGGTAACGGAAGTTTACTACAATATTTGATATTTGACCGTTTCATTCATATAAAAACCACCATGTTGTAAATCCCATCGTCTAAAGCTCTTATGAACTTACGCCATGATGCTGCAGTCGTTGTCCATAAACTTTTCTACACTTTAATTTCGAAACGGCTTCGTGAGTTTCAGTTGAGATCTGGAACATTTTTGGACATATAAGACTAATTTGTACATAAACACAAGGTCTGGTACCCTGCGATTTAGAGAGGAGGGTATCAGAAGGCCTAGTTCCCTTTGGAGTAGCGGGGCAGGGACCAAAAGGTCTAGCACTTGGAAAGATAACAGAATGTCTGGCATATCTGGGAATAGAGGGGTGGGAATCAGAATATCTAGCACCCATGGCAGTAGAGGGATGAGAACTGGACGTTTTAGTACCCATGGAGAGTAGAGAGGCAGGTACCAGAATGTCTAGTACCCATGGCAATAGAGGGATGGGTAACAGACGTTTTGGCACCAGTAGGGAACAGAGGGCAAGTAAAACAAATCAAATATTAAGGACAATATGCAATTTCTGGACGCAGAATCTGATATATATATAGACACACATTGAATGTGCTATTATACATTGGAGCTGTGCATATACATTCGATAATGTACACAAATTATCCCTATATTATCCCGTCGATTCCATATATACATCTTTAATTATTTGTATGATAGTCAAATGACCAATAAAAGTTCATGTATATAATTATAACCCATATGTAGAAACGCCATTTATATAAATGCATGATTTCTGATTAACGAGATTTACAGGTTACAACACAATGGTTCGTAACTACAATATAAGGTCACAATATTAAATACTGAATAGTCGGTGATAAGTGCGGTTGATCTAGTTTCGGTAGATTTCGGCGGTTAATAGATATAGCGCAAAAATAAAAACAAAGTATTTGTTTTCGATCTCTGCGATAGTACATTATCTATCTGTAAATATGAAAACACAAATTCTTAACGGTATTGACTAACTGTTATTGAAGCATTTGGACAAGACGGTGTTGAGCCAAATTGTATACCTTCTTTGTTTGCTTGCTGGGTTTATCGCTCCGGGAACAGCCACAGTCATTTTGAGGCGGTGTCTCCTTGTAGTAGCTGATGACAACCACACTGAACAACATACAGGGTGCAACTCGCGTGCTATCTAGATCAGTTAGGGTAAAATATATTGCCCAAGAACAAAACCACGACAGCACAGACCGGTCCGTTTCTTAGCTTCTCCGTAAAACACAAACCGACACGGGTAGATTTTTACCCACGACCGGAACATCCAGGAAATTATTGAAAATGAATTATAAATAGGATACAATTGTAATTTCATTTCATGACAGTTAAACTTGGAATACAAAATCTCATAAAATATCATCTGTAGTATAACGCTTTCAGGAATATATTTCGTTATATCCGCGTTCACTGCATGTTTCGTGAAAATTTACGACTAGCAAATATTAGTACCGCGAATTATAATATCCATGCATTCATATCAACACAAACCACAAGAACGTTTACCTTTTATTGAAGAGTTATAAAAAGGTGGTGTTGCGCGAAATTTGATAGTAGTCTCGCGAAATAAAACAACTGTAGTATATCTGAAACTAAAAAAAAATCAAAAAGGCAAATGTTGTTTGAATTACAATACGACGAAAAACGTTTCTCGGATAGGTATAAAAACAAAACAAAAAAAACAAAAACAAAACAAACAAAAACAAGACAGAAATCGAATATTTCTATATAAGATCATGTAAATTGAATATTACGTAGTTGTTTAAAGATACTCATTTCTATTGTTTTGATGTAATTTTTGTCGTATTAAGTAAACTACTGACTTTGCAGCTTAGATGTAATATCTGATATACACGTCCTCCGTAAATATTAAGTACTGAACCCATTTCACAGGCCAGAGTTCAGGAACAAAGAAATAGAATCTCCTAATCTGATTTCATCCATTTTCACGGTTGATTTCACCATCCGGAAAAAGTTACCTGATTATTTTAAAGACCGAAATGAAATTATGTAAACACCCAAATAACTATAATACGATAATAAATATCTACAACATGATAATAAATACATTATGATAATAAATATATACAGTATGATAATAAATAAATACAGTATGATAATAAATAAATACAGTATGATAATAAATAAATACAGTATGATAATAAATATATACAGTATGATAATAAATAGAGCAAGAAAATAAGTATCTACAATATGATAATAATTAAAGTATCATAATAAATACATTCAATGTGATAATAAATGTATACACAATGTTAATAAATAACTACAATATGATGATATATATCTACAAAATGATAATTGATATCTTCAATACGATAATAAATACTGTGTGATAATAAATATCTTCAATATGCTAATTAGTATCCAATAAATGATATTAGATAACTACAACATGATAATGTATATCTACTATACGATAATACAATACCAACAACATTAAGAAGGAGTCTGTATTGTCAGTGTATGTTGCATTTCTAAAACAATACATTGTTATCTGGATGTTTTTTTTCTTATGATAGACTTTATCCGAGAAGGAAGATGAAACATGAAAATCTGACAATTGTGTTCATAGCCCTATGAATGTAATATTGTCTGGCAGTGTTTATAGAACGATATGAAATTAAGATGAACAAATAGCTAGGTAATTGTAAAACATACGCGTATTTCCTTCAATAATAACAAATCATAACACCTTTTCTTTACAGTTGTATTTGCGATAACGTAACCCTCAGCAGCTTCCCGGACACGTCCCCGGATGTAACGCGATGTGGTAATTGGAACAAGAAGATTAAATTAATGGAATGGACGTCACAAAGCAATCGAGTAGATATTCGATTTCAGACTGACAACTCTGTTTCTGCGTCAGGTTTCCAGCTGTCGGTCGTCTCCCGTGAAGGTAAGCAGTGTCTATATATGTACGTTAACGATCTCCAGTATCAATGTCTCTAGCAAATAATAAACACAACTATATCTATGTTAACGCTGAGGTTTCCTAAAAAAGACTTTAGTGTAGTATATAGAATGAAATTAATTTACGACAGAAGATAATATTTCATTCTACCGAAGGGGAAAGGTATGGATTACTAGTACTGTTTTTGAAAACATTCGTACGTTATAGAACATTTACAGGACACGATATCATATTAGTTTGTCTTTCAACAGTCTAAATGCATTATTATTAAGTCTAAGGGGTGTTTTAATAACTTTATAAAATTTCAAACGGTACTCTTAAAGTAAAATCAATTGAGAACAAGGGACATTTCAAATTTCAACCGCAAAAACCTTCGCAAACATATTCACTTATTCTTTATATTGTGTTTTAGTTTGTTTTTAAATTAAATAAGATCTGCAATCCTTTTGATTAATTAGAGAGAAAGTGAATAACTCCATGTGACTCTGTTAATATCTGAACTTCAATGTAATTCCAACACTTCACCAAAAGTATCCTTCTTCTGAGGTCTCGGGGAATTTATTGTTTCGTACCGGTAGATTCATCAAATACAACTAAATACATAGCATAAACAATCCAACCAAAAATATTATTGAGTCAATAACTATCAATATAAAGCAACATGTATGATATTTCTGTGTTTAAATATGAATTGTGAATGGAATATGTCTTAAAAATTCCAATAAATTTGCAAAGAACATTTCTCTTAAAGGTCATAAGTATACTTGATAGTGCTGGCTTGCTATCTTTTCCCAAAATGTCTAGTTATTAAATGTAAAACGATCCGGATTAATCATTTCAACACTGATATATATATGATAGGCTTATAAAGGACGAAGTCATAGGAGTCGATATGAAGCGACGGAATGGCGTATTTTAAGACAATCGCTATACATGGCATTTAACACAATTTGTAACTTGACACTTTTGGACAACTTTAAGCTATCCGATAACAATAGCTGAACCAAATCAGGCAAGAGCGTTTAATTTCCCTTATCTGATAAATAAGCCATGAATGCTTTTATGCTTTTCACTGAAATGTCACAACCTAAATAGATCTAGGTCTGACATCTAGGATTTTCTAGGATCATATCATGTTCTTATCTTTCCTATCAATCGTTGTTTACGAAGAATGACATCCGTATACCATAAAAGGATAAGCATTAAAGTGTTTGAATTAATGATGACTGAAAATCGTTGAATCCTAAACAAATGAACGTGGCTTATTTTTCGATCAGTTCTAATGAAGACTAGGCAAACGAATTTGTATAGAGGAACATATACGGTATTTAGAATTGTAAAATATGAATGAATATATATGATCAACTAGAAATATAGCCTGGTATAACGCTTTTGCTTGCATTATATATTGGCGTGGATACACGTACTATTGATATTGGCATACTTAGTATACCGTTTATATCGCCAATATAAAAAGCGTAGTAGTTGAATAATTATATTGAGTACTATTATGACTCAACGTGTGTGTTAATCATTTTCTCCATATTCTCAGACCACATTCTTTTCCCTTTTCCCTCTTGTTGTAACCGCCTATACTTGTACGTTTATCTCAAGGCGACAGGGTAGAGTTTCATAGAGTTTGTATATTCATGAGGTACCTTTGCGAGGCACTTTCACGAGACAATTTTACGTAACATTTTCACGTGGCACTTTCACTAGACAATTTTACGTAACATTTTCACGTGGCACTTTCAAGTGGGACTTGATCTGTAGACAAAATCTAAATATGACCTTAGCAGCTTGATGGACAAAAAATATCAAATCAATTAATTACAGCATGTGATTTTTCAAAATTGACCTTGATATAATTTTTTTCAGATCCAGTATGCATGGATGCGTTCCGTGATCAATACCATAAACTGGTTGGAGATTCCAATATCGTATTACTATCAGATGACCAGGCCTGCTTTCTTATCGTGCAGCGTGCGACTGAATCGTACTCGAACGCTAAGAAGATATGTGCATCGTACAATGCGTCATTATACCATGATACTACAAATGGCCAATGCAGTATTTATACCAAAGCAATACAGAGTATATACTCAGGTAAATAATTATGCATGTAAAGCTTATAACATATTATTATAAAGCATGTTTGATATAGATTGTGGTTCTTTATCAGCATACCCAAACAAACCAAAGAAAGATGAAAGGTCGATACTCCAGCTATCATCAGGTCTACTAGTTTCCTAATAAAAACAGTTTTTCTATCTGAACTGTGGTATGGTGCATGTATCTAGCTGGCTTGGAGTGAAAAATATTTTATAAAAATGCAAAACGTTTAAAATGATACCCATGTAAGTAATCGTGTTGTTTCATAACACACACAGATATTTGATAAGGTAAGGTATAGACTGGGGATTGTCTTCACGTTATAATCTAATCGTCGCTACAGAGATTTTGATATTTTTATCTTTTTTTATTATTATTGCAGATTATAGCCAAGAATATATCAGTATCTGGAGTGCTGGAGAGAATAAAAAGAACGGTAATTAGTTTTGGTATTACGCATGTGCTAATTTTGCTTGTTTTAATCGTCTTACTAATAACGGCTTGGGAATTTTTTGTTTACTGTTGATTAAAGAAATACTATTATTATTATCAGAATGCCTACATGCATGCATCTTCTATGGAAATGATCTTATAGCAACCAAATTGGATGACTTAGGGATTTATTGCTCGTCCCTTTCCATATTTTTACATTTCTTGTCGCCCGATTTGGTTTACCTCACTTCTTTTCTGGATTTCATATACTTACGGCCTCTCGCATCACTGGCAAGTCCTAGAAGGACAAAACAAATATATGGTACAATCCTTTATATCTTACAATAATATTTACGGTGATATTCACTTGTGTTTCTCATAATCACAGGATGATCCGGCTGTTGCCAGGGATGAGATAAATCTATCTCACAAGTGGTATGGAAAGGCATGCATTTTTGCGCCACTCACAATTACGCAACGTCATTATTTTATGTAACTTGATAACGGCATCAATTACTGCGGTACACATTTCATGGGGCATTGATGTTGGCCCGACGAAACGGCATCACAATTTCTTACAATTTCTTACATTTTTCTTCTTACTTGAGGTTTGAGATTTATAGGATCTAGCATGGGTGTGATCCATGGACAGGGATTTCTCAACTCAAGTGTAAGAGTTTTGCCAGTAAGCACGAGGCTTGCCGAGTGCTGGCCAGCCAAACTATTACACGATGTTTGAGATATCTTTATTCGCGGAATAGACCCATGTTTGAGTATTTTTCTCACATACATGGAAGCAAATACAAGTTTTTATGAAAGCTTTTCATCGCGCGACCTACAATACTCCTTGGAATGTGCGTCAAATTTGATGACGTCATCATTTACGATATGGTAACTCAACATAAAATGATGATGTTACGTAATTGTAAGCAGCGTCATAAAGCGCGTACCAGCTGTCTTTACCCTATGTGACATCGATTTAGCTTTTCCCTAGCAGCCGCAGATTACATTAGTCATTTACCTAATACTTACAGTGCATCTTGCTTATCTATTGAATTGAAAGCAGCATTAAAGGAATTCACAGGATAATTATAATCATAATAATCTCAAAATAGTTTTTAATAAGTTTTATATCTTTATAAAATGTATTTTTCTTTTTCAGTAACTCTTTGTGCAATGACGAATGTTCGACTATCCGGGGAGACCTGTTTGGAGAGGGATTATCTAATTACCTATACTGATTGCCATATTCCACGACCTTTTATATGTGTAAAGGGGCACACTACGAAAGGTAGTACATGCCATTTTATTTTGCATACTCAACATATAAATGTACCGATATTACATATATCAGACTGAATACTTTCTCTACGTTTGACGTGCTCTTGTCTATGGCTATACATATGATTCTCGGGATTCCATGGACATTAATTCCATTTATGACAACATTTATTTCAAAGGTATTGATACATATTTTTCCACAAAAGAAAATGCTATGAAAGCGATTTATTTGTCTTGAAAAAGTAAACATCTTCACTTAATATTTTCGTACTGATTTTTTTTAATGGACTTTGGAATTCAATTATTCATGTTAATAGTTTTTCACTCTATCTACCCCATGGTTCTTTGAGTATCACTGGGTATCTCAAAAACATTTTAATGAAGTGGATATTTCAGTCATAGTCACAAACCTAGGAAGTCAGAATCACTAATGCAAGATGACGTTGCACGCGTAATAACTCTGAAGTGAAGGGTGGTTATATAAGCGGAAGGTTACACTTTTAGTTGTCATTTACATAATGTTGAAATATTTTGTATAAATATGAACAAAAAATGACCCGAAAAAAATCATAAAAATAAAAAAAACAACATAATTTAGATTTTTAGTCTGAAATTTGTATACATATTAAGACATTTTCTTATGCCTGTCTTAAATATTGACAACGCATTGCTTCATAAAGAGTGGCCTATAAAATTTTCAAAATTTAATGTCAAATGACTTCTTTTTATATTACCTCAGATACGAGTCATATCCAGAAAGAAATTCTACGAACCCCAGAAGGCCAGTTAAAATGGCCTATTGAGGGTCCCGGTCATTTGTATGGTAACAATGTCCGCAACGAATACGAAATACGCGCTTCAAAAGGAAAACGTGTCTTCATCGCAGTTAAATATTTGGATATCGAGTACCAGGAAGAATGTCTGTATGATTATTTAAGTTTCGATGGAGTTATGGGTAAAACTACAACTTTATGTGGGAACAGAAGCACTATCCATCAAAATTATTTTCTTTCTGTAAAACAAGAGATCAAGATAGTATTCCACACAGATTCCTCGATTGGCGGTCATGGTTTCGAGTTATCTTGGAAATGGATAAATAATTACGAATGCATAACGACGGTACATGATAATAAAACCGATAATGGAAGTCTCTCAAGTAAAAACTATCCACTGCCCTATCCGGACGCGGTGCAGTGCTGCAAATCTTTCGAATATGATAGTAAAACGAGAATTATTGTAAATTTTATCAATATCAACATTTTGCCAAACAATTCGAACGCTGCTCTGGTTTTGTACATAGGTGAGCAGGGTTTTGCTTTACCAAGTGTATTAAACACAACATTACCTATTAGTCAGAGAACCTTTATATCCTCCAGGAATCGCTTAAAATTGTGCTTGAGCGCTGATTCGATTGCAGAAAATGAAGGATTCTATGCAACTTATTCTAGATGTAAGTATACCAATCCCTGTGATTAACGTCAGTGATTTGTTATATCCCTTTTCTAATAAATGGTGCTTCTATAATTTCTGAATAACAGGATTTAAAGACCCATGAATCACCTTTCAATGTTTCATTATAATGTCTTTTAATTGCTAAGTAAAAACACATCTAAAGGGTATACCACATGTATGCGAAATCGCTATTGCTGTTTTATAACATAATTTCAATAATGTATTTATTGACACATTTCATGACGACATTATTTCGCAATGTATTATGTCATAAAATCAAAACCTTAACACATGCTTTTTATACCCACTTTTACAGCTACTGAGAAAATTATACGAATATCAGAAACTATAAAGATCACACCACATCAAGAGAGTGACGGAGCTATACAGAGCCTTCATTTCCCGAGCAGTGCACCAAGAAACTGTCAACAGATCATCCACTTGACAACGGACATCGGCTTTAACATAATGTTGGAGATTACGAATATGTCCCTGCTGGATAGTCTACAAAACCAGGCGTATTTGGAAATAATAGACACCTCCTTGGGACCCGGTAATTACATTGTCATTATAAATATGACGGCGGCGGATTCAGCCGCACAAGGACTTACAATCATCCGATCACATTTAAACTCCGTGCAGGTGACGTTTTCAACAGGATCTATATCTGAGCAGCATAATCTTTTTCGTGCAACATATACTATTGCAACAGGTATGTATTTTATCTATTACAAACCAATGAAGTATTAAGGTCGGCTAAGCGGTCAAAATCTGTACCTCGATTGATAAACGTCAATATTATTATGACATTATGACCATGCCGAGATGGTTTTGTTTCTGCGGATATGTTACAAATCAATATATACATTTTCAAATAACGTAATAGATATAGGTTCTCGTTAGATATCACATATATTTCATGAGTGTGACCGAATACATATTCTGTCTGCTGATGTTTATGATATTCACGAGAAAACATTCATGTTTCAATATTTCCTTTTTTTTTTGTATATTGCGTTTTTACGTATGTTATTTGATATAATATGAATAGTATGCAGCAATGGCGCAACAAAATAACTACTTATTCTAGCTTTAATTTATAGGCACCAGAACTAAATGTGGTTTAAGAGTTCTTATTCTGAATACCAAAAGTTACATTCTTATTTTATATCTTATATTATGTAGTGATATAAGATTTTATCAGACACAAGACTTTGGATGTTTCTCTGGTAAAACCGTACAAAATCGAGTATGTTTAATAGTGTCCTGATTAATAGTAAGTGTATTTCAGCGTCCTCCTCGAGTGCAAGAATTCTAAATAATAAAAAATCGCCAACTCGTGAAACACATTTTATACAGACGACATTATAAAATATTCTGATGTTGCTTACCTGCAAATTTTGCTGCGGTTTAATAATGCAAGGATCCATTGAATTTTTATTTCCAGATTCTTCATTGGTCAATTTGTTACAGTAGTATAATATTCCCCCATACTGGTCAAGATGTAGTATTCATACAAGGGTGGTAGTACTTGTTTTGCTTAATGTATTATCAATTTATCTATTTCGTCATAATGTTTTTTATTATTTATTTCAGATGGGCATTATTTAGAAAAAACAAAATATATAAAAGACGGTTCGATAAGTCACTGCGGTAACGATACCTGTTTGAATGGTGGAGTATGTGCCAGCCTAGACAACAGATACACCTGTGAATGTGGTGTGAATACGACAGGTAGAACTATTACGACAATCCACTTTATATTACTGTAAACGTACATAATTTAGCGACTATCTTGTTTTAGTATAATATTTGAATGTAAATCATTTAATATTGTAAAATCATAATAAGTACATCAACACAAGCTAAAAAAGTTGAACGTTGTGTGGCGGTTTTGTAGGTACTATGAATTCAACATTATTAAATCACTTACGTAATACCTGGGCCAATACCCATTAAACTGTTCTCATGCTTAAGAATGAAAACTGCGCAGCCCAACTTCCTTTACCACGCTTAATTCATGAAATACCATTCAAAAAGATAAACCTTAACATCGAAAAAATCTCTTCCTTGAATTCCTTCAAATCATATGTCAATTGTTTCCATCGAGGACAGTGAGTTTGAACACAAAATGTGTATTTAAGTATGAATGCAGTTTCAGGAATACAGGCCCTGGTCTCTTATTCTCCTTGTACTTTCTCAGGGATTTACACGGAAATATATAATTCGTCCTTTATTTTCTATTGTCTTGCTGATTTGAATTAGAATAACTGTTTCAATTGAATATCGGTATGCTCTTGTAGTTTCTGTGCATATTACTTTCAATGTAAATCTGTAAATTAGATTATTTTATGATATCAATTACCTTTATAGGTCTGTTTTGCCAAACTTTTCTGTGTGATCTCCATCCCTGTGTACACGGTCAGTGTGCTGTAAGGGATACTGGCGCCACCTGTGAGTGCGACTCGAACATATGGGGAGAACACTGCAACATGACGGAAGTGCAATGTAGCAAACATCAATGTCAAGGTCACGGAGTATGCGCACAGTCAACAAATAATCCTATATGCATCTGCACAGGGCAATGGACAGGTAGACCAATTTTACTTATCTATGTATTTATGAATATAACCCATTGTATAATACACGTGTATATAATGAGTTTTTATAATGGTAACGAAATAAGAATTTAAATTTAAAATATTGCTAACAATATTGATAAAATGTGACTATCAATTGTTTAATCCAAAGATTAATTGGACCAATTAAAATATCCAAATGATTTAGGTTTTTTTTAACTTTGGTAGTTAAACTGATTATAGAAATGAATCTACTTACCACCATCATATTAAAAATTAACAGCGTCCTAAAAATGATCACTTATGGTTACATATGAAATGTAGAATCAGATACAGCATTTACTTTAAAAACAAAATGAGTCCGGTCAGGGCACGAGTCAAAAAGTTGTCTTCCTTCGTCATTTGTGTTGCTAAGTTATGTATCTATTTATTAGCACAATGTATCATATACACTATGTGTTGGTGATCCGAACATATAGATTTGAATTTCCTGTCGTAGTTGTACCGAGAGAAATATATATAATATAAGTACAATTCGTATCCATGTATGTAAATACATTGCGATCCAGGTATTCATATCATCTTATAGACGTCTTCCACAATGATCATGTCAGGGTATCGGGCCGACCATCACTGCGCCATTGAAACGTTCTTTTTTAAGAACGCCGATGTGGCGCAGCGGTATAGTCTGCGGGTATTTCTGGCTAGGCGACTGGGTGCCGTAGATCGTGAGTTCGAGGCCCGGTCAGGGCACGAGTCAAAAAGTTGTCTTCCTTCGTCATTTGTGTTGCTAAGTTATATATGTATGTATATATATATATGCAGTTATCGTAACACCTATATAGATTCCTTAAACTAATCTGCTTGTTTTGTCATGTAGGTCAATACTGTTCTTCGAAAAAGCCAATACAGAGAGTGGTGACTACAACGGGCGAGAAACTACTGAACGAGCCGATCTGGATAGGCATGATTGTCGTGCTCAATCTTATATTTGCGTTCATGTCTATGTTCATCGTACGACGCCGATGTGAAAAGAAACTTAAATGTTGCAAAGAAATAAAGTCGACCGAAAATGGTAAAACTTCATTAACACCTTGATGTTATCTAATTCCACAATAACTATTTTTTGGTCTATTCGTTCAATAGGTTTTTTGTTCGAATCGAATTTTGTAAAATAAGCAAAATTATATTTAAGCTACAGCTAAAATAACAATGTATGGTAAGTTGCTGTTGCGAGAAAAGCACATTACCTCGTGTCATATTACAGCCAAAATGGATTTCCGCATTGGTACATATAATTACACGTCTCGTATGCCGAAATAACAAGACGTTTTTTATATAATGATATTTGTAAAATTTCATATCATTGAGTATTATATTTCCTGTGATATTTGAGATAAATATGATTCTATGTTTAGTATACAGACAAATGAGGCCGTAGCGGACTAAATGAAAACACATCTGATATGCTTAAAATAACAATATGTTTATATATATATATATATATGTTTCTTTTGATATTTTAGAACAATTGTTATTTCATTTTTAATATACAGATAAAACACATTTGCTATGCCGAAATAATGAAATGTTTTTTACATCATAATATTTCTACTATTTTACGTTATCATTGTGTATCGTACATTTCTTTTGATATTTAAGATAAATCATTTTATTTTGATATACAGATAAATCAGGACGTGGCGGACTAAATGAAAACAACTACCCCTGCCTTGGGGACATGTACAAACACTATCGATACCAAGATAATGATCACGAACTGTCTCTAGAGGAAAAAGAGGTAAGAAACATCGATATAAATGTAACCTGTACACAATCCACTCCCAGGTATCAACACTTCAGGTACTTGGCATTACCGACGAGTCCTTAAGGATCTGCTCTTCTGAGGTTTCAGTCACGTTTCGATCTTCCATAAAAAGTTTTTGCAATGTATAACAAAAAAAATTGCCGTTTTACAGCAAGTTTGTATCGGAATAAAAATGTCAAAATTTCAGACTTCTAATGTAAGTAGATTTGTTAATAGAAGAATTTCATAAAATTGTCCATTTGGCGGTCATTTTGAAAATTGCTGTTTAGGGCATTTTGTGCAAGGCTCAAAATTTACATCTTTGGACTTAAATATTTTCACTAAAACCATCATTACGTTGGCAATTTTGAATGTTTCTAACTCAATTTTTGCTGTAAATCTTTTAGTAAACTGATAGTAAAAAACAAAGTTAGAAAGTACACAGGGTTTTGCATTTTATTTTCATATTTCAGTGTAATAGGAGCGCTTAAAAATATTTTCCCGAAAAATTGAAACATAACAAATATTAGTTCAGGACAAGAAAGTAAGCACACTGACATTTTTGTATCAGTTTAAAAAAAAAACTTTTCCCATTTGATCTGCAAAATATCTTAAAAAAATGTGTCAGCAGAACTTTTTATATTAAGCGTTAAATCTAGAAACAAAATGGGTATTATACTTCAAAATGTAGGGGTAGGGGTTACATAAATTGCTATTCTGATTAAAAAAATAATTGGCTATATTAATTTAACTTCTGAATTTTAAAAGAATATACTAGTTTTTTCAATTTCAAGAACATTCATACATATCTGATAATACACTTTTAAGATATTGTTTTGACTTGCTGTGTGTATGGTCAAAACAGCAGATTTCACGTAAAATCACATACATGTATTATGTCAAATTCTAATCTTTGATCAACAATAGCTCAAAAACAAGTACACCGACATATGATTTTCTTTATATATATATATATCTGTATTTTCCCCTTTAAAATGAGGTATAGCATTTAAAAAGTTAAGCCATCAGACTTTTCACCAGAGCAGATCCTTAAATGACAAAGCAGCTGTATTATGTAACTCATTCCTGTTGTACTGTATCTTACTCTGAATTTGTATTGAGAGGTGCGTGCTAGTATGTCATATGTCTTTTGTATTGTCATTAGTATTATCTTACTTATTGTAGATCATAACGAATTACATTTATTTTATCATATCTTTAGGTATATTTCATAAATTAAAAGTAGACTCTAGAATAGTATATGTGCAGTATTTAACAACTTCCCTGGAATCATCTAGGACAAAATTCTGTTTTTGCTTCCTTTTCTGAGAAGCTATTATTTTTGTAACAAAAATCTATTTTTTCGATAATGTATATGATTTGGTCAATTGATCTAGGCCGGTATTATGTGCTTTGCTTACTTGTATTACGAATATATATATATATATATATATATATATACCGTTTGCATTTTCAATATCGCAATCCAGATTTGACGTTACTTTTATAACGAGACAGTGATCATATCGAAACAGCAATTAGTTTAAGAAATGGCATGATAAATTGAAATAAACGTTAGAGGTAACATTTGAACTGAGATGATACAGCTTGACGTTGGTGTTTATATCAATTGTAGTAGGAAAACAAGATTAGGCATACAGCGCTCGATCTGTTTAACTTTCATAAGCATATTTCAATTTGTCCCTTGTTATTTAGAGCAATAGAAACGTGTAGCTTATGGTATTTTCAACACAGGTCTGAACTTCAACCTAAATAGCACACACTGATATTGGCTCGTTTTTATTACCATTAGGGAGAAGAAAGAGACAGAAAAGAAATTGAGTCACCAGATATAAATTTTGGTAATCATAGAGCGGCTGCCAAGTTGTTTGCATCTTATAATCAACCACAGACCGATTTCGCTGTACCTGTCTTAGATAATCACCCGAGTATGCTCGATAAGGATTCCGATGATTCCGTCGGGGGTATGAAGGGAGGGACCCTCAATTTTTGTACTACGTATGACATGGACTTGCCTTGTGACGAAATCCGTGAAAATGAGATCGCTGAGGCCTGCTTTGATGCCGCTGTCCCTATTCTAAAAATTTCAGAATTAGGAATGACTTCTCTGGAGAACAGTTATATGTGCTCGTTTAAAAATAGATCGCCAGTTCATGATAAACGCCTGTCTGACACAACCCAGCACTGCTATCCAGAAATCGTTGTGATGGACTCAACCCCGCCATATCTGGTCGGGTCACCTGTACTTCGCGGAACTGGTTCAGAGCGTTACGTGGAAATGCAAAGGAAAGTTTCCATAGAAAATCAACCCCAAGCACCGTTTAAACTTTTAGATGTCAGTGAAAAAAGAAAACGTTTCGCTTCAAAGTTGCGTGTAGAAAGATCGCCATTTACCAGTGAAAGTCAAACTGTACGTAATTCTACCTTTAACAGCAGTACTGAGCCTCTGGATGGTTGTACAGTAGCTCATAAATCAGAACCGCATGGCTACACCTTAAGTGATTATAATCGATTAGATCCAAGAACATGTGACCATAAAAGACGGGAGCGAAGTATCGGGTCATGTGAGGAAATTTACGGGTCAGGAACGTTAGAAAATGGAACGAACCAGATGAGCACGGATCAGTTTGGAAGCCAAATAAATATTTGTTCAATGACGGAAAAATCTTCCATGGAAGATCTTTCCAACTACGCCTGTAAGAATGGTGGTGCATCAGACAGAAAATTACGACGGATGAAGCGTCGAAAGAAAGGACATTCTCATGAAATAAGTTCTGGTAACATTCAGAAACCATCGATTTCAAAAACAAGCAGTGATTCAAATTTGCCATATTTCTCGAAAACAAAGCATAAGCACAGACGTTCACGTACAAAAACGAAAAACGATAAATGCCAAAGTATCCAAAGAATGTTGGAATCATCAATGACTGAAGATACGTTATCCATTTCAAGTTCAAAAAATTATGTACGCAAATCTCGAAGTAATGATTTAGTGCCAAATCAAATGGCGAGAAGTCCTTGTAGAGAACCAAACAACTCAGACGCAAAGGTGTTTTATGGATCGACAGTACAGCGAAGACACTCGTATCACACGAAACAAAATGACGATAACGTGTATGACCCCGATACGATGCTGAACACGGACCAAAGTTTGACATATAGACTGGAAAAGAGTGAGAACGATTTGCCAAGACTACCGTCGTTTACGTCCTACAAGGTATTAGAGGAATCGGCAGCTTCCTCTGATGTATCTGGTTTGTTTTCAACGAAAACGAACAAAAACGGCAAGTTGAAATTACCACTTACATCCGACACTGATACAGGGTTTTCGTCGTCATCTCGGAGTCTTCGTTCACCATACGGTGGAAAAGAGGACGCAGATCTTTGTGTACATTCAATGAGGAAAACAAGTAAAATGGATTCTGCGTATCAAACTAAACAAAATTCCGACGATATTATCTTCAGGACGATATCAATTCGAAATCAAGACTCCTTACCAAGCAATGCAAGGTTCGTAAGAAAGATATATTAGAATGTAATAGTAGTATAGTAGAATGCTATTTCATTAATCTGGATCTGCCTCTGCTATCTCGACAACTTTTTGCAGGGTGATAACGCGTTTTCTAACTCTTTTGTTGTGGTCTTCCCTCAAACACGCAGTGATTGACCAAATAATGAATAATGAAGATTTTTGTTTATACTAGTATACATTGGAGGTTGTTCTGTTTAAAGGGTTATATTTCTGTGGAAAGAATAAATTCCCAAAATCGTCTTGAAAGTAAGAATAGATATGTACGTTCCGTTTAATAATGGTCATAGTTTTTTAATCAGGAAAGTTAAACTAAACTTGACAATAAATAATGTGATCTGATTATAAAAGATATTATTGTATTGTGCAGGAAGGATATAAACGTAATAGTACGTTTGCAGCAGGCGGCAAAAAGGTTACAAACATTGTCTTCTTCTGGGGACAGTGCTGTTCATACTACGATATCAGAGGATGATTTGGACGACACGCAAAGGTATTTATTAAAACATAAAGGAAGGTCTGGATAATAATATATAATATGATGTTATTTAATTAATTTTCAATGCAATCTTTGCTCTTGATATCATAATAAAACTTCAGCGTGAATAATTTTGTTTTTGCATGTTAACAAAAGATTTTTTTGTGTATCTTTTATAAAGAGAAAATAAAAAAAAATTCGCAATAGATACATAATACTATGCAATTTTTAGAGGTTTGTTTTACTGAAGGCTTTTTCTTCTTTTACGAAGTATTTTTTAAGCTTGATGAAATATCAATTAGAATTTTCATGATTGCCTCATATATGTTATTCTTGGTATCTTACAATGTGGTATTAGATTTGGGCATTATATGATATAGAAGTATCTCGAAAATGATTTCGGTGAGCAATCAGAAAATAAGCGTACTGCTAAAATATATGTGTTAAACTAAAATGATGAAATGCAACTAATATGTTGGGTTTTTTTTCAGAGAAAATAAGAAAACTTCAGAACATGGCAAACAAAAGGAGGGTCTGGAAGAGGTATCGGAGGAATACTTTGTTTCTTCCAACACATTCGACAATATCTCTTTAAGAAAGGACCTAGATCTGAAGGAGTCCGTGTATGATATCGAGTTACAGGACTTCACCTGTGTTTAGAATAATGTTTACCTGGTTGCACGGTTGTTAATATAGGTCATCGCGTATCTTCGGATATTTTTCTTCTACAACAACACAACATTTATGCTTGAATTCATTTGCGGAAGGCTTATTGATTGAAAGAAGTTGACAAAATATTCATTATTTTCACTTTGGTGTTATAATTGTATCGCCGTGTTAATGAGAATTCTCCCTAGGTTAACGCCATATCCACTGCATTAGTACACTATACATAGCATAATGTAAGGTGATCCAGTGACCTTTCAACTCGTCGTTTGTTTTGTAAGTTGGAACTAAATCCAAGAGAAATGCTTTATATTTAACTTTTATGCTAGGCCTATCACTTTCTAAATACTGGAAAAATAGAAATTACTTAATATAGTCGCGAGAAATAAGATAAAATCTTTAATAAATGACCGTCAAAAGAAAAAAAACCCTTGCCGGTTTAAGATTACTTCAGATACAAAATTGGACGTTATGCACATGGTATTAAAGAGTCAAAAACTATTTTTCGAAGTCGAAATATAATATTATTATGTATTTGATGATTACAATATGGAAGAATACTAAAAATAATCCTTAGTCCTTATTTAAGAAAATAAAGGCTCGACAGTAAGTCTTCATTGTTTTCACAGCTTCTAGGCGATTTACAGATACTGAGGTATGGAAGCCAAAAGTGCGCTAAAGACGTGATATCGAGTATCTTTTTTTGTTGTATACTGTAAATCACTTACGTGGAATTTATTTTCGCGTATCAATTTCAAATTCTTTTATTTGTACAAAAATAACATCTTTGGAAGAGTTAATTTCGCGAAATTAATTATTCGCGGAATCAAAAGGATTTACAGTAGTAATGTTTATAATATTTCTATATGCATACAACGTTAATTTCACGGTGCAAAAATTTCGCGGTTGTCGCTTTTGGAGTTTGCGGGTTCTAAATTTCACGTAATAATGCCTTGTTAACAGGCGAACACTTCTGTATAGATATTTATTATAACACATGTATATACTAAGAATGCACGGTTAAATATTCGCTCAGTGCTTATTTTCCTGCTATATTTAATGCCGCGAATATAGCCAAATTAAATCCCCCGCGTACACTACTATCTATACGGCATTTGTGATATTTGGCAATAGGGCACCAAATAGTCATGAACGTACTGATATTGGCGCATTCAAACAAACGGATTTAAACAAGTAAGCTCAGCGCGATTAACTGGTGCAACCACAAAAGTTGTAGAACAATACATACTGGATTAAGGAACTGAAATCATAATTATGTGAACACGTTCACCGTTAAGGGGCATCTAAACAGCAAATCCAGTCAAAACAGTAATATTTTACAAGACTATGAATTCCGACTTTGGTGCAATTTAACAGAAATAACTTGATTAACTTTCAAAAATGCTCTTATTCGACAATATAAAGAACTCTAGACATGGCAAGAAGACTGCTTTTAGAAAAAAAGTTCATGCGTGGAGTTTGGGGTAAAATATGAATATTTCTGAAAAAGGTCCCTAACTCAGCAGTTTAACAATTTGTCTTTGAAAAAATCCTCTTACTATGATCAAATGTTTTAAAAGTATGATATAGGAGTATTTTTATTAATTGAAATGCCTTCATGCCATATTTGTGTAATATTATTTACAGCCGCCATTTCAAGGTCCAAACAAAATAATTGTTTATACGTGCATAAGGTCAAATCCGGTCAAACAAATGCTCCTGCGCTGAGTCCTAGATACTTGCGAGCATAACAGCCTGGATATATTTTTAAGGTTGGGTAATTTGTGTGACTTAGAATTATTCCATGCTACATCTTACCACAAAGTAACTCTATAGAAAAAAACTGCATCTACAGGAAAGTGTTGGTTATTGTAAGAACCTATATGTTCAAACGAACATTTTGGTATATTACATGACTATTTTTGTGCAAATTCAGATATTTATTCGTGTTTGTAATTCAACATTTTCCCCTTTATAGATGACCTTAAGGGCAACATAGTACGCTCTTTCACATTTTGTCAGATCCTTGCAGAACGATTAATAAAAACATTTCATTTAAAATAAATGTTAGCAATCCGTATTCCATATAATTTTCAAAATCCAATTAATGAGAAATATCATAATTGTCATTAAATAGTTTACATCCGCTAATAAAAATGCCTTCGTTCACTAGTGATGAGAGATTTCTTTGCCAAGACTAACGGCGTTATAAGTACATAGTTGTTATCTATACGGGAGTATATTTCGTTAAACACTACTATGGCCAATAGAAAAAACACCAAAAACTTAAATCGTGAGAATGATTGACCATCCCGAGTTTTGACCCCATCTTCCAACAGACTCTTGGCATACCCATGCATGGTAACAAACAGTGCCATCTATGGTCTGACATGTTTTTGTTTGGTTGGTTGATTTCACATTATTGGTGAGCCTATCAGAACAGGTAACAGAGACCTTTCAAAGTCCTCCAGTTCCACCCTTTCAATAGCACACCTTTTTGACCATCCCGATCGGATATACCCTGTAGAACTTGAATTAATGACGCTACATACTTGCTTTCCTCACAGTTCGTGCTATTTTCCTGTAAAGCAGTGAGTTTTCATATTACCTATAACCTAATCGGAATGCAGTTTAGTGTTTTTAAAGAGTGGATGTCAGCAAGCATCGAGCATTAGGTGGAAAGTGAAAAAAATAGATTTAAGAAAAAGTGACCTTAAATGTTAAATTATGTTATAAATGTTGGATATGAATAACAAAAATGGAATTTCAATTATGTCTGTGGTTCCGTATCCAAGCAATATGACTTCCTTGGTTACGGGCTCAAATAACACATCGACTATATCAAATTTTTAGAATTTAGAGTATCTCTGAATCCTGGATAATAGTGAGATTAAAGTATTTACTGCCAAAATTTAATAATGGTGACCCCCCTTAACCATTTTATTAAAAAAAATATAATTGGCAATATTTACAAACTGTTGCTATGGTAACCTGATTACAGCAAGGGATTCTAACTGAAAAAATATCAAAATATGACAAAGTTTGGTTGACCTTAGTTGGAATCTACAACCATATATGGAGTATTGCATATGATTTTCCTTTCATTAGATGTCTATAGTGTTAGTTTAAAAAATAAAATTGGCTGGCAACTTAGAGGCGCTTTTGGTATAATGATTCAAGTTTTCCCATATTTTTTGCTTTCTGACATGTTTCCGCACATTTTTTCTCACAAAAACAATGTATATACATATGTATATATATAAATTGAATTTTTTAACCACATTTTAATTCATCTCCTTAAAAAGAAGTAATGAATGGACATTTTCAATGATACAATTATTATGAAATTTAAAAAAAAGAAGTTTATTTGTATTTTGGTTGCCATGGCAACCACCTATTTAATTAGAGAAAATGCACTTATGGTTCTTTTTTGTAATAATTTTGATTCAAAGAAATGAACTCTTCTTGTATTGATTCATTGTTGAACGCTTCAACAATTTTTACTTTGACACATTTTGATATGGTCACCAAAAATATTGAAGTTGTCAGATATTAACAAAAATAGTAATACTTAGCATAGAAGAAAAGGAAAGAACACAAAGCTAAAATCAAAAATATCATTATGAGAGTTACTGTAGATTTTTGTTCCTAATGACTGTTACTTAACTAAATTGAGATGTAAGGCGGATTTCTTCTAGACATTATAATGTTGACAAATTAGGCCTACAGGGGTATTAAAGACACAAGTCACCTTTGTGACAATTGCATAAGAGTTATCCCCCTTTTTGAACAACTACTCAGTGGATTTCTGGCCAAACTTCAAAATATCTTATCCTTGCCTTAATGAGGTAATGAGGTATACCACACTTTATTTTTAGGTCACCTGAGACAAAGTCTCTAGTGACCTACATGTATTCTAATTGCCTTTTGTCGGTCATTCTTCCAACCATAAACAAGCTACATTTTCCACTTCTCCAAAACTGCCGAACCAACTTCAATGAAATTTGGCAGGAAGCTTCCATGATCAAAGGTTAACCACAATTGTGAATTATATATGGTATATTCATATTCATGGTATGTACATGTTTGGCCTGACTGACCACCTTGGCTGATGGGTGGAGTCAAAAAGGGTCAAATAAACTAAAATATTGCAAAACTCTGGTGACCATCAAGGCCCATGGACCTCGTGTATGAAGAAAAAGCAATGTGAATAGATTTCAGGCATGATAATTTTTATTGTAATGGCTGCATCCATTATTGTGAAGTATTGGTTTTTGTTTAGAGATGGAAAAGACATTCATTATCCTGTAATTAGAGTAAAACCCAATATTATATGAAATATAAAGTGATTTTATCTCAGATATACCTCAAATGTGTCAAAAACTAAAGTATTGTTTAGTAATCAGTGATCACTGGACAGAAATTCACATTAATTTGGTATTTAATCTTAAAGTCAAGGTCAACATTATCATTCAGTGATAAAAGTATATATCAGCTTAAAAAGTAGTAATCAATGATCACCTGGTCAATGCAAAACATTTAAAGTAAAAGTTTTACAATTACATTTTACAAAATTCTGTAGTCAACCCCCTGTGATGGAGTTTTCATTCATGTTAAATCTGTAAAAAAAGTGATTAAGTTTGTCTATTTAATACATACGTAAATAACTGAATTGCTGCAAAAGTAATTTTGTTTTAATTTTGAACATTCCAATCCAAATTTATAAGTATTAGAAAAAAAACAGAAAAGCATTCCTGCTGAGTACCCAGAAAATAATCCCAGACACTACCTCCTGAGTCCATATTTATGTATGATAGTATCCATTTACAGGTGAAATACCTCTGCAAATTGTATGTCTATCATGCTACATGTACACCTCTGGGTGTAAATACATTTAAACAAAATAAGGAATTGAAATATATAATTAAAAGCTACTCTACAGAAACACAGTGGACAGAACTTTTGGCAGCTGGACAGAATATTTTCAATGTCACATGAATGAGCACTCTATACATAGCTGAACCACAGTAGGATAGCCTGGCCATGGGTGTGTTTTTTGTTTGTTTGTTTTTGTTAAACCTATAACTCTGATATGCAGAAAAACTGAAAAAAGTGAATGCATACTATAATTGGTATATTTATGCAATATGAAGTAGTATATACAGGTTTCACATTTGCCAAAAACTTAAAATAAATAAATAAATGCGTTCAGGATAAAAAAAAATCGGATTTTTGTAAAATGTGTTACACAAGAAAAAGTAACTCTACTTGCAGCAAAAAATGGTACCTTGTAGACAAGGTAAGATTGCAGATAATCCTACTATTCAAATGAACATATGTCAAAGCAATTTTAATTCTGTTACTGGGATGAATACTGGTATGTTAGATTTTGAGATAGCTATCAGAAAAAAGAAGCACAGGTTATTTCGGCCCTAATTTGTGATATTTTCTATTTATCTTTTTTTTTAATTTTTTTTTTATGTGGTTAGCATGGTTTTATCAGGTCTGAAAAACAGAGAAGAATAAGTTTACTAATTTTTAACAACTGTATTATAATTGAAAATATTGTACAGGTTACAATTATGTATACTTTTATATAGTTAATACTGCAGGAATAACCGGTTGTTACATATATATTAAAAAAAACATGTGCCTTATTTTTTAGAATTAGGAACTTTTACTGATCACTGCTGAGTAGCATTCTCCTCACAATTTCACTGTATTTCTAGTATACCATCGAAAGGAAATTAAAAATAAGTTTATGCCCTAGAATGCTGTGAACTGTGGAGTTCACCGTGGTATCCATCTTTCCATGTAAACAATGAACTTTTTGTACCTTTCACCAAAGAGTTCCAACAGGGGAGATAACTCGTCCCTGTCAACAGCTGAGATTTAATGGCAATACTTACTAAATCCTCTTTTATTACAATCTACAACCTCGATGAAGCTAATGATTATATATTATATTTTCTGTACTTAATGTTGCATTATAAACAAAAGAAAAATTGGCTGGCAAATGATTAAGAAAAAAAACAGTGATACTTTTATCACCTGATATCCCTGTTAAATAGGTTGTATATGGGGCAATTTCTATTATACAGCCTAAAATTCTTAATAGATGTTATACTTTTCAGTCTAAAATTATTATATGATACGCACCAAGTAACTATAAACTTAAAAAGTGAAAAAATGTAACACCCGAAATTTATAATAAATTACTCTGAGTCTGATTGGGCTTTTTAAAGACTTGTCGGTTTCCATGGCAACGGTGATCACTTTGATACTTGATACCTTTTTCCTTGCATGATATAACATTAAGGCCAACATATGTAAATTTGACGCATTTTGGTGATTTTGACCTTTCCATATATTGCCAATTGCTCGATGCTTGCTGACATCCACTCTTAAGTGATAATGACCATAGTCGCTAAAGAGGCTGCATTTGCTGTTCTGGCTACTGTGTGGTCAATGATATAAACGTAGTGCTGTGGCGTGATTATTGTACCTGTAATGATATCCACGGAATTATTTCTCTGATTGTTAACCAACTTTTGTATAGCGAAGTGCATAAGCATTAGCCCGTGTTGACGTACATCGAGTTAATAAGACCACGTCATTGTTATGTACTCTGATGTAAACAATAGGGTTTATTAACTGCTCTTATTTATGTTTTTATTAACTCTCCTTGTCGGAAGGATCGGTGAACTTATGCCTTGGCACTGGGTCCGTCCGTCTTGTTTTAGGCGGTCTCTATGTTGCATAAATTGATATTCTACAACTTTGTATTAGGACCAATAGAGAAAATGTAAATCTTTAAAAAGTTTCCTTTTCATACGGATGAAGAAATTTCTACCAAGTTTACGATCATAAAAATAGAATTAATTGAATTAAAGAAAAGCGTTGTTCCTCCTCCTCTCAGGTACTTACATGCAGTAGATAAAACAGGAGTAATACTGTAACAGTATTTGTGATACTGTGTCATTGTTATGGATGGTTTGTTTCACTATCCAGGTGGCGATATCTTGGTCTTGTTTCTATCTTACCAAATATAAATGACTGAAATTCATGGCTCTTTTCGCTAGTTAGGTGATAAAGAAATTGAGATTATTTTACATTTGGGAATAATCATTGTGTGTTATTTATATTATTCCGATCAAACGGTAATTAAGATGAACTTTTATTGATTTTATTTCCTTTTAAAATGATGATATGACTGTGGGTCATTAAGAGGCACGTGAAATATTTTCTTTTAAATTATAGTTATGAAATTCTCGATTATTTCAATTTTAATTGGAGTTACATTCTGCTTGATAAATATGATCAAACTAAGATATACTACTGATATACGTATATTTTTGGTGCTGCTATTTTGACAATCGGAGTTTTACACATCTCTATTGTTACATGAAGTTATGTAGTTTTAGATTAAAACTGGTTTTATACAGGAACATGTCATGTATCTCATTGTTTTATACCTTGTAAGCCATATTCGTGAATAAATAAAACATTTATTGAATTTTTCAATGTTTTTCTTATTTTTGGTACTGAAATTAAGCATTGTTGTTTTATATCTTATTATATTTGAAGACTACATGTAAATCGGACAAATTTTTCTTCGACGTACTCACACCCTCAGGCTGGAATTCTGAAGGAGGATTTTTACGGTCAGTATCACCGTTCAGTTCCAAACCGTGTTATTTTTATGTATTGTAGAACATTTACTTTTTTGTTGCATCATAGTTTTTTTCATTGTGACGGCGAACTCTAATATATGTGTTGTGGTTTAAAACAAAATCATGTCTTAGAAGGATTGAACACGAGATACATTTTAAAATAAACTTATACTTATGCTGCATCATACAGCTGTTTCGTCCCAGTAGGACTCGCCATTGATGCTTATTAAGGCCTAAAATGTTGATACCAATGAGGCGACCAACAACTCAAAAAACAGGTCGAAAGAAATGTCGAACCTAGGATGGAGAGGTACAAAAGACCAATATTTCAATATTTCTTAATTTTCAGTATTGGATTCACTGTCCAAATGAATTAACACGTGACAAGCAGATTATGGTAAACCTGCTTAACATTTACTTTCAAATTATTCATGGCATTTGCGTAAATATATGAAGCACTTTATTAAAGATAAGGAGAAGTAGGGAAAGTGGGGTTTCTGGCGCACTTCTGGTCAAATTTTCCCGTATAAATAACATTGCAAAATGTTAGCCTTCCATGTTAGCCTCCCGGTAAGCCTCCCATGTTAGCCTCCCATATAACTCCTACATATTAGGTGTCTACCCTCCTATATTAGCCTCCCAACGTGAAGCTAACGATGGAGGGATATAATATATCCTAGCATAACAAAATAAAAAATAACTAAAGCATTTTATATTCATAGATTTTATTTTCCCCGATGAATGAATGTGGGTCGGAGAGCTATCCCAAATCCACCCTTACAAATATAACCTACTCTGTCATGGGCAATTTACATCTTTTTACAACTAAATGAGAGTCATCTACCACCCATGTTATAGTATTAGAACGATCTGTGTACGATCTTTCCCATAGCACGGGTTCTTAAAATTAGTAGTTCACTCTCCTAGACGTGATATTTACAAATCAGATACATCAGAAGCGCGTATCCAGGAATTGAATTTCTTTGGCCAATTGAGCCATTTGGCGAAGTACTGTTTATTACGTGCTTTTCCTCTTGTCTTTAATATTTCTTCGACTTTCCACATGTCGTTACCCCTCACGTCCACTTTCTGGAGTTCCGACTGATAAAATGTTCCTTCAATCTCGTCACCATCGTAGTCTTTGACTCTATATACGGGTAAACCTCCTCGTAACATCTTTTGGTCTATGGTAAATATCTCTCCTGTCCATTTTTCGTCGTATTCTCGAGTGAAAAGATTTTTTATATATGATAATCTAACTTATCCCCACCCTTAAACCTGAACGGCTTACGAATCTTCTTCGTTTTTCGAATCTCAGATTGTTTCTTCGGCCAATACATTCTCCACCAGATGGAAGTTTCATTGGTTTTAGTTACATTTGCTGGAGCCACGCCGATGGTCCTATGGTATGTCTTGTTGAAGCTGTCAGCGAACGTCTGGAGTTTTGTCGCATATCCATAGTTTCGTTTATGCGTAAAATATCTGTACAGCCTGGATTTAATGGTCTTGATGACTCGCTCCGACACCACTGCTTTAGACTCGTTATGGGCATATTAATGATTTATTCCATATCGATCAAGGAGCTTATTTACGTCCTTTGATCGGAATTCTTGGCCCTTATCGGTACGAACCCGGCCTGGTTGTCTCCCTCCGTTTAGAATATCTTGAAGAGCCTTTGCAACGGATACCCCTTTCTTGTCTTTCAGTGGTCTCATCCACAGATACTTAGAGAAGACGTCTATAACCACGAGAACGTATGCATAACCGTCGTTTTCGTTCTTGAACTTGACCATGTCCATAAGGTCGGCAGACCACTGGTCATCGATTCCTGTGACCATTATTTTGTTTCGTTTGAATGGACGTCGGAGTGATCTCTGGAGACTGTAAGGTTCTTGGCGCTGTAACCATTTTCTAATCTTGTACTTGCTGATGACGTATTTCCCTGCTTTCTTTACATATCTGTATAATTTATCCGGTCCAGAGAAGCTGCCACCATTAGCAGGATTATAATAAATGTTTCGCAAATAGTCTTCCCAGACAGACATGTTAACACTTCAAGTGTTACTATAACAATTTGAGATATATGATAATTACAATCCTTATATCTAGATATCTGCATGACCAGTATGCAAAGTTTCCACCTCCTCCTCCTCCTCCTTACTATCATCATCAGATTCCTCGGTCTCTGATTCCTCGTCCTCCCACATTTCTTCAAGTAAATGCTTATTTTTATTGAGGGCCATTCTGATCGCTTTGCCATC